>NC_047075.1:2437859-3102221 GCF_902459465.1 Asterias rubens
ATGCCGCTGAAAAAAAGCCCGGACTTATAAAAACTTTCAGCTATACTTTAGAATAATTCTGGAACTAAAAACGATAGAGAGACGCAGTTTGTACCTGCGTCATCCTGGCATGTCCCTAAATCAAATTTCAAAAATTAAGGGCGGCTTCCAGACTTCTTCATACCGAAAATTAAAAGTAGGCGGCTGTGCTCCGAAACGAACTCAACAAGCCTCCTAACGGGATTTTTGTGCACAAAGAAAATCAAAAGTACAACGGGTCAATTTGACCCGAAATCATTGCTCAATCTAAACAAGTTTAGCACCATTGGATTGCCAATTTCAAGGGCTTTCCTCTCGTACAAAAATTAGTGCTATGGGGATTTTCAAAGCGACGCTAGAGGCCAGGGAGTAGACCCGACACCCCCCATAAATTTGGGACATTTAATGCATGATATACACGGCATGTGGTAATTATTGGAGAAAACAAATATATGCCGCTGAAAAAAAGCCCGGACTTATAAAAACTTTCAGCTATACTTTAGAATAATTCTGGAACTAAAAACGATAGAGAGACGCAGTTTGTACCTGCGTCATCCTGGCATGTCCCTAAATCAAATTTCAAAAATTAGGGCGGCTTCCAGACTTCTTCATACCGAAAATTAAAAGTAGGCGGCTGTGCTCCGAAACGAACTCAACAAGCCTCCTAACGGGATTTTTGTGCACAAAGAAAATCAAAAGTACAACGGGTCAATTTGACCCGAAATCATTGCTCAATCTAAACAAGTTTAGCACCATTGGATTGCCAATTTCAAGGGCTTTCCTCTCGTACAAAAATTAGTGCTATGGGGATTTTCAAAGCGACGCTAGAGGCCAGGGAGTAGACCCGACACCCCCCATAAATTTGGGACATTTAATGCATGATATACACGGCATGTGGTAATTATTGGAGAAAACAAATATATGCCGCTGAAAAAAAGCCCGGACTTATAAAAACTTTCAGCTATACTTTAGAATAATTCTGGAACTAAAAACGATAGAGAGACGCAGTTTGTACCTGCGTCATCCTGGCATGTCCCTAAATCAAATTTCAAAAATTTAGGGCGGCTTCCAGACTTCTTCATACCGAAAATTAAAAGTAGGCGGCTGTGCTCCGAAACGAACTCAACAAGCCTCCTAACGGGATTTTTGTGCACAAAGAAAATCAAAAGTACAACGGGTCAATTTGACCCGAAATCATTGCTCAATCTAAACAAGTTTAGCACCATTGGATTGACAATTTCAAGGGCTTTCCTCTCGTACAAAAATTAGTGCTATGGGGATTTTCAAAGCGACGCTAGAGGCCAGGGAGTAGACCCGACACCCCCCATAAATTTGGGACATTTAATGCATGATATACACGGCATGTGGTAATTATTGGAGAAAACAAATATATGCGTTGCAAAAAAGCCCGGACTTATAAAAACTTTCAGCTATACTTTTGAATAATTCTGGAACTAAAAACGATAGAGAGACGCAGTTTGTACCTGCGTCATCCTGGCATGTCCCTAAATCAAATTTCAAAAATTAAGGGCGGCTTCCAGACTTCTTCATACCGAAAATTAAAAGTAGGCGGCTGTGCTCCGAAACGAACTCAACAAGCCTCCTAACGGGATTTTTGTGCACAAAGAAAATCAAAAGTACAACGGGTCAATTTGACCCGAAATCATTGCTCAATCTAAACAAGTTTAGCACCATTGGATTGCCAATTTCAAGGGCTTTCCTCTCGTACAAAAATTAGTGCTATGGGGATTTTCAAAGCGACGCTAGAGGCCAGGGAGTAGACCCGACACCCCCCATAAATTTGGGACATTTAATGCATGATATACACGGCATGTGGTAATTATTGGAGAAAACAAATATATGCCGCTGAAAAAAAGCCCGGACTTATAAAAACTTTCAGCTATACTTTAGAATAATTCTGGAACTAAAAACGATAGAGAGACGCAGTTTGTACCTGCGTCATCCTGGCATGTCCCTAAATCAAATTTCAAAAATTAAGGGCGGCTTCCAGACTTCTTCATACCGAAAATTAAAAGTAGGCGGCTGTGCTCCGAAACGAACTCAACAAGCCTCCTAACGGGATTTTTGTGCACAAAGAAAATCAAAAGTACAACGGGTCAATTTGACCCGAAATCATTGCTCAATCTAAACAAGTTTAGCACCATTGGATTGCCAATTTCAAGGGCTTTCCTCTCGTACAAAAATTAGTGCTATGGTGATTTTCAAAGCGACGCTAGAGGCCAGGGAGTAGACCCGACACCCCCCATAAATTTGGGACATTTAATGCATGATATACACGGCATGTGGTAATTATTGGAGAAAACAAATATATGCCGCTGAAAAAAAGCCCGGACTTATAAAAACTTTCAGCTATACTTTAGAATAATTCTGGAACTAAAAACGATAGAGAGACGCAGTTTGTACTTGCGTCATCCTGGCATGTCCCTAAATCAAATTTCAAAAATTTAGGGCGGCTTCCAGACTTCTTCATACCGAAAATTAAAAGTAGGCGGCTGTGCTCCGAAACGAACTCAACAAGCCTCCTAACGGGATTTTTGTGCACAAAGAAAATCAAAAGTACAACGGGTCAATTTGACCCGAAATCATTGCTCAATCTAAACAAGTTTAGCACCATTGGATTGACAATTTCAAGGGCTTTCCTCTCGTACAAAAATTAGTGCTATGGGGATTTTCAAAGCGACGCTAGAGGCCAGGGAGTAGACCCGACACCCCCCATAAATTTGGGACATTTAATGCATGATATACACGGCATGTGGTAATTATTGGAGAAAACAAATATATGCGTTGAAAAAAAGCCCGGACTTATAAAAACTTTCAGCTATACTTTTGAATAATTCTGGAACTAAAAACGATAGAGAGACGCAGTTTGTACCTGCGTCATCCTGGCATGTCCCTAAATCAAATTTCAAAAATTAGGGCGGCTTCCAGACTTCTTCATACCGAAAATTAAAAGTAGGCGGCTGTGCTCCGAAACGAACTCAACAAGCCTCCTAACGGGATTTTTGTGCACAAAGAAAATCAAAAGTACAACGGGTCAATTTGACCCGAAATCATTGCTCAATCTAAACAAGTTTAGCACCATTGGATTGACAATTTCAAGGGCTTTCCTCTCGTACAAAAATTAGTGCTATGGGGATTTTCAAAGCGACGCTAGAGGCCAGGGAGTAGACCCGACACCCCCCATAAATTTGGGACATTTAATGCATGATATACACGGCATGTGGTAATTATTGGAGAAAACAAATATATGCGTTGAAAAAAAGCCCGGACTTATAAAAACTTTCAGCTATACTTTTGAATAATTCTGGAACTAAAAACGATAGAGAGACGCAGTTTGTACCTGCGTCATCCTGGCATGTCCCTAAATCAAATTTCAAAAATTTAGGGCGGCTTCCAGACTTCTTCATACCGAAAATTAAAAGTAGGCGGCTGTGCTCCGAAACGAACTCAACAAGCCTACCTACGGGATTTTTGTACACAGAGAATATCAAAAGTACAACGGGTCAAATTCACCCAAAATCATTGCCCAATGTAAACAAGTTTAGCACCAATGGATGGTCAATTTCAAGGGCTTTCCTCTCGTACAAGAATTTGGGCTATGGGGATTTTCAAAGCGACGCTAGAGGCCACGGAGTAGACCCGACACACCCCATAAATTTGGGACATTTTTAATGCATGAAACACACGGCATGCGGTGATTATTGGAGTAAACAAATATATGTCTTGAAAAAAAAGCCCGGACTTATAAAAACTTTCAGCTATACTTTTGAATCATTCTGGAACTAAAAACGATAGAGAGACGCAGTTTGTACCTGCGTCATCCTGGCATGTCCCTAAATTCAAATTTCAAAGTTTAGAGCGGCTTCCAGACTTCTTGATACCGAAAATTAAAAGTAGGCGGCTGTGCTCCGAAACGAACTCAACAAGCCTACCTACGGGATTGTTGTGCACAGAGAATATCAAAAGTACAACGGGTCAATTTCACCCAAAATCATTGCCCAATCTAAACAAGTTTAGCACCAATGGATGGTCAATTTCAAGGGCTTTCCTCTCGTACAAGAATTTGGGCTATGGGGATTTTCAAAGCGACGCTAGAGGCCACGGAGTAGACCCGACACACCCCATGAATTTGGGACATTTAATGCATGAAACACACGGCATGCGGTGATTATTGGAGTAAACAAATATATGTCTTGAAAAAAAAGCCCGGACTTATAAAAACTTTCAGCTATACTTTTGAATCATTCTGGAACTAAAAACGATAGAGAGACGCAGTTTGTACCTGCGTCATCCTGGCATGTCCCTGAATTCAAATTTCAAAGTTTTAGAGCGGCTTCCAGACTTCTTGATACCGAAAATTAAAAGTAGGCGGCTGTGCTCCGAAACGAACTCAACTGCAAGCCTCCCTACGGGATTTTTGTGCACAGAGAAAATCAAAAGTACAACGGGTCAATTTCACCCAAAATCATTGCCCAATCTAAACAAGTTTAGCACCAATGGATGGACAAATTCAAGGGCTTTCCTCTCGTAGAAAAATTGGGGCTATGGGGATTTTTAAAGCGACGCTAGAGGCCACGGAGTAGACCCGACACACCCCATAAATTTGGGACATTTAATGCATGAAACACACGGCATGCGGTGATTATTGGAGTAAACAAATATATGTCTTGAAAAAAAAAGCCCGGACTTATAAAAACTTTCAGCTAATCTTTTGAATCATTCTGGAACTAAAAACGATAGAGAGACGCAGTTTGTACCTGCGTCATCCTGACATGTCCCTGAATTCAAATTTCAAAGTTTTAGAGCGGCTTCCAGAATTCTTGATACCGAAAATTAAAAGTAGGCGGCTGTGCTCCGAAACGAACTCAACAAGCCTCCCTACGGGATTTTTATGCACAGAGAATATCAAAAGTACAACGGGTCAATTTCACCCAAAATCATTGCCCAATCTAAACAAATTTGGCACCAATGGATGGACAATTTCAAGGGCTTTCCTCTCGTAGAAAAATTGGGGCTATGGGGATTTTCAAAGCGACGCTAGAGTCCAGGGAGTAGACCCGACACAGCCCACAAATTAAGGACATTTAATGCATGATATACACGGTATGTTGTGATTAATGGAGAAAGAAAAAAATATTCATTGAAAAAAAAAAAAGCCCGGACTTATAAAAACTTCCAGCTATGCTCTTGAATCATTCTAGAACTAAATGACCAACATTCGATGACCAATCAATTAGCCATCATTTTCACAGGTTTGTTATTTTCTACAAATTGGGATACGCCAAGTGGGAATGACGGTCTTTGGCAGTTACAAAATGTGTCGAATGCCTTTAATAGGAAAATGACCTGGAATTTGTTTATTCTTTCATGCATTTTAGCAACACAGGAGCAGGTGAACGCTCTTTGTGTACGTACGCGGCTTCCAGGTCATTCTATAAATGGTACAGGTGCAAACTACGAGGCATAAATTCATACAGATTACAATAAAAGCTAGTGCAAATTATGCATGGATAGGTGAACGTGTATTATTCACATACGTAGTGTACTTTCAAATCAACAGAGTGGAGTATAACCTCGTATTGTTGTACTATCTAGGTACGCGTGGTGGTGTTTTCGCTGTGATATCCATTCCTTATAATATTTGGTTTGGTTTCAGGGAAAAGTATCGAATTTGTTTACTTAAGCTGACCAGACAGGTTCGAGTTCAGAGTCTTTGGCGCTACTTTGGGGGTATAACTGAGTCACTACCTATCAGTGGAGCTGGTATCGACGGGAAATGTCTACTACAAAAACCGTTCCGTAAGTATCAACATGACGCGTCTTAATGATCAAGGTTAAGGTTGATTTAATTTAGCTGTGGGTCAGATAAATCCATTTTAGTAAACATGAGGTTTGAATACATAGTTCCTACTTTCGTATTTATTATTTTGCTTTAAAAGTATATTAATGTTGTATATTTATATGCGATTTTGTTTTTGTTTTCTTCGAAATGATCTGTTCACTTATCACATTGTTCTATTCTTCCAACAAGAGTTTGAAATAAACGTCTCATTGAATATCGGTGGAGTACACTGCAAAAACGATGGGGTTAAAATTGACACCATGAATAATGTCACATTTAAATGCCAAACAAAATCAATTACATTTGGGTCTTTTTTTTTTGCTCTATTTTGGTTTAATATTTATGTGTATTTTTTATACAATTTTAAGACTGTATTGCAAAAAAACTAAACACAACCTAAGGACAAGGGCCAATAATCAAATAGAGCTGCCTAAATATGCAGACAATTTTTCTCTAGCATGACGCCAATCAGAAATGGTGCATTGTGACCAGGGTCCAATTTCATAAAGCCTGTAAAATAAGCACAAAAAACTCGCTAAGCACAGACGAGTATTTTACATTAAGTTTGCAATGTTGTGGGATGTGCCCAACTAAATTTTTGCAAATTAAAGACATCTTAACAGCCTTATGAAACTATCACATGATTTTTTGATTGGTGACCTTATTCTTGTAAGCACAAAAATATGTTATGCTTATAAGTTCTGTGCTTAACTTTAAAGCGGCTCTGTAAAATTGTCGGAGGTTTTCGCGAAATATTCATTGTATGTAGTATTTCTTGCCGGATGTTGTCATTACACAGTGTACACATGCAAACAAACCAATATTACAAGTATCATTTTTAACGGCTTAAAATATTTAACAATCGGCTGTGCAGGCGACAGTGCATACAAATAACACATGTTGAAGTGTTTAACCCAGATAGCGCGTCAGATGGTTCCAGAGTCCACAAAATTATCCCCGTTTACCGATTGTATGCACGTATTGTAATCGCACGTATTTTTATTTTTTTTTTCTGGGGCAGAATAAGAGAACGATTACAATATGCACTTTTTCAATACAGCAAATCGTGATTTGGGGCAGAAATGGATTTGATAAACTAGAGGTAACGATAAAATTAATGTGTGCACAGCAAAACGATATCACTGTTGTTTATATTGCAAACCAGTGAGCTTACATGCTAAGTGTTCACGTGGGCTAGATTTCGGGTCTCCGTTTCTGGGGGCAGGATTAAAAAACGGTTATTAAGTATGTACTTTTTCAAATTACAACCAATGGTGTTTTGATGTAGTAATGTATGTGATAACAAAATCGATAAAAAAAATGTTGTTGTGTGAGCGTTGCCAAAAGAGGCCACTGTTGTTTACAAAACTAATGACTGAAATGACATACTAGAGTGCTCGCAGACAAGATTTGTGTAGCTATTTTTTCTCGGGGCAGATTAGAAAACGATTATGCACTTTTTTATATTACAGCCCATAATTATTTGATGTAGAAATGTATTTGATAAACAAAGTTGTTTCAACAATTGTAAATGGGTGTGTTGCCAAACGAGGCAACTGTTATAACAGATGTTAAATTTGCATCGGGGATAACGACTATTAATTTAGTTGTTACCCATACACCGATGTGTGTTAGCACTGTATACTCAGTACTTTCCCGAGTCCTGTGAAAACAAATATCACAGGCATGTTACTCGGGTGGGATTCGAACCCACGACCCTTGCAATAGAACAGTGTCATACCAACTAGACTACCGAGGTTGCCCGGCGGCTAGAGGTAAATGTTCCACCAAAGTGTTCACGGGCGAGATTTTTTTTTCTGGGGGCAGGGATAACAGAGAACGATTATAAATTATGCACTTTTTCATGTTTCAGTAAACAATGATTGCATGTAGTAATGTATTTGATAAACAATCGGTATCAAAAATTGGGTATTTGATTGCAAAACGACATCACAATTATTGTTTAACAATTAAACGAAGGACCTTAGTGGAGTGTGCACGGACGAGATTTTGGTTTTTAATTCCTGAGGCACGATTAAGGAACGATTACACAATTTGACTTTTTCAGCCCAAAAATATTTGATGTTTCGAAATGTTTTTGATAAACAACGGGGTTTCCAAAACTGTAAAAAAAAATGTGTGCGTTGCCAAAAGGAGGTCAGTGTTGTTTACTAAACGAGTGACCTTTTACGTGCACATTCCAGAGTATTCACGGGCGAGAATTTCCTGTATTAAAAACCAATTTTTCAGAATGGACTGTTATTTCCATTGTTAGTTACTACAAAGACCTCCATAAAAAAAGTTTGTTTATCCTACACTGGTGTGTGTTTTGAGTACATTCCGACCACCGTACCAAGTGCTGTGAAGAAACCAGCGTGAAATCTAATTGGAATGCAGGATTCGACTGAAATTCAATGAGCTATTTCTCTGTTATGATGCTTTAAATTAATTGTACTTCCTTCAAAAGGGGGTATACATTCCGCCTCTGTGACCCCGGTTCGAATCCTGCTGTGGGCACTGTGCGGATTGGGTTTTTCAGTCACTACTTGACTTCGTGGGTTTCCCTAGAACAATTCTCTAGGGTTTTCCTCCCACTTCTACAACTGAAAACGTCTTCATTGTCGTCTCACCTTGTCTAGATAGTGAAAGGCTTTGACAAGAATAATCAAAAAGATGAAATGCCCTTGGATCATAGAAATACTATGAAAATCATCTTCTTAAAAAAGGGCTGAAAACAACAAATTTGTTCTTGAAATAATTGGCCTAGGCTTAGGGTGAGAGCATTCTCTGCAATCATGGTGAAATTCACAAAACGGTATGGTTTTGAGACTCTTTTATCAAGACTGTTTGAGGGAGTTACAATTCTCTACAGTATGGAGAAAAAATAGCTCACTGAATTTCAGCTTAAACCGCAATTCACTGAGACTTCGCGTTGGTTTCACAGCAAATAGTTCCATAGTAACAAAAAATGTCTAGTTAGTGACAAGCCAGATGGGATCATCAGCAGCTGAAATTGTGAATTTTGAGTTAAATTTGAATTTATAAATAATTAAATGTATTTATTTATACTGCCATAATTATCAATTGACCGTCTGAACGCATGCTTACTGTGCTGTGTTGTCATATATATTATTAGCCTGCTAGGGTCGAAAAGTCTGGTCTACTACTTGACATAATATACTGTAAGTATTTTGCTGGGTATTTTGCCGGTGACCTTTTTTCACTCTTTTGTTCGAGTGGTATACAGTTTCGCTCTTTTAGGAGTGAACGTCGATCGGTATTTGACTCATTTTGAGTGAAATTGGAATGAACTTCATTCTCAATCGAGTTGAAAGTACCCATCTTTCGCTCTAAATAAAGTTTTCCGCCATATGGATCTTGCAAGACTGGTATTGTGTACCAAAACACGGGTTTTTCACTCTTTTACAAATAGTATGTCTGGTGGTTTCACTTAAATAGCCTGTCGATTTCCCCTCATGTTTCGGACTGAGTGCGTCCACGCAGTGCCTATATATATTATCACACACTGGTCGACTACATTTTTAATGACCTTCAACGAATGGATTGTAAATATTATTATTACTACAAGAGATTATCATTTCCATATCAACACTATAATTACGCGTCATGCTTTGATGACATCGGAACAACACTGTGGTATTGACTCATTCTGTTGTTTTGGGGGTATTCATGTTTTTTAAAAGAGATGAAACAAGAAAACCCTTTTGGGCCTATAGTATAGTTGCAAACTCAGGGAACAACAATGATAAAAGTGTTTATATTTGTTTTAATAAGGGAATAAAAGTGTAGTGACTCGTCCTTTCACGGCCGTTTAGATCCGGCAGGGTCGTTCGTGTGTGATAAAAGCCCGAGCCGAGAGAATAGTTTTTAAAAAAAAATTACAAATTTTGCATTGCATCGATGCCAAAACAAAAAAGAATAAAACGCTCACTGAGCGATATACTCCAAACGCGAAATTGTACTATTTATTTCTCTCATCAAAATATGAAATTTGAGGCAGAAACATTTCAAGGGGTGTTTTCTACTGTCATTATCATAAGACCGTATAAGTTGTATGTAAATCTGTGATCTTCAAGATTGTTGTTTCTACCAATTCTTTAACGTTCCTTTAACTTGTTTTTGATATTGTTACTAATTTACTTGTTTTTCTTTGTGTGTTCATGTTCCACATGGAATCGTAAACATGCAGTAGCCACCAAATAACATCCCGAACTGAAACACTTGGGTTAAATTTGACACTATGGCTGTTGCCACATATATTTTATGTTTTATTTTTGTTTTATTTTAAATCTTTAGACATGCACAATAGTTGCAAGTTGTACAGGGGCTGTCAAGGTTAAAACAAACGTATAAAACTGTCATCAAAAGATGTGTAAAACCAAACACCCGCCAACGATAAAGATACTAGAGAATCAAAATTATCATTGTGATAAAATAACACAACCATTTTTTTTAAAGATTTGTTATATTATTTTGAATCTATAAACTTGAAAAAAACAACGTTGGTATTGTTTACATCCTTGTTTTTACATTGAGTATTTTCTCTCCCCATTTTTAACAGCCCGTGGTATTTCGGCAAAGTGTCTGAGGAGGACGCACGTAAGGGACTGACAGACACGGTGACTGGCACGTACCTGGTTCGAGATAGCTCATCTAGAGGAAGCTATGTACTCTCAGTCAAGTAAGTAGTATTCTATGAATCCCTATCGGTGCCACTTGACAAGTGCATGTATCTTTCACTGAATGAGATGTATTTCACATCACCGCCACTTATTATCTTGCGGCCGCCACGTATTATCTTGCGGCCGCCACTTAGACCATAATGCAGACCACTGTTTGCGAACAGCGGATCAACTTATATCGCATCTTGTCTTCTGGAATCCTCCTGGCGGACATCCAAATCGCGGAGAAAAAAATGAGCTTCACTCAACACCAGAGATACAAATCTCAATCCAAACGAGACTCAACTATTCATGAGGGACCAAGCAACCTGGCACCACTTCATCTACCCTTTGCAAAAGACAAATTGCCTTGCCCCTCTAAGAGATAACACGCCATGCCTGACATCTCAACCAGAGATTGAAGTAAACATTTGGTTTCAATAACCAAACGTATACAATCTCTTAAAGCACAATTCTTTAATTGTCATTTTGTCGTATCCCCAACCCCCACCCCCTTTCTCCACAGTGATAACGGCATAATCACCAATTACGACATCCGCAAGACAGGTCAGACGCTGAAGATTAAAGACCGAAACTTCGCTGACCTGGACGCCCTCATCGGCTACTATCAGAAATACCCGCTGGATACCGTCTGGCTCGAAACGCCGGTAAGTACGCTCAAGAAGTAGACTGGTACCATGTCTTTATCCGCAAGGATAAGGATGAAGACATGTATATAGACATGACGATTTAATTTGTTCAAATGATTTCGAATAATTAAATGTTCCCTTTATCGTATCTTTTCTTAATCGTAGTGCTCCAAGGAAGGCTTACCATCCCCGCCCATCTCACCATCTTGGCATAAGTAGTGACCGCACCCATACCATCGGAGACGAAATCGCACCGATAAATAATGTTTCGAGACGTCTGGGAACCGACTATTTTCGGTTTCAAACTTTGTTTTGAGGTTGGGAAAAAAAATTACTCGAGTGGGACTTCAACCAACGACTTTCGGAATAACGTGCCAGCACTTTATCCTAGTCATGTTGGCGGTGTCCCCAATTTGTCAATATCCTTGTTCGGGTGCCAGTCAGACGCCATACAACCTTTAACTGCCGTGTAGCCAAGGACCACACCCGAATTACGATACAACCTGGGAAGCGGATCACCTCAAGGAGATGCGATTTTTTTTGTTTCAGATTTTGAACTTTGTGTGTTTGTTGTCTTTCTTTTGACAACACATATTTAGTGTTCATCGTGCCTGCGATCTAACAAGAAAGGCATTATTGCACATATGCATTTTGTCAAAGTGTAGCAATTTTGTTTTTGTTTGTTTTTTTCACATCCAATTTAGTGGGGGCAAAGTCTTTCTTTGATGGTTTTTATGTACTCGATTAGAATTCTTCATATGGGGATTAATGTTTGTTTACACCCAAAAACTGATTCAGTCTTGCAACCGAATCTTTTGAAATGTGAGACGATTTTGAGCTGGTAAGGGGGAACCCTTCGATTGTTATCTTTAATTTCGATTAGTATAATTCTTCGGTTGAGGCATACTTTGTTTTCACTTTATAAAGACCACCTAAAAACTAATTCAGTCTTGCAACCGAATCTCTCCAAATATGACGATTTTGTTTTTGTGAATGTGTCCAACCTTCTTTTTTAACAATAGTATGAACAGAGTATGTAGATTTATACTCATTTAATAAGATTCACCGTGCCTGCGATATAACAAGACAGGAAATTATTGTATAGTATTATAAGATTAAATTGTCCTAAAATAGCAACTTTGGTTTTTGTTGGGGTTTTTCCAATTTTAGTGAAAAAAGCGAAGTCAATGATGGTTTATCTGTAAATAATTTTAAGTAATTATATTTCTTTAGTCGAGGAATATTTTTTGGAAGCTTTGCTTGCACTCTAAAGGCAGTGGACACTAATGGTAGTCACTCAAAATAATTATCATCATAAAACCTTTCTCGATTACGAGTAATGGGGAGAGGTTGATGGTATAAAACAATGTGAGAAACAGCTCCCTCTGAAGTGACGTAGTTTTCGAGAAAGAAGTAATTTTCCACGAATTTGATTTCGAGACCTCAAGTTTAGAATTTGAGGTCTCGAAATCAAGCATCAGAAAGCACACAACGTCGTGTGACAAGGGTGTTTTTTTCTTTAATTATTATCTCGCAAATTCGACGACCGATTGAGCTCAAATTTTCACATGTTTGTTATTTTGTGCATATGTTGAGATACACCAACTGTGAAGGCTAGTCTTTGACAATTTCCAATAGTGTCCACTGCCTTTAATTGAAATCGCATTCAAATGATACACGTGTATAATTGACATAGGAGTCAATTTCGCACAGAACTTAGGACTAGTTCTAACTAAAGAATAGTGCTAGGAGATCTTAAAAACGTAATACTAGTTCTAAATTAGGATAAGGTAACTCGTCCTAACTTGAGATACTTGTCTTTAACACTTAAATTTGACACTGTAACAACCGTGGCTGCTTACTATCAAGTTATAGGGTTGGTTGGTTGATTGACTGATTGGTTGATTGATTGATTGATTGATTGACTGATTGACTGATATTTTGTTTGTTTTTGTAGATAGTTGTGTCCTTAGATTGATTAATCTATGGATTGTTATTCCTATTAAAAAAAATCTTTCCGATTAAAGTGAAAAGTTTCCAAGCACTATATTTGGAGTTCTTCCCTAATACGACACCAATAATTAATAACAGACATACACAAGTATTGGGTTTGTGTTGGTGTATTTGTGGCACAAGCGGCTGTCTGTCTTAAACAAGGCTCCTGCTATAAGTTTCTATAAGGATATATTTGGAGATCGCCAGAGCATTACTGATGATCGAAACACTGAGTCAATGACCACTGGTTCTTTTCAGAACCACAAATACACGCAGGAGATATTCACTTGGTGTGACCGCAAACCACTCATACACTTCCATCTGATGCAAAGTTTCAAATCCCCTAAAAATAATTGGGACAAAGGGTGAAGGATGGAGCAAGGATGGACGGTGACTCGTGGTTTGTTTACGGTTACCAGCGGGGTAACAACTGACCGGACGGTGGCATAAACCTTTTTTCGGAAGACAATGGTTGTATTACGCCGTTGCGTTTATTGCTATAGCAACTGAACATCCGCATTTAATTTCCTGCAACAGTTTATTGTACAGCTAGCTCCTCGCCCACACACTACTGTAATACCATAGAACCTACAAACCAATAAACCCCTTTATAGCTCATTAACCATTGTGAGGAACAAACCATCGGATGGATGTGTCACTGTCTATTCACTTTAAACACAATTGCTGGAAGAAACCTAGTCTTGAAATCAAGTCGGTAACTGTTGTGCATGCAGTCTTGAGACTGCTTGGAGCTACTCATAGGCATTACTGACAGACAAATTAACACTGACTAAAGACTTGTCATCAAGTCTAGAAGAAGCCCTGCAGTCTGAAGACCGCTACCATTAGGTCAATGAGCTCACTCATGTTTAGACTGCTGAGGGAATACTCTACCTAAACACAACTTCGGCTGATTTCATTTCGTGTAGAATTGTCTCAACTGATTTTGAACTTGGGACAAGTTGACCATTTTACTTTCTGGAGATTTGAACAGCTAGACTCTTGCTGTTAAAGATGAGGTTTCTATTGCAAGTTGCTTTGATTTTATTTGGTACGTTTTTGACGTTCGCTAATGGCCGGCCTGATTTGAATGGAGACAAGGAGACCGATCTTATCTGGCATCTCCATAAACCTAGACGTGGTGACATAGGTATGTATTCAACTTTAGTGCTATTCACACTACATTAATTTAACTGCGTCCCTTGTTTAATTTTAGCATGGTTGTAAAATGTGAGCCAAAGAACTCTGCAATGACAAAGAGAAAATTCGGAGGGAAGACAAAGAAGAAAGTTTCAGTTTTAAATATGGGAGGAAAAACCCCAGAGAGATGTTCCAGGGAACCAACATAATTCATTTATTCATCCTGGTTGTGTGCCAAATATTCTAAGAAAAAAGCGACCTATGTACTAGCCAAGAGCCAGTAACCTTTCGGAGAGAAGACAAAGAAGCAAGTTTCAGTTTTTCATGAAAGTGATCATGGCATACGAACGAAGTAACCACGCTAGCAACGTGATCAGGGTACGAGAGATCAGGGTACAAATTGCAAAGGTACGAAGTGGTATGAAACGTAGTGATTGACTGTCCAGTGATGTTTTTCTATGTCTGTGCAAGCAAATGCTTTTGATCAATTTGGATAATGATATCAATGATAATCAGTACAAGTGACCTTAATAAACTTCAAACAAAAGTTATTTTATAATATTGATACAGCAAAACAAACAAGTGTCCGACCACGGCTAGGACCATATCTTAAATGCCTGTCCGAGCAAATAGTTTGACATATGATTGGGATAATCAATCATTCCTTTCCTGGCTGTGACCTGTAACTATTTATACCCTTTAAGCCAAAGTGATTTCATATTGATGCTGGCAAACAAATATGAACGAACTTGCACTGAACTTTTTTGAAGGCAGTGTACTTTTGGTAAAAGACCAGTACCTTCACTTGGTGAATCGCCATATTATGCATAAAATAACAAAACAGTGAAATTTTGGGCTGATTTGGTCTTCAAAGGTTTTTTCATTCATTCATTTTTTTTTAACTACACACAAAAAACAAGTGATAAAATTTCCGTTGCAAGAAAACATTGAAAATAAAAGTCATACTCGCTAAAGCATTTTCTGAATTCTATGGCCGAGGAGGCTTCAGGCATAAATTCTTATAGTTTGTGAAAAGTTACCCCTTTCCCTAAACTACATTACTTCAGTCGTTTCTAACAATATTTTATAAAATCAACAGCTCATCAGTGATGATGAACATTTCTAGTACACCATGTGCTCCAATTATGGCACAAGAACAAAACCACTGCTTATACATATAAGACAACAAAACGTTCGAAAGATACGGTTCCGAAAAATATATGTTTTAAGGTGTGCTTTGATTTGGAACAAGGATTTTTACCATCTTGTATTTGTATTCTGTTGTGTTTTGGGGGTTTTATTTTCTACAGCGCAATGGGGCCATGTTTAATCACTGTGTGTGTTGTGCTATATTATTAGTGTTTAATCGCTATTTAGTAAGTTGTTATGGTCATTATTAGTAAGAGTCGTCACCAAATGTGCACACTCCATTTAACAGTTATTTATTCACCAAATCTGATCAATAGATTTGTCTCGGCCGGGAACTTGTCCTACAGACGTGGACGTAGCTGGTTTGAGCTCTTCCGCATGTACGCTGCAATGTTTGTTCGATCTGGAGTGCCAGGGTTCAGAGCGATGCTGCCCCGACGATTGTGGTGGTACATTTTGCGTAGCTACTGCCGAGCAACAAGGTAAGGTGGCCTTTTGGACGTGGAAATCTCTAAGTCAATAGTTTTATAGCCCACTTTAAAGCTAACAAATAATGGGCAAATAGTGGACAAACAATTGATACAAAATTGACTTTGATTGAATTAAGCTTCGAAACAGGACAGTGAAAATTGCTAAGAAATAAAATAAGCTTAAATGAGTCAACTTCGAAAATGACCTAATATGCGTACGTCATCCCGCCACCATCGAATAGAAAACAATGTAAAGTGTACTAATGAACGCGAAGGTGCACACGGGGGATGGGTCCTTGAGCACGGTTTTCAGCATGGTTGATAGAATCCATGTTATTTTAACCCATATACTGTGATTTATTTTGTCTACTGCGGAAGTTCACTACCACTAGTTAACTTCCTGCCATTGTTATTGCATTCATGACAAGTGCGCTTCAGCTTAGAATAACTCCAGGATGCTGTCCACGAATTTTTTTTTTTTTAGCATGCCACCGAGAAGTTATCATTTCAGTAAACTGTGCAAGCGCTTTGATCTATCTAGCCTCACATAGGACGACTCCTATATGCTGTAAACAAATTACGTCCCTGTAGTATGTTTTAGGAAAGTGGAAGACTTGTGCGGGCTCAAACTTAAATATTTTGGGAACACTTGGTGAACATTTCCTATAGGTTGAAGATATAACTCTAGTTAAAGCTATTGGACACTTTCGGTAAAGAAACAAAATTGAAGTTAACAGATTTACAAATAACTTACAGGGTTTACAGAAGGTAATGGTGAAAGACTTCTCTTGAAATATTATTTCATGAAATGCTTTACTTTTTGAGAAAACATTAAAACAGTATCAATTCTCGATATCGTCGAGAATTACGGATTTATTTTTAACACATGTCATGACACGGCGAAACGTGCGGAAACAAGGGTGGGTTTTCCCGTTATTTTCACCCAGCTCCGATGACCGGTTGAGCCTACATTTTCACAGGTTTGGTATTTTATATAGAAGTTGTGATACACGAAGTGTGGGCCTTTGGACAATTCTGTTTACCGATGTTGTGCGATTGTTTTAAATCTCTTTTTTTATATATACGTTGGCTCTGAAAAGAGTCGGTGTGGGTCTCGACGTTTCGAACCGTAAACTCTGCTCATCTACAGGACAATGGTTGGAGGACTATGGATGTACCCAAAATGTTACAACCCATGTTGTTGTTTTTTATTCACACCATGCATGCAAAGCTTCAAACCTCACTTTCGTATAGGTTTTTGTTAATAATTAATAATAATCAGTCATTCAAAATAAACACAAAGTGCGGCTGCTCGTCTTTGATAATGCCAATAGTGTCCATGTGCATGAAAACAATGCTCTAAACTTGTACAAGTCTTATGCCTGTGTAATTTGGTTTGCGGGCTAACAACATGTTTGTAGTATTTACTTGCTGTGTAAGTTATGTTCTTTTGAGAACTTGTCTTGCTATATTCTACAACCATTGATACATCACCATGCCTTGCTCAAATCCAATATTCGTTTTATGCCATTCAATTTTTCAGTAACTAGCACTGTAGCAACCACATTGAAACCACAAGCCGGGAAAACACCAGAAAACCTGCTACCAGACCGGACAACCTCTGTCGGTAAGGATCATATGTTAATTAGTCACAACTGATGGCAATGTACCGGACCAAGGTAACAGCTTTCTTAAGTCATACCACACACGGGCCCGGGCGCAATTTTCTTCCTGCACTTTAGATTTGCCATCCTCAAAAGAAAAACTTATTTTTATTTTATTTTAATGATTCCCCAATTTTGAATCGATTTAAAACAAAACCTGAATTGAAAAGCACCACAATAAGTAAACGGACATCTCTCATACAAATCATGTGCGTTGAAAATACGCTACAGTACCACACAGAAAAGTAATAGCCAAAACACACAAACACTAGTTTGTATTTATTCAAAACAACTCCACTTTTTTGCCACACTTATTTTTTTCAAACTAATTATTTAATGATATCAACCCTATTCTCTTGATTTCTTAAATAGCTCGCGGCAACACCGAGCCCACACTGAAAGCGTCTACAACAGTACTATCCAACACCTTCAGTTCCATCAGTACTAGTTCTACTACAGGGAAGACAACTGAAAGCGCAACTCAATCCAGTAATGGCCCCACCCCGTCCCCTTCCAGCAGCGACTATGACACAGGTATAGACGATGTGACTTATGTTTACAATCAAACCGCCCTCTGTTGACAAAACACTGTATACGTCATGTTTCGCCTGGCAAAAAGACGCGTAGTCATGGTAAGATTGCATACACTTTCTAGCTGGCTGCCAAAACACAAAGGTTTTGCCCGGCGGTATGCGCGCGAATCATGTTATGGTTTTCGAGTGACGTCAGAGGTCACATTGTCTATATATTTACAATGTCAATTTACACTCTTTAGTTCTTATATAATTTTAGAAAGAGGACTTTATTCTGACTTTCGTTACTAAAGGTCTTTGGTTTAATTTTATAAAGTTCTTCATTGAAATGAAACTTGGTACTAAATTTAGGGGGAAAAAATGAAAGATTCTGACCGAATGTCCTGATGCTAATTTTATGAGGTTATTTGGTCAAACATTGACAATGACACCATACGCACTCAATCAAGACAAACATTGTCTTCTATTATTACTTTTCTTTCTAACAGTTTTTATTTATATGAATGAACTTATTCGGACAATATAAACTTTATATAGTCCGAATAAGTTCAAACATTTAAATAAAAACTGCTAGTAAAGCAACCCTCTTGCTTTCATTATTTTGTTGATATCGTGACAAATAGGATGTTTACATTCTATCTATATATGAATACTATAGAGAACTCTGTTTCTACGGAGTAAAAACATGATCACATAGCCTATACACCCGTGTCTAAATGTCCCAAGAATTGGTCAATTTGACGCAGAATCCGGACCCGGAAATTGTCCAGGGCCCTCTGGTACGCGGCGTCAATTCTGACTGGAAGCTTTTAGAGCTTTTAGCCTTCACGAGAAGGTAATTCATTTTTTCGACATCGATGTCATCAAGAAAAAACGAGCAGAGTATAAAAAAGAAGACGAACAGAGTACAAGTGAACTGTTCGACACGTCGATACAAAACCGGCTCTTTTCAAAGCCAACACTGACACAAAATATATTTAATACTTGGTTGTATACGCAAGTTTACTATTTAATTTTGTTTTATAGTCATACTTCACATGCAAAGCTTCAAACACCACTTGAATTATTTATCATTTTTTTGACAGACATTTTTGTCGGCGGAGAACAGGTGGTCAATATGACAGTGATGGCAAACAATGACTTGGTTCTTCACTGCAATATATCCACAACGAGTAAAGAGCCATTAGAGATGATGTGGATGATGAGAGTTGAACGTGGATACCAAACGTGGTCAGTCGTGGTGCCAAAGGACAAAGCAGAAGGTATGCTCATTAGTTAAGTAGTCTTGTTGGTATAGTTACTGCTTGTTAGTTACTGGCTAGTATATAGTTACTGGTTAGTAGTTACTGGTTGGTAGTTACTGATTGGTTGATTGTTTGGTTTGTTTGTTTGTTTGTGTGTGTGTGTGTGTGTGTGTGTGTTTGTTTGTTTGTTTGTTTGGGTTTGGTTGACGAGTCGTTGATGATGATGTGGATGGTGACGGTTTAACGTGGATACCAAACGTGGTCAATTCGTAGTGCAAAATGGCAAAACAGAAGGAGATTATTACCAAATGTATCCCATCATAAGCATAAAATAACAAGCCTGTGAAAAATTGGGCTCAATCGGTCATCGAAGTTGCGAGAAAATCATGAAAGAAAAAACACCCTTGGTGGACGAATTTGTGTGCTTTCAGATAGGAATAAAAGACTTCTATAGCTTATAGGAGTCTTTTATTATTTTAGTGAGAAAATACCTCTTTCGAAAAAACTACGTTACTTCAGAGGGAGTCGTTTCCCACAATGTTATATATTATCAACAGCTCTCCATTGCTCGTTACCAAGTCAATTTTTAAGTTAATATTTGTTTTGAGTAATTACCAAAAGTGAACCTTCCCTTTAACTAATTTATTGTTTGATTTATGTACATAGTCCACAAGGGTGGTGCCTGGCTGGAGATCCTTGGAGTCAATTTGGAGGACTCCAACAGCTACGTTTGTCTTGGCGGTCACTCAAGAGGCTACTTGACCAAAACGTATAACGTCATGGTCATTGAAGACATCGGTACGTTTTGTTTATCTAGTTTTTTATTTCATTTGCTGATGTTTTTATTTATGAGTTACACACCCAAACGGCACATGGCGCAAATAACATGATGTATAAGAAAATAAAAAAAGATTTTTAGTTTTTGTTTTGTTTTGTTTTTACTCATTGTTATGCACCGATATGTGTTAGCAATGTATACTCAGTACATACCCGAGTTCTGTGAAGAAGAACAAATGCATATTACTCGGCTGGGATCCGAACCCACGAGTTTTAAACTCTAGAGCAGTGTCAGACCAACTAGACCATCGAGACTGCCCGGTGGCTGGAGGCATTTTCAGTTTTAGATGTGGGAGGAAAACCCCAATGGGAAAATCCATGCAATCTGAATCTTGCAATCCTGCAATCTGAACACCCAATATACATGCAAGGCACCAGCCTTAACTTTGGTTTCGAACCGGGGTCAAGGTGGAAGGCAGGGAAATAATTGTGTTGATCCTGTATTGTATTGATATCCCCAGTTAAGTGACCCTTTTTAGTACTGGGGTTTTGTTCCAGCAAGTAGTGAAATTGATTGAGCAGTTAAAACCACGCCCAAGTACTTGTTTAGTAGTTGGTTTATGTTTTGTCTTATTATCTACATGATTCTAGTTATTGCTATCCTTTCCGCTTCTATAGTCAAAACAAAATTATTGCTTCTGTCGAATTTATTCATTTTTATTATAAACCTTTATTACGTCACCAGGGAGCAGATTTGTGCTCGCCTTTTTAGAACAAACACTAAATGTCTAGTTTTACTTTTCCTTTGCTTCTGAAGCTGAGATTCCCGAAGAAGACGCATGCATTGGTGGCGACGCCTGCCAGAATGGGGGAACCTGTGTTAACAAATCCCGGACCCCAAGTTATAAATGCAAGTGCAAAGCTGGCTTTGAAGGAAAACATTGCGAATTCACCGTCAAGAAGCGTCATTGTCGGTCAGATACCTGTCTCAACGGAGGACTTTGCATTGACAAGGGGGAAACTTTCCAATGTATCTGCGAGGATGCGTTTACCGGGGAGAGGTGCAAAGAGGCGGTTACTGGTGAGGCTACGGACGGCAAGGTAACGACTTTGAGCCCGGTAGTCCAGACTACGCCGTCGATGCCTGGTCTATGCTTCCTACCTATGGACCCCGGTAGCTGTGCTCGAAAGCAAAGCAAGTGGTCAGTACAGCTATCGAGTAGACTTTGTTTTTTGTTGTGTTTTTGTTTTTCTAGGTTTTTTTTTACATGTTTTAAGTAAGATCTCAAATCGAAGACGATCAGACAATCGAAATGTTGAGTCTTTAACAACCAGTTCTTTTTAGAACCAACCCAAAGAGACTATATCACATTTTGATACCAAAAACCTCTGTATAGTTACACGCGTCTTGTTGCAAGGTCAGTGATCAAAAACAGAAAACGAGAACAAAATTTTAAATGTGATATGTTGGAGGATAACCCCAATAATTGGGAAACCCTCGTAATCAATTAGGGAATGGAAAATTAAACCCACAGTACGTAGGGCTCCAGTATGAGGTAAGGTTTGAACTGGGTTCCACACAGAGGTCAAAGGAAAAGAAAGCTCTGGGCTCATACCTCATGCGTTGCCACTTTAGTAATCATCTGTCCCTAGGATATGTATGTCCCCATTTGGCACATGCTGGGGGATGATGACCCAAATCAGAAGACGTTTGTGCATGTACACAGTTCATATGCTACCGGGGGGCAGCAAGGGACATAATCTCCTGCTGCACCCAGCCCACACATCTTACTGTTTTCAAACAAACTACTCTTCAATCTGTTGTGAAATCTCTCTCTTATTACAATTAATCTCTTGAGCGAACAGGTACTACGATACAGTTACTGAACAATGCCGCTCA
The DNA here is from genome assembly GCF_902459465.1 of Asterias rubens. Lineage (NCBI taxonomy): Eukaryota > Metazoa > Echinodermata > Asteroidea > Forcipulatida > Asteriidae > Asterias > Asterias rubens. The sequence goes on from NC_047075.1 coordinate 2,459,945, forward strand.
TTTGTTTACACCGGTTGCCAAGGCAACGAGAACAAGTTCCGAACCTACGATGACTGCCAGTACGCATGTCCGAGACTTTCAAGTGACCCTTGCTCTCACCCTATCGTCACTGGGAGGTGCAAGGCTAAGATTCCCAGATGGGCATACAGCACAGAGAGTGGGACATGTGTTGAGTTTGTGTATGGTGGCTGCGGACCAACTGGGAATAATTTCCTAAGTAAAGACGAGTGCATGGAAACTTGCATAGGTAAGGTTTTACTATCCAAAACAAAAAGATACATACGACAAAATACATGGGCTGCTAAAACCTCAAGGAGGCAAGCCAAAAATAATGCACAGTGTTTACTAGCTCGGAGGGCTACTTCACAACATGCTCATGGGCACACGGCCTTGGAAAAATGTCGCCTTTGGTGTTGCGCACTTGTTAGGGAGTCATAATATCTTTCGTTAAAGAAAGCTATTATTAATGGCAGGTGTATTTTGATTTTTCACAGAGGATGGAGTGCCAAATGAACCTTGTTCATGCAACCCAAGAGGTCTGGGTTCAGCATTTTGCAACAGTGATTTCGGTAAGATGTAACTTCCTAATTTTCGTTTTACTTCTTCTTTGTTGCCTTCTAGAGAAAGACACTTTCAAATTTACACAAAGAAGATCTAACATTCCACCAGTTCTGGGTAAACCTTTACCAGGCGGAAATCTGTCAGGCCATGGGTCCCCTAATTCAGCTTAAGTCCCGGTCGTGACACTTCAGTATGTTTCCTTCTAATAAAAAACCTAGAGTTTCGCTATTGAAAAGGAAGCCATTTTAGTTTTCCCAATGGGTGCCCAGTTTCATGTGTACGTCTTTGCTGTAAGAAATCTTGATAGTATTAAAGGTCGCCTCCAAGAGAAACAAAAAAGCATCGAATTTTGTTCACTTTAAATAGGATTTGAAACTTTGCATATTGGAAATACGATATGGAAAGGTTTTGCGGTAACACCTTGTATTGACTATCTCTAAATGAGTTGTGGCGGTTCTGAAAAGAACCGTTGGTTTCAACTCGACGTTTTGATCAGTATGCTTTGATCGTCTTCTTGTTCATTTTGTTTCTTATTTTCCACAGTGATAATCGGTACCGTCCGTGGAAAAGTATCAACCCATGGTCAGCTGACGTCACTAGTCGTAGAGCTCATGAAAGTATACAAAGGGGGCGCCCTAACACTCAGAAGGTCTCGGTTCTTTCAAGAACCACTTCTGATAGTCAAGAACCGGTACCAGGAGACGAGACAGTGTCAAAACCAATGTTTTGGGGATATTGAAGGTATGTCTAACTATTCGAGGCCACTCGACAAACTGGTTTGTTGGAATTGAGATCTTCGGCGTTGTCCCAAACACAGTACAGTTTCCACAATTATTACCCCTGGTCTCTGGGCCTTAAATCATTCCTTAAACCATCTGTGCTCCCTGGGGAGTATACAGCCTTTGCTGCCAAAATAATATGTAGCGCACTATATGATAAGCAATCACAAGAACCATCTCTGCCCTCGCAGGTACTCGTTTACACCTGGGTGGAGAGAAGCTTATGGTTAAGTGTCTTGCTCAACGACACAAGTGTCACGACCGGGATTCGAACCCACACTCTGCTGAACAGAACAACAGTTGTAGTCGTATAACCATAGCCATCCACCAACTATGAGATGGCTTAACTCTTATATTGTAACAAATGACTCCGTAACTAAACATCAATCATACTCAGTATCACACAAACTAAAATTACAGTACGTTTTAAAAATTTAGTTACCCCTTTCCTTTTCTCTCTTTTTGTTTCAAGACGGGAAGAAATACATTTTCACTGGAACCTTGACGAGACAGCGTGGTACAACTGCTGCATTTCTAACCCCACGAAGCTACGTTAAGCGCGCTGTTGCCAAACGCGCCGTTAAACTGGAGAGGATGGCCGATCAACCATCGACATGTACTAACAATCAGATGGTGACTTCCGAACTCAAACAATTAAGACCGTGAGCAAATAATGTACTTTACCAATAGAGGAAACAAACGTTTTCCTTTAAGAAAATGTCCAGTTCAAAAATGTACATGAGTCTAGATTCTGTCCCAGGGGCTGACTTCACAATGAGTTTTATAAGACCTACTTCACCGAAAACAGCAAGTCGTGATCTTTGCTGAATTCGTTTAAAATGTTTTTCAATCAATAAGGAAATTGAGTTTACATGATAATAATGGATTTTAGTAGTGAAAAAAGAAACACTGTGCATACCCAATTATCCAGTGCTATTCAAACAGGTTCCCAAAAAGCTCTGTTACTTCATCACTCATATAAAGTACTTCTTTAAGATAAACAATTCCTAAGTAAATTTTGATGTCACAATATATTATCATCGTGGCAATGATAACAACTCATCATTAAAATAAATATGTAGTGTTTGTGAAATCAAGCCCTGGTCCTCAGTACACTTATACTCAAAATCCGGGTCAAATCGGGACTTTAAAAGTTTTCAGAGTACTTAGCTTATTACACAAAGCTAGTTCACTTTATTCACCTTACATGTGTCAAAGTTGACTTCATTTATGTATCTCATGGTTACCTTTCAACCGTTTTATAATAATATATTCACATGCAATTTGTTTTATGTTGTTATCTCAGATCATTCAAGGGAGTTTTGTTGTTAATTTTTGGTCGAACAAAAAAACAACCATAATAGAGCGGGATTAGAAGTTGTGACCTCCGGGTCAACAATCCAGCGCTAAAGACCTTTATCACGGTGTGGCCATCTTGATTTTACTCCATTTCAACTCATTAACCAAACTGAGGGTGAACGGAATAATAGTCTGGTGTAATGTTTGAGCATTGAATGTTAGCATTCATTACCGTTATTGGAAATAGGGAACATGACCGAGAGTGTGATAGCGTGATAAAGGTCTATACCAACTGATCTATATCCCTAAACCGGCGGTCTCCCTACAATTGATTGAGATCTTTTTTTTTTATCAAAAAATATGTCTGAAGTAAAGTGTTGTTTTAACAATATTTGATGAATAAAAAACTTTAAAAACATTTAAAGTAAAGCTTTGTGTTTAATTACCAAGTCCAACAAAGTTTATTTAGACCTATATCACAGTGGTTTTGTTTTTATGTTGGTTTGTTTTCCTTTCCGCTCGTATTCAAACTTACTGTACCAAGATGACACCAACCAAAAACAAGTTATGAAGAAGACGGGCAGAGTATACTGTTCAAAGTGTCGAGACAAAAGCGCTCTGTTCAGAGACAATACATTCCTTCAAACGAGAATTATTACATGGTTGTACCAACAAGTTCTACTATAATAAACTCTTCATATCATGAAAACTTCAAACATCACTAATTTGAGCCAATAAACAGCAACGAAAACCGAGTGAGAAAGAATGAACTCTGTTTCCGTTTAAGTTTCAATAAACTGTAGTGGACGACAAAAATTCGGACGTGATTGGATATTAGCTTTTTTATAGACGCATTTGTTACACAAGTCATTCTCTGTATGGGGGTGCATCTCCGGGTTGCAAAAACTCTTGTCACACTGGCATGGTAACCCGGGGGTCGGAATTTCGAATCCCGCTGGTGAAAGTTTCGTGCCTCAACGCCAATATGTATCAATTGATGTGACATAATTCACATAAGAATCGAAAATCATGTTGATACCTTTGATTTGAGACGATCGATGTTTGGCTGTGTCCCGTAATGCGGATATCGCTACGGCTACGGCTAGATATCCGCGTCATCATGCGTTGACTTATAGGAAGTCCTTAGCAACAGCCGTAGCCATTTATGTAGCCGTCAATTCGGATACTGGCCTTACCCTGTGACGGTGCGCAGGGTGATTTGGTACCTTGACGTTACGCTGCAGTGACGCAATCATAGCCAGGTTCCTTTCATAGATTCATTGTCATTGTCTCCTTCTTCAGTTGAACTTGGCTGTGCAGCAGTATTTGATGTAGGACTTATTGCATGGACCGGGTGCAGTGTGCGTTGATGTCTAGTTGTGGGGGCCTTCAGGTGAAAGGCTTGAACGAAGGCAGCTCGGTATTGCCTGTTTGTCACACCGTAGATCACAGGATTAAGAATGGTGTTGATAAACTGCGGCAGGTGCATGAGCCAAGCACCTCCATTGATTAGAAATTCATCAATTGGATTGTCAATTTGAGCTATACGGTATATCCAGATAATGAGAATGATGAAAATGTATGGAGACTGACAAATGAAGAAAACCACACCGTTGACAATCAACATTTTGGCAGCTTGGTTGCGGATTTGCACGGCTTTCTTGTCTGTCTCTGTTCTACCATTGGCACTCCTGCGTTTGTTAAGTGCCTGTATGATGCGTGAATACATGTACCCGTTGCTAAACATTGAAATGAACCAGGGAAGAATCACAATGGCTTGACTGTAGTGATAAGCCCACGGCCCTATAAGCGTACAAGACGTTATAGCTGAGGGGAACATTTGGTAGGCGTCATCATCCGGCCAACGTACGCATACTGTTTGCAGAATTGCAAAAACGGGTGTTAACGCAACACCCCAGATGAACCCAATCAACCAACAGAACGCAATGATTTTCAGGGTGCGTCCTCGACCACGGATTTTAAGATGCTTTAAAGGATGGCAGATAGCAAGATATCTCTCAAATGACATCATAGTTACGAGTGCAATCGATGAGACATACCCAGTTATTAAAGACACGTTTGTCAACACGCACTCCAGGGGATGGGTGAATGATGAATTGGCTTTCACGGGAGACCGTAGAAATGGCAACATGAACAAGCACACGTAGCTTAACATTAATATAAAGTCAGCCAATGCCAAGTGTATCAAATAAACAGTCGTGTCCGATCTCACCTCAGAAACACGAAAAACTACGAACAGAAAAATAAAGTTGAACAGAAGACACAGGGCAAATATAACTGGTAGAAAAAAAGGTATTACGACTTTGTCCGTAGAATTATAAAGCAATATAAGAGCTCCGTATCTCGTGAGGTTCAAGGTATCATTTATACTGCATTCTATCGGTTCCATGGCGAAGTTTAATTGCAACCTAAGCAATATCAAGAGTAACTTATGTTGGGTTTTCAGCTATGTTCAAAAGACGCGTGTAAAGCATCAAGTTGAAAAGCCATGGGTTGACTCAGTGGTTTATGTTTCTGCCTTTCACCTATGTGGACCCTGATTAGAGCCAGGACCGGAGCATATGGATTGTGTGTTCATCGGTCGCTACCTGGCTGTGTGCTTTCAAAAGTTACTAATGTTAGGTGTCCAGCTCTGTTCACGAGAAGCAGCCCACGGTTGCCTCGGTAGTTTCTGTCCCTGCCTTTCACATCTATGGACCCTGGTTCGAGCCCGGACCGGAGCGTATGGATTGTTTTCATCGGTCGCTACCTGGCTGTGTGTTTTCAAAAGTTACTCGTGTTAGGTGTCCAGCTCTGTTCAAAAAGAAGCATCGCGTTGAGCAGCCCAGGGTTGCCTCGGTGGTTCCTGTCCCTGCCTTTCACCTATGTGGACCCTGGTTAGAGCCCGTGTTCATCGGTCGTTACCTGGCTGCGTGTTTTCAAAAGTTACTCGTGTTAGGTGTCCAGCTCTGCTCCAAAGAAGCTTGGTGTTAGCATCAGATGATAGTCTGGGTAAATCTCGAAACTGCCCTAGAAGCTATCGGAGAAATGAGGCAAACTGTGGGCACACGTCTTCTTAAACCGCACTCTGTGTTCTTGTGTCGTCATTCTCCTTCGTCTATGTAGTTACAAACAGCTTGACGTTTTTTTTTGTGTTTGAAACTAAGAGGCGATTTTGCAAAACGTAATTATGTCAACATTCTCGGCATTTGCTATATCAATAATAATTGGCTGTTTGTTAACCCATTTGTTAAAAGCATAGTAAGTATATCAGCAAACACACAAGTTTCAAGTGTGTTTGTAAACTAGAATACACATCCGTGTTGAGTTTAATTATTACTTTAAAAGGTAGATAATTGCAAAGAGGACTTTCGATAATTGCAAAGAGGACTTCACCAGTCGGCCTCACAATAGGCAAAGACGGGTGTCGCTTTTAATTGGCTTTAAAAACCAATGAAACATCGAGCACTATACCGAACCTCATGACGTCAGCTATAGTGTACATTTTAAAGGGACACGCTGATTCTGAAAACGTTTTGGTCTCGGCGTTTCGAAACAGTCTACTATGCTCGTCTTCAAGGAAAATGACCGGAACAAAAGAGACCATTACATCTTCCTAATTTACTAAAAATAATAGTGGCAATTTATAATGTGACATGTCTGTCTTAAAGACATTCTTGGCGCAGGAGAGATGCAGAAGCAAGATTGCAAAAGAGCTACATGGTTAAGCACAAAAATAAGTTTTCAAATGGGTTTTGAAGCTGGAATAGGTAGTGATGTGTCTGAGATTTTGTGGGAGTTCGTTCGTTAGTGATGGGCCAAAGTGTGAGAAGGATCAGGCTCCCCATGAATGGCGTGTGTGTGTAATGTGCAGAAGTTTGGTGTCAGATGAGCTGAGCAGCCTGGGTGGTGCATGAAGATTTTCCATATCACGTTAAGCTTCAAGCGGCCACTCTTTTTTAATACCACTCTGAAAGACGTTTTTATTTTTGACACTAAGGGACCATGTTGCAACACGTACCTATTATAATAATAGTAATAACACGGCAATTTATATTGCGCAGTGACCTATAAAGATATACTCTACTGCGCATTACAAGGAATACAAAAAAATTAATGCAGAGAAGAAAAAACAATACACAAACAGAGCAAGGATGAACTATACGGGTGAAGTCAACCAATGGGTGTTTAACTTAGATTTAAATTAAGTGAAGAAGACTGTCTAATGCAAGGTGGGAGATGTTCCAATGGGAAACTTTAGACTATCTGCCAATCACCAAGAGAGGGCGCTCTTCACCAGGTAATGTCAACAACTTAGGAATAGGAGAAGCATGAGTGACGGTCACTGACAGCAAATACCTTGTGTTTTGCGTGTTTTTGATTTTGTATTTAGATTTAATCAAACTGTATTTTGTTTTTCATAACACAATGCCAGCATAAACCAAACTGTTCTGGAACAGGACGTACTGGACACGAGTTCCCCAATGATAACAAGCGGTGTGCATGAGTTTTTTTGGAGCGTTTCTTTTAGGGTAATTAGCAAAAATTCCAAAATGCTGACCTACCAAAAATTGAGAAGAAATCTGAAGTTTAGTTGTATGACAATGTATCTGATTTAATTTTCAAGAGGCTGAGAGACTTCTAAATATTTTTTGAGTATTTTTTAATTTTTACCATTTACCATTGTTTGCTATAGGAGTTGTGCACCCTTACCTGGTAGGTCTGCTGCCCTCTAGTGGCAGAGCTTTCAAAAAAAACTCCCATTGGAGCGGCGTATACAAATGCCCGATCACAAAGTAGCCCTTGATTTCCTAGATGGGTGAGACAACAATGTGTGGTCTTGTGAGCTCCTGAGACGGTAGGTTGATTGAGAGTGATCTCATGATTATGAGTTCTTGAATGTACATTGGTGCTAAACAACTTTTATTACAGTTCTCTGCATTTGCTCACCTCCACAGGAAATGGGCTAATTGTTAATCCATTTTGTTAAAAGCATGGTAAGTTTATCAGCAAAAGGCAAATATTTAAAGTGTATATGTAATATAATTATGTCAACTATAAATATGTATTGATTTTAACTAACTAAGTTAATTGAAAAGTGGTCGTTCACCATATAGTCAGTCACTTAGCTAAATACTGGTGTTTCGCTTTAATGGACTTAGGCCTACACAACCAATTAAAATTCAAACACTTATCTTTTCGTGTGTTGTTTTAAAATTGACTAAGTACGTTGTACTTTATAGAAGGAAATTTGGACGCGAATACGGTTTGCCCCTACAAGATGGCGACTTTCATAGCAAAACGGGGGTTATTCAATACAGTCTATTTGTGCCATTTGAAATCTTCTCGCGATTGTTTTCTTGTAAAGGATCAAGATTCCGTGATGTAATGTTTAAAAAAATGCAATCAATTAAAATGTACAGAGCTTTTATTAAGTCCGGAAGAAGTGGCTTAGAACTACTGCAGGTTACTTAAAAGTACTTTGTCTTTCACCATAACGGAAATTAACGCCCATTATTTAATGAGCTTGTTTCTATGTTTTGTCTCCGCACTTGGTGATAGGCGTTTAGCATCTTGTTTTATTTTATGATTTGGGTTAACTTACAGTGACGAAAATAAGAACATGTTTTGTACGCCTTTGAGAGGGAGGACGTGTCTTTTTGCAGCAGGGCAGCATTTGTGACATACGTGGCGCTTGTAACACCAGCCGGAAAGTATTGGCTTGTGTGTTCGGCAGAAACGGCAAATCAATTTTCTCACATAATTATTCAACTCATTTTTCCTTTGCTGCTTAGAGAAAAGTTCAGTTTTTTTTTCGAAAGGAACTCAGGAAGGGCATCCCTTTTTTGTTACCAGAACACGCAGCGCAAGTGACCCCAGTCGGAAAGTATTGCCGTGTGTTGTGTGTTCAACAGGAACGGCAACTCAACTTTCTCACACACTCAAGTCGTGTTACTTTTGCCGTTTTGACAACAAATTACAGTGACAAAAATAAGTCTTCGTTTAGTCGGATTTCGACAGCGAAAGGTATCGTTTGTGACACCAGTCGGAAATACTTGACTCGTTTGTGTGACAGAAACGTCGACCAACTTTGTCCATATTTATCTACTTTTCTACATCAGTGAACATCATGGGATCGGATGCAACTCCAGAGGAGTGTAGTGTGCTTAATACCACCAACATCGCTGAAGAGACAATGTCCAAATGGCTCTATACACACACGGATACCATCATCATAACTACGGTTCTACCGAGTATCTTGGGTCTTGGTCTATTGAGCATCTCACTCTTTCTATTTGTCGTGTTCCGCATCTCTAAACTTAAATCTGACACAACGGTTTACCTGGTGCACCTGTCGCTTGCTGATTGTTTCTACCTCGTCGCTTATGTATCCTATTACTTATCATTCTATGTGGCTTCTCCCGTTGCTTTGGATCTGTCGTTCAAACATTCAGTTGAATGCTGCCTTTCTGTTGTCATTACTTATGTCGGATATATGTCATCAGTTGCTCTGGTGACTATGATGTCATTTGAGAGATACCTTGCTTTGTGTCATCCGCTAAAACACCTGAAAATTCGCGGTCGACGACGGACGAACAGAATGGTTGCACTCTGTTGGCTCGTCGGCTTTGTGGTTTCATGTTTAATGATGCCACATGCAGCCGTCCTCAAGAAACTATGTCTACAGTGGCCTGAAGCAGCTTTAAGCTCCATGCCTACCCTGCCGTCTGTGATTACAATGTGCGATCCCTTACACCCCTCTATCCATTACTTCACTACGTTACTAGCAACGATCCCCTGGCTACTTGCACTGGTTGCTAATTTCTACATGTACATCAGGATCTACCACATGCTGAACAAACGCAGGAGTTTTGTAGGTAAAGGTGACGCAGACGACAGAGCCATACGTGTTCGAAACCAGGTTGCCAAGATGCTTGTTGTGAATGGTGTAGTATTCTTCCTGTGCCAAGCTCCATATACGGGAGTCTCTATCATTCACGTGATTTGTTTTTTCTTCAATCTTCCGAGCCCAATCGAGACAACACTTGGAGCCTCTGCACGCTGGATATTTTCACTTCCGCAGATTGTAAATACCATTATAAATCCTTTGATATATGGTGCTATGAGCTCTCAATACAGATCTGCATTCGTCCAAGCTTTTCGGTGCAATGTCTCACCCGATGACGGCCGTCCACGTGCTCAACAACAAATTTAAACCATAACCGACTCACCGCAAAGCGCGGGAAACAAACTTTGAACACATCTAGTGATACGCCGCGGTGTCCAAGTTAGCGGCTACAGATACGGCGACGTCTAGATTTCCGCGTCATCATGCGTTGAAGAATGGTATGTACTTAGCAAAACCTTTAGCAACAGCTGTAGCCGTAGCCGCAAATTCGGATACGGCCATAGTCTTGGTCCAAGACGTCAAACACAATACTCTTGATAGACCGACAGAGGGCGCGCTCTTCGTTTCTTGAATAAATCGGCGCGGTTCACGACTTTACAGAAGCTGGAAATTGAACCAAGTGTAGCGACGCCCTCTGTTGTTCTTTAATTTTGATCCATTCGGTGTGAACTACATCATAAACTAGCCTGAACATCTGACGTCACACTTCTAGCCTTGTTAATAACGCCAGAAAGTGGCCTCTAGCGCAGGTCAATCCTCGTTCATCTTCACCTTTCACCTAGATTTATATGCAGCAAGTGCAGCTGCCAAACGTCTCCTCGGATCAAAACACAGATATGGAAAGCTTACGTCACTGCACGTTTATCAAATGAAATGATTGTATCCAATGATCCAATGAAACTGCTGGTTTTGAAAAGCAAGTACTTCTCGTTATCCTTGCGAAAAAAAGACAGGGGACCATGTCACAAACGATGGGTAGTAATTCTTTCCGTTGTCCATGTATGCGAAGGTTTTGTAACCAAGACTAGTCTAGTGACTGTTTTTTTTTTTTTTTTTAATTGGACCAAAGAACATTCCAAATTGAAGCTATCATCACAATCTTGTTTCTGACTGTTGTCCACAACATTATCACCATGATGGACACGTACTCTGCATTCAAGGTTCATATGGTTCAAGGTTCAAGGTTGTCCACAGTGTCAACAAATAAAAGACATGTTAAAGAATACAATACAATAAAGATATATCAAGATGAAAATTATGATACCGCAGAGGGATCCAATTTAGAAGCAGAACTTTTAGGCAATGGTACCTTAAGATACGCATTATGCATTGAGACACTAATAAACAATTGAAATTAATGCAAACTTGATCGAAAGTTGACGACGCTATATCACTTTGGACCAATCACAACACCGATATGGAAAGCCTACGCCACAGTACGGTTTATCCTATGGACTCTATTTAACAAATGAAAACATTCGGCTTGTAAGACAAGTTGTCGTTTTTCAGGGGGGGGGGCAGTCTATACCATAGCAAGCTATATGCTCCTTTTCTTGAGCAAGGCTGCAAATAAAATCGAGGTCCCCTGAAGATTAAACAAAGAATGATTACCAAACGTACAGTTTATGGTCGCGCATTTGAAAAGTAACTTATTGTAAGCAAACTACTCCCTCAAGAAAGGCAGCATGAAAGAATGGCAAGAAATATATCCTCCAACTTTTACCATGGTTATAGGAACAGAATCCCATTGACCCGTTGAACTTGAAATGTCATGTTCACTAAGAAATACTCCAGTGAAATTATACTGCCTCACAATGTCCAAATGAACACAGGAAATAAAAACAGCCAATCAAAGCCCACCACTGATGATGCTGGTAATATTGTCTTCATATAGAGGGGCCTATATATTATATTAGTTGGTTTCGTTACACTGCTGTGGAAACGGTGACAGCAATGGGTATGGCCTACTGCAATAAATTAGTTGCGACCAACCATAAAGCTAGTTCTTATATAGCGCTAAGCGACAAACTCTTCTATATTGAACACCAGTGTCAGAACAATTTTACACCGACAGTTATGTGGGAAAATTAAAGCGACGTTGTCTCTCTAATCTAATACACAAGTAGAGTCCACGAACATTCATCATAGAAGTTCATCTATCCAAATTTTGTTCTGATTTTGATGTAACAATCCTGCCAGAGTAAAAATCAACCATATCGGAAAGTTCTACTTGGCTAAAACCGAAATTATTTGCGACCAAATATTTGGTTCTTTTGAACCGTTTGTGTCGAAGACTAACTACCAGTGTCAGGACATTTGCGACTGACGGTTAAGGGAAATAAATAAACACATCTTTTTTTTCCTCTCAGAAAACATTTTAGAAATCGGATCGACAAAAAATCACAATGGAAGTTATGATCTTAATCTTGGTTCTGATTTTGATGGTTGTACATACCTGCCGGAGTGTACACCCACAACGCATCATCGCAACATTCTACTTGGCGGAAAACCGAGCCTTAATGAATCATGTGTTTAAGCAGAAGACTGTATCTTCTCCTGTGATCTGTGGACGAGATTGCTCTATGGATCCACATTACTTTCTAAACATGGTTTACTTTGGTGCATCACAAAAAAGTAGCTTTACGATCAAGATTTCTTAAGTAAGTTTTATGGCCATCAATTTTTAGACAAAATTACAAATGGTATGCCCTTCTTGTAGCAATTAAAGTATCCTACCAAGTTCCAGTGCAGCCGCACTAGGCGGAATGGCTATTTGTAAAGGGGTATATATTACATGCATCGGGGATAAAGAATATTAATTTTGGTTATTACCCATACATCGATGTGTGTTATCACTGTATACTCAGTACTTTCCCGAGTCCTGTGAAAAAAAAATAATCGCAGGCATTGGATCCGAACCCACGACCCTTCCAATTCTAGAGCAGTGTCTACTCTTACCAACTACAGACTACCGAGATTGCCCGGTACATGTAGCTAGAGGGCGTTTCGAATCTTATGTTTCTTTATCATTCTTTATAAAACCGAGCATTAGTAATTCCATTTAAAGACATTGGACACTATTGGTAATTGTCAAAGACCAGTCTTCTCACTTGATAGATCTCATTATATGCACAAAATAACAAACCTGTGAAAATTTGAGCTCAATCGGTCATCGAAGTTGCGTGATAATAATGAAAGAAAAAAAACACCCTTGTCACACGAAGTTGTGTGCTTTTAGATGCTTGATTTCGAGACCTCAAATTCTAAATCTGAGGTCTCGAAATCAAATTCGTGGAAAATTACTTCCTTCCCGAAAACTACATTACTTCAGAAGGAGCCGTTTCTCACAATGTTTGATACTATCAGCAGCTCTCTATTACTAATTACCAAGCAAGGTTTTATGCTAGCAATGATTTTGAGTAATTACCAATAGTGTCCACTGTTTTTAAGACTTGAGATGAATGCCTGTTTTGAGCCATTGGACATTTTTTAAGGTACATATATTATTATTTATAGGACCTACTGACAACATTCTTGAACATGCTCACGGTCTTCCCCATTTTCCGATACTGGGGTAACTAACAGGAGGTTTGGGCACACAATAGACGAGAAATACCCAGCTCAACACCATAACAGACAAAGTAACCCTTTTCTAAGAGGTCAATTCATTTTTGTTTTACGCTGTAAATGTTTTTTATAAACCGCTTTTACACACGTTTAGACCAGCCGTGATGACGAAAAATACCTAGCTCAATAGTACCATTACAGACAAAGTAACCCTTTCCAAAGAGGTCAATTCATTTTTGTTTTACGCTGCATTGTAAATTTGTTATTCACCGCATTTTGTATACGTTAAGTTAAACAAGGTTGTATAGACCAGCTGCTGTGATGTCTAGCGATGTCTATGTTTAAAAAAAAAAACTGTCGATGAACATAGAAAAACATCCCTTTTCTTTTTAAAACGATAATTTTATGAAGATAATAAAATAAATGGCTCTGAAAAGACTTCGAACCTAATAAAAAAAATTGTTAAAACAAATAGAGCCGCCTAGGTCACAAGTTTTTACAATTTTCTTCAACTTGCTTTAACATCTATTCGATGTTCTTCAAGTCTGACAAACTCACCCCATCCAAGTCACTGTATGACCTCCTTCCAGCTTGATAGATGGATCGCTCTCACAATTCGTTCATTCGACAACAACCAGCAAATAATATATTCCAGGTTTGACTCCAAAGAAGTGCATTGCTCCTCTCAGGACAGACGTCCCACACACTTGACACACAGTCACAAAATGGCTGCCACGACACCGATCGACAAACAGGTTGAAGCTTGCTTGAAGTAGTTTGGATGAATGTCTACCTGTCAAAGTGACTCCATAGATATTAAGAAGACGAAGTAATAGTTTCAGCTCTGTGGTTTCAGTATCACCTCAAAACTGAATTAGACCCATTAAATTCACATTTTGAAGAATAGTTTCGTCGACTCCGGCAGAACAGATTCCTTGTGTGATCTTACGTGCATGCTGAGATGGACGGGCCAGTCCGTCAGCAAATTGGATGTTTTTCTTCCTGTTAAACTGACTCAACAGTTTCTTAAGAAGACGTAGTTTTAGTTCCAGTTTTACCTCCGAAGTTAAACAAACCCCTCAAACTGTATACCGTCTTGAAGGGCTCATATAATTTCGTCGACTCCGGTAAAGTATTGTTCATTGTGCGATCTTTACGTGAATGTTGAGATAGGCAGGACAGTCAGTAATTGGATAGTTTTCTACCTGTCAAAACTCACTCAATAGTTTCTTATTAAAATAAGAATTATTTTTAGTTCCAGTATCAGCTTCAAAGTTAAACAAAACCATCAAATATTGACCATTTTGAATGGCTCACAAAATAGTTTCGTCGACTCCAAGAAAATAATGTTCCTTGCGTGGTATACGTATAAGCTTGGCGGGCCGGTCCGCTGAGCAAAAAAAAGGAGTGACGGTCCATTCTTCCATTCCGAAGTTTTGTGAATAGGCATTGTCTTTCTGTGCATTCCCAGCTGTAAACAGTTCACGTTGCTGAAGTATGTACGTCGCACAAAAGATACCAGCATTCTCTATGGGGGCTTGAAACTTCGTGTATAAGAACACAACAAGTTGATAGTAGGCTATTATGACACACCACAAGTGCATCTTGCACACGACGTTGCATTCCAGTGCACCCCTTACTCCTGCATTCCTACGGGAGAATCGGGAAAATTGTAAAGGAGAAATTAGTATAAAAAGAAAATAGGAAATTTACTAGAGCACGACTTGTGGCAAGTTAAAGGGAAGGTACACATTTGGTAATTACTCAAAACAACTATTAACTTAAAAACTGATTTGGAAACGAGCATTTGAGAGCTGTTGGTTTGATAGTATACAACATTGTGGGAAACGACTCCCTCTGAAGTACCGTAGTTTTTGAGAAACAGGTTATTGTCACTAAAACAATAAAAACGACTTCTAGCTAGAAGTCTTTTATTCCTATCTGAAAACACACAAATTCGTCCACATTGGTGTTTTTTCTTTCATCATTTTTCTCGCAACTTCGACTACCGATTGAGCCAATATTTTTCAGGCTTGTTATTTTATGCTTATGATGCGATACACCAACTGAGAACACTGGTCTTTGACAATTACCAAAGGTGTCCACTGCCTTTAAAGAAGCTATGGATGTATGAATTGCGGACACCATGTGTGTATCTACTCTTTTCAAGAACTGACTCACCGCGGTAGTACAGTTAATCACGATCCTATAAGCTAAAGTAGTCCCAGCCTATTTTTTATTTTTCTATACCATCCGCCCGGGTAACATTTGAAAAAAAAAACAGGACAGTCCTTTTCAGAACTGAGAAGTCTCCCGATGCCCGAACATCTACTCCGCGGTAGTAGAATAAAGCAAGACGATTCTCTAAGAACAAACTTTACCTAGCAAGTACCGCAAACCAAATATTATACGTTAAATAAGCTAGTTACAAAAATTGGATTAGCATTACGACAAATGGCGCACTTTTTTCTCACCATGGTGCGAAGGGGGGAGTCCGCTCAATGTAGGGCCACTGATTTTCCGTTTCAGAAAAGTGCAAATTCCGTTTGGCAAAAACATGAATTCCGTTTCAGGCACAAAAAATTCCGTTTCATGTTTTTTTAATTAGATAAAAGGTTGTTTAATACCCAGGGACACACTTATAAAAATCAATTTGAGATAAGTTGCACTGTTGACTTCGTAAAATGTTCATTTGAACTGACAAATTTCAAAAAAATACTTTTTTTTATAATAAAATTGTGGATTATTTTGTATACTGCTGTTCTAAAAAGGTTGCACTGTGACTGCAGTATCAATGCACATGATGTGATAGACTTGATTCCAAGTCTAAAACTGCAGTTGATTCTCTGCATCAGCCACATTGTAGGCTAATGACAGGAGTATATCCACAAGAGGGCGCTGTTTCAGCATGATCAAAGACTTGGGAACAAGTCTATGGACGTGACCATTCTCCATCCACAAACAAAATGTCAGCCATTTTGTTTTCGCTTTGGCGACAGAATGTTGACAGTTTACGGTTTTATTTTAGACCTTTCCGAGATGAAAAAACATTGTATGTGTTCTTATAGATCATAGGTAAGCTAGTTTGTGTATTATTGTTGGTAAAAGAGAGGGAGAAAATGCAATTTGGGTGAACAAAAAATGTTTAAAACGTGCCGCGAATAATGCCCTTCGCTTAACCATGTTAACAACGTGTGTACATCATGTGTGTAAACATTGAGGATGGTGTGAAGTAGAACAGAATGATCCACGGTTACGATCTCGTACTTTTTAATGGTCTGATTTCTGATGCCTTTTTAGTTTAACAAAAAGAATCTTAATAAAGAATGCAATTTCAATAGTTTTGGCGTCAAGAAAAAAAAAAAAAAAAAAAAAAAAAAAAAATCAAATTTTCTGAAATCCCGTTTTCCGTTTCAAAGGGCGGATTCCGCGAATTCCGTCCGTTTTCCGCGATCGCGGAAAATCAGTGGCCCTATCAATGTTGTTCGTGAAACTTTGAGCCAACCTCGTTCACGGTCTTCCAAAATTAATAAATTTTGTGCATAATTAATGAGGTAAAATCAGCCTCCCAATAGGTGTTCTATTGTTTTATAGCATCTCGATAGTATAAGTCTCTAAGGGGCATGTATCAGCAGTTTCATGTTTTAGGCCTCGCCTCTTACATCGCGACAAAAAAAAACAATTAATCACTTCGGATCGGAAGGTTTTCAAAGTTTGCAAAGTACAAATTTTGTTTGTTTGATCTTCTAAGATAGGCCTACTTTTCAAAAGTTTACATTCTGAATCATATTCAGTATTAGCAAATTTTAAAGGTGTGCGAAAAAAATATTATAATTAGTTGGATTAAATCATTTCCAAGATCCTTCACTTAAAATTATTATGTTTGAAAACGGCCTCCTCCATTTCCCCCCACAGCCGTCCAATCCTCACACAACAATGGTGTCCTGATCAATTTGTTCTTTCCTTTTAAAGTAAATCACTTCTTTAAGACAAATAGCGAAAAAGTGTAATCAGTTAATACGCTACCAGATGTAAACTAACCCTATTTTATTTTTTAAAACGGCCTCCTCCATTTCCCCACACAGCCGTCTCTTCCTCACCTAACAACGGTGTCCTGACTGATTTGTTCTTTACTTTTCAAAGTGAATCATTCTTAAAAACACATAATGAAAAAGTATAGTCCATAATGAGCTACCCATAACTGAGCCTGTTTTTTTTAAACGGCCTCCTCCATTTCCCCACACAGCCGTCTCTTCCTCACCTAAAATGGTTTCCTGGCTGAGTTTTGTTTTTACTTTACAAAGTGAATCATTCTTCAAAACAAATAGAGAACAAAATATCAATTAGTAGTTTGATATTTATAAACTAAGCCTTTTTTTTTTCTTTTTTTTTTACGGCCTCCACAATTTTCCCACACAGCCGTCCGCCCCTCACCTAACAGTGTCGTCCTAAACGATTTGTCTTTCCTTTCAAAGTAAATAATTCTTCAAAAAGATAATAATAAAACAGTCTCAATTATTATGCCTGTGCTATCCACCCTAAACTAAGCCTTTAACTGTGATGCAATTTCATGTATGCCTTAACTTTGGAAACTATCTTTAAAAAAAAAACGATTAGAATTGGGCCTATAAGAATAACTCAAACACGTTACATTTCGTACCTTGAATTTGATGAAGTACATTTTTCGATTTGACCAATGCTGCTGTTCCTTTAACCAGGTTCCACGCTGATCTTGCGGTAGAGTAGTATATCCAGTGATGTGTATCCAGTGAGGTATATCCAGTGAGGTATATCCAGTGAGGTATATCCAGTGAGGTATATCCAGTGAGGTATATCCAGTGATGTGTATGCAGTGAGGTATATCCAGTGATGTATATCCAGTGAGGTATATCCAGTGAGGTATATCCAGTGAGGTATATACATTGAGGTATATCCAGTGAGGTATATCCAGTGAGGTATATCCAGTGAGGTATATCAATTGAGGTATATCCAGTAAGGTGTATCCAGTGAGGTATATCCAGTGAGGTATATCAATTGAGGTATATCCAATAAGGTATATCCAGTGAGGTATATCCATTGAGGTATATCCAGTGAGGTATATCCATTGAGGTATATCCAGTGAGGTATATCCAGTGAGGTATATCCAGTGAGGTATATCCATTGAAGTATATCCAGAGAGGCATCCATTGAGATATCCAGTGAGGCACATCCAGAGAGAGATATCAAGTTATGTATATCCAGTGAGGCATATCCATTGAGATATCCAATGAGGTACATCCATCGAGGTATATCCAGTGAAGTAAATCCAGTAAGATACATCCATTGAGGTATATCCAGTGAGGTATTTCCATGGAGGTATATCCTGTGAGATGTATCAATTTAATTATATCCAGTGAGGTATATCAAGTGAGGTGTATAAATTGATATATATCCAGTAAGGTATGTCCATTGAGGTATATCCATTGAGGTATATCCATTGAGGTATATCCAGTGAGGTATATCCATTGAGGTATATCCAGTGAGGTATATCCATCCTTTGACGTATATCCAGTGAGGTGTATCCATTGAGGTACATCCATTGAGGTATATCCAGTGAGTTTATCCAGTGAGGTATTTCCATTTGATATTTCGCGTAAGCTATATCCATAGATTTATATCCAATGAGGTATATCCAGTGAGGTATATCCTGTGAGATGTATCAATTTAATTATATCCAGTGAGGTATATCAAGTGAGGTGTATAAATTGATATATATCCAGTAAGGTATGTCCATTGAGCTATATCCATTGAGGTATATCCATTGAGGTATATCCAGTGAGGTATATCCATTGAGGTATATCCAGTGAGGTATATCCATCCTTTGACGTATATCCAGTGAGGTGTATCCATTGAGGTACATCCATTGAGGTATATCCAGTGAGTTTATCCAGTGAGGTATTTCCATTTGATATTTCGCGTAAGCTATATCCATAGATTTATATCCAATGAGGTATATCCAGTGAGGTGTATCCAGTCATTGGTATCCACAGAAGTATCCAGAGTGCAATTAAAATGTGTCAAAATCTTGAATTTAAAGCAGAGCAGTACAAACTATATCCATTTGCGCATCTTGCTGATTTTCCTGAAGTTTACATCCCTCGATTGTCAAATGTTCCAAAAGTTAGTGATTGGCATTCATTGTTCCTTTACCATGAACATTCGCTTGGCCCGCGTGTTGACTATGAATTGTGTTTTTATGAAAATATGTTTGACTGAATGATCTTAGTATTGGTTTAAAACAACGATTAATAAACAAGTTTGTTGAAATTAGCAAATGTCACCCATCAATCGAACCAACCAAACATTCACACTGCATGCACCCTTTTGTTTATACTTCTTGAAATTAGTTATTATTTGAAACTGATATTTGCCTTTACTCTTTTATAAATTACTATTGTATACACGGCACAATCTAAACAGTTGAGCAGTTGTCTTTACCAGTTCCACAGACCTTCGATTCGTTTCATTTTTTTTTTATTTTGAAACTAAGGAATCTCGGGGAAAAGGGTGAACTCGATCACTGTACTAGTCAAGAACCAACTGGAAAGAAGACAAGGAAAGAAGTTCCAGTTTTAGATGTGGAAGGAAGAACTCCGGGGATGAATCCATGGCAAACACAATCAGTCATGTCAGGACTGAAAACCTAATCCAAGTAGCGTCCCTTGCGTGATTCGAACCAGGGTCCTAGAGGTGGAAGGCGACTAGGAAAGATACCACTATACGCCATTTTGAGAGCCCTCCTCATCTTCTCCTCGGGTAAGTGGATAAAGAGCAAAGAAGCTTTTGAAGATCTCTTTTCCAACCCCATTCCAGAACCTTGCACTACTAAAATTACCCTTCGGCAAAAAGTACTTTCCGAGAGCTATTAAAAAACTTATTTACTTATTCAGTTTATGAAATAAGGAATATGTTTTTTATCGTATGCTGGTTACACTGTCACATTCACATTCTCATACTCACTTCATACGTGTTTTATTTATCAGTTTATTTGAACGAAAATAAATAATTTTTTATAAATTTAGTGTTTTATCCCTGTAAATGTATTTGGTATTGTATGATGTGGTGTGATTGGATATGATTGTTATAGCGGATGGTAGTTATGCTGCCCTCATTGTTCCAAACGTTCCTTTTTAAGTCCTTAGTTGTTCACTGTTTGTATACATACAAATGTTTTCTCCTTTGGAAAGTTGTTTCCATGTGACAAGTGCGCCCTCTGCGTTACGTTCCATGTCGATAACAAACATTGCGAGTGTGGTGGTTCAATGGCTCTTAAGAGTTTTAAACATTACTCATAATGTGTTATGCCTTTTATAGTTATCATTAACACAACCACTACATTGAAGCTAACAGTATTGCAAATTGCAAACCATTTTAGTGCAACACCAACTTAGCACCAATTTATATTACAGTCAAAAAGTGTACAGTGAACACAAGCAACATTACTTTTATTTGACATGTTTTACACCACTAAACAGTTGGATTATTTATAAGCAATTGATAAACAGTCAAATATTTATTGGTCAATCTTTCTCTTCAGGGTGTGGTTAAAGATGCATTCACATGAAAAAGGTTAACCATTTAAGACATAAGACATGAGTTTTAAGTATGCCTGACACTGTAAACACACCAATTCATGTACAGACACTTACCCGAGTTGGTTTTATCCCTAAAATGAGAAAGTAAGAAGAAGTGTTTGGATGGGGACTGTGGGTAGGATTTCCCAAATGTAAAAAGGACAGCCAGATAAAGCTGTCTTGAAATGTCACACAGTAATAACAAGCTGGAGTTTAGATTACCCTTGTTATACTCACAGACACTTAATTTTTAACTTGCAAAAACTTACATACCATTTACTACTTAAAAATATAAACCCATATAAATATGCAACAAACTAAGTAGGGGATAGTAAAAGGAAGAAAAGTACTTCAACACAGATTCATGTATTTACTTACCTTTTATCAATATAAACCACAAGGGAAACTGACTGGTTCAATTAACCCCCAAAATCAAACCCCCAAATTACTTACCTTTTAAATACAATATCTAAATCTGTTGAATTGGGAATCTATAAGAGGGATCTCTGAAAATGGACGCAGCAATTCTCTTCAAACACTTAATTTTTAACTTGCAAAAACTTACATACCATTTACTACTTAAAAAGTCACTAGATGGTGGCAATTGCATCATTCAATGTAATCAACACAAGAAGAATGTTATGTCGATTGACACAAATTAAGAGCAGAGAGAGAGAGGGGAGAAACATGACAGTTGTGTCTTCATGACTCCAAGACATCAGTGGCAGACCACCTCATACGACGTTTCCAAAAATTAATACTCAATCTATTGACAAATTCAATATAACTCCACTCTCTACGTTATGTACGAAACACTTTATATACCTCACATCCTGATTGCAATCAGGTGAATACCTGATTCACACAGAAGAGAATGAATTTATAAGATATAGATAGGGCTCACTGACATAGATGCTGCAATTCTCTGTAAACAAGAGACTGGATGGTGGAAACATTCAAAGTAAGAATCAACACAAGAAGAAAGCTATGTTGGTTTATAATTCAGACAACAGTGAGAAAGAAAAGGGTGGAGAACATGCCAGCTGGGTCTTCATGACTTTAAGACATCAGTGG
Source organism: Asterias rubens (assembly GCF_902459465.1). Classification (NCBI taxonomy): domain Eukaryota; kingdom Metazoa; phylum Echinodermata; class Asteroidea; order Forcipulatida; family Asteriidae; genus Asterias; species Asterias rubens. The sequence goes on from NC_047075.1 coordinate 2,481,748, forward strand.
CAGACACTCTCAATCAAAGTTTACAAAAATACGTAATATATTGACAACAATTCAATATAAATCCACTGCTAACTCAACATTGTGTAGAAAACACTTCATTACCTCGCATCCTGATTGCAAACAGGTGAATACCTTATTCACACAGAATGATTTCCTTATGAGCAGAGTGCAAACGAGACATGATCAAACCTTATCTCAATCATTCACTCTATACTAAAAACTGTAAGCCTAAGAATACTTAATTTACATAACTTCATAGAGTGAAAAGAGAAACAACACTAGTGAATAGACTAAAAACTGTAAGCCTAAAGAAAAAAATAATTCATATTTCTATTTTTTGCTCTGTTGTTTTAGTTTATAATAATTAAATGTGCATCCACTCTTTTAGCAAACATTCATTCCTCTACCAGGAGGCTATACCATCGAATTCATCTCAATCATTCACTCTTTACTACTTGGAACTTGAGTTAAAGCAAACAGGTAATTGGGCTAAGCACCCATTACTTCCTTTTACTACTTTCTCTAATTTAAAAAAGGTTTGAATGTTTCAGTTGTTAAAACTCCCCCATATATAGGGGCACATAGTAAAATTTAAGGTCTAGTGTATATAATTTAATGTTCGTTTGGTGGATTGTTTGTTTGGGTCTGTGATGTTAGTGATGAGTTTTGCCTTAGCACCGCATTGCATTGCGCATAAACAAACTATAATGTTCCAATCCAAAGTCAGCTTTCTTACACAGTCATAGTTATGCAATTCCATAGACCCTATAATCCTGTTAGGTGCGTTGAGGATCAATGTAGTTTTCTTCTTAATCTCATCTCCTTTGAAAATTGTATTACTATTTCTTTTGTTCACGCAATGAACGACATCAGTTCCGGATAAGTTTTGATTTGCTGGAAGCTATTGGCAAACAGCTGGTCACGACCTTTCCGCCTCATTGTTCAGTTCGTGAGTGACGGGCGTGTGCTTGGGAGTTCAACAGTAGCTGAGCAGGGATACCACATTCCAGTTCAGGCTGTATTTTGACTAAATATTTCTTTCTCTTTTGTATACGATGAACATGTACTTCTTTTTTAATTGAATATGACCAACATTATTTTAAAGCATACGGACACACACTTGTGCAAAAAATACATCATACTATTGTTATAATATTGTTAGGTGTTACAAGATCAACACAATTTTCACTACAAAAGTGAGGTTTAATACCCTTTTAAAAACAAATTTCATCCTTTTTCATCTGTTCGGACATCTTTCGAAACCTGTATGAGTACCAATCATTTTCAACGTCACAACGAATTTTCGTTTGGTGATTTTATTTTTGAGAAAACAGAAAATAACTATTCGCTAAACAAGCATTTTTTAAAGAGAATTTCCCATAATATTGTCAGAGCCTTCATTTTGTTCTTTTTACAAACAGAACATTAAGCATGAATGAAAAGCGCAGTTTGAGAGGAATTTTCTTTAGAGTGTAAAAATGTTTGTCCTCAATTTATAATAAGATTTGCAATAGAATTTATAATAAGATTTGCAGTAAAAAAAATATATATTTAAAAAAATTAAGCATTTATCTGCCAAACAAATGTACATTATTTTAAGACCACGGTCAGTGTCTTTTAATCAATACCGACGAAATAATAAATTTATGAGATTCGTCTTCCCTACTGAGTACGGCTGGTGGTTCTGAAAAGAACCTTTTTTTTTCTTTTACTCACTGACTCACCTCCTCCTGGTCAGGATTGACCTTGTCTTGATTTAGATACGAGCATTCAACCAGGACGACAATGTTATATTCCTCATTCTGCTAGAAGTAAAACTGCCTCTCCGGGTAGCACAACATTAATTTGAGTGCAAGTTCCATTGCAACATTCCCCGTGAAACAACAGTCAAAGTCTTTGCTCTCAGCTAGCTGGACGTTCTCATCATCTCGAACAACAGCATTCAGCAACAAGACGTCGTGTCTTTTGCACGGTTGGCGGACCGCACACATGGGCGAAAGGGTGAGATGGCGCAGCATTTTCACTTCCGAAATTCAGCCTTTTTTACTCGTCCATTTCCACCTTCAAACAGTTCACCTTTGGTCTGCATAACTTAAGGCGTCCAGTTTAATCTATAGCTTGGCAAAATTCGGCAAAATTGTGAACATGTTTGTAAATTAGGACAGCGAAATACGAAGGAGTCGCAAGTTTGTTAATCAATCACGAAATAAAATATTTTGCCTTGGTGGACCGTTTACTCATGATCATAACTCTACGCGAGGCGTTTACTTGTTGAAAAAAAATAAACAAAAGTACATTTTATAACAAAAGTGAAGATTGTTTTCTTCAAAAGTAACAAAAATTAAATTACTTGAGAAAACTTCATTGTGTTTGACCTTCGTTTTACAGTTTTTACACAGCAAAGACGCACTACTTTCACCGGTGCGCGGAAGGAGTTTAGTGTTCTACGGTCGTGGAAATGTTGTCCGTGAAACTTTCAGCTTTGTGGATGATGTGGGAGGGGGTGGGTGTATTGAGATTTGGGGTGGGTGTATTGAGATTGGGGGGGGGGGGGGGGGGTGTACATACCAGTGACGTAAGCAAAATTATTTGGTTGGGAGAGGGCGGACAAACACCGTACGGGCAAGGACACCGTTAAAAGTGAAATTCTACATTCAATTGCGAGTTTTTAAATCTTTTGAGGAGTGACAAATTGTGTGGGCTAAGGTTCTCGACAACACACGTCTGTTTATTTCACATAATAGGGACGTTTCTGTGGAAGCCGCGAACACGCGCTCAAGTGCTGGGCCCAATATAGCGCTGCAAAGGGGATTTGGGTACTTTTTGTGACCAAAATGTCAAGAATTATCTACGTTTTACTTGCTAAAACAATTTAAGTCTCCAGACACAAAAATTAGTTTCGTGGCTTGTATTATTAATTTTCTCAAAAACTACTTTACACCTCAGCAAGTATAGGGGAAGATTTCTACCATCATTATCTTCTGTCAATCTGTTGCCTTTATATTTGTGTACTACAAAAAGTAAACAGAAAATTAATTTTCAGGCTTCCTAGTTAGCGGGTGAGCCCCATCAAAGCTATTCGAACTTACCGGGGTAGACCGGGGTCGACCCAGGGAAGCTAAACGAACGCACCCATAGAAAGAAAAGTGTCGCGCCGGAACTGCTGGTTGCCCGCCGACTCCGTTTAGTCGTGAGAGCAGTAGTCTCGCGGAGCCAGCAGTCTCGCGAGAATACCGCGGGAATCGCGGGGAGAGTCGGAGCGCTGGCACCGCGACATACATTTAACGACTTGTCCACAAGTCTACACCCTAGTACGAATTAGCGGCTGGCCGTCAACGCACATCCTTTAATACGTGGCTGAGGCCCAATGTGCGGTTCGGTTGGCAACAACACAACGTCACCATCGTGTAGTCGAAAACAGTCTCAGAAAAGTGACAAATTGCACTAGAGGTACACCTCCGATTGCGGTAGTTTAACGTGTCAACTGTGCAAGAAGGTATCGTCTTTCAAAGTGTGAGTTTTTGTGAAATATCAAGCTTGATTTCTCTGACAAAATTTGAGATTTTGTCCATAAATGGGCGTTTGCTTTTTTATCTCGCATGATTTCACGCATGCATTGTGTGTGTGTATCCAGCCCTATCGTGTCTCTCTACTCTACCTACATTGTTGTAGCTAGAGCTGTGTGCCCTATATTGATTGCCTTTTGCGTGCATGATGCATTATTTGCAGCTCGGAATATATTAATACAATTTCAACCGACGGTTGTTTAAACCTTTTTTCTCAGGGCCCAATTTCATAGAGCTGCTTTGCTCAACTAAACACTTTTTAAATTTAATCATTAATAAATAAAAAGTTTTTAAATTTATTTTAAATTAAAAATAATAATTTTTAAAGCACCTTTCCATTTCCTTTGCCTGCTGGATCCATGTACACTGACACAATGTTTGATGGGTCCTAGTCTATGCTATTGATGTGCTTGCTTATCTTGATAATCTCCTTTCCTGAATACATGAATGATGTGACATGCCATTTGTTTGCATTCGGTTACATTTTGTACAAAACAGATGATCTTGTTGAAGGGTTTGCAGGTAACCTTAATCCCCTTGTCATGACAAAGGTGCCAAAAGAAAAATAATGTTGGGTGAACCATCGAGTCTTATGACTATTCTGTTACTACATGTATAGTATTGAGTACATTGCTGCTCACTGCACTCCATTTTTTAGTTTGATTGGTTCTAAGTTCTTAGGATTTGAGGCATTGCAGGTATCGATGTGTAGCCTATTTGGCAAATGCTCATTATGCTTTACAACTACCGCACTGTGTGAATATTATGTGATGTGATCATGTGATGTGATCATGTGATGTGATCATGTGATAATGCAATCAAGGGATACAAGTCAGGTGATACAATCATCAGGTGAGATTGTTACCACGATTCTACCAAACACTAAAAACACAAACCACTTCCACTCCAGGTCAAATCCATTGTAATGGGCCTGTAATGCATTGTTTTTGAAAGGGCAAGAGCACCAAGGCGTTTCTCCCTGGTAAAGGACACCCTATGGGGAAATTGTAAATAATTTCTATTGGAGCATTTCAAGGGCACCAAGGCAATGACTGGGAGGGGGGGGGGTAAACGTGTATGCCACTGTGAAGTACAAGTATTATCATTAAACAACCACTCTTACACTCGGACTCTAGAGGAAAATAGTATGTAAACATATCAAGTTGCAAGTCAAAGGCAAAACTTCTGTTCTTTTAAAGGGGTGCATATGTTTGGACTTGGTATTTTGTGGAGCATTTAGGGAAATATTTCCAAAATATTTTATACCCCAGAAAGGTTTTTAAATCTTCTCAGATTGTGTTTTCCTAATGGGAATTAATCCTTCTGCGTGGATGGTTGTATCTGATTTTCAGCCATCTAAGACACTCAATGACCTTTTGAAACGAAATTTTCACAAGTTAGTTTTAATGCATACACATTTAAGACCAAAGGTATACGTTGCCTTTTAAGGACAAATATTACACTTGTAAATCAATATAACTTGACATCCCAACCTCTCGAAAATATCAAGTAAGGCTGGTGTACCGTTTGTCAGTAACTAAATTAGCCCATATATTTAAGTACATTGTGTATTTAGGGAGCCTAAACAATGCACAGTATGCATTGCATGTACCGCACTGTGTGATCTTGTGATGTGATCATCATTTGATGCAGTGCAATCATGGGGTACAAGTCAGGTGACACTATCAGGGCCCAATTTCCTTCTGTTTAACAGATTTCCGTCCCTAAACGAAAGTTAGCACCAGTCGCAACAATGTGAAATTTATGGCAATTTTACTGGTAACCCTGCGTATACATGGTATGTATGTAGTGCAGCGCACACTTTACTTTTCTACTCTGAAAAATTAGCAGTCTACCATTTGATTGGCCCACATGCACTGTACTGTAAGAAGATTGTCATTTTCTGTTTTGAAATTGGGACCAGGGGTCAGTTTTACAAAGATCAAAGATACTCACACATTGTAACTTACAAATACTGTAGTCCTAGGATGCTTTAGGAGTTATTAAAAACTTGAGGCTAGTCCTAAGTTAGGACAAGTTCATGAAGTAACCCGCCCTACATTGTAACTCGAGAAGATAAATCTTAACTCTTTCTGACATCCACCCCTGGACAGATTTAAATCTGAATTCCACCGAACACTAAAATCACAAATTCACTTCCCACTCCAGGCCAGATATCTTCTAAAAAACATGGAGAATCAACCCAGAATGGACGTGGAATCACTTCGCGCAAAACTCGCCGAACACGGTCAAGAGCATCTCCTGGAGTTTTGGCATGACCTCGACGCCGACCAGAAGGTCGCTCTCTACCGAGACATCGAGAGCACAGATGTCGGCGAGCTGGTGGGTCATTTCAAGACGGCGATGGAATCTTCGAGCGACACAGAGAAAGTGGACAGCCTCATGGAGCCGACGCCGTCTGAGTTTTTTGGGTCGATGACAAAAGCTGGGAAGGAGAAAGAGAAATGGTACAGAGAAGGTGAGTGAAGGTGTTTAGTTTTTAATGTCTTTAAAGTAAATTTGTGCATTATTTATCTACCTGGGCCCTAACACAGCCAGACAGTGTACTTGTAATGATTTCCTCTTGGGACAATGATGGGGAAAACCAGCAAAATCTTCATAAAAAATAGCTTCAAAAAAATAATATTAAGCCTTGAAGCCAGCCAGTGCACCTTTCCTACTAAAAAAAAAATCTTAAAATTAAATATACCCTCAACAAGTTGTTAAAATTTACATTGAAACCAAATGCTTTATTAGACCACAACTAGTCTAGACTGCATTCAGTCCTACTAATTGTGAATTATGCAACAATAATAATTTGTAAGGCTAATCCTTACTGACCAGCAGCTGAGACGCTGAATTGCGAAGGACGCGGCTATACGTACAACAACGTGTTCGAGCAGCCAGCCACGTCAACCCATATCACAAAAGAGCACAGCCAGTTATAGAAATATTTTGATAATTTTAGAGGGAGGAAAACCGGACGGCCCGGAAGAGTAGCAACACAAGGTTACTCACACATGTACAATACATGTACATATACACTGTAATGAGTATTTTGCTACCAATGTGTAATGCATACATGTCTCTGAGTCCTGTGCAAACAAACCCACTAGGCATATTTTACTCAGGTGGATTCAAACTCGCCACCTTTGCAAATTCTAGCTGTCCACAGAGTTTAAAGGCAGTGGACACTATTGGTAATTGTCAAAGACCAGTCTTCTCACTTGATGTATCGCAACATACATAAAATAACAAAGCTGTGAAAATTTGAGCTCAATCGGTCATCGAACTTGCGAGATAATAATGAAAGAAAAAACACCCTTGTCACACGAAGTTGCGTGCTTTTAGATGGTTGATTTCGAGACCTCAAGTTCTAAACTTGAAGTCTCGAAATCAAATTTGTGGAAAATTACTTCTTTCTCGAAAACTATGGCACTTCAGAGGGAGCCGCTTCTCACAATGTTTTATACCATCAACATCTCCCCATTACATTAATTATAATAATTATTTTGAGTAATTACCAATAGTGTCCACTGCCTTTAAAACAATGTAAGGCATGTAAGGGAGTTTCAATGGGACTTCCCGGTGCAGTTTTATTTATTCCTTTTCTAAAGAATCACTTTGCGGGGACCACCCAGTTGTGAGAAAAACGTTGTGGGGAGTTCTGTTCCATTGTGTGGTGTAGAACTCGTAGTCCACAAAACTCTTGGTAATGTTGACCCAAACACTCATATGCATTCTTACAGGGGCCAAATGTCAGCTGATTTTCATTTTTAACAACCCCCCAACTTTCCAAGAAAAACAGTGCATACGTGGCTATCTGATCATCAGAAAATACAGGCTGTGGTTTTTTATATATTAATAAACAAAAAACACATGGTATGAGGCCAGCTGTGATGACTGATGAGTGCTATCCTACATGTCCTAGCCCATGCAGCTGCCGATTAGAGGAAGTTCCCCAGATGTTCAAATCAATAAGGTCTCTGCGATTATTCATGTTATACAGAGCTGAACGAGTGGGTCTGGAGATCAGCACACGCTATACTAAACTAATTATAGGGTTTAGAGCGTTTTACAGGTTAACAGTTTATTCTGTTACAAAATGTTCTTTTGCTGTTGTGCCCTGTAAAGGCCCCCTATTGCTATAAAAAAATATTTCCTCATTTTCAGTCAACAAGTATAAAATGTGGACGTACTTGAAGTCAGTCTTTGTACTACATGTAATAATTAAAAATGATACTTGGGTTCTTATCATTTTATCACACCGGGGTGTATTACACATCAAAGTTCCCTTTCAACAGAATAAATCTACAAAAACATGTACTTCATACAGTGACATTTTGAATTAGTTTATGGGACCCATTTATGTCATAGGTCATGTGTTAACAAACACCGGGGCAAACCCCTTCTGTTCGCGATAAGTGTTGGTGTAACCTGGTAACTGGGTACTTTTATACAAATTTTTAAAGTGCATTACACAACACAACCTTCATGTATGACAGTTTTACATGTATGTCCCACCTAAAATACAAAGCGTTAGTGGTTTAAAGTGTCTTGCAAGTGTCACGGCAGGGAGTCGGACCCACACCCTGATGGTCAAAAACTCTAGACCTTGAGTCAGTTGCACTTGTCCGCTGGGCCACTCAACTATTTTTCTCCAAGTGCTAATTCATTCCTGCTGGTGCCCCCCGGCCGAAAGGCTGTGGCCACAAACCATAAACATACCCTTCCCTTTTTTTTTTATAAAGGACTCGGGAAAGTACTGAGTATACAGTGCTAACACACAACGGTGTATGGGTAAAAAAATAATAATAATTATTCTTTATCCCTGATGCAAATTTAACATCTCTTATTACCCTTCCCTGTTCCCCTGCTTAATGTTGTTTTAAACCCTAGGCAGCTGGAGCGCAGACCCTGCTATGAGAGCCAATATTAAACAGGGTCAAGGGGCCTATATGTAATGATATTGGCCGGGATTGTAGCTTATCCACTAAACACTTAACTATTGCCTTCTTTTTACTCTCTGCTCAGGCTTACTTGAAATCTCAAAAGGTAACTGCTGTGTCCTTCTACTCGCTGGGGGTCAGGGTACCAGACTCGGAGTCAAGTACCCAAAGGGGATGTACAATGTTGGTCTGCTGTCTGAGAAGACGCTGTATCAGCTACAGGCAGAGAGGATACTACGAGCACAGCAGTTGGCCTACGACATGTATCGCCAACGAGGGACCATCCCATGGTATGTGTAGTTCTAATGTTGGAACATGTGGGATAGCGTGGTTTATGTCAGGCAGGGTCTTCTCCAATAGACCGATCCAGTAGGCTCAGCCCACGACGCACGTGTGAGCAAGAACATGTGGGGCTCTCCAATGCCTTTCTGCACACTCTGCCACACGCGCCAACAATACGCGCACGCATGTCAGACCCTAGTGTCGGACCTTCGTTGTGATTGGTCAATACACAATGGGGCGGAGCTTAATGGATCGGTCTATTGTTTTAGTGACTGGCCAGAGGAACCAGTTAGTCAATCTTTCAAATGAAAAAGTTAATTCCAGTGGTTATGGTAAGGCATGCTGAGAAAATAATGATGCGGTAAGATCGATCTTCCTTGGGAACGTTGTCGGGTCCCTACTGCCTCAATCCTCCAAATTCAACAGTTATGAGGGCGATAGCACCAAGCATGAAGGAGCAATCCAGTGCAACAGTCTCCACAGTCATGAAGGTGGCAAATGGGACTTTGAAAGCAGTCGGGTCTTCCCGACCATCGAGCTATAACCCTGGTTGCAAGGTGCTCTAAGGCAATGACCAGGGCCCAATTTCATAGAGCTGCTTAGCACAAAAAAATTGCTTAGCATGATAAAAACAGGATTACCAACCAATTTTCTATTCGTTGCATATTGCTTGTTACTGGTATTCGGCTGTTGTTTGCTTATCTTGAAAATCTTGTGGAAATTTGGTTGGTAATTCTGTTTTTATCAAGGCGAAAATGTCATGCTAAGCAAATTTTTGTGCTTAGGAGCTCCATGAAGTTGGGCCCAGCATTACCTCTGAGAAGTATCTGGGCGAGTAGATGCACAGCTCTAATTTCTTCATCGTCTCTCTCTCTCTCGTCCTCTCCAGGTACATCATGACCAGTGAGCACACCAAGGAACCAACAGAGGAGTTCTTCCGTCAACACAACTACTTTGGTCTCCAGAAAGAAAATGTAGTCATGTTTGAACAGAACATGCTGCCATGTCTTTCCTTTGATGGTAAAATTCTACTGGACCAAAAGTCAAAGATATCTCGAGCCCCTGGTAAGATTTATTTTGAAACAACTCCCCTGCTCATCCCCTCCTCCTCACCTTTCTGCAGAGTTCTCCACAGGTTTAAATTGTGTCCGAGCGCTGAACCAAACCTTCACGATCCTCAAATTGAGCAAACCATTCCTGCACTGTTGGCAAATTGTGCAAACTAATCCTGCAAACTATTCCCAAACTGTCGTACAATATTTCTGTTTCTTCAAGCCTCTTAACTTATTGGTAGAGATGTGCGCTACTTTTATTATAAGACTTTAAACAACTTTTATTCTGCAGATGGCAATGGAGGTCTGTACAGAGCTCTAGGAAACTGCCGAATCCTGGAGGATATGGAGAGACGTAACATCAAGTACGTCCATGTCTATGGGGTGGATAACATACTGGTCAAGATGGCCGACCCTTGGTTCATCGGGTTTTGTAGGTCAAAGGGAGCAAACTGCGGTGCAAAGGTAAGGGATCAAGTGTTGTTTTAAAGGGCGGGTATACAATAATAATAATAATAATAACCCGTTTTTATATAGCGCTTTTCACACCCGGAGGGCGTCCCAAAGCGCTTCACATTATTACCCCTGGTCACTGGGCCTTAAATCACTCCTTAAACCATCTCAGCTCCAACAGCCTTGTGCAACATTAATATGCGCTACTCGGCTAAATCAATCACAAGAACCATCTCTGCCCTCGCAGGTACCCATTTACCCCTGGGTGGAGAGAAGCAATTATAGTTAAGTGTCTTGCTCAGGGACACAAGTGTCACGACCGGGATTCGAACCCACACTCTGCTGAACAGAAGCACCAGAGCTTGAGTTCGGTGTTCTTATCCACTCGGCCACGACAATGCAAATGTACCTTGGTAATTAGTTTAAATAATAATGACCATAGTACATGTACATATGTAACTTACTTGATAATCATGATAATGTACCACATTTTGAGAATTTATTCCTACTCTTGAAGGGGGCAAATTAATTTCCAATTGTAAGGGGCACTTATAACTATGGGGAAGATAGAACCATACAAAGGGCACCACAGCAAAAGCACACCTCGGCAATTGACCGATCCATTAAGCTCCGCCCCATTGCGTACTGATCACTCACAACGCAACGAAGGTCTGACAAATAAAGTCCGACATGCGTGCGCGTATGCTTGGCACGCGCTGCAGAGTTGTGCAGAAAGGCATTGGAAAGGCTCACGTGTTCTTGCTCACACGTGCGTCTCGGGCGGAGCCTAATGGATCGGTCTATTGCTGTGGTTGATATTGTTTTGGAGCCTTTGATTCCCGTCTAAGGACATGAAGGAAAGTGGTTTTAGGGACAGGGATTCCAAAAAAAAATTCAATCTTAGAAACCTTTCATGCATGAATTCAACTCAATTGTGCATCTAAACTTTACTACCATACATGTAAGAAATTGATAAACTTTCTTAGGCAGGTGTTAGGACTCATTTGTTTAAATCTGCATATAATTGGTGATTCTGCATGTCATACATGCGTGTATTGATTTGTTCAATTTCTGATTTGTATTTGTGTTGTCTTCATTGTTACTTGTTTTTTTGCTACACTTTCTATATTTCTATATAAATGGTAGTTTATTATACTGTTTGTGCTGTGTCTTGCAATAGCTAGATAGATTGTACATTATAAATGCTAATTGTACCATTATTTATCTAATTGTATTATTATTTATTTAAATTAAAAGTTTATTTTTCATAAAAGTTTATGACAAGTATTTTGTGTGATTAATGTAAAACCCTATATCAAGCCTAAATGTTGTAGTAAAGAAAACCTTCATAGAACAAATTAATTAACTTTTAAGTTATTGATAATGTTTGATGGTGTATTCTATCCAGGTGGTAGCAAGGCCTTACCAACATAGCCTAAAATAGGGAGACCGCAAACATACATGTAGGGCTAAATAGCTCAGTTGGTAGAGCGCCGACGAATCAAACACAAGGTTGTTGGTTCAAATACCGCTCTGCAAATATGCATTTGTTCAAACCCCAATAATAAAAGACACTTCATAAAAAAAACATTTATTTACCGTTATAGATTCTTGGTAATGTTTTTTGTTTTGATATTCCACTAAGGTGGTGGCCAAGGCCTTTCCAACAGAGCCTGTTGGTGTCGTCTGTCGAGTCAACGGTAAGAACCAAGTGGTGGAGTACAGCGAGATCACGCTGAAGACTGCCGAGAAGAGAGATGAGGAGGGGCATCTTATTTTCAGCGCCGGCAACATCTGTAATCATTTCTTCACGACAGATTTCTTGAAAGACCTTGTCGGGTGGGTAAAGAGTAAATCCTATTTATTCATTTCATTTTGTCAACTGAGTGACTTATCATCTACACCAAGCAGAAATTTTGTTTGCACTCTATTGGAACAAATTTCTTATTTCAAATGTTTTTGATACAACAACAGAAGATACGAGAAGCAGCTGAGACACCACGTAGCCAAGAAGAAGATCCCCTACATTGATAACAGCGGCAACAGAATCATTCCGGAGAAACCAAACGGGGTCAAGATGGAGAAATTTGTCTTTGACGTCTTTCAGTTCTCAAAGTGAGTACTAAATCCTTTGTCATTGTTTGTTTCAGTATTTTGTACTCATTGGTGTTCAGCTGCAGCTGTAAAGGGTCTTTTTGGTAGAGTTAATTTGGTATATAGATCGATTGCACTAAGCGTCATCAACCGCCATATTTGATGAAACGTGCACGCGTGCAAGGCTTATCATTGGCTATGAGGTGTGGTAGCGCGTACACGTATGCACTTTTGCATTGTTTATACATCAAATATGGCGCTTGATGACGTTTAGTGCAATCGGTCTATTGACCACATGCTACCATTCTAGCATTTTTTTTTCTTCATTAAGATCATTTGTAGAGAAGTCAAATTGTTAACAACATGAATTACATTTTTACTAATCAAAACCTCACTTGTTTCCTCTAGTAAATTTGCTGTGTTTGAGGTCCTTCGAGAGGACGAGTTCTCACCCTTAAAGAACAGCAACACGGCCGAGAAGGACAACCCGACGACGTCGCGCCACGCCCTTCTGTCCCTTCACCATCGTTGGGTCCTCAACGCCGGCGGGAGGTTTGTTGAGAAAGACGGAACGCCCATCCCAGCCATTCCAAGGTAGATCAAAATATGTAGCCTTTACGACATGTACGTTATGTGCGAGTTTGAAATTGTTTTAATGTTGTATCTCATATCCCAAGATGTACACACAAAACAAATGTTGCATTTTTGTGCCATATTCCAAAAAAGAATTGAAAATTTAACTACAATGTTTTTGCAGTTACGTGGCAAAATAGAGCAAAGTTAATACAAACTGCTTACCAACCTACATTTGTAACATGCATGTTATCACAAAGGCAAACAAATTGAAAGTGTCTGCCATGTCTAAAGTATTGGGTGCGTTCAAATAGCTTTTGACGTCATTCCAGGGGCTCACCCAGGTCAGCCCCCTTATGGAGTGGGTCACTTAGGGGCTGGCCCCAGGTAAACGACGTCATGACGAGAGCAGTGTAGACCCAGGGAAGCTAAAAGAATGCACCCATTATTATTCCGTAGTATTGTTGCATACATCATGTACTCTGCCCACGGCATGCTTTTGTTTGAGATTGTTGTCTTTAGTTGGATGTACATGTCGTCAGTGCTCCCCTCATGTTCAAGCTAGTGTATTAGGTCGATACACACAAATGGTAGTCGATATGCAAAAAAAAAAAAACAATGCACTTTCGGGCAGCTAAACCAACATAAACACTAAATAAAAAACATTCGGAAGATCTATTTACAATTCAGCGTTCTTCGGCCAAACTTTGGTATCGAAATAATTACCCCTTTGTCCCATGTGTGTTTATGATTTGCTATGTGTGTACATTTGTGTCGTGCTCAGTCTAACCAAGAATGAAAACGGATTTGGTTCTCCCCTTGGAGTGTAAGTTCAAACGTATCTCCCCCTTCCCTTTGGGCTTTAGTTATCCCTCCCAGTGGACTCGGGCCCTCCTTCTCCCCCCCCCCCCCCCCCCCCCCACACACCCAACTTTACACTTTTGGCAATTCGACAATTACGGTACTCACGTTACGTTTTTATGTATTTATGTACTTTGAGATTCCTTGAGCCTTAATTACCTTTACTGAAAGGGTTTAAAAGCTTTTCTCCACATAGAAGTTAGGGTAGACCTTGGCTTACTTTAGCACCAAAGATGAGATCCAGAAGAATGTGTCACAATACGAGACAAACAAAACTGGTTACTCACATTAAGAAAATGTCCAAAAATGTAACGTGATCAGCCAATTTTGTTTGTCTTGTATATCATCCAAAGGCCTGTATACTTTGTTTTTGAAAGGGCAAGGGCACCAAGGCATTTTCTCTTTGGCAAAGGGCACCCTATGATGAAATTGCAAATTTGTACTGGAGCATTTCAAGGGCACCAAGGCAATGACTAGGGGACACGGAGGCAAGGGCACCAAGGCATTTTCATCTTGGTAAAGGGCACCCTATGATGAAATTGCAAGTTTTTACTGGAGCATTTCAAGGGCACCAAGGCAATGACTAGGGGACACGGAGGCAAGGGCACCAAGGCATTTTCTCCTTGGTAAAGGGCACCCTATGAGGAAAATGTAAATTTCTACTGGAGCATTTCAAGGGCACCAAGGCAATGACCAGGGGCATGAGGCAATCGCCTTCGTTCCCTCCGTGAAGTACCAGGCCTGCCGTCGATTTCACAAAACTATCCCAACTTAAGACTAATCTTGGGACTTAGGATGAGTCCCAACCCTGCACTGTACATGTAGCATGCAGACCTAACTCGAGATAAGACGAGTCCTAACTTTTTGTGAAATCGACAACTGCATACAACCATATTTCTGGATCTCATCCTTCATGTCCTTAGTGCTGAAGTAGATCTAGGTCTACCCTAACTTCTACTGTGATAACAATTATTGAACCTTTTCAGTAAAGGTAATTTCAGGCAAAGGAAAACAAAAGAATGTAACGTGAGTAGCCAAGGAATTGTCATGTAGAACCTGCCTGCTGCCCATCCCTGCCCCTCACAATTTATTCCCCCAAATGGATTTAGTCATTCTACATCTCTTGGTACTTCCTGATGGCGTAGGAGGTGAATTCATTTTCCCCTGTTAGTTTTAGAGTTTTCCTTTTAAGATTAAAGGTAGTGTCATAGATTGGTTTATTGTTTTTTAAACTTTCTTCTTGAGTGGACATAACCAGTTCGGATTTTCGACGATATCTGAAATTGTGACCATGTTTTAAATGCAGTTTTCACAGGTTAGTTTAATTGTTTGTACCTGTACTACAATCAACGGTTCTAAAGACCAAACATATTACGTGTATTCGGTCTGTAAGGGACTGATCAAACGGTTCCCGAAACCAATTGTATACCTCGCCTAGGATTAATATTTAGGCAATTTCATCTCGATACAGGGTTCGAACGCCGCCTAGGGGTAGTGGAATGGTCTTGGAGAATGTTCAAAGGTGCTTAATTTCTGTACATCAACGTTATCAATACATTACACCATGTACACAGTACACAAGCTTGCCAATTGCGTGCTGATTTGTGCAAATTTCGAACAACAACAAGAATGTAGAATGCTTCAAAATAACCAGAGAACCAGTCACTTGATCACATGATTCTTTAGCTGTTAACGCTTTTCCAGTATCCAAAATAAATTGATCTCTAGTAAATTTGTTGTGCTTTTATAGGAACACGTTTGTCATTGGAAATGCAAAACCGGATGCAGAGTCTTGCTGTGCCGTAAACTTTTCTCTTTGCTTAACAAGCTGCAGTTGCTTGACTTGTAGTGTGTCGTTTGTGACTGCGTGTTTGCTGCCAGTCCTTGCTTTAATAGTGGAATTAATAAACTGAATTTTGCCTAGCAGCTAATTTGGAATTTGGAACGTATGTGTATTATACATACATGTACACTACATGTACATGTACAATATGTATGTATCACAGGCCAGGTCCGAAATGGTGACTATAGCTACGGCTGCGGCTAGATTTCTGCGTCGTGCGTTAAATAATGTTCTTCATTATCAACAGAGGAATAGTAAGTGGCTCAGTGCTACAAGTTCGTTAGTAACAACTTCATACTCGTAATAATTAAAAGGTCCTAAAGTGATAATTCATGTTAAGTTTGAAAAATGAATCAAAATCCCGAAGCAATTTTTTTCTAAGACATGTAAGAAAATGAATGTTCGTTTTGCTAACAATTACTTTTGAGACCACCTTTGATCAATAAACTTCACTTGCCCGGAGCTCCTAAATATGCAAATTCAATTTCATGAAATCTATACAAACTGCACTAACAGACTAAAGACCTGAGCCATTGAATTATAGTCGTAGATGTACATGTACATGCAGCCACCAATTCGGATACTGCCTACAACCTAACATTGGTTTACTTAACCTGGGTACCAGGGATTCTTAATCATAGCCCATGCTTCTCACAAACGCCTTTATACATTTACATCTTAAGCCTCTCTCATACTTCATGCAAACTGGAACGACAACAAAATTGATGTTGAAATGTGGCCTGTTGTGGCCAAGCGGTTATTAGACACTATTGGCAATTACTCAAAACAATTATTAGCATTAAACCTTTCTTGATTACTAGTAATGGGGAGAGGTTGATGGTATAAAACATCGTGAGAAACAGCTCCCTCTGAAGCAATGTAGTTTCCGAGAAAGAAGTAATTTTCCACAAATTTGTTTTCGAGACCTCAGATTTAGAATTTGAGGTCTCGAAATCAAGCATCTGAAAGCACACAACTTCGTGTGACAAGGGTGTTTTTTTCTTTAATTATTATCTCGCAATTTCGACGACCAATTGAGCTCAAATTTTCACAGGTTTGTTATTTTATGCATATATGTTGAGAAACACCAAGTGGGCGACTAGTCTTTGACAATTACCAATAGTTTCCCAGGGCTGTATGCTTCGTTTTTGAAAGGGCAAGGGCACCAAGGCATTGCAAATTTGTACTGGAGCATTTCAAGGGCACCAAGGCAATGACCAGGGGACACGGAGGCAATCGCCTTAGTTGCCTCCGTGAAGTATCAGGCCTGGTGTCCACTGTCTTTAAGAGCACCAGACTCCACTACTGGTGTTACTGTTCAGCAGAATGTATAGGCTTGAGTCGCGGTTGGAACTTCTGTGTCCTTTAAAGGAATGTTACAGAATTGGTTTTGCTAGCAAAACCATATGCATAAACTGACAAACCAGGAGAAGTTCAAGATCGATCGGCCATCTGGGTCATGAGAGAATAGTGAAAAACTGGTTACAAATTTTGCCTTGCATCGATGCCAAAACAAAAAAGAATAAAACACTCACGGAGCGATAAACTCTAAACGCGAAGTTAGATTATTTATTTCTCATTAAGTATGACATTTCAGACAGAAATGTTTAAAGGGATGTTTTCAACCATCAACATCATGTGTAAGTTTTATGTAAATCTGTGATCTTCACGATTTTTGTTTCTTACCAATTCTGTAACATTCCTTATGCACGACAATAAACCATTTTTGCTACATGTACGTCCTTTGCATGGGATGTAAAGCCGTCGGTCCTGTGTAATATGTAATGCGCGTAACAGAAAAACAGTGCAGGGGTTCGCCTCAGCGTTCTTGTTTTTGACTGCATGTTGCTCCACAGCATATGCCGCAAGTATAATTTTTAGATACAAATTTTGCATTGCCTTACGCCTTTCATATTTGCATGAAGGGCTTTACTTATTTAGAAGTCTCCAAATGGCTTAAAGGATGTGCGATTGTTTGTTTAGTCGTGTGTTTCATATTGACTTATCAATAAGTAGTATTTGAAATTAATGGTGGAGAGACAATCTTGAGTAAGGTTCAGTAAAACACCATGTACTTGGTCATGAATGTACATAGATTTAATTATTAGTAGAATTTTGATCAGAACAGTCCAACAAATATTAGCAGATATATTTACAACTTGTTCATTATGATTTCATATTTTGTTTTAGTCGGAGAGCTAACGACGTGGATGACTACCCAGTAGTGTGTGAAGTATCTCCTCTGTTATCATACGCCGGAGAGGTAAATGTCAAAATGTTTCTCACACATCAAAATGATTAGTCTTAAAAGATTTATTCATAAATACCTCTGACAGTTTCGCTATTCCTATTGGCCGACAGCGTGTCATGTTGGGGTGTTTAAACGGTTGATAATGACCAGCTGGAGCCGGTTTTAAAAGGCCTATTGAAAACTTGTTGCTATCCTTTTATTCCCTTATTTATATCCCTATGTTCGTTGGTTGAGATCAAATACTAAAGTTGAACGGGTGAAGTGATGAGCCTGACCTCATTATTAGGAGCTTGACCGATCTAGCTCACTGGATCTTTCAACACCGACACGAAAAAAACCTTATATTCATGTAGTTCCAGGCCAACAACCTGCGTACTCCCTGCACTCTAAAAAAGCAGGAGATACAAAGCTTTTTCTGTAGCAGGTAGAAGAAATGTGTAACTCTATCCAACAAACAGGGATCCAATGTTCCACCTCAATACACAAAATATGTTTAGTTCCTCTCTCAAGAGGGAACAATACCTAGTTTGCCTAAAGGGAAGGCCTTCATTGCATGGCCACGACCATGCCAGTCTTTTAACGGCCATGTAAGATCTCTTCGCCAATCTTTTATTCCCTTAATTAAAGAATCAAACGAATCAAACACTATTTGTATACTTTGACTTTAAGTCATGATACTTTTTTTTTTCTTTTTTTCTTTTTCTGTTATCACAATGAAGTTTTGGGATGCTTAATGCTTTTGGAAAGGGCACATTATAAATATTGTTATTACTATGAGACCATTTACCTTTTTGTTGTTTTCAGGGCCTTCAGGAGATTTGCGACAAGAAGCAGTTCTGCTCACCGGTACTCCTCTCAGAAACTGACCAAATGGAAAGTAAAGAATCCGTTATCGGAACCAATTAAACCAACTGAAAATGTCTTTACTAAGGCGTGTGTTTTGTTCAGCAAAGTTCATGAAGCTATGAATATTCATTACAAGTTCATCAAGTTCAGAGGTAGTTAACGATTAGTCAATGAACAAAAACTTCATGAACTGTACATAAATATTATAGGCATAGTTCTATGACAGTATGAGGTGATTATTGCACTATTTGTAAGGATCAAAAGGGTGAAAACAATGATGTTGCCACACTCCCTCGCAGTTTTTAAATTCATAAATACAGAAATTAGAAATTACCAATAAAATTTCCTTACTATTAATGAATAACAATGTATTTCCCTACTCTATGCTACAACTGAATTCACCCCCCAAAGCGTTGTCAAATAGCACCCTCATGTGATGGAGAGTTGACCCTATTGAAGAACATGGAGTTTATATTTTGTACATTTTGATATAGTGTTGCCGTTGTAGCCAGCATGTTATAAACCTTGTATTCTTTTTAGATAAACGCCAGTCATTTTAAAGGCAACTTAATTGTACAGTGAGATTTTTAATTAGGACCAAGTAGTTTGGCTGATAATGTGGCCAAACACAAAGTGACTTTTGTTTCGCCGGCATTCCCAATTTTTTATCTGTTCGTCAATTTTAGCAAGGCAGCATTTTGAAAAAAATGTAAGTTAATTAATGTACATGAAATAATAGACGTGGCTTCTAGTATAATTTCTAAACTCATCACCACTGTTACTAGGGCATTTAATTTATTCCTTAAGTTTGTTGGTGCTAAGCAAGTTTTTGTGCTTACAGGCTTTATGAAATTTGGCAAAGGATTTTTCAATTTGTCCTCAAAAATGGAAATACATTATTTCAATGCAAAAGTGTCAGTGAATTGACTCACTGTTTACATGTATCTGTTCAAGCTGTTCACAAACATTCCATTTGGACCATGTGAAGAAAGTAGAATATCACCCCTCCAAAACAAGTTTTGTTTTTTCAACATGCTCAATGCTAGTCTTGCCCCAAGACGGTATCGCTTGATAGTGTATTGGATAGTGTACTGCGCTCAGTTGTAACTCGCTAAAGCGCCCCCTCCTCTGACTGGTTTGTGGGGCAAGACTAGTCTCTGCTAGTTTTTTTATTATATTAGCTCGCCAGACTACGACAGAGCCTAGTCTTGCCCCACAAACCAGTCAAAGGAGGGCGCGCTTCAGCGAGTTACAACTGAGCGCAGTACACTATCCAGAATGGAGCGGTATCATCTTGGGGCAAGACTAGTTCAATGCAAACTTGTGAGTGTACGCAGGCATGCAATCACATGTATTCACTGATCACCTGATTCATTCCATTCCTTTTTGCAATGTGTTATTTAGAGCTGGGCATCCATAGAAACTGCAAAAACACTAGAAGTTAATTTGTAAGCTTGTGTGAAGAGCCCACTTATAAAGAAACTGAGCAAGCTAGGTACCAAAATAATGTCTTGACCCTTTTATAAAAACCAGTCCTCAACAATTAGTACTTAAACATTCGCCACTTGTTTGTTCCCCGTCTAATAAAACTGATTACATATTCATGTGGGTGTTGAATATTCATTAAGGAAGTCTTGAACAATTCATCATGCACCATACAAACAGATTCTGCATGCACCACTTTTTCATTAACTTTACAAAGAGGGATATCTCATTGAGGTAAATTAGATACTATATTATTTGATATCGAATGAAAAAGTGGTGGCGCCATAAGGAACCTTTTCCTTAATTCTTTGTACAGACATGATATTCGTTCTACTTTACTCTGTCTTCTAATTTTTTTTTTACCCTAACAAAAAAAAAAAAAAAAAAAACTGTCAGCCATTGTACTCGATAAATATTAAGAAAGGCGTAAAAAGCAATCAGATGTAAAAACCAATCCTTAAAGGAACACGTTGCCTTGGATCGGTCGAGTTGGTCTTTGAAAAGCATTTGTAACCGTTCCTTATAAAATGATGCATACATGCATCATTTTATAAGGATATTTAAAAGTAGAATAAAAGTATCACTCGAAATTGTGTGGTTTTCCTTTAACCTCTTCGACAAACATGGTCGGCCATTTATGGGAATCAAATTTTTGACTCCCATAAATGGCCAACTGTGTTAGTTTGCAAAGTAAAAGGAAAACCACACAATTTTGAGGAAAATGTTTGCGGATTAATGTGTTCTACTTTTAAAACATCTTTCTAACCATAATGCATTTTATAACACACGGTCAGAAACGCTCTTTAAGACCAACTCGACCGATCCAAGGCAACTTGTTCCTTTAACAATTAGTATTTGAATATATGCAGCCTTGTCTGTGCACTGTCTACTTTTGACAGAATACATTAATAGAGATTAATAATGCTGCATTATAAACCTGTTTTCATTTTCTGGTCTACTTAATATTTTCATTAGAGCAGTATTTAAGAAAAATATGTGTTACTTGATTGCGTGTGGAAGTGCCTTATAGTTTCTTTTAGAAACTTGTGAATTTTTGTTTTGTTTTTATGATGAATTAATTTAGTGTATTAAGTAATCAGCAAACTTAACATTTTTGGTGGAGATATTTTTATTTAACAAGCCTCAATTTTTTGGTGAAAACTCGCACGACTTGTAGCTTAAAACAATAACTAGAACGGAATTTGTTGATGAACTATTAATTAGGGACTTTTGGGACACCAGGTGGCAGCAGACTTGCCAGGTAAATCCACTGTTCTTGGTAACTTCCGCATGCCCAAAACAACGTAAACGATGGTAATTTTACCTGAAGTCTGCTGCCACCTAGCATTTCATTCTCCTATTCCTTAACACATTGGTCACCTCGTAAATGTGAAGGAAAAAATACTAAGTGCACACAAAGCGATGTGTACAAAACAATGCATTTTTCACTTTTTGATAATACTTAAAGGAACATGTTGCCTTGGATCGGTCGAGTCGGTCTTTGAAAAGCGTTTGTTATTAAATGCATATGGTTAGAAATATATTTTTCAAGTAGAATATAATGATCCACACAAGTATCACTCGAAATTGCACGGTTTTCCTTTTACGTCGTGAACTAACAAGGTCTTCGCAACGTGAAAGGAAAATCGTGCAATTTCGAGGCATGTTTGTGTGGATCACTATATTCTACCTTTTAAATTATCTATCTAACCATTTGCATTTCATAACAAATGCTTTTCAAAGACCAACTCACCCGATCCAAGGCAACCTGCTCCTTCAATTACCAAGGTGAACAAGTATTCCACTTCATGGAAACACAGAAGTCATATCCAGCATCGCTATGGCAACTAAAAGGTTGATGTTATCAGAAATTATGTGACATTCGGCTCCCTGTTATATTCATAAATGTATAACATTATGTAATAATTTATGTTTACTAACCAAATTTCTTGTCTTTGACTTTTTCAAATTACGCTTATATCGTTTCATGAAATATTTTTTTACGTATTATTTAGTTAATTCATAGATGTCAGCACTTTTCTTGTTTTGTTAGTGAGGTACTCATTATAATTATTTTATTTCAATATTGCACCAATATGTCTAATTTGACTTCTGCTAATTAGGCTCTGCCCCTTAATGCATTGGACCAATCAGATCTATCCTTCAACGCATTGGACCAATCACAATACTAGAGAATGTTTACTGTGTAAACTGATGAGCAACTAGTGTAATAATGATTAGTCAGCACCATCGTCTCAATTACGCAGAAAAGTTCAACTCTTGCAAAACACTCGCAGTGAAAGCCAAGCTGTGACAAAAAGAACATGCTTTACACAAAGCATTCGCAGGGAGTTGGACCAGGCTTTGGGCTTTGGCTCCGGCTTAAGCTCACATTTTCAAATGATGGAGCCAAGTCAGTGCCAAAGCCATGGTTTTGAAAATGATCAGAGTACAGAGATACACATTTCTGCTGTACATTGTACCCGAGTGCCATTTTTTTTTTTTTTTGGTGCATTGATGGTCTGGGCTATGTGGATTTGTCTGTTTTCATTGCTAAGTTAATTACCATTGCTGTGTGGGCACACTGGCCTAGATACGCGCCCCGGCATGCTTGCATGCGGCCATTTTCTAAGTTGACAGAACAGCATCGCACAGCGTGTGTTAGTCGCGTAACGTTCAATAAACACACAAATACAATGTGTACTTCATATTCATCGCGCGTACAGAATGGTGCGCGTGTTTCCTTGCGGTCCCGTCGCGCTGTGCATAGACCTATTCGCAAATACTGGGGCGCGCGCGTAAAGCTTGTAATTAGGTGCATTGTGGTCTAGCTGGTACCCAAATTTGATCCATATCTATCCCACAATGCACCTCATTCAACAGTCTGCGCTTGCGCAATGGTATTTGCGATAAGGTCTATGAAGCATCACCAGTGCGCCGTCTAGTTCTTATATAAAACTCTCTGTAAACGGCTCAAATTTGGCATGTCCTTCTATATTATGTGTGTAATTAGGTCACGTGGAAATCCAAAATGAAGTGAATTTCTTATTGAGTTCATAATGGTTGTGTACATTTTTAAAGCTACTTTTTAATAATTATAAGAAAGGAATAAAATATCTACTCAGAGAAATAATATATCAAGTGTCTTTGTCTTGTTGTCTTTTTTCAATAACACCTCTTGTGTATAAGGTGCACCTCCCAGGTCAAAATTCCAGTTGAACCTAGTTAACTGGGGTCAACTGGTTCAACTGGATAGTGATCAAACTCGTCCATTTTCCATATTAACCAACTGGTTTGGACTAGGTTTAACTGTGTTCAACTAGGTTGAAATTATAAACCAGTTGGTCTCTGTCCATTTTCCATATTAAACCAACTGGTTTAAACTGTGTTTAACTAGTTTATCAACTGGTTTCAACTAGTTCCAGTTAAACCCAGTTTAACTACATGTAGGTTCAACTGGAATTTCGACCTGGGCTTACAATGTATATGTTGCTAAACGTCTGGCGAAAATGTGATGGTTTATATTAATCATGAACAAATGCCTGTAATAATATTAAAATGATTTTTCTTAAAGGCAGTGGACACTATTGGTAATTACTCAACATAATCACAAGCATAAAACCTTACTTGGAAATGATTAATGGGGAGCTGCTGATAGTATACAAATATTGACTGCTTCGAGTGCTATGGTTAAAACTATGACTCCCGAGGTGATCCCCGGAGCGTTCTATTTTCCCGAGGCGAACCCGAGGCGAAAAAGCCGAGGGAAAATAGAACGCTCCGGGGATCACCAAGGGAGTCATAGTTTTTAACCATTGCACGAGTAAAAGCAGTCAATATTTGTTTTATAACACCCCAAACATTTCTAAATACTGTACTATTATTATTAAGTTACAGACCTGAATGCTACAATCCACGGACGACGCGAATACAGATTGCAAACAGATTGCATAGTGTCGTGCAATCCGAAATGGTTACAGACTATTAGTTTATCATCCTCGTACACGCAACGGACGTCTGGGTACTGCACGCCGTGTGTTAGTCTTCGGACTAGCGCACGGCAAACCGACGCACTATCACACGGCCGTCGTCTAGCTAGCAAAACTAAGACATGTCATGTGACGCGCTCTAAACCAACGAGCAGGCAGAATACTTGCAAGGGGTATTATAATATAAAACATTGTGAGAAACGGCTCCCGCTGAAGTAACGTAGTTTTCCACGAATTTGATTTTTGAGACCTCGGAATTCGATTTTGAGGTTTCGAAACCAAGCATCTGAAAGCACACAACTTTGTGAGACAAAGGTGTTTTTTTCTTTCATTATTGTCTCGCAACTTCCAACGACTAATTGAGTTCAAATGTTCACATGTTTGTTGTTTGATGCATACATATGTTGGGATCTACCAAGTGAGAAGACTGGTCTTTGATAATTACAATAGTGTCCAGCAGTCGATTTCACAAAGAGTTGGGACTCGTCTTATCTCGAGTTAGGACGTGTAACTCGCGCGTCCTACATCCTAACTTTGGATTAATCTTAAGGTCTGCATGCTACAGTGCAGGGTTGGGACTCGTCCTACTTAAGTCCTAAGATTAATCTTAAGTTACAAAGAGTTTTGTGAAATCGACGGCAGGGTCTGTACAGACAATAACACTTCAGGTAGACTAGACATTTCTGAAGTAAAAACATAAACAAGTACAAACATCACTCTGAATTTAAATAGCTCGCAACTTTATTGTTCTTCTATATAATTACCAAACAAATGTAGACTGTTAAACACATATTGGTGTTGTAGTAATCAAAGATTTCAAATTTGATAAATAAATAAATAAAATGAGAACTACTTGTATTATTAACAAAATACTGTTATATTTTTTTCCAGTAAATTGCTGCTCGAGTTGTGTAAGATAAGGACCAGGCAAAATGTTGTCAATATGAAAGACTCTGCTAAGGGTCGAAATAATCAGGCATTTCTGGCATTATTGTTGTGCATTTATACTTAAGGTCCTTTTGGTTGGTGAGCAGTTTGCAACAGCTAGTTATATTTTCTCATGTGGTTATGTTGTCATTAAGCATCCGAGAAAGACTCTGCTAGGGTTGAAACATCAGGCAATTAACTATTGGTTTACTTATTTCTACAGACCTGTTAGTGTCTGCCTGTTTTTTTTTTCGTTTTTTTTCTTAAAGGCAGTGGACACTATTGGTAAGTAATCAAAATAGTTATTATTTAGAAAGGTTTGCGGTAACACCATGTAATGACTATCTCTAATGAGTTGGGGTGGTTCTGAAAAGAACCGTTGGTTTCAACTCGACGTTTCGATCACTATATACTCTGATCGTCTTCTGGAGAAAACTAAAATAGTACCTTATTTGGTAACGAGTAATGGAGAGAGGTTGATAGTATAAAACATTGTGAGAAAGGGCTCCCTCTGAAGTGGAGTAGTTCTTGAGAAAGAAGTAATTCGCTATGAATTTGATTTTGAGACCTCAGATTTAGAATTTGAGGTCTCGAAATCAAGCATCTGAAAGCACACAACCCCGTGTGACAAGAGTGTTTTTTACTTTCATTATTATCTCGCAACTTCGATAACCGATTGAGCTCAAATTTTCACAGGTTGGTTATTTTGTGCATATGTTGAGATACAGCAAGTGAGAAGACATGTCTTTGACAAATACCAATAGTGTCCACTGTCTTTAAGATATATACAGAGACCCTCTTTGATCTCCTTCTCTAGTGCTGAGGATACTGTTCCCAAAAGCTCCTTGGAATCTATAACTCCAATAATGGTTGCCAACAAGGTGATAAAACCATCCTAAATTTGGATTTGATAAATTCATCCCAAATAAAGAGGCCCGATGTTCCTTCAGTTTGCCAACAAGTAGTGTTAGTGCGCACGCCATGCGCAATGGACCCTTCCCATGAAATATGCTAATTACATTCACGCATGCGTACAGACCCTGTTGGTTGGCAAACGCCATAGAGTTGTGCGCTCAGCAGACGCGCAGTCGCGTCTGCGTCGAGCACCCATTAGCCGTGTACAAAACAGCGCGATGTTCCCTCATTTTGCCAACCAAAACGTTAGTGCGCACGCGCTACGTGCAATTCTACATATTTCATGGGAAGGGTCTATTTACATGTCACAGGATAAGTCACCTCAAAGGTTGAAAGTTGAAGCTGAAGTTTTCTTAAAATTATCTACAAATTACAAATTATAAAGAATACTTTATACAAGTTGCCTTTTTTTTTATAAAATCTATGAGCACAATCAGCCCTCAATATAATCAGAGAACATATTTAGGCGAAACTGTACCAACTTCAAAATTCCTCAACAGGTATTTTTATTTTCAGATTACCTGATTACAGCAAAAAGGATTTAAATTAGTAAAGCATATCCTCCAAATGGGATAGAATACTAATTATATGAAAACACTCAAATGAATATCAAGTTTTACTTTCAGATTTGAAAAAATGTGGCAATAGGAGACTTTCCAACGCTAGGTGGCAGCAGACATACCGGGTAAATTTCCATTGTTTACGTAGTTCTGAACATGCGCATAATTCTGAGAACAATGGATTTACCCGGTAAGTCTGCTGCCCTCTATCGTCCCAGAAAGTCTCCCATTAAGACTGGTACACACACATGTGGTATAATCCCATTGTGCCATGTGCACGTACACATCTCTATTATATGTACAGGTACATGTAAATAGTTAAAGGCAGTGTACACTTTTGGTAATTACTCAAAATAATTATTAGCATCAAACCTTTCTTGATTACAAGTAATGGGGAGAGGTTGATAGTATAAAACATTGTGAGAAACAGCTCTTTCTGAAGTAAAGCAGTTTTCGAGAAAGAAGTAATTTTCCACGAATTTGATTTCGAGACCTCAGATTTCGAACTTGAGGTCTGGAAATCAAGCATCTGAAAGCACACAACTTCGTGTGACAAGGGTGTTTTTTTCTTTCATTAATGCCTCGCAACTTCGACGACCGATTGAGCTCAAATTTTCACAGGTTTGTTATTGTATGCATATGTTGAGATACACCAACTGTGAAGGCTAGTCTTTGACAATTACCAATAGTGTCCACTGTCTTTAATACATCAACTTGAATTAATGCATGTCCAGTTTGCGGTAACACCATACTTTGCTGTGTAGACTTGTTCTTTGAGAACCTGCCTTGCAATTTATATTCTACTGCCATTACTGACTGCGGAGTAGATTTCAAAAACTTTTGACACTTGAGATAGTTCTGAGAAGCATCGCCCTGTTTATTAACTATACCATTATTTGTTTGTTTAGAACTTGTCTGCCCATTTATTCTATTGCCATGACTGCTGCGGAGTAGATTCCAAATTTTAGTTCTGAAAAAATTTGTCTTGCTCTTAAATTAACTACTACCGCAGATTTTTTCTTTCAGAACTTGTCTTCCTACTTCTACTGCAGCGGAGTTGATTTTTGAATTTTTGAGACTACTTTCATGTAGTTCTGAAAAGCACTTTCCTGCTTTATAAAGTGTACTGTATGTTCTTTGAGAACTTGTCTGCCCGTTTAATTCTACTGCCATGACTGCTCTGGAGTAGATTCCAAATTGTGGAAACTACTTAGTTCTGTAATAAAATTGTCTTGCTTATTAACTACTACCGCGCATTTGTTCTTACAGAACTTGTCTTCCTACTTCTACTGTAGCGGGGTTGATTTTTGAATTGTTGAGACTACTTACATTATACATGTAGTTCTGAAAAGCACTGTCCTGCTTATAAAGTGTACCATGCTTGTTCTTTGACATGTTTGAGAACTTGACTGCCTATTAATTTTATTCTACTGCCATGACTGCTGCAGAGTAAAATTTTTAATTTTGAAAACTACTTAGTTCTGAAAAGAACTGTCCTGTTTAATAATTACCTAATAAACGTAATATTGAGACTTGTTCTTTGAGAACTTGTCTTGCTATTTATTACTGCAGAGTAGATTTCGGCGGAATCATTGAGACTACTTAGTTGAGTTCTGAAATGAACTGTCCTGCTTACAATGAAATAACTACTGCCTAAGCAGATCGTACATGTAGGTTATAGATTGGAGCACATGAAATCCTTTCAATTCATATTATTATCAGTTGTATCAACTGCGATAGTAATTAACCATTTCTGAGAACTGCCTGATTTAGGCGCGTGATGCTACATTTTGTAACTTCAGACAATTACCGCAAAGTTCAACTTTGTATCTGATTTTCATCATGTTGTTTCACTATGGGTCACCCCTTCATCAGAATCGCTCGGCTCAGCTGATGGCTGCTCAACAAGCACCATGTACCCAGGGCCCAGTCGCTTAGAAACGTACACCCGAGAACTGTCCGAATCTTGGGATGCACCACTTTCTCCGAGGGGTGTCTGACTGGATACAGGACTGGTGTCAACTCCTGTGGTCTCTACACTTGCCGTATGAGGTTGAGAGTTAATTTGGGTATTGTCAGTTAGGGTCAAGTCCACTTCCATCGGAAGGAGGGGTGAAGGCAAGGCGTGCTGTTCATTACATCTGGCTTTGTCAACCTCCATTGCATCTGATTCCCCCCTCACATCTATGGACTCTTCCGTATTCACTTCATCCCGTGGTGACGTGTTCACACTTAGACTGGTGCTGCTATAAAATCCCGTTGAACTATGCTCATGAGTCGCTGTTTTGTTCAGTCCATCACCCGAAGCGGCATTTTCCAAGCTCTGGCTTACAGTTCCTTGAAGCTCCCCTCTCGACTCGGATTGCACATTGTTGTCAAGCCTGTCTGCGACTTGCATTCCTGGTGACTCCTCTGGCATTTCAACAGCAACAGACTGCGACTGCATGACTGGCATATCAGGTGCCATCCCCCGCCCTTCCAATAGCTTGTTGAACTCCCTCAAGTACTGGGCCCACCTTGGCGACTCCCATGCATCCTCAGTCATTGATGAGCCTGCGGGAGCTTCAGAAAGTCTTTGTCCAGCTCCGGATGCCAGAGTTTGACCGTGCCCGGAGAACGCCCTGTAACCCCCAACCTGCTGACCCCCGGAGGTCACAACTCCGCTACTGCCGGCTTTCAGTTTGCTTCGGACGCTGGTGATGAACTCTGACCTTTGCTCCTCGAGGTCAACGGGGTGCTGGGAAGGTCGACTCGTCGATGGGCTGTCGGATTCATCGACACCGGGTCTTATGGGAAAATGTCCAATGGGCTCAAGGCATATCTCAATACGGTCGTCCATCGCATTGTAAGTAAATTTCTAAGGAGTCAAAGTAAATAAAAACAACAATGCACAATTAATTAAGTAAAAGGTGAGGTCGTCATCCCCCGATTGGGGGACAAGGATAGCCTCATTTGAAGAACGGCTCCAACCACGATAACTACATCATAATTGGGATAGTTCAGTTGTTAGTAACAACAAAAATGGCACCCGCTAAAAACGTAGGAATCAAACTGCCTCAGCTACCAAGTTCAAATCCCAAATGGTAATATTCCGGTGTATTGGGTTGTTTTTCAAAGGACTCATGAAAATACAGATCAGTGCTTTACACGCAGTGGTGTCAGGGTAAAACACAACTAATATTGATTATCCCAGGGTGAAGAGAAGCAATAGCAACTATAGTAAAGTGTCACACTCAAGGACACAGGAGTCATAACTGGGATTCGAACCCACACCCTGATGACTAAGCCACCAGGGCCCAATTTCATAGAGCTGCTAAGCACAAAAATTTGCTTAGCATGAAATTTATTCCTTGATAAAAACAGAATTACCTACCAAATTTCCATTTTTTTCATATTGCTTGTTAACTGGTATTCAGCTGTTAATTGCTTTTCCTTAACATCACGTGGAGACTTGGTTGGTAATCCTGTTTTTATCAAGGGAAAAATTTCATGCTATTTTTGTGCTTAGCAGCTCAATGAAATTGGGCCCAAAACTCAGTTGGATTCTCTTAACCGCTAAGCCACAACACGCAACGAGAATTGTCAAAATGTGGAAAGGTCACTTTTAGAAACGAAATCTTACCTTATTTTGAATCGACGGCAACACAAAGTGTTTGCCATCCGTCAGCCCCAAGTCCCTCTCGACGATAGCATAGAATGTACCACCCCTCTCAAATAATGCAGTGTGCTGCTGGACGTAGGTCCACATGTCTGTATTGGTCAGCGTCGCCATCAGGTTCAAAGAGTAGAGTCGAAGGTCAAGATTGTCGCCTGATGAATAAATTTACACGCACTTGCATTTCAATCAGTTGAGTTGGCCTTAATTTTTAGCAGGATGCAATCGGACCAAAGGGAGTAGCGGAGGTCAAGATTGTCACATGATGAATAAATTAACATGAATTAGCATATAATACATCTCAGATCCAACAAAACATGATGGGAAGTTAATCTGACTGTGACCATGTTTAACATGATGAATTTGCATACCAATTTGCTAGACAGTTTAGAAGAATAGCATGTGATGAATAAATTAACATTTATTTGCATATTTTATGAACGGCCTGTATACCTGTTTCCTGTTGTAGACTTTCCATGCCCCTCATGATCTCCTCTCGGTTTGAAAATCTGTTTGATCCTACCTCTGGGAAAGTGGAAGAGCCCGGTATGGTGCTCAGTGAATGTTGAGCCCGGTCTGAGAACCCCGTGTCCATGGGCTGACCTGTCACTAAAACAAAATTAACAAAGTTATTTTGAAAGCATCGTCTCATTGAAGAAATTGTTTTGGGGCGTCAAAACTTGCCCCTGAGCTACCATGGCTATCAAATTTTACAATAAATAAAGAATAATAGTGGCTTCTTATACAGTTATACAGCGCTTATAGCCGTCACTCAGTGATGCTCAAGGCGCTTCAACATTCAGTATTTTCCTGCAAGGTATTGTGGAGCTTTAAGTAAGAGACAAATTTCTTGACATACATGTAGCACCATGTTATGGTTTACAAGGTGCTGTGGCACAATTTGTTTCCGAACAAACCAGGAACTCCGAGGCGAACTCCTGCTCTTTATACCAAGTGCACTGAGTTCTTTTAAGAACATTACACTAACATAGGACCTAGAGCTTTACCTCCCATCTGAAGGACGCAGCAAAAATGGTTACATTGTAAATGTCTTGCTGAAGGACACAATGGACAAGACCGGGACTCGAACCCACACTCTGCTGATCGGAAACACCTGGGCCCAATTTCATAGAGCTGCTAAGCACAACAATTTGCTTAGCATGAAATTTTTGCCCGAATAAAAACCGGATTACAAACCATATTTTCACATGATTTTCAGGATAAGCAAACAACAGCTAAATACCAGTTACAAGCAATATGCAACAAATGGAAATTTGGTAATCTTGTTTTTATCAAGAAAGAAATTTCATGCTAAGCAAATTTGAGTCTAATGCTGTAATCTACTCGACCCCGCCACACCACAATTTGTCCACATGTCTCACCTTTAGATGACACAACCTCCACGGTAACCCTGTCTCCATTCTGCAGGGGTACCGGTTCGCTCTCTTGGCCCTCTATTGGTGCCGTCAGTTCCTTCGGAGGGAACCCGTACCGGATCTTCTGACTGTCCGCTTTGACGTTCAGCTCCAATTCTATCTTTCCCTGGAGCTCCGAGAACGTTGTGCTGGGCTCTAAGACGAGTGTTGCCTTGAAAAAAAAAACATTTTTCTTTGATACATACATCATACATATCACCATTTGTACAAGGCGCCTTTTTCCCAAGGTTACAAAGCGCCTACAGAAGATGCAACAAAGAAATCCAAACTCAAGATGCTCCAATGTAAAGTGAAGTAAAAGAGTCAAGTATTTCTGTACAAATGAGTCTTAAAGAAGAAGTGATGGTAATAACAAGAGTAGTTTGCACAAAGGAACTCACCAAACAAAGCCAAAAAAACAAAGATTCTCTTTAAAGGCAGGGTATACTTTTGGTTATTGTCAAAGTCCAGTATCCTCACGGGTTGTTTTTCAACAAAACAAATCGAAGTTACAAGAAAATAATGACAGAAAAAACACCACCATTGCGTAGGATCTCTTAAGATTTACCTGCTTTCCATCTGAAGAAGTCAGCCGGATCCTTTTAGTCTTGGGGGCATCCTTGGTCACCGTCGTTACGGTATCCATAGCAACTGGGGCCATCTTGTTGTCACTGTCTTCACTTTTACGCCCCTCTTTAGTGCCTGGCGATTGTTTGTGTTTTCTTGTCTCCTCTGATGGAAAGGGGGATGACGATGACGCTTTGCTCTGCTGAGAGGGCGCTCTTTCCTCTATACGTCTGCGTAGATTCCTCTCTGCTTCGCTCATATCTAGCTCTTCCTTGTGGAGTGTCTTGGCCTGGGATGAAACAGGTGTGAGGATTTTAAAAAAAACATGTATCTTGTAATACTAGGGTTGGGACGTTTGAATCAAATTTTAATTAATTTAATCAGTAGATGCAATATTCAACCAGAGGGTCAAAGAAATGGTTTGGAACTGAATTTACAGTTTCCCAATGTTTCCCATGTAGGCATAAAATCTACAACTCTAAAACAAAACCATGTATTTCTGTTTTTGATAACTTTCCTGAAGTTTTTCCTGGAGGTTTTTCCTGAAAATAACTGTGCAAAAAATCAACAAGATTAGCAATGTCTGGGCCTATGGTGATGATTATACAGAAATACATAGTTTCTTAAGGGGTTAACATCTATATGAAGTCAGGACGTGCGAACACATTTTATGAAATTGGTTGTTGTATTCTGTTAGCAACAGAACTTGAAAACTAGACTGCCGTAGTGGAAGAGTAACATTCCACTTACTGCAAGTCCAGTTAGGATGATCTTTGACGGCATATCATCCAGCACGGGTCCTTTCTTGTCTCTGGGGTACCGCGTCCTAGGGGAACTACTCCCACTCCCAGCTGGCGATCCAGCTCTGTCAGCAAGGTCGTCCAGATCGGTCGAACGAGGTCTAGGAGTGTGTCCCCCTGGTTCGGGTTTACCTACACGGTGTTCGGGAGTGTGTTTCCCAACGGAAGGGGAGCTCGATGCTGATTGGTCGACACTGCTTGTGCTGGGCATGTCCTTCAAGCTGATTGGCTGATACTCTTCCTCTTGTGCTGCAGTCTATTTAAAGCAAAAGTACTTAATGTCAGGATTTTAGAAACACCAGGGCAAACTCCTTTTCTTGTAATTGGGTTCTTTTACAACCATTGACCACACAGGACCAACGACTTTACTTCCCATCTGAAGGACGAAGCAATAATGGTTTAGTATCCTTTTGACCAGGACTCGAACCCACACTCTGAAAATGGTAACAACAGCTCTTTTATAACCTCTTGAAGACAAGCAGAGTAAGGTGTCATTACCACACCTGCTCTTTTCAGAGCCAACGCTCCTCACAAAAGAGATTTAATACATGGTTGTACAAGTAAGCTTATTATATATTTATTTATAGTTAAATCTCCAAATAAAATGTTGTAAAATTTTGTTATGCATGTATTTGATACTCATCAAGAAAAATAACTCCACTCACATTCTGGAGGATCGTCTCCACAACTTGCTGGACCAACTTCTCGCTGCCAAACTCCCCGGGAAAGTGCTTCTGGACCAGCGCTGAGGCAATGTCGTAAGCGTTGCTGTTGAGGGCAGTGTTCGTCTCCCCCTGAAACCACATCACGTCCTCAGTAAAGAACTGCCCCTTCCACTTCAGTGAAACTGGAAAACTTTTTAAGAAAAAAAAAAAAAAATGGGTCAGATTGATTGGTAATTTGTATTGTTTCTTTTTATATATAAAAAACTAGGATCATAAGGAAATCATTTTGCAGGATGCGTACAACCATAACCATCTTTTTACCAAGCTTTCATATAACAGTAACACAATCTTGGCTAGTACAGTGATCAAGTTCACTGTCTAAAAGTCCTTGGCTTCAGGTTCAGAATAAAAGAAGAGAAGTGGAAACCTTACACGGCTGGGTTGTTGTCGTACTCTTGTCCGTCCCAGTAGTGTTTGAATCCACAGTTACACTTAGTCTTTGGAGCCGGTGTGTTGGTACGATCTCCGTTAAAGTAGACAATGCTACCATCGGACTGGATCTGACGTAGTTGCTTCCTGGAATTAGTTCAGCGAAAAATAATTAATTATTTCATCACGTCAAGAGCAAAAACATTATATATTAGTCTTGTTCACCAGCTAATCACTTTTCCTCCCTCTGCCCACTTTTGATTTTGTCTTTTGTGTTTCTTACTTCTTGTGATCAAACCAGTCCCTTTCCTCTAACCCAACCCCTTTTGTCTCCATCATCATGGTTCGTTCCTTGCTTTTTCTGTGTGTTTTCTGCCTCCCTTAACTGGCTTTCATGATCTAATTCAAAGATTAGGGTCCACGGCTTGGAAAAGGAATTACATGGAGATACCTAGTGGTGAATTGATAAAGATGAAAAGGTTGTATTTTTCTGGCCTCTGTCTTGAATGGAGCTTTCCCTTATGGAAGTTCTTGGAAGTTTCTTCACAATCCCCCAAAGTGAGATAAGCTTGCTCTAGCATGCTTTGTTTATTCTTTTTAGTGAGATAGTTTTGCTCTAGCTCTTCATGATCTATTCTAGGTCTGGGCCCGGTCTGGTCTTACCCCTGACACCAAGCACACTGTGACGGTCTCATCATAGATTGATCCGGCACCAGTTCATCCTTCGCCGCATCGTAGGAGCAGTTGAGTTCTGTAAACAATTTGGAAACAAGTCAATTACAATTTTTCTTCACACCTGTTTAAAATAAAGCTCTTCACTGTGTTTATATTGCATTGTAAACATTGCCACATGATCTCCTCTTGAACAATGTTGACCAAACAGAATGGATAGCCCTGGGGCCCAACTTCATAAAGCCTGTAAGCACAAAAACTTCACAAACAAATTCTCACCATGCAGTGGGAAGGCGTAGACTTTCCCCTCCTGCAGCCGACCGTGGAGTTTCTTAGCGAGGTCGTATAGTTCCCCGCCCTGTCGCAGCCACTCAAACGGGATGTGGCGCTTCTCAATCTGAGAGAGGGCGCTACATAGGAGGCACCGGAAGAGCTGCTTGTTCTCCACGGCACAACGAGTGTTCTCAATGATGATGTTCTGGTGAACTCCGACAACACCTGGAAGCAATTTTTCAAATGAGACTTTAAATTTGGTTTTCACAATTACACCGACTGTACACTTTCCGAGAGTTCTGCGAGAAAATATCACAGGCATATGACTTGGGGTTTGAACCCAGGACCTTTACAATTCTAGAGCATATGTCTTACCAACTAGACCACAGAGAGTGCCCGGTAGCTAGAGGCAGTTTTTTTTACTTGTGGCTGCGGTCTACGATGGGGATGTCTTAGTTTCTAAAAATGTTGTTCTCGGTTTTAGTCTCGGTCTTGGTCGCAATGGTTTAGTCCCGCTCCATCATTGAGGTCTCGGTCTTAATCTCAAACTTGTTTCAGTCTTGGACTCAGTCAGAGGACCCGGTTTAGTCTCACGCCGTCATTGAGGTCTCGGTCTTAATCTTTCAGTCTTGGACTCAGTCAGAGGACCCGGTTTAGTCTCACTCCGTCATTGAGGTCTCGGTCTTTATCTCAAACTTGTTTCAGTCTTG
Organism: Asterias rubens; assembly: GCF_902459465.1. Classification (NCBI taxonomy): domain Eukaryota; kingdom Metazoa; phylum Echinodermata; class Asteroidea; order Forcipulatida; family Asteriidae; genus Asterias; species Asterias rubens. The sequence continues at coordinate 2,517,580 of NC_047075.1, forward strand.
GACTCAGTCAGAGGACACGGTGTCAGTCTCGGTCTTGGTCTCGATGGGGAGGTCTCGGGTCTCGATATTTGACTTCATGGTCCCGACTACAACACTTCTTACCCGTTCGTTTGTAGATATAATGATGCACATCTGCAACGACTGCTGGGTGCAGATGATATTTCTCTACAAACACTTCTTCCATGGCTGCTGCCAGCCTCTGTACATACTTATCCTGTCGGGTGAAAGAAGGTAGGGACCAGTGTGAGGTTAGTCTAAATGAGATTTAACAAATGTGAATATTCCTGGTACCCATCTGTACCCATCTGTACCCATTTGTACCCACTGGTACTCAATTATCCCAACAGGGGCCATCTGTGCCCATTTTTACAAACTGGTACCCAATTGTACCCATCTGTGCCCATTTGTACCCACTGGTACTCATTTGTACCCACAGGTGCCCATCTGTGCCCATTTGTACCCACTGGTACTCATTTGTACCCACAGGTGCCCATCTGTGCCCATTTGTACCCACTGGTACTCATTTGTACCCACAGGTGCCCATCTGTGCCCATTTGTACCAACTGGTACCCATTTGTACCCATTTGACCCCTGGGTGTCAAGTGTCTTGCCCAAGGATGTATCATGACTAGGATTTGAACCCACACCATGATACATTAGGCACCAGAACTCGAGTTTGATCAATGTCCACAAAATCACCAGATCCAACACAAGATCACCAGACCCAACCAAGATACATTACAATATTGTTTGCTTTTTATGAAGGATGAAGTACGAGTGACAAACCCTACAGATCTCCTGACACAGGATTTAAAAAAAAAAACAGCCTGGGCTTGGGCTCCAGCTTACACCCCCGTCAATTACTTTGAAAAAGTATGGGTTTCAGGCTGGGTTTCAAACAGGTGAGCGTAGGTTTTGGTTTTGATACGGGTCAAACTCGTCTTTCTCAGTGTTCACCACTTTGACCTTTTGACCTTTTGAAAAAGTAATGGGTTTCAGGCTGGGTTTCTCAAACAGGTGAGCGTAGGTTTTGGTTTTGAACCGGGTCAAACTCGTCTTACTCAGTGTTCACCACTTTGACCTTTTGACCTTCAAACTCCTTGAACTACATGTATAAGGAAACAAAATCTCACCGGTAGTGACCTACTGCCTCCAACGGTGCACATGTCGTCCTCATCAAATTGAATGTATGAATCAATGAGCTCATGGGGAGTTCCCCAAGCCTTGGTTAACATCCATCGTGGCAGACGGGGCAACGGGCGTCCTGTGAACAAATCAAAGAAAACACATCAGGGCTAGTTTAATGAAGCATGTCAGCACAAACTTGCTAAGCAGAGAAAAAAAAAATGCTTAGTTAAAGGAGGTTACCGGCCAAAATGTCATCAAATTTTACATTGCTGCCACTGGTTCTTAAATTCATGTTTTGCTCAGCAAAAAAAAATTGCAGAGCATATGTTCTGCTTTCAATAACAGCTTCATGCAAAGTTTCAAATCCTACTTTTAAAGTATTTTCATCTAGGTCACAAACTTAATGCTGTCAAACAAAATCTGTGCCTTACCCTTCACCCCTACAAGAGCGATGAAATGGTTGCGTCCAGAACTGCTCCATGCAACACACAATGGCTTGTTGAGAACTCCGTCTTTCCCACTGCAGGACTCACGGGGAACAAACGCAGGTAAAAACACACCTGAGGGGGAGGGGGAGGAGGGGGGTGTGGGAAGTAGCAAATGGGAGATAAATTCATTTGTCAGTTTTTGCTTATGAACTTAACTGCATCAATGTTTTATGAGGCGAATTAGCTTCTACTGAGGTCTGGTGTGGTCGCTTTTGATTGTGAGCAGGCCATCGCTTTGATCGGAATCTCTTTTATTCTTTTGTTTAGTAACAGACTAAGAACGATATTCTTCTGTGTGTTGTGCCCTTGTAGAACCTGCTTTCTTAGCTGTAGGTTTCACTTAAAATATCTCAGAACCCATATCACGGAAGAGTAAGAGTTAAACCCAATGTTATTGGTTCACATAGCAAACACACCCTTGTTTACAGTTTCCTCAAGCTTGTGAGCTATGTAAAGTGATTAAGTTCAATTATAAAGCATGATTTCATTACCAAAAACATATAACAATAGTAATGACTATTATAATTACTGTTGGCTATCTGGCTACAATGGGTAATATTTCAAAAGAAATTTAGTGTTACCAGAATAATCTCCTGAACTTTGAAGACCTTCCAGAGAATCCAGTAGAATGATCGGCCGCTGAAGAACATTCGCCAATCCAAAAATGTGAATATTCTGAAGTCCAAAGGCTTCCGTCTCGCTGGGTAGATAATCCGGGTCACTCTCAGCGATGATCTGCGTCCATTCGCTGCTGTCAAGAAAATCCTTGAAGTGGTTCTTGTACTTTGTGATATTCGCAAGGAAGTGTTTCTTGAGGCTCGTTCTGAGGGCGTGCCAGAAGAGCTCTCGCCCCACGAGGGCGCGGGAGATGCCGTGGACGAGACAGTGTCCGTCCCCGTCGGCGTGGATTGGAATCAGAACCTCCTCGGTCCCGTTCATCTGGTTGATGAAGTTTAGGGTGTCCTTCAGGTACTTTGCGCTCCCCGTCTGGTCACGTCCGTACCCCATAATCCCGATGTGCTCGGGTTGGATCAGGAAGCTACGACTTCCTAAGATGCTGCAGTCGAACACGTCACTGCCTTGATTCAACGACGTCAACGGCTGCGCTTTGCCCTGTTTGTTCATACCGTAGAATGTCAACAGAGGGCTGAGAAGCTTGCAGTGGTAGTTGGAGAGTCCAAGCACCTTGACCGAGTCGGCTGTCTGCTTCGGGACAACGTTCCCGACCAAGAGGTTGCGGACCATATTGTGAAGCGCCACTTCGGGGTCGGTGACCTCCTGGACATTACTCAGGGATGCACGCTCATGGCGCTGCCCGCATCCGGTGCACTCGATGCTCGAGTCGTAGGATGGGAAGTAGAGTTTCGTCTGGCATTTCTCGTCGGGGCAGTGACCACTCAGCATACGGTAGCGTTCTTCAACCTGAGATGAGGAGCGGGATAGCATCTTTGCAGATGATGGGTCAGGATCAAATCAAATACTGTAGAAAGGGAAACATCTTGAATTAAAAAATAGGCCTATAACACTTAACATGCTTAAAGACACTGAACACTATTGGTAATTGTCAAAGACCCGTCTTCTCACTTGCTGTATCTCAACAAAGGTGCATAATATAACAACCCTGTGAACATTTGAGCTCGTAGAAGTTGCGAGATAATAATGAAAGAAAAAACACCCTTGTTACACGAAGTTGTCATGGTTGTGTGCTTTCAGATGCTTGATTTTGAGACCTCAACTTCAAAATCTGAGGTCTCGAAATCGAATTCTTGGAAAATTGCTTCGTACATGAAAACGACGTTACTTCAGAGGGAGCCGTGTCTCACAATGTTTTACACTATCAACAGCTCTTTATTACTTGTAACCAAGTAAGGTTTTATGCTAACAGTTATTTTGAGTAATTACCAATAGTGTCCACTGCCTTTAAACTTTAGTCTGACTATTGTTTTATAAATTTTCTATTATAGGCAGTAGATATTTTCATGGCATCGGCATTTAGTCTGCTATATTAAAGCTGCAATAAAATTGAACAGGAACTAGAAATTTTACTTTGTTAAATGTTAGTCTCGTGCCAGGCCAACATTGTCGTTGAAGTGACTTCAAGAGATAGGAATCAGACCGTTTTTGACTTTATTCCTCTTCAAAAAAGTCCTACAAAATATTTACTGTACTACCTTTGTTTTCTTTTTCTTTTTTGGTCACTCCTAAGGATATTTGTTAAGGGGATAAAATACGACATTTTTAATGGCCTGATTCCCACTCATCGCGAATAGCACAATATCAAGAGAGGGCGCTGTTGAACCCACACAAAGGTATAGGCGTTGCGTGCCCGAGTAGTAGAAACTGCATAGAAACTGCCCCATATTCCTTCCCACAATGCATTGCATTTCTGAATCGCGATTAACCTTATTATGAAGTCACTGACTAGAAAGTGGAAACTTTTTATCATTTTATCATAAAAATTTTATCATTTACACTTGTTGTAGCTGACTTATCTCTACCCAGTGTTTTACACTTAGTTTAAATGAACAACTTTGTGTTCTGGCAAAAATATAGTATTTTTTAATCACACTTACACTACGATACAAGGTTCAAGGTTCAAGGTTCAAGGTTTCAAGATACAAAACAGTACACACTGACTCAGGATGGGGAAGTCCCAACTTAGGCCTATAATAATTAGCCTATCCTATTATATGCAATGCATTTTACAACAATACAAACACCACACACCCACACACACACAAACGTTTTCCATCTCGGGGAAAACCCTGCACTTTTATTAAGTACGAGTTTGTCTTGTCTTATTCACCATTTTAATTTTTTACTGAATGATTGACTTCCACTTCCTCAACATCATTCTCTTGATTCATTGTACATTGTGTATTTTTGTCTTTGCCCCCTTTGGTGCGCGATTTGACTGTTCAATTCAAGTAATCCAGTGTTTTTTGTACTGCATGCACACAGCACAGCGCGTTTAGCAGTTTAGCGATTGCACAAAATGAAACCAATTTAACATAAAAAACACGACTTTTTCACCCGTTCTTCCTCAAAAATCTAACGCAAAAGAGATCTATGATCATAAATATAATACAAACATTAAAATAACAATTGGTTTTAAAAAATGGAAGAATTCAAGAGTGTTTTTTCACCAATAAATGACGATCACACTTCCAGCTTCATTCTTCTGATGATGACGGCTCAATGTTATTTCTTCATCATTGACTGAAATGACCTTTATGCAAATTTTGAACTCTTCGTCTTAATCTTTTTTGTTTGGGGGGGGAGTGGTGAGGAAAGGGTTCAGACTTGTTAGAGCGTAAACATGTACTCAATTTGTGGGTTTAACTTTAAAAACCTCAAAAGATACGGAAAGAGAAAAAACGCTGACAACTCTATGAAAAAAAATTCAGCTTTCTTGAAGTTTTGTGTCCCACAAAATAACAATTAATTAGCAGAACAATGTTGATGAGTGAGGGCGCCCTTCCAACAGTCTAGTCAGAAACCCAATGGACTTTCTTGTTTACACAAAAGATAGACTTGTGCTAAAAAAAACAGAATAACTTAATCGATTGTTTCATCATTGGCTGTCAGAGAGAGGCAAAACATGGCAGAAAAGCTGTCTGAAAATCCGAAGAGGGGTATTCTCAAAGCGAAAGGTCATTATGAAGATCCAGCAAACAAGCCTGAGTAAGTATTTAGTCGAGTCAGTAACTCTTCATACTTTTTGTACAATTATTTCATGAACAAAACAAAAAATATTGATTGGTAAAGATTGAGTCACATTCACAACAAATCATTGAATTGAATTGTCTTGCTTTGGCACGCTGAACTATGCATTTAACATTTATAAGAACTTGGTGTTTTTTCTTTCATTATCACGCAACTTCGACGACCGATTGAGCTCAAATTTCCACAGGTTTGTTATTGTATGTGTTGGGCGCTATCGAGTATCGCCATCGCATCGGTCAATCTGTGCGATCAACCGTTCGCGCTGCGCTATCGACCAAACACGCTGCACTATTGCAATCGGTCAAACGCGCAAAGATGTTCATTGCACGATCAACTGATTGTTGCGCGATCGGGATCGCGCCCAACATATGCGTATATTGAGATGGGTTACACTACACCAAGTGTGGGGATGGATTTATTATTATTATTATTATTACATTATTATTATTATTATTATTACACAGGGATGGTATAAAGTGGGACGAGATGAACATCCTAGCAACGTTCCATCCTACAGACAAGGATTACGGCCACATGAAGATAGACGAGCCAGACACCCCCTACAATCGTTACACAGATCCAGATGGGGATGATGTTGATGCAGATCCACAGAGCGAGGATGAAGACAGTAAAGTGTTGGATTCAAGTTCACTTGCAAATAGGTAAGTTGGAGGAGGAAGGGGCTTCAAGAAAAAACTTAATAACATTGATAAGATAGGGTGGCATGGCCGAGCAGTTTAGAGCATTGAATTCAAGTTCTGGTGGTTAAGTCATCAGGACCAATCGGTCATCGAAGTTGCGAGATAATAATGAAAGAAAAATAACCCTTGTCACACGAAGTTGTGTGCGTTTAGATGGTTGATTTCGAGACCTCAAGTTCTAAATCTGAGGTCTCGAAATCAAATTCATGGAAAATTACTTCTTTCTCGAAAACTACATATGGCACTTCAGAGGGAGCCGTTTCTCACAATGTTTTATACCATCAACCTCTCCCCATTACTCAGCACCAAGAAAGATTTTATGCTAATAATTATTTTGAGTAATTACCAATAGTGTCCACTGCCTTTAATCACATCTTTATTCATTTGTTTATTTTTATTTATTTAACTGTTGTTCATATGCAAAGCTTTCCAGATCTGGTTAGGGACTGTTCTGCGTTTTTTATGTTTTTTACGCAATTCTGGGTCTTTTGCCCTGTTACTTTAGAGCTCTTGTGTCGTTTATGCTTTTTTTTTTCTTTTCTTTTTTATGTTGTCTGCTTTTAAATCAAATTTCATGTTACTATCTTTTTATTTTATTGACTATCAAACTGTAAATTAAGACCGCAATTCTTTTTTTTTTAGTGCCAGTGTCTGTTTTAAATGTTGTTGAGTAAATAAAACCATTAATAATAATAATAAATTTTCTCAAGGTTGTTTGGAATTTTTAGACAATGTACATTATACTGATGATTAAATTGTTTCCCTGCAGGCTAGAGACAGACACTGCGGACAGACGGTGGTGGGAGAAGCAACCTGGGGAGGAGGATGAAGAGGATGATGAGGAAGAGGAAGTGATGTCACCAGAGGCTAAAGGTCAGCTAAGCCACACTTTTGTTGACCTTCAGAACGCACCTCCTCTGAATGTGCGCCCACCATTTCCCAAAATTTTGGAGTTAATTCCTTTGTGCACAATTTTGACTCCCAAAATGGCAGGACAAGATAGGTGTGGTAAATGTGTTGTGTGTTATGCAAGGGGTCTCTAGTCTGAGTAGGAAGTTAAAGGTCAACTTAAAGAAAGTCTACTTTGACCATTTATCCACATTTATTTTGTGCTTAGTTGTGAACTTTTCCTCCCTGCATTTTTTTTTTAATTTGATCGTAAAAACTAGCCATTAATAATGGTTTCCTCTATTTCATTTGTTGTTATTTAAAAATAAATTCCTATGGGGTACCTTATTTTCTAAATTAAATCTTTAATTCGGATGATTCATTAAAATATCCTGATTACCCTGAACAGATCTTAAACGTAAGTTTGAATCAAAGAGGAAACACCACTACGACGAGGCGTCGCAGATCAAACTAGCCAAGCAACTCATGGAGCAGGAGGAGGAGGAGTTAAGACAAGAAGAGGAGGCGGAGCAAAGGAGACTGGAGGAGGAAGAAAAACAACGGGCGGGATTGGAAACAACGACGAGTGTTCAAGACAAGAACCAGAGCGTAAGTGACGCAACAACAGAGGGCAGTAAAGATTCTCATTAATAGTTGCTACTTTGTTCTCTTTTATGCGTAGCCACAATCATGGATAGGCCTTTTGTTACAAAGACACCAAATGAACAACAGGTTCATATTGATAGATGTCAAATTTGCATCGGGGATAAAGATTATAATTTTGGTTTTTATCGTTGTGGTACCCGCTGCCAAACCAAAGGATTCAAACTGCCTCTAACGGTCGGCCATTTATGGGAGACAAATGTTTGACTCCCATTAATGGCGGACTGTGTTAATTAGCAAAGGAAAAGGAAAACCATGCTATTTTGAGGCAAGTATGTGTGGATCATTGTATTCTACTTTAAAAACATCTTTATAACCATAGGCATTTCATAACAAACGGTTATAAACGCTTTTCAAAGACCAACTTGACCGGTCCAAGGCAACGTGATCCTTTAACATGTTTGATGCCAAGGATAACTGCTTTATCAGTCATTCAGTCAGTCAGTGGTTTTCAAACTGTTGTTCATAAAATGGACACAAACAAAAGGTGTAGCCATAATTGTGACTGTGCACCTCTGTATTTATCAACCACAACGTAATTCATACATAGAGAAAAGAGTTTGTAGTGATGTAGCAGGGCACCAGTCATGTAATAGTATAAACTACTCAGTATTTTTGGCTGGTGACCTATTTTTGCTTTTAAAGGTAGGGTCACAGATTGGTTTTAGTCAGCGTTATTTTAATTTATAGGCAAAGCTATGAGCAACTCTCCGAACCATATTACTTCAAAGTGAATCCTTTCTCAAAACAGCTTTATCTCACCAAGTTAGTTTTATGGTAATTTATTTTTGGAGTACCCAAGTATGACCCCACCTTCTAGTTTAAAGACACTGGACACCTTTGGTAATTGTCAAAGACCAGTCTTCTCACTTGGTGTTTCTCAACAAATGCATCAAATAACAAACCTGTGACAATTTGAGCTCAATTGGTCGTTGAAGTTGCGAGATAACTATAAAAGAAAAAACACCTTGTCACAGGAAGTTGTGTACTTTCAGATTCAGATGCTTGATTTTGAGACCTCAAATTCTTATTTTGAGGTCTCAAAATCAAATTCGTGGAAAACTACTTCTTTCTCGAAAACTACGCTACTTCAAGGGAGCCGTTTCTCACAATGTCTTATACCATCAACCTCTCCCCATTACTCGTTACCAAGTAAGGTTTTATGCTTATAATTATTTTGAGTAATTACCAATAGTGTTTCCCTGCCTTTAAGCATAATATTTCTGTATCTAGTGGCCACATAATTTTGAGCCAGTGTTTCCTCTGGCTGATAAACTGTGCAAGGTGCCAAAACTTCAAATCGATGATTTGAAACAAAATTTACGCAGCATGCAAACTTACAATGACTCCATTTACACATCCAAATTTGTTATTTCTTGATACATAGTGAACAAATGCAATTTTTTTTCCACTTTCCTTTTCAAATCTTCATAGCCAGGTGGTGACATTAGTATAAATTTTTCCTGAAAACCTAACTAGGGAGCTCCTTAAAAGAATTTCCAAGTCTGGCCACCAAAACTCAGGAACTATGCATCCTTTTTAGATACTGAGTGTAATTGCATTGTCAAAACTTGGGCATTCCTGTAAACATACTAAATCGTATTCACTTTTAGAGCTGATGTATATTCTACAGTGTAGAGGGAATGGAAGCAACCTCAATGATTAGAGCTTAATAACGTCTTGTGACAAGGCTATTGGCTTGAAGTGTAGAGTGTTTGATACCATTAGGGGTCAAGAATTGAAATGTTGAATCCGAGGACTCCAGGTTATGGGCTCTGGATTTAGGCTCAAAGCTATGTTCTGTGTTCAAGATTTGGGCTCAGGGTTTAGGCGCTGGGTTCAGGCTTTGGGCTATGTACATGTATGTTCTGAGTTCAGGGATTGGGGCTCTGGGTTGGGGTTAAGGCTGCAGGCTCTGGGTTCAGCCTTTGGGATCTGGGTTCAGACCCCATACAATCTGGGTTCTGGATCAAAGCTTTGGGTTCAGGCTCTGGGCTCTGGGTTCAGGATTAGGGCTCTGGGTTCAGACTGCAGGCTCTGGGTTCAGACTGCGGGCTCTGGGTTGAGACTCCGGGCTCTGGGTTCAGGCTCTGGGTTCAGGCTCTGGGTTCTGGGTTCAGGATTAGGGCTCTGGGTTCAGTGTTTGAGGCTCTGGGCTCTGGGTTCAGACTCCGGGCTCTAGGTTCAGACTCCGGGCTCTGGGTTCAGACTCGGGGGGTTCTGGGTTCAGCCTTTGGGATCTTGGTTCGGGCTCCATACAATCTGGGTTCTGGATCAAAGCATTGGGTTCAGGCTCTGGGTTCAGGCTCTGGGTTCTGGGTTCAGGCTCCGGTCTTTGGGTTCAGGCTCCGGGCTCTGGGGTCAGACTGCTGGCTCCGGGTTCATCCTATGGGATCTGGGTTCAGACCCCATACAATCTGGGTTCTGGATCAAAGCTTCGTGTTCAGGCTCTGGGCTCTGGTTTCAGGCTCTGGGTTCTGGGTTCAGGATTAGGGTTCTTGGTTCAATGTTTTGGGCTCTGGGTTCAGACTGCGGGCTCTGGGTTCAGGCTCTGGGTTCTGGGTTCAGGCTCTGGGTTCAGGATTAGGGCTCTTGATTCAATGTTTTGGGCTCTGGGCTCAGACTGCGGGCTCTGGGTTCAGGCTCTGGGTTCTGGGTTCAGGCTCCATACAATTTGGGTTCTGGCCACATACAATCTGGGTTCTGGATCAAAGCTTTGGGTTAAGGCTCTGGGTTCAGGCTCTGGGTTCTGGGTTCAGGATTAGGGTTCTTGATTCAATGTTTTGGGCTCTGGGCTCAGACTGCGGGCTCTGGGGTCAGACTGCGGGCTCTGGGGTCAGACTGCTGGCTCCGGGGTTCAGCCTTTGGGATCTGGGTTCTGGCCACATACAATCTGGGTTCTGGATCAAAGCTTTGGGTTCAGGCTCTGGGTTCAGGCTCTGGGTTCTGGGTTCAGACTCGGGGGTTCTGGGTTCAGACTCCGGTCTTTGGGTTCAGGCCTTGGGCTAAGTAAAGTTTTAACATTGATGGACAATTAATGCAAGTTGCTCCAAAATTGAAGACGGTGCAAAAAGCCAAGCTGGAACCCAAGGCTCTGGGTTTGTAAAAAAAAAAGAAGCCTTTTCTAGATAAGTGTTTTACAAAATTTGAATCATGTAGGCCTATACATTTTTCTGTTAACAATTCCTGCCGATTCCCAATGTAAAGCTGTATCCAAAATATATGTATATTGTGAATTATTGTTTCATTTATTTAATCATGTTAAAGCAGTTTTGTGATCGTCTCTCAAAAAATGAGGATTGGATTTTGATTGAACATATTCTTTCAGAAACCAATGATGTTCCAACTCTTATATTTCTTGGAAACTTTATTTGAAACTCAATTTATGGTTTAACCCTACTTTCAGAAACCAAACTTACATGTGTATTATTATTTCTTTTCAGACATGTATTGTTTGTAGTTTTTTTTCTCATGAGAGGGCAGTTTATCTTTTATTTTGTTTAAATTGAAACTTGTGGCTTTGGGTGGTCACATGACCATGTACCTGGTATTAAAAAGCTACGGTAATAGAGGCCCATACTCTTGCAGTTTTTGGTTTGTTTTCATGAAATGAAAATCTAAATGCCATAAGACAGATTTTCTCTATTTAAGGATTGTTTTCTATACTATTTTTTATTTTTTGTTTATCCACTTCTGGTTTTTGGTTTTAGTGAGTGAAGTAGTGTGTTGTGGCCGAGCGGTCCAGGGCAGTTGACCCAAGAAAAAACTCTGAACATGGGTTCGAATCCTGGCCTGGTCAGTCACTAGTGTCCTTGAGCAAGGGGCTTTATCGTAGTACATGTAGCTTCTCTCCACTCGGGAGTACAATTGGGCACCATTGAGAACAGGAGAGTAGCCTGCGATAGACTAGCATCCTATCCAGCATGTCCAGCCGTCGATTTCACAAGGAGTTCGGACTCGTCCTATCTCGAGTTAGGACGAGTAACTCTTCCTAACTTAGGATTAATCTTAAGGTCTGCATGCTACAGTGCAGGGTTGTGACTTCTCCCAAGTCCTTAGATTAGTCTTTAAGTTAGGAAGAGTTTTGTGAAATCGACGGCTGGGGTACATGTAGTAGAACTATTCTCGGTCATTTAATGTCAAGGAAACTGGGTATAAACACCGGCCAAATGATCCGTATTTGCTCAGGACATATTTTTCTTTAAGGTCGCTGGTACATGTTCTCTACAAAGGGATTAATCCAACTCTCTCAGCCCACACTCGCATTTAAACACCCGGGTCAGAGAAGCAGTTATGGTTACATGTAGGTGCCCCTAAATGTCAATTAAACTGAATACCAGCCACCAGCTAAATGAACAGTATTGGCACAGGGGTGGATTTCACAAAGAGTTAGGACTAGTCTTATCTCTAGTTAGGACGAGTTGCTCGTCCTAACTTGGGACTAGCCTCAAGTTTTTGATATCTCCTAGGACTAGTCCTAACCCAACTCTTTGTGAAATCATCCCCTGGACACTCTAATTTTTTATTTTATTTTAGTAAACAGTTATGATGCATATTATTATGACAGATGTAAGGAATGTTATAACTAATTTAAAAGAAATTAATTATTTTGACTTGTCTCTTTTGTTCTCTTGCCTTTTTGCTTGCTGATTATTTTTGATAGGAATGTAAGCCCAATGCAAGCTTTAAAAGTACGAGAATAAACAGTAAAAATAAAGACAACATAAATACATGACTTATGTTGTCCTTGTCGTCCTTGTTCTTAGCAGCTCCCTGGGGCAGTATACAGCCTGTGCAACATTCAAGGCAGTGGACACTATTGGTAAAAAAGTACTCAAAATAATTATTAGCATAAAAAAACTTACATGCTAGCAAGCAATGGAGAGCTGTTGATGATAGTATAAAACATTGTGAGAAACGGCTCAATCTGAAGTGACATACATTAGTTTTCGAGAGAGAAGTAATTTTTCGTGAATTTGATTTCGAGACCTCAGAATTAGAGTTTGAGGTCTTGAAATCAAGCCTCTGAAAGCACGCAACTTCGTGTGACAAGGGTGTTTTTTCTTTCATTATTATCTCGCTACTGCGACGACCAATTGAGCTCAAATTTTCACGGGTTTGTTATTTGTATGTTGAGATACACCAAGTGAGAAGACTGGTCTTTGACAATTACCAATAGTATCCAGTGTCTTTAATATGCGCTACTCGGCTAAATAATAGCTAAAGTAGCTCTATCAAATCAAGGCTACAACATTAACAACCGAGTTACCCAAAACAACATCTCAACAAAAGTTCTTGAAAAAGTTTATTACTAAAAAAAGATATCATACATGTTACAAAGATAAACAAATAAACACCCCTTTACCATGATTGTTATAATTGACCCAATTCACTTGTCATCGCCAGCTAGTAATTTGGGAGGCTAATCATCCTTACTTGTAGCTTAGCTGAAAAGCTGAAATGCAAAGGACACGACATCAACATGTTTGAACTGTTTAAAATAAATGTCCAGATTGAGACCTTTTTTTCCCCCGTTTTCCTTTCGTCTCCATACACCACTGTACACAGTTTGTCTGTGAATATTCATGAACATCAGTGAAATGGATCTATCACATTTAGGACAATTTTAAACATACTTAAAACACATGTAGAACAGTTTAACAATGAAGCATAATATTCCTATAATCATCTTGGGAAAGAATTTTAAATAAATTACTTTTAAAAACAGTACACCCAATTATTAATTAAATTGTGAACTAATATATATGTACTGTACATTGTACAAGAGGGACTAATACATTTGAAATGGCACTAAGAAACATTTTACCTCAAGGGTCTTAAAGATACACTTGAATGAAACTGTAGAAAGGTAAATGGGTGTGCAATGATAACATTACAATCAAAACACTACACTGTTCCGAAATTACAGGGAGGACGACCTCACAAATTCACAATTATGATCACAAAACTAAACAAGAAATAAATAGTCAAATTAGATTGCGTGATTTTGTTCAAGTTGATCTTTAACCATTTAACAATACACTTTTATAAATACACACAATAATCAAACGCACTACAATGTATAAGTAAGATTTCAGAAATGTGTGTCAGTTAACAAAATGTGACACGGTTGCAGTTTTACTTAAAGAGCCTTGTCACATGAGGCAACTTGGAGGCAACCAACTGCAGTGCATGTTACAGGACCACTTTGGCAGCACAGTTGACCAGTTTTGCAAAGAATGTCTTTCGACCCCCAAGAAATGTGAACATTCAAATGTGAATGGATTCTCTCTTTTTAGATTGCCTCTGATTTTTGCAATGTTTTCTGATGAGGTTTAGGTACTGATTTTTTAGCATCAGTGCTCATTTGTACACCATCGCATACACATTATACATGTACTATTTATGGTCATTTTCTTTTTGAAAGCATCTGTCAATATTCTTGCAGAGAAAAACAACTTTTATGACATTCAGCATGTCATTCAGCAAAATATTGGGCCAACTAAAAATCCAAGACCACTACCCTGTACACAGTACACCATCCAAGAACTGAATTTTATAAATACATACACCCATGTACCACATAAAAAAAGTGTAAAACTTCCCCATGAACCATCCCCGTAAAATGTAAACAATTGTAACAAATGCATCTTTTGTCTTCAAGTATCAGATAAATGTGGGTATCATTTTTTGTGACCAAAAGTGCGCAATCCTTAAAACTGGAAAATACATTACATGCCAAGAACACTAGTTTCAACAGATTTCTAAACAAAGCTTGCAATACAGGTTCTAGAATTACTGCCTGGCACGTGTATAAAATGTTTAGTTCTGCGCATTGCGAAAGTTCTATGCTTTACGCACAGTCAACTATGGATTTCGAGCTTGTCTATGAGGCAACATTTACAGCAGGCCTGGAATTCCATGGAGGCGACAAAGGCCATGGACTCCGTTGCCCTTGTCTTGGCCTTGGTGCCCTTTCAGAAATTCCCATAGACTTTAAGATTTTCCAATGGGAGACTTTCTGGGACGATAGAGGGCAGCAGACTTACTGGGTAAATCCATTGTTCTCAGAATTATGCGCATGTTCAGAACTACGTAAACAATGGAAATTTACCCGGTATGTCTGCTGCCACCTAGCGTTGGAAAGTCTCCTATTGAAGTGCCCTTTTCAAAATGAAAATGGCCTTGCCCTCTAAAAGATGAAATTCCAGGCCTGTTACAGGCAACTTGGAGGCAACCAACTGCAGTGTAGGCTACAGGATCATTTTGGTAGCACTTCAGTCATTCTTCAAACAATGTTTGATCCCCCTTAAAATTTTAACAATGAAGTCTACAATGGCTTTTCTTCTTTGAAATGGCCTGAAACTGGTTGCCTGTAAATTGCCTAAAGTGACATGCATGACCCTAACGGACTACCACCGCCTCAACGCTCCCATTTTCAGTTTTGTTTCCAGCGTCCAAAGTCTCCACTTTCAAGTTCTCATCGTCCTTGACCATATTCGCAAAACGGATCCCACAGAACAGCGCCAACGCCAACAACAACGAGCAGATGATGAACATGTGCTGGGTACCAGTGCTGGAGGAGTCTCCGTGCAGTACCATCAGAAGTATGCACGCAATGAGGTTCAATGGGACGCGGAACCAGTTCATGATCCCCGCGCGGTGAGCTTCCGGGAGGATACGTCCGCGAAGGAACCCCATGGATGGGAAGTACAACCCGCAAGCGACCTCGAGCAGCAAGAACGACATGTAGGAAACAGCTCGATAATCATGGTAGGATTTTGTCGAGCAGACGCAGGCTGAGATTGCAATGAGCCCCAGGAGGATCGAGCCATTGACGATGGTGTAGGCTGGAATCCGAAATGGCTCCCTACTCAGAATCTCAAAGAGGTAGGAGCCGATCATTATGCAGGCCATAAAGCTGGAGAAGATGATCCCAAGAGGAGGATAGGGTTGAACGTCAAGGACGGGGGTCCAGATGAAGATGAAGATGAACATTACACTCTCGAAGAGGGACTGCATGATGCCGATGAGCAGCATGCGTCTGGAGTTCACGATATGCCTCAACCCCTCCATGCAGGACTTTGAAATTTTGACCTTCTTGCTGCCTGTGTTCTCGTCCCAGGACGACGCGATGACAGCGCCGGACGTCAACAGCAAAGGTATCGCAATCATGAAGGGGGAGACGGGCCCCAGGTCCAACAACTCCGCAAAAAGCCACGACACGACACCTGCGACAATGGCCAGAACGCCGTTCCAAAATGTCGCTTTGGAGAAGGTTATTGAGACCCATTCCTTCGGGAAGTCGTTCGACTCAACATGTTCGTGGATGTACCATGCTTCGTACGCTGTAAACAGGAGCGACGTTGACATCCCGCCTAATATTCTCCCAAGAATAAGGAGACCGTAATTACGGGAGAGTTTCGTTAGGCACGAAATTGAGTAGACAATTGAAAACGTAATGCAGAGTTTCTTACGGCCGTAGTGATTTGCCATTGTACTAGTTGCCGTACCCAGAACAACACTTGAAGCAAACCCGCACACGTACAGCACGGCAATCTGTGGTTCCAAGAATCCATAATGGTAGTAAAGTTTATACAGATAGGGTCCCTGGAGCCAATCCGAGGCGAGGGCAAGAAAGTACGCGATGAAGTACTTCCTCTGGAACTGCACAAATGTTGGATTATGTCCCGTTGTCTCCTTAGGACGCCCTCGCAGGACGACATGGCGCAACGCCCCACAAATGGCAATGAGAATTATAAAAGCTAAAAACCACATCCAATTCATGTTGATTCTTGTGTGGATTTAACTTCAACTGTCCTACAGATGCATAAATCAATTTGATACAGGCGTTTTTTACCAGTCAATTACCATTCAGTTTGTATCCAAGGTTACAGGAGGATGATGTTTTTCGAATTGTCACATTAAATCTTCCTCGAATTGCTGTTGCTTTATATACTCCAACAAACTGAGCTCTGGACAGGAGTCTGGTTTCCAACTGTCTCTCAACAATAATTGTAAACACACACTAGCACTCGCTCATAGTCATACATGTATTATAGTCATATTGGCATCTTGATCTCTTGTCATGCTTTTGCTTGAGAGGACTGTTATTTTAATAGCATTTTCCTCCATCGCATGGTCAGGATGGTCACTAAAGAAGCTCTGAAAAAGCAATGATCATATTGTTTGTCATGTTTGTATACTACGTAGTAACGTACGTAGTACAGTGACTCATCCACTCAAGCAAGCCAGTCCAGTAAAAATGGAGAACATTTCATTTTCAATAACAAGAAGACCAAATGCAAACTGGGTCAGCTTCATTCAATCAAATGTTAAGTTGCAGTTTCATTAAATAAAGTCAGCTAGTTTTCTAGCTAGGTAGTTATTGATTGAAGGTCGAGTTGGTGTTGGTGCATACATTCGCATATCTGCGAGTAGTGCGAATTGAATGCAAAATCCAAAACCAACACCAACAAATTTTACAAAATAAACTATGCTGGTCAAGGACTCAAGGTCCGCTATGATGCACAGGAAATCCAACAAATAACGTGTAGATCGAAGAGACAACCTTTCAATTCAGCAAACCGAAGTAGACTGTTTTAGTTTCGACGGCTTTTTTTAAGTTGTTTAATTTAAAGCGGAAACTAGCAAAAAATAAATGTAGACGACGTGGAGGCTGCCATCTTGAATCAAAGACTTGTGGGTAATAATCTTTCCGGAAGTTTTCGGATTAATTTCGGGAAATATCGGATTGAACAACCTCGTTTTATAATTTAATGGTTGAACCCACATTAAAGATCTTTGTGTCAAATACACCCTGCCAGCGAGTGCGTCAAACTTTTTTTCAAGTCAGAAACCCCATGCTGTGCAATGTATTTTCTGTTAACTTTCTCTCGTGGAAATAGTAACCAGACTAATTGTAGTAGATGATTGAAAATCTCGATAGAGGGCGTTCTTTTCTCAGTGTGTTCTGTTTCTTGTATGCATTTTAGGGGTGAGAGGCATTTTGTTTTCCGTATAAATCACACTTAATTTATATCCATCGTATCTTTTCAGACCCAAATTAACATTACGATATATATGAAGATTATTGGAATGTCATTATTTGTATACTTTAGTTTGTACAAAGTGGTTAAAATTTGGAAGTTCTGTCATCACTTTTCCTCGACGTAAAACAGAAACATGGATTACGCCTGCGTGCACGGAATACAACGTAACGTGTTACTGTTTAACACAACGCCAAAATTTCGTAGTTTACATTTTAATTAAGGATTCAAATTAGAATTGCTACCTGGCTACACTGTCATACAAATGGTTATTGTACAAGAGGTACAATGCATGTAAGCCGAACTCAAATAAATAAAATGATGTGGCCCAACAATAAGAAATCCTGAATTTGTTGATAATGATGTTGCGACCGCCACTTTCATGCCATCCCATACCATCTCGTGATGACTTTCATAATAAAAGCAATGTTGTTACTGTGTCTGTTGTGATGAGACAATGAGAAAAGAAAATAAGTTAAATACATTTTGAATTTTTTAGATGCGAAATTATAATTTAAATCAAAAATAAAATGACAAAATTGAAAATGTAATTGTAATTTTGTAAAAATGTGAAAGTGTTTGTTACAAAATAGAACTAAGATCAAAATGGTTCAAACTCAAAGCTACATTCTGATTCAGTCACACTATCTTCTTCGGACTTGTCTTTTTCACACTCTCTGTTGTGTGGACAAGCCAAAAAAGGTAAATCCTTGGCCACCTGCCATGCCCATGCCTGCTGAACCCATTTAAATTTTAAAGCCGTTTTCCTTACGAGTGGATCTGGGTCGATGGTTTAAACCAGCTAATGTGTGAACACTTACCTCTTTTAAGCTTTCTCTTGTTTTTGATATTTCAAAAATTAAACATTTTTAAATGTTTATTGCTAAAAATGTTCAACTTCCTCCAAATGTATTTTCCTGTTATTAAATTCCCAATCACACCATTCAAATCACGACGTTAACAGCAGGCCAGGCTGTGGACGGAGCGAGGGTGCCAACTGCCAACATTTCATTGTTTTCTTTATGAATCCGCTCTGCCCACAGGTATTTGAACACATTCAGTTGATGTAAACCACCGTCCCGCCCGATGGAAAAGCGCTTAATTTACCAATTGCTTAACTTCAGAGAAATGGGTCCAGATGTGTTGCGTGTGGCAAACTCCAAATGACTAATGTTTGTGAAACTTCAATCTTACATTTTAAAGGGCGCCTCCCCCTCAGCCTTTTCAAAATCTTATCGGTAATCGTTTATTATTTTCAATTTCTTCCACAGGACAAGCCCCTTTAAGTCAAGATGGGGGCATACAAGTACATGCAAGAGTTGTATAGGAAGAAGCAGTGCGATGTGATGCGCTTTCTCTCCCGTGTACGCACATGGAACCTGCGCCAGTTGTCATCGGTTCACCGTGCATCCCGACCAACACGTCCCGACAAGGCCAGACGTATGGGTTACCGGGCAAAGCAAGGTAAAGATTCAATCAACAGATTATGGCATTAATGCTTAGGTTCAATTTGTATGAGGTCGGTAAACACTATGTTATGGCAATTATAAACAATATACATTTTTTGGGAAATGCCACAAGACCTCGGGGCATGTTGCTCAAAATGTTTACTACTTTTTCAGAAATTTGTCTTTGTGTCTCGAGTTTCATGAATCGTTTTCTATCTGCTTGATAGTCCTTTTTCTCTTTCCCCTTCCTTTTACCCCCTTTGAGAATGAAAGTCAAGGCCTCTTACGGGCAACTATCTCGAGGACTGATGAGTGCGTGGCACCGCAGCAAAATCACAGGGCAATAGGAAATTTGCTGTGGGTGCCAGGGTTCATTATTAGGCCTGCTATAAATCGTCTCAAGTTTCAGAAGTTGTTCTCCCAACCTCGGCTAAGTATTGTTTTGTTTTTTCTTTCCCCACTCTTAGGATACGTCATCTACCGTGTGCGCGTGCGCCGTGGTGGACGTAAGAGGCCCGTACCCAAAGGTGCCACCTACGGTAAGCCAACCAACCAGGGTGTGAACCAGCTGAAGTTCCAGCGTAGTCTTCAGTCAGTTGCTGAGGTAAGCGTTTGAAATATTGTCCGGTAGCAGCGGTGTTTGATGTGCCCGGAAAATGACTGATCTAATTTCCTGCGTACAAAATCTCTGATGAGCAAAAACTAGCAGTATACCCGTCACAATTGTACATGTGACATGCTATTTTGGCTTGTAACCTTATTTTACTAAGCATAATTTTGATGTGCTCAAGCAGCTCTAGGGAATAGACAGGAAAAGTTTCCAGATGGCGCCACCACTTTTTCATTTGATATAAAATAATATAGGAACTTATTTACCTGATTGATATATCCCTTTTTGTAAAAATGAGTGAAAAAGTGGTGGCGCCATACGGAAAGTTATCCCAGACAGATCCCATTGCGTATTGACCAATCACAACCCATTGCACAACCAAAAGTCTGAGACTATTAAGTCCGACATGCAAGCGCGTTTGCTTGGCGCGCGGGGCAGAGTTGTGCAGAATGGCATTGGAGAGGCTCGCGTGTTCTTGCCCACACGTGCGCCATGGGCGCAGCCTAAAGTATCGGTGCACTGGGCCCAGGGTTCTTTCAAGGGCTAATCAAAACTGTAGGGCGTTCTTGAACAACAAAATTTTAAGTTTTGGCTAAGCATAAATGAAAATTAACATAACATGCTGAACATAAATAAAAACATTTCTGGTTTTAGAAGATTTTTGTGAATTGGCATGGCATGACTTAACAAAAACGTTTGCATATTAGCTGCAATTCGCTCTGATCTGCAAGTTTGTTAGCACTTAAATTATTATGCAGACGATCTACATGAAGTGACAGTCGACAAAATTGTACAAAGAAAGTCTAGTATCTTCCTACTTTAATTTGATTTGTGACTTTTTTGCCCCAGGATAAAAGTCAGCAAAATTGTTTATTGAATAAGTCTAAAAAATCTATAAAAGGCTATACGTGAACATTATACTGTATGTAGGTCATCCTCTTGTATTTGATTGAATTGTCCCAACTTTTTTCCTGAGGGCGAAGTGTCATGCCTGATATAAGTAATCAGCTACGTCCTTTGCTCCACAACATTTCAAAATTGCCAAAGGAGTTTCAATAAAAGGGCATTGAAGACTCTTTTGGGCTTTTTTTTAATATCTCGGCTTAAGCCCAGTTAATCACCGTTATAATAATGCAAAGCCAGTTTTGACCTCACATGGCTGTTTTTCAACAAATGTTTAGCAGGAGTTCAGCACAAGTCAATTCATAAGGATTATAATAGTTCATTTTGTTGCGATTTTGTGGCGATTTTGTGGCATCAAAATTTTTATTGCATTTGTGTTTCGAACCAGGCTTTAGGCTCTGTCTCTGAATTGGGGAACTTCCGAAGAGCACCTGCTTAATAATTGATGACAGAACCCAAGCTGAGTTTTTGAAAAATGCCGCTCTGAAGAAGTGTATTAAGGCCGAGTCACATTGCAACGATAACAATCACGACACAAATATGCATTTAATTGGTTGAATGAGCGTGTGCAAATTCTGCGTGGAGCAATTCAACCAATAAAATGTGTAGTGATCGTTATCGTTTTCGATAGCGCTGCAGTTTGAATCGGCATAAACTGATACACTTAAGAAAGATTTTTAAGACCAACCAGTGAAAGGGGATTATATACGATGTTCTCTAAAAATAAATTGTTTACAACTGGTATCTTTTGGTATAACTCATCAGGAGCGTGCTGGACGTCGTTGCGGCGCCCTCCGTGTCCTGAACAGCTACTGGCTCTGCGAGGACTCCACCTACAAATACTTTGAGATCATCATGGTGGATCCCTTCCACAAGGTCATCAGACGTAACCCAGACGCCCAATGGATAAGCAACCCAGTTCACAAGCATCGTGAACTCCGTGGGCTCACATCAGCCGGTAAGTCCACCTCAGAACCCAAATGTTTAACCCTTTCCTGCGCCATTTATTTCAGTGATAAATTGATCATTTTTACACACTAATTTGTACTTGTTACTTTAAAGACACTGGACACTATTGGTAATTGTCAAAGACCAGTCTTCTCTCTTGGTTTTACTCAACATATGCATAAGATAACAAACCTGTAAAAATTTGAGTTCAATTGTTTGTCGAAGTTGTCAGATAATAATGAAAGAAAAAACACCATTGTCACACAAAGTTGTGTGCATTCAGATGCTTAAATTCGAGACCTCGAAATCTAATTCTGAGGTCTCGAAATCAAATTTGTGGAAAATTACCTCTTTCTCGAAAACTAAGTTACTTCTGAGGGAGCCGTTTATTGCAATGTTTTATACTATCAACAGCTCCTCATTACTCATTACCAAGTAAGGCTTTATGCTTAAGCAGGTCTTACAGTGTGGGGGGGGGTGTGGTTGATATTATAAGAAATTGAATGCCGTTTGTTTGTGTTGGGGTTTGATGTTGAGTATTAAAAATTGCTTTGACTATAGGAATTATGTTAAATTAAGCCTCAGCCACCATGTTTCCCTGATTCTGAGGGTGCATTCGGGTAGCTTGCCTGTGTCAACCCCGACGGTGCTCACTCGGGTGAGCCCCTGACAAGAGCTAATCGAACGATCACTCACCCTCTCGTGGTGACGTCATGCACCTCGGGCCAGGCCCAAGTGACCCATTCCACAAGCAGGGCACTTAGGGCTGACCTGGGTGAGCCCCTGGAATGGCGTAAAAGCTATTTGAACGTACCGGGGACAGACTGGGGTCGACCCGGGGAAGCTAATCGAACGCACCCTAAAAAAAACTTTCTGTTCGCTGATTTACAAATTTGAAAATCTCACTAATTGTTGTACAAAAGATCTCCGATTGTGTAAACTTTATTCAGTGTAATTGTCCCAATTTTTGTTCAGTGTATAATGAATAAATATCTCTGTGATTGTTGTACAAAGTTTCCCTGTATGGGATTTGTGGCATTGCATAGTGAGGTATCAATTTATATTTGTCAGGCATGCAACTCTTTTTTTTTTTTTTAAGCCTGGCAACAACAGTGTACAACTACAGTCATGTAAAATAAGCCTAGTACATGCTAACAATGCACCTTTAAGAGCATAATAAACCTCAACATTTTCTAGGGTACCATTGTGGGTTTCATGTCCCATGGCGTTTTGACGGACAGTTGCATGCTTGATTTGTTAACAACTACTTGCTGGGTAGACTAGGTTTTTTTTTTAACTTGTCAGACCCCACATATTTTACTAAACGTGGAGTAGATTTTCGGAATTTAGGAGACTTCTTTACTTACTAGTACAAAATAAAATATAGACATTTTTCTTGATTTGGGAAATCTTTTCCCCTGTTAATATGTTGAATGTTTTTTTAATATCTTCACGAATACAAGATGCAAATATTTGCAGCTCCACTAATCTTCGTCTTTTGTTTTCTTTACAGGCAAGAAGAGCAGAGGTATTGGCAAGGGACATCTGTACAAACAGACCATCGGTGGTTCACGCCGTGCTTGCTGGAAGAGACGAAACACCCTCTCCCTCAAACGATACCGTTAAACAAAATCATCATCATCTTCAAACTAGCATACCAATTACAGCTATACAAAACATACTTCACAATCCAAGTACTTTCTGGAGACAGCTTTTAAGGTGGGACGTTGCGTGGGTTTTATCTTGTCTCTGATAATGTTGGAGACTTGTGTTAATGAGATACGAGTTGCAAATGTTAGGGACTCGCACTGTTTATAAAAAACTGAATAATGAGATAATAAAAAACCTGTCGAGAGGAAATAACACTGATTTGAGTTTCTTTTGATTTTATTTGTTGTTTGGACTTGTCAGAGATTTTGTCAAAATGTTTGTGAAAAATTTAGGTAGAAAAACAAGCAATGGCAGCAGTTTTAATTGAGAATGTTGCTTGTACAGAAGACTCCTGTTTGGGGGGGGGGGGGGGGGTTAAAAAGAATATTGAAATTACCCTTTCATAATAGGAATTGTGTTATTAGATTAAAACAGTAGAATTCCGGACTTCAGAATTTGTGCTCTATGTATATGAAATTGGGTCCTATTTGTAGAAGAGTTAAACTTAAAATTGTAGGTCTGTTTACCTTTAATTGTATTACAAATTGCCCTATTTTCCCGTGGTCGGTTCAAAGCGCTGGGAATAACCACAGGTGATACGAGATACAATATTTGTACATAACATAATAACTCATACATTATTCACTGTTATGGAGCGCATAAATATGTTGCAACAAATCGTAAGTGAAGCGGTTAAATTATTACCTGAACAAGTTTCTTGGTTCTAATTTGTTTTATAAGACTTGCATGTACTTAACAAAACCCATGAGTGGGCGCGGTAATCCAAAGTCACGGCACATGTAACTGTGAATATAGTTCGCCCTCTTGCGGCCAATATACATGTACATGTACTTCTAGTAGACTGGTTTCCTATAAATAAAAAAAAAAGGCACTGGTCTTGGAGGCTAGTTATTTCATTGGACAACTATTTCATAAGATACTATACAATGATTTCATTGGATAAACGTGCATCGATGGATAAGCTTTCCATGTGTTATGATTGGTCGGAAGTGAGTATTAAATATGTAATGCTCTGTTCACTGTGCTGTATGTCTACATTAAAGTGCGAAGTGGCTGCGGATCATTAAATATTCATTTTATTTATGAAGTCGGCACTTACCTGAATAACATATCAGCTGCTGATTTCATAAATAAGGACCATAACAGGCAAATCAACTATAAGCAATGTGTGATTTTACAACACAAATCACCAAGGTGTTACGACAATACCTTTAAAATTAATCTTAATATGTGCTTTGTGAAAGCATAGCCAACACAGGAGTAGTTCATCGGGTCACTGCCCAAAACACTCTTTACCTCACATCACCTTTCCACATTTTGATTTGTTAGATTACACTTCAAAATAATTTCCCTACAGACTACAAACTGCACAATTCCTTTAATTTAAAGTTCCAGTTACGTCAATCATGAGCGCATTTTCTCGCTTAAAATTCCCCTGCGCCGTGCATTGCACGTGCAATTGTCCAACAAACAAAAGACCGCGCGGAGACATCTTTGCAGCGGGTCACAGAACGTTTATTTCCCCTAAGATTTGGTGACATGGTTCACGCTCATTTTAGTCTCGAGATAGAAATCATCTCCATCATTCTATTTTTAAAGCTCAGAGATGTTCTAAAAAATGTTTGACGGTTTTAAGTGACATCTCAACAACTTAGTTTGAATACTGCCATGCGTTTATAGCCTAACCTGCAGTTTCAAGACGAAGGGACGGAACATGATTTATTTTAAAAGAGATTATTGACATAGCTTTTATTACACGTTCTTGTTTTGCACGCCGGAGGGATGGGGTACAAAATTGGTTTGTGGAAGTCAGAGTACAATAACTCATATAATTATTGTTTTAGATTTCATCGTTCACCTGGCGTCCTAACTTTAGCCGTAATATCTGGCAACTATTGCCAAACTTTAATTTCGTTACAAATGCGACATCAAAATTCGAATGTCTGTGTACAAATCACTCCGAATTTGTAAGATTCCTCCACTTTCTTTAAGGATTTGTAACTGCCCCCCCCCCCCACATATGCATGATCTCAGTACTTTGAACTTGAACAGGGAATTCTCCTTTAATAAATTAAATTTGCAATCTTATTAACACGCTTCCTCTTGGCTAGCCAAACGCGAAAGGACATGTCTCTTTGGTCGCAGCGATTGCTTCGAATTAAGTTTATTTTGTACATAATTGCTCCTTCTTTTTTTCCTTCTACTTCGTCTTCCTTTCCCAGACACACGGGAACATTGACAGCCACAAACCGCTTTGCCAATATTTGAACACTGTATTGGTTTTTCACACCATAGAAAGTGCAGCAAGTATAACGTATGGTGTAGCCTTCATGAGGCCTGATACTAAAGCAAAAATGAATTTTTGATTTTCAGTTATTTCTTTTGACCCAAACACTCACCCACAATTTCGAAAAAAGATCGTTTTTTTTTTACCATTGACTTCTATGAATGGCCCCTTATCATGGGAGGATAAAATTCCTTTGTGCCCATTGTCCTTTTGAAAACGAAGCATACGGGCCTGCGCCTTAATCAAGGCCTTCGTTTCGTAAACAGCAGAACGACTGGAACAGGAGACCACGAGCGCGAGTCGATTGACAAAGGCGTGCCGGGTCTCCCCTCCCAGTCGCTTGGGACAGCGGCTCTCCAAGCTACGAAGGCCTTGATACAAGACTATAGGCATTTTCTTGAAGGGAACAGATCAAATAAAATGTAATGGTTGTTTGCTCCAACGTGACACACTTTAAAGAACATTAGTGTCAAGTCTTGGTTAGTTTTGATCGCCACGGGCTAAATGGCTCTCCGGATATCCTTTGTCCCAGCCGCAAAATTAACATCTCGTTGTGGCGGTAACCGGTTCGAACTGCCTATACCTACTTGGTGGTATTGTGGTATCTGCTGTAGCAATGCAAAGGTCGTTGGTTCGAATCACACCAAAATTAGGTTTTGTCCAAAGAACTTAGGAGTGATCGATGTAAGAGAAAAGGCAAATTATAAAATAAAAAGAATACAAAAAATAAAGGAAATGGGAACGAATTGTATGTATATGACTTATTTGCAACGAAAATATATTTTTATTTTAGCTGCTGCACGCTACCGTAAGAGACACATCAATGAAAACATGATAGTAAAAATATAATTTTTAAGAGCTTAAGTACAAAACTTTTTCCAAATTTACGTTTTAATTTGCAGAAGCAAGTGGGCTAACAATGAGTTAACAAGATGAACATTTTAGGCACAACATTTATTATATTTTAAAATGAGGTTTGAAGCTGTGTGGAGATATGTTCTGATTAATTGTCGGAGATTGGGGTTCATTCCATAGTGATGGGCCAGAGTGGAAAGCAGCAGGTCGAGTTTGACCAGCGTAAACAACAAAAGCCTGGAATTAAAAACAAGTTTTGTGATAAGGCCCCAAGCTGACCACCTCGTCCTTTCATCCATAATAAACCCACACCAATATCAATCTGAGTCCATAAGTAAACACACAGCTCTATTTGTTTGCCCCACAAACAACATCCATTCGTGCTGGATGCTGCAGTTGCACCTTTAAGCTCCCACGTTGTTATTACTTTGTTTTACACAAAAGTCGCCGTAGTTTTACCAGGGGGCCCTATGGGATTGTTAATGAAATGAATGACTTGACCACTTGAGGGTACCAGTCTAACTTCAAGGCAAAGTACATGTACACCGGTGACGTCACTCCATTGATGAAAATGTAGAGTATTTTTACGAATCTACACTTTACTACTATAATCTACAGTCATCCGATCCGGTGTGCGAAGAGTTTATATTATTATCCATAATCTTCAAATTTGAAACTACTTCTGTGACGTCACTCTATTGATGAAACTGCAGAGTTTTGTAACAAACTAAAGTGACTGATAGTTCAACTTGAAAATGACCGTCTTTCTAAATAATGCTTACACATTTTTGCAAAGTAGTTATAAATAGACCAAACGTCAATTGACAAAGTTACGATTGTTTTTGGTGGCAGTGATTTGGGGGAAATAGACTCGAAAGTGTAGATTCGTTCCTAATATATCTCACCTTCGGCTCGTATACATGTACATTCTTTCCACGAATCTACATTTTCTCGTATTTTCTCCCTGAACAGAAATTTGCAAAACTCCTGATGTGAGGGTGTATGACTACGGGCAAATTAAAATTTAATTTTAAAAGAACACCATGTCACTCACTTCCCCCTCCACTAATGCATATATTTATAGGCACTTGACATCTTGGCATCTATAATTTTTCAAATTTCTTGATGTGTTCTATTTGACGCATATAGGGACAGAAGTCCTTGTACGACGATGTGCATAATGGCGTAAATAATGCGTCTTTTATGATTTGGTTGTTTGGTGGCAGCGGTGGGATCGATTGTTGCCCCAAGCTCCTGCGTTTTGTGATATGAAAACTGAGTGTATACATTTTATTGACATGATGTATTGCCTTTCAACGAAAGATAAGTGCTCGAGTTCTGCGGGTGTGAAAAACGACGGGCGGGTTGAAATGGACAGGTTTAAGCCACAAACAACAGGCATACGACCCTGAATTTTTAAACAAACAGGCTACGGCACTGAATTTCCTGGCAAAACAGCTTCACTCGAAACCTGACATTAATTTGAGAAAAGTAAGTATCAGAGATAAGCCTTGATGCCATAAAACAGGACGAAATTGTACAAAGAGGTTTTACCTATGATATGTTTATTGAAAACTTTACACTAGTACACCGTTGAATTGAATGGAAAAGCGACCTCAATTAACACACTGAATTTTCTTACTGAAAATAAAATATAATAATATGTACTTTTGTTCTTTCCAGCCTCAGTTTCAGTGTAACTTTAATGTCTAGCCTAGGCCTAATCACGCTGCCACCATCTTGGTAATATTCCCTGTTTACATAACAGCAATGAATACTAACATTCATTGCGCAAACATGGCACCATACTATTATTTCGTCCAGCCTCGGTTTGGTTACAATGAGTTGGATGATGGAGTAAAATCTAGATGACCACACCATGATAAAGGTCTATACTTACATAGCTGCACCGTGACTAGCTCATCGTAAGGGTTAATGAAAGTCCCCATCAAGTGAATTTTGTCAGAGACTTGTCAGATTGAATTGCTCATCTCGAGGTCGTCCACCCCACCCAACCCCAGGCCCTGGGCTCGATTTCACTTCGCAATACAATTCATCACAAGACAAGTTGTCAGCATTACCGTTGTATAGTGATTTGCATTGACATTACACTTTACTTAGCAACAGAGATTGATTTGAAGTTAAGATCAATCTTAGCACTTTGTGAAAACGGCCCCGACTGGTCTCTCGAGAACACCACCCATAACAAAAAGGAGTGAAGATTATGTAGAGTCCTGTGACACTCAACTATCGCATGCCTTTACCGTAGAGATATAAGAGAGTGAACCAAAGATCAAAGTCATTGAACTCATTCTAAAAGTCGTGACTACCTGCCCACCGTCTGGCTTTATCAATTAAGAAACCTACAGAAGCACTTTCATCCCAAGGGTCAATCAGCTCAGCGGACTAGGGCCAGTCTAATTCTGATAATGACAATCAACGTCAAAACGTTGGCGTGTTCGCGGCTCAAGGGGATGAAACAAAATCTAAGCGACCGCGAAAGATCAGCGCTAATCAATTTAATCATACTTTTTTTTCTCAAGGTGTCCGTCTATTTCTGCATCAGTATTTCTCATGGGTTTTCGGTTTTGGGTTGACAACATCTTTGTCCTTCCCATCCAAGATTTTTGTTGATTTAAAGGGGCTGTGTAGTCATGATCAAATCAGGTCTTGGCGTCACAGAGCACTATTAGATTCATTGTAAAACCAGTCGTAATAACCACAGATAATTTAAAGGAACACGTTACCTTGGATCGGTCGAGTTGGTCTTTGAAAAGCGTTTGTAATCGTTTGTTGTAAAACGCATATGGGTAGAAAGATAGAATAGAGAAGTAGAATGCAATGATCCACAATAACATGCCTCTAAATTGCACGGTTTTCCTTTTACCTCGTCGACTAACACGGCCGGCCATTTATGGGAGTCAATTTTTTGACTCCCATAAATGGCCGACCGTGTTAGTTCACAAAGTAAAAGGAAAACCACGCAATTTCGAGGCAAATTTGTGTGGCATTGTATTCTACTTTTAAAACATGTTTCCAACAATTTTGCATTTTATAACAAACGGTTACAAACGCTTTTTATAGACCAACTCGTCCGATCCAAGGCAACGTGTTCCTTTAATTGTGACACCACACTTTGCTTAGCAGTTAAGACTGATACAAAGTTAATAACCCTCCACATGAAATATGTAAATTTCACTTATTTGCTTTAACACTATTAACACTTTGAAGTACAAAAAGAAGCTGCGCTCAAACAAAATTATACTCAACTTGTTGGGGATAAAAAGTGAAATATTTTTTTCCATAACCGAAGTATACTTCGAAATTAAAGATGTTTCTCAAAATGCTTTACTGCCGAATGGTCCTGTACTTCGTGTTTTTATTGCCATTGATTTTAAGAGTGAAATACCAAACGTACACCTTCCCTTTAAATCCATTATACACTTCCGGTAAACAGTATTGTCCAAGTCCCACACTTCGTGTATCACAACTTATATATAAAATAACAAACCTGTGAAAATTTAGGCTCAATCGGTCATCGGAGTCAGGAGAAAATAATGGAAAAACCCACTCTTTGTTTCCGCGCGTTTCGCCGTGTCATATGGACATGTGTTTTAAATAAATCCGTAATTCTCGCTATCGAGAATTGATATTGTTTTAATGTTTTCTCAAAAAGTAAAGCTTTCCTGGAACAATATTTCAAGAGAAGTCTTTCACCATTACCTTCTGTAAACCCTGTAAATTATTTGTAAATCTGTGATTTTTTTTTTCTTTTCTTTTTTCTTTACCGAAAGTGTATAATGGCTTTAAACACCATTTTGATGAAAAGACACTGCCAAACCATTTGTGTCACAATCTGAGTTATAAATCACGTCTTATTGAGTTCGTTTGAATTTATGACCGTTGCTTTTTTTTTTACTTGAGGATCGATTTCCCGCCAGAAAAACTGATGGCGTGATCTCAGGCTTGAAAGTTAAGTAGCCATGCATCCAGCTGCAATATTATGTTATTATAAATATCACGAGCAAAGCCTAGTGGTCCACTTTTGTTAGGTGTGCAAGCGCCATGATTAAAGACTATTTTGAGATTCGAGGGCTCATTAATTTTTAGTATCCTTCATTTTTAATTGGATTTAACAAATGCTGTTTTTTTTTTTGGGGGGGGGGGCGGGGGGGTCTTCAAAGGTTTTTTGAGGGCGGGGGCTTTGTAGGAGTAGAAATAATTCTGAGCAAACCATCAGCATTATACGTCATAATGACGTAACCAATGACAATCCATATTAATTATTGCAAGTTGGGAACACTTTAACATCTGGGAGATTGATTCTCTATCGGTGATTATTTATGTGAGACATAGACCCTTTTCGAATCCACGGCTTCGGCTCCACATTCTGCTCAGGCTAGCTTGGCCCCGCGCGGAATGCTTTGCGTGCGTGCTCTGGGCTTCAGAGGAGGACGGAGCCTGAAGCCGAACCCGAAGCCGAAGCCGTGGTTTCGAAAAGGGCCACAGTGAACACATGTCTTCCGGACATGACACAAGACGTGCTTACGAATCCAGAAACAAATCTTTTTACAGAAACTGCATTACAAATTTCAGATTCCCTATGGTGACCCTGAGGGGACATCACACACCACAAATATCTGCAGAGATTTGTTGTGATAATATCTGCGACATCACATACTGTTTATGTGTGATGTGCCTTTAGGGCCACCATACTTCCCTCCAGCATGATGCACGGAAGTGAATACCAATGAAGTACGTATAATGCAAAGGAATAACACATTCTATTTGCGATGAGTACAAAGCTAATATTGAAACGGAAAGTCAATAAATTGTTCATCCTTGAGAGAGAGCAAGGCCATTTTCATTTTGCGAATACCACTTCAATTGGAGAAACTTTAAGTCGATCGACACTTTTGAAGGGGCACCAAGGCAGGACAGGGGCATGCAACAGAGGTCACGTCCTCCGTGGTTTTAGAGTAATTCGCAGGCCTGTTATATGCATTGAAATCAAATCAATATCTACAATTTATCATGCGTAAAATTGCTGCGTGGGAGTCGGGGAGGAAAACGCCTATGGGTCCCCAAGGTCGTTGGAATGGTCAAGCGGTCATTATATGCCACTAATAGCCCTTCCCAATGTACCACACCCATCAACTAAAGACATGATCCCCTATGGTATACCGTCATTAATCTTCCACATTTTTGTCTTGTATTTGGTTTAAGACTAGTAAAGCGTCTGTCTCATGGCATTGGGTCAGTGCTATAATCTTGGGAAGTTGATCCTGACCCCTATCCCCTCGCTCCTTAGTGCTTCTCCACCACACCACACCCACTAAGACATTATCCTCCAGGTACCATCACCTTATCTTCCTTAAAATTCGTGTCTACACCTTGACTTTAAAACTCCAGTCGACTCTCTAATTGAAGGATACACAATCCAAACAGAAAACCTCGTCACTGGAGGAACTGTGTCAATATTGCAGGGAAATTGAAACATTCAATATTGAAATGCCCCACAGCAGGGGACAGACAAATAAAGCAACAAGGAAGAAGTGGAGTCGTTAATGATGGAAGACGGGTCCACGTAAAGGTTTGAAAGTTTCATGTGGCCTTAAAGGGGATCGTTGCCTTGGATTGGGCGGTTCGGGCTATAACTAGAGCTCGTTCTGAAATAATGCTTTAAAAGTAGAATAAAATAATGATCCACACATATTTAATATGCCTCAAAATTGTGTGGGTTTCCTTTTACCTCGTGAACTAACACTGGGAGTTAATAACAGTAATTTTCACTTCGAAGTATTGTGGTAAACAAAAAATGTAAGTTTTTATGCCCCAAATTTTGAACCTTAGAAGCGTTGCTGTGAGAAAGGTTTCTCAGACTGCGTTCTATTTAGGTGCTTTTTTCCTTCGTTGTCATTCACTCCTGGTTTCAGCGATCTCAAAACGCGGCTACATTAGTTTTGTTGTATACGTCTACATTTATACAGGAGTAAAAAAAAAAAAATCGAACGGTCCAAAAACCAAGGAATGCTTTGCCTTTAAAGGAACACGTTGTCTTGGATCGGTCGAGTTGGTCTCTGAAAAGCGTTTGTAACCGTTTGTTATAAAATGCATTTGGTTAGAAAGATGATTCAAAAGTAGAATACAATGATCCACACAAATTTGCCTCGAAATTGCAGGGTTTTCCTTTTACTTTGCGAACTAACACGGTCGGCCATTTATGGGAGTCAAAAATTTGACTCCCATAAATGGCCGACCGTGTTAGTCGACGAGGTAAAAGGAAAACCAAGCAATTTCGAGTGATACTTGTGTGGATCATTGTATTCTACTTTTAAAATATCTTTCTAGTCATATGCATTTTATAGCAAACGGTTACAAACGCTTTTCAAAGACCAACTCGACCGATCCAAGGCAACGCGTTCCTTTAATCATAGGCTACTTCCGTATGCTTTGATTATTAAACTCACTGCAAACTGCAGAAGAGTTTCATTATCAGCGGGTTCTTTACAAGAGCCTTAGATTAAAACAATCGATTGGTGTAAATGCATTGTCGCTTAATATAAGCACCAGGTGAATTCTGGATTACTCCATTATTTTCTCGAGGCGGCCAAACCGAGTGAAAGGGACAGATTTCACTGAGTGATTATAATCAGGCCCGTAACCAGGAATTATTTTGTGTGTGGAAGGGGGGGGGGGTGGCGAATGTGTCTTTATTTTTATTTTATTTTTTTTTGGGGGGGGGGCGTTTTAATTTTTTTTAAGGGCTTTTTTTTTTATTTTTTAGGGGGCATATTGTATTTTTAAATTTGTTGTGGTTTATTTTTGGGGCAGCTTTTTTTCATTTTGAAAAAACAAATTGGACGGTTTTGGGGTACTTTTTTTATTATTGGGGGCGGATTTTTTTTTTTTTTTTTTTTTAAGGTTTTTTTATGCGTTTTTATTTTGGGCAGACTTGTTTTCCTTTTGGGGGGGGGCGTGTCTCCCCCTCCCTGGTTACGAGCCTGCATGAGTCATTTACAAAATAATGCCTTGCATGTTTGTTTTATATCCTTGGCATTGGATATTTTTAGTATGTATATTATTCCCTAAATTTTCCTTACATGCCTACTGTTGGTGGATTCGAAATCACTGTTGCGTTTGTTGTTGTTGGTGGGTTTTTTTTCTTCAGGTTTATCAGATATAATACGGTTTTCTTGAATTTGACATCATTTCAGAGGGAAATATTTCATAGATCAAAAATTGCTGAAGTATATAGACTTCACAATAGCTTTCATACTAAGATTTAAACTATATATGATGTTTCAAATTTTACTCAACGGAGACATTATTTCCCACAAAATTGAAACATAAAACACGAAACAAAGCTGACTTCTTCTATTTCTCTCATGCAAGGTTTCAATTTAAAACCTACTCTTCTTAACATACGTCGTGACAATTTACTAAGCTAAAGGGTCGCTGCACCGTCCATTATTGTATGTACTTTGTTCACTCAATTAATTTGGCCTCACACTAATGCAAATTGATGTATTGAGTGTCTTGCTAGATTGGAGGATGTACTTAATGGACTAAATGGCCGATTCTTGTCAGCACTTCTTAATGAGATCATTTGATTTGCAATTTGGGGAATGCGGACGTGACTGCTCCATGTTCTTCGACAAGAACACCAACAATTGTTTTGAATAATAATAATAACTCAAAGAAATAAAGAATGGAAGATATAACGTTTTTTTTAAATAAATGTACGAATAAGCAAACAATATTGTAATAAAATCTTGAAGAAATTTTATTTTAATTACCAATTACTTTGGTGTTATTTTACCACCATATTGGTACCTGTATGCGACAACACACATGGTGTCAATTTTAACACCCCCTTTCTGTTCAGTGTACGTGGAATCTAGGTCGATTATGACCCGTGTTTTTTTTTAGAGTGCCAAGGCCATGTCACACGACGAGGCAATTTACAGCCAAGCAGCTCCAGGCAATCTCCGACAAGAAAATATTCTCACATTCCCGTTTTCTCATTAGTTTTTTGGGGAGTGTGAGTGACAGATACAAGACCGTCTGTTGTGTTGCATGCAGAAGTCTTCCTTTTGCATTCAATGCAGGCTTCAGACTGATGATACCCAAGCCTACACCCGTATGGACTGTGAAAGGGGTAACCCTGTGTCAGCCCTATAGGAGTAGGTGGCAACGGCCTCTGGAAGAAAAAATTGTAGCCTACACCTTGCAGTGGCCCTCAGGCCTCGTGAGTCTGGCGACTTGCGTAAACAAAAGTGCAAGTTGTTGCCTCCAAATTGCCTGAAAAAGTTGCCCTCGTGTTTGCATGACCTTAATGGGTGTGTGTGTACGTTCGGGTAATGACTCTGAAATTTTATGGCAATCAAAACTCACACTAGTAAGAAGTAGGGCATCTGCTTCAAACAAAAACAAAAAAAGCATTTGGAAGAACATTCAACATTCTTGAATGATTAGTTAAAATAACTCGAAGTGCCGGCTGTATACACCCACCCCCCCCCCCCCCCCCCAGGGAGCTGAGATGGTTCAAGGAATAAAATAATTGCCAGTGACCGGGGGAATAATGTTTTTAGAAGCGCGTTTATGATACGCCCTTCGGGCTGCGATAAAGCGCTATATACATATATTGACATAACAAATCGATTATTATAATGTAAAAAGTTATCAGTTTCTGTGCCCCCAAATTTAAGTTATTGTATAAGTGTGAACAATTTGAACACCCGGTTTTTAAATTTCAAGCAAATTCATTCGGACACCCTTTTACAAAATCCTGACTAAAAGTTGAGGACTTCTCCCGTCGTATCCTTGCCAGCATCTTAAGATGTTGCACACTAACCCCTTTATATTTCACCAACATGTGTCTTACATTCCCTGACCCCAGTCCCACGTCATGCACTCTTCACAGTCTCAGAAAACAAATGAAGTTCTTAATTAAAGTTGGAGGACCGACGCATCCCGTGTGTTTGATTAGCGCTCGAAGTCAAAAATTGTCGACCGGGGGTTCCCCCCGTCATCAGTGAAACCCCCGCAGGGGAATTGGAACCCAAACACGGCATACCATGGGGAGCGATTTACGCTGTTCATCATGAAGACCGTGGGTAATAATAATGTATTATGGCCCCAAGCTATATGCGGCATCACATATCAACAACGGTTGGCTGAGGTATATGGATGGCTGTACTCAATATCAAGACCCATAGCACTTGTCCTATATATAATAATACACCATGCCTGTTTAGAAGCAGCCATCCCCCTTCCCCCTACATTCAAAATAATTAAGGTAACCAAAACGAGTCTGAGTCTGTTCAACTAGTCTGGCCCATTAACCATACCATGACTAAGATTGCTATTGCTCACCAGTACATAGGGAACTTGACGATGTTGGTTTCCAGAATTTAAAAGAACGTAACCGAAACAGTCTGGCCCCTTATCCATAAAATTGTAAACTTGTACAGTATTGTTGTTGCTCACTTGTATTGTATACAGGAAACTCGACAATGTTTGTTTATACCTTGCAGTGTCATCTTGCAGGGTAACCCGGCTTAAACTGTACACTCAACCATGACATGCACCTAAATGTACACTGAACAAAAAAGCAGCCCTAAACCCTACCCTAAATAGAAAACCGATTTATAGCCCTGGTCACATTTAGCTACAACCTTTGGACCACATTTAGGTACACGCTTGTGGGCTATATTTAGAAACAAGCTTGGGGCTACATTAAGGTACAAGCTTTGGGCTACACGCTTTGGGGCTACACTTAGGTACTAGGTTTGGGCTACATAGATGTACACGCTTTGGGCTACACGCTTTGGGCTAATTTAGGTGCTGTGTCTGGGCTACATAAGTACACGCTTTGGTCTATCTTAAGGTACAAGGTTTGGGCTACATAGATGTACACGCTTTTGGCTATCTTAAAGGGAGTGGACACTATTGGTAATTACTCAAAATAATTATTAGCATAAAAACTTACTTGGTAACGAGTAATGGGGAGAGGTTGGTAGTATGAAACATTTGGAGAAACGGTTCCCTCTGAAGTGGAGTAGTTTTCTAGAAAGAAGTAATTTTCCACGAATTTGATTTCGAGACCGCAGCTTTGGAATTTTGAGGTCTCGAAATCAACCATCTAAACGCACACAACTTCGTGTGACAAGGGTGTTTTTTCTTTCATTATTATCTCGCAACTTCGACGACCAATTGAGCTCAACTTTTCACAGGTTTGTTTTATTTTATGCGTGTTGAGATTCACCAAGTGAGAAGACTGGTCTTTGACAATTCTTTGTCCCAGTGTCTTTAAGCAGCTCTATGAAAATTGGACCCTGTATATTACCGTCTCAGCATCGGTTAATAACGCAGGTGCACCCGGCCGCGTATCGGGTCTATAAATCATACATATAGGTCGACCCCGCAACGTATGCAGTTAGCAATATTTAATGATGGATTGGATGGGAGGGGAACGAGTTGGATGACTGGAGAGAACCAGGCTAGCCCCACGGCTATGTACGATTGATTTTCTTGAGCCACGTTGTGAACGCACTCAAACTCAATCTCATGTGGAGCATTTTCTTACCCCGTGCTGGCGTGACGACAGTGTTAGCTATAGCATAACTGTTCTGGGAGAGATAAACCTAATACCGAAAACACCGAGGAGTGTTGGCTCTCTGACCGTGCTCAGCTGTGAAGTCGATGCCGTACGCTCGAGCGTTTACCCCCCGTGGATAAAACGAGGATGTCAGCAGTACGCACGAACTCCAGAGAGTTTAATAAAACAACCATGTGGGGATTACAAGTCGTTTTTGCATTGGTCATGAATTTCGGTAAGCTTTGATTTCCAGTTTTGTTTACTGTTTTACTAAGTTGAAATATGCCATTGTTATCTAAATTTAGTAATATTTCAATTGGGATTTGGTATGGGTGCCCGCCCCCCTCATTGTGCCTTCAGCGTGTGCTTGAAATCTCAGGAATTCTTTCGAGGATTTCAGGGGGTATACTTTTGTACAAGAGGAAAATAGTGCGTAAAATTATGTGGGAACATTTTGGGATTAAAGTATGGGACCATTATGAGGACATTGGAGGATACCCTCTGCACCATGTCGGGCTTGGTTAACAATTGCTCTACCTTCAAATCCAATGTAACCGAAACGAGGCTGGGTATTAGAATAGTCTGGTATGTTGTGAGTGTATGTAGATCGCCAGTATAAAATTGTTATGTGGATACGGGGAACACGATATTTCCAGGATAGTTTTTTTTCGATTGACCACAGTGTTTAAACATTTGGCTCTCCAATTGTGAACCCCCTCATATTGTGTCTTTGTTGTGTTTTTGGGAATCTTTGGGGGATTTCAGGTGTGTGTGTGGGGGGGGGGGGGGTATGCGTCTACAAAGGGAAAAGGATTATAACGCTCCGATGGCCCACCGGTTCGCAGTGTGAAAACAAAAGTATAAAATCAACACCCAGGGTAATGCATCTGCAGTGTGTCAGTAGAGTAGTATTTAACATGGGTGGGGAATTGCAGGGTTAAGGTATATTAACTCTGATGAATAGTCGTGTGAACGCCTTGAGCAAAAACATTTTGGCTTGATGAAATGAGGACGCGCAAATCTAAGACAATGTATTCCTAAGACGTATTCCACCTTTGTTTGATTTGAGGAGCAAATATTTGTAGCTAGCTTCGAAGGCTGTGTTTGATCACCGAGGAAACACAACATTGGAGAGTTGTTACGCTCCGAAGTAGTCATTTGGGATGGATAGTTTCAAGAGATGCATTTTTAAGGAGGCGCCCCAAGGTCAAATTCAATTTTGAGACGCACTCGTTCTCCTTCAAGCAGATTTTTTATTTATGTGTTTTTTATCCTCATATACCAATCATACCATAAGATCTTTTCCAGATGTGAATTCACGATAAAAACCTGTGGGCGTTTTATGGCCTAGATATTAAGAGCACAAGATTCAAAGTCTGGTGTTCCTGATAAGCAGAGTGTGGGTTTGAGTCTCGGTCATGTCACCTGTGTCCTTAGCAAGACACTGAATCATGATGCTTCGTCCTTCGGGTGGGACGTAAAAGCCGTTGGTTCCGTGTGTTGTGTAACGCACGTAAAAAAAAAACAGTGCACTTATCGAAAAGAGAAGGGGTTTTGCCCCGGTGTTCCTGCATGGTTTGATTGGTAGCATATTGCGCCACAGCACCTTGTAAACCATTACATGGTGCTATGTAAGAGGAGTAGGTCTCATAATTCAAACGTAGTCCCACATTACCTTGCAGGAAAATACTGAATGTTAAAGCGCCATGAGCGTCACCGAGTGATGTATATGAGCGCTATATAAAGAAGCCATATTATTATTATTAAAATGTTTTTAAAAAACTCTGTATCTATAAGCATAGAGCTAAATATATTGACTAGAGCGCTAACACCCCGTTATACACGCACTATAGCTCTATGGTCTTAAATGACCCCAACCTGACCCCCCCCCCCCCCCGCGTACCGCCCACACTCGTCAACCCTGTCCTATATAGAATTCCTATAGGTTTCATATATAGATCTATGGGGGCAGGTGGATGTAAGGCGATATAATGGCTGCGAGTCCTTGGCTTCCGTCGATCTTAACAACCGTATGCTTCACCGTGCTTGATGCTAGTCACCAAAACCACATGGTGTTCCAAACTCCTGGCTTAAAGGCACACATTGTGTTCCAAACTCCTGGTTTAAAGGGACACATTGTGTTCCAAACTCCTGGCATAAAGGCACACATGGTGTTCCAAACTCATGGCTTAAAGGCACTGCAGCCGATTTCACGACTCGCTAGGATTAATCCCATCTCGAGTTAGGACGAGTAAGGTGGGTTCAATGCGTCCTAAACGTCTGTGGATACGGAACTTAACTCGCCCTAAGTCCTAAGATTAATCCTAAGTTAAGGAGAGTTTGGTGAAATCGATGGCTGGTAATTACTTCTCGAAACAATTGTTAGCATTAAAACTTATTTGGTAAGGAGGAATGGAGAGCTGTTTACAACAATTTGAGAAACGGTTCCCTCTGAACATAGAGAAATTGAAAATTTCCCACTCAAAATAATAAAAGGCTTCAACTGAAGCCCTTTATTATGCATCTGAAAGCACACACAGTAATGCAAAAGATGTGGGTTTTTTTCTTCAGTGTTCTCTTGCCATTTCGATGACCAATTAAGCCCAAAGTTTTACAGGTTCGTGTTTATGCAAATGTTGGGATTCACCAAGTGAGAATAATGGTCTTTGACAATAACCAAACGTGTCCAGTTCCTTAGATTATAAAGGCTTCAGGTCTGAAGTCTTTTTCAGATTCCAAAATTTGTTTTGAGAATTTACCTATTTCTCAAAAAACTACGTTACTTCAGAGGGAGCCGTTTCTTACAATGTTGTATTTTTATCACCAGTTCTCCGTTGCTCGTTACCAAAGTACTTTGAGTAATTATCAAATGTGTCCAGTGTCTTTAACATTGAATTTGAATGTAAAACCTAAATCACATTGTTGCTATACACTTTCTAAAAGCCTGTGCCAGTTAAATATGGATTGCACATGACGTCATTGGCCGCCATCTTTGATGAAACGTGCACGCGTAAAAGGCTATTATTGGCTGAGAGTTGCACTTTTCCCAACGTTTATCACCTGGGCCCAATTTCATAGAGCTGCTGAGCACGAAATTTGCTTAGCATTAAATTTCTTCATTGTAAAAAAACAGGATTACCGACCAAATTTCCATTTGCTGCATATTGCTTGTTAATGGTATTCAGCTGTTGTTTGCTTCCCCTGAAAATCACGTGGAAATTTGGTTGAACATCCTGTTTTTTCATCAAGGCAAAATGTCATGCTAAGCAAGTTGTTGTGCTTAGCAGCTCTATGAAGTTGTGCCCTGATATAGCGGTCGATGATGCTTAGTACAATCCATCCACTGACACAAATTGGTGATCGTGCCTTTTCCGTAGCATCTTCCAATCCTATTCACTACTTCTGGAACCCAATTTCCGAGTTGAGAGTGATCCTATACAACACACTGCACAATGGTGCGTTTCCTATAGATGGGTCAATGTTAGATTTGGTTCATGCCTGTTTACGCCGTATAGGCCTACACATTTGATATGGAGAAGTTGTTATATTGTGAGTTCTATAGTAAAATGACCTAGTTTCATGCAGCCGATTTAACTTTAAAAGCTACTTGAGCAACACAATTTTGTAATGGAAATGCTATTCAAACTTGTTTAAAAATAAGTTTATTCATAATTTACATGTATTTTTGATATATTGTTTTATTATCGATCAAAAAATAGTACCCCACAAGATTTTCCTTGATCTAGTGGTACCACAGAGAATTTCTTCAGAAACGGTAATAATAGACTGAGCAACAATGGAAATAATAAGAATCATAATAATACTGACATTTATATTGCGCAGTGACCTATAATAAATATACTTTACTGCGCATTACAAGGAATACAAAAAAATGCAGAGAAAAAATGTGGGGAAAAACAAATACACAAACATAGCAAGAATGAATTACCCCAAATACCAGGTCAACTAAACAATAACAATACTACCACACACTGTTTTCTTTGTTCTAGAAGTACCCCACAAGAAAATTTCTTCAGAAAAAGGAGTTATAGAACTACAATAGAAGTACCTCATATATCATCGTAGGGGTGTTTGCGCGAGCATTGGGAACCAACGTGCGCTTTCGGTATTGGACTTTGAACGCAGACGGACTGCCTGAGCTGGAGCCAAAGCCTACGCCTTAGTTTCGAAAACACCATACGGTTTATAAAGTGACGAATTACCCTTTCGGAGCAACAGTTGTTACGGCAAAACATCCAACATTTTAATGAGGTTTCTTTGTCATTAAAAAAGTCTTTGTCGAGTCGATTACTTGACGCCTTTTTACATTCTGATCAGCCATCTGCCATGCATTGCAGCTAATTATACAATGATTATTATAACAGTCGCTTCTGTGCCTGGTCGGTGAGCCGTTTTGTGCAGGAACTAATTTTGAAAATGTCAAAAGTGATTTGGAATGAATTCCAATCACCTCGAGAAATGTTTCCGCTTGAAATGATGTTGTTTTCAAGAACAACTATACGATTGAGTAAAATGCAAATTACTTATAATTACATATTACTCCGTTTCAGTATATTATTACACTTATATCACTCTTGGAAATTCCCGGGGATTTTAAACCTCACTGCAACCCCACGGTTGTTTTACAACCCGAGGGTTATCTGGAACATAACACTTATCTCCAGATTTCCATGAAAATATATATAGGCATGTTCATGTTTAAGCGACCTACAAATTGAACTCCCATTACACTCTGTATGTTGTAGAGGACCTGACAAAACGGATGACAAGCAGCTCTGACTGAATTATCTCCCTTTTTGAAACTACAGCTCACGGGCTTGAGCTTAGGCTACGTCTACCCGTGTGAAGCCATGTACTGCAGGAATACGTTAGTGAGATATAGCCGCCGGATCCATAAGCCAGAGCCTGATTCAAATTTGTGGTTTCGCAAAGGGCATATAAGAGTCTTCATTAACTGTCATTATTAACGCCTCTGACAAAACTATCGCCCTTTTCGAAACTACAGCTTACGCACTCAGGTTGCGGCTAAGCTACGTCTACCTGTATAAAGCCCCCGTATTGACGTTTACGAGATATATATCCATAAGCCAGAGCCTGAGTCTAGGCAGCGGTTTTGTAAAGGCTCTACGAGTTTTCATCAACTGTCATTATTAACGCCCCTGAACGAAACGTAACAAATGTGCTTGCTTAATAAGATTTGGCGGGGGAACGTGGCCAGACATTTGTGTCAGTTGTTGAAGAGTGGCAATAACGTCTGAGATTCTTTCTTTTTTTGTGAGCTGCGAATTTTTTTGAACAGAAAGTGTCTGAAATATAATTGAAAGAATGTAGGAAAGTGCAGTCTTTTGCTAGAATCCATAAATTCATTCATTCGGAGTCAGCTGGGATTTAAAGCTTTCCCCGTTGAACTGTCAATACAGTACTTTAAGTGAGAACATAGAATTAGCTGTACAGTTGGAAAGTGCATGCCAACCTATATAATAAATAATAATAATTTAATAGACGTGGAGGCAATGTAGGAAATGGTTGGTGACAGAAGTTAAGTGCAAATTGTGAACTATTTGCTAGAATTCATAATTTCATTCATGGTGTCGGCTGGGGGTTAAAATATAATTTTAATGAACAGTAGTTCAAGAAGACCAAACTGGGAAATGACGCGACGATTTTATTGTTCTTAACTATAGAGATGTAAGTGCTGTTATATGGGCCTTACTTTTGATGAGGTGATTCTTATATATATCGTTTGGGTAATACTTTAATTGCAATTTTCACAACAATTATTAGAGTTCTGTGTTATGAATAGTGTATAAATGTTTACCTTTTTACGAGCAAGGTCTGGGAGGGCACATCTGTTTTTATGACAGTTTTTTGTGACTTTTGCCTTTCCCTGGACGGCCTCTGCTTGCTTTTATAATGTTTGTATTGTCCGAAGAATTAAAACAAATCAAAAATAAAATAGCTATGGTTTATGGATTAGGTTAAGTGCACAGTGCAAACTATCTGATATTCGTGAATTTATTTTGCGTCAGCTGAAAAAAAAAGAAATTTATAAAAAGAGCAGTTGTACCTCTGATATTAATGTAAAGATACTAAATCCATGGTGTCAATTTCAAAACCCCACAGTCTTTGAAAAGCATGCAGGTTTCGTGTGACAGTGGTAAAGTGCAAACTGCTAGTAGTTATAAATTCATTTATGCTGTCAGTGTGTCACAAGATATCCCCGATGCACAGATATTTCGATATTTTTTTCTAAAAGCTAATAAGTGGACAGTAGCTAGAAATCATACATTATGGTGTCAGTTTGTAAGAAGATAGCCTCGATGAACAGTAAACGTAGTACACACAAACTGGGAGACTGTGTGACACTTTTGCAGTTTTTCTGCAAGCCGTAATAATTTAGTGGACAGTGGCCCCTAAGCTAGGAGTCGTGGCACCCTGGGAAAAAGTTGACGGAGGACGGTGCACCTTCGATCACTTTGGCTTTGAAAATATTAAAGTTACTTTGAG
Source organism: Asterias rubens (assembly GCF_902459465.1). Classification (NCBI taxonomy): domain Eukaryota; kingdom Metazoa; phylum Echinodermata; class Asteroidea; order Forcipulatida; family Asteriidae; genus Asterias; species Asterias rubens. The sequence goes on from NC_047075.1 coordinate 2,561,076, forward strand.
AAGTTGGTATTAAATTAGGATCGTAGTACACTCGCTAGAAATCACGGGCAAAATGTCCGTATCTCACCGCCACTTTTTCACTCATTGTTACCACCAGTAATATTCCATTCGAGTATTAATAAGATATATTTTTGTTTTCATAGGTTGCAGGATATATAAGTTTTACCAAGTATTAACCTATTTCATCGTTATACACCTAAAGATGATCGTGTTGTTTGATGACCTTTTTAATAATTGTTGGTCGTTGGTGTGCTTGGGGGTAACTGCGATGACGGGAATGAAATCACTTTTCCTTGAGTAAAACCGATGAAATCAACCTTCAAAGTCTTGTTCCTCTGTCGTTGGAACCTTAGAGGGCTGAGACAGTATTGTGTTGGGTTAACCCCTTGGCGATAATTTAAGCAGCTTTGGGTTTTATGCTCCCCAGGGAGTTAAGAATTGTAAGCGTGCCCGCTGAATATGGATATAGTGCTGCTAAGTACCTTGATCTAACGACAGGATACATTTCAAAAACTCAGAGGTGTTAAAATTGACTTCACTGGTGTGTAGGAAATACTGGTGTGTAGAAAATACTGTATGTTACAGCGCCAGGAGCGTCACTGAGTGACGGATATGTGCGCTATAAGAAGCCACAATTATTATCTTCTTAAAAAAAAAACGAAATCACTTTTGCAAGAACGAACACAGTAAATTAACCTTTTGAGGTCTGTCCTGTTTCGTCTGAATCTGACGTCCTGGTGCACCAGCCCTGACAAAATTTCACCAGCCTTCAGTTTGCATCAGGGAAGTCAAGAATTGAAATCAATTCACCCTTTAATGTATTGGTTCCTGTGCCGTTATACGCAGTGATTTATGTTGACATTGATTTTAAGCTGGACTGACCTGATTTTCTGCCCTCAGCCTTAACTGGCATTATTCAAAATGGCCACCGAACGCCTCATCAAATAGAAGAACCCCATTTCTTTCCAATTTATTTGTCCTTTTTTCAGCCAGCGTCCTTTTTCAGCCCGCGTCCTTCCCACAGGCGCTTGAAGGTTGTACATGGGGTTTTTGAAGAGCTAGGCATGTCCATAGCTTCATGCGAGGTTGATGGAAGCGTACGCCGTGACTTAATGGGTTTCCATCTGAATGCTTGCTGTTACGTTTATCACTTTTCTGGGAGCAAATAAAGGCAATTGCTAACAAACATAATCGTTAAAGGCACCAGACACCTTCAGTAATTGTCAAAGACCAGTATATTCTCACAGGTGTATTCTAAGATAATAATTGCATGAAATAACAAAGTTTTGACTCAATTGGTCGTCGAAGAAATACAAGAGAATAATGTTAAAGGAAGGAAAAAAGCACTTTTGGCACACATGCCTCCACAAAAAGGCTACAGACCTGAAGTATGTCAATGTTTGAGTGAGAAACTGCCACTTTCTCAAAGACTACGTTACTTATGTTTGATTCTATCAACAGCTGTCCATTGCTCGCTACCAAGTATGTTTTTATGCTAGTATATTATTTCGAGTAATTATCAATAGTGTCCAATTTCTTAAATTGCTTGCTGTTGCGTTAATCACTTCTCTGGGCGAGAAAAGGGGAATCGTTTTTAAAAACAGCATCGTCAAAGGTTTACATTTAATAACCACTCTTGCAATTGAGGGCAATCGAACTTATTTATTCGAAGCCAGTTAGCAGTTTTCGATTGTAAAAAGCATTTTTTTTTTTACATCGAGGTAATGTTGTTATGTACCTTCCCTTTATTATATGTTTATTAATAAAGGTAATAAAGGATAGGAATGAATGTACTCTTCCAAAACCAATGATGTACCATCCCTCAGCATAAGAGCTTGGAGAAAATGATGTACCATCGTTCATGCACCTTTAAATAGTAATGTCTTCACAACCGCTGACCTATACTCGATTTCCTTTTGGGCAAAATATCCATTTTCTTGCTTTATCTCTCTTTTTGTTTGAAATTACAGCTCGCTATCAGACTTCCCACCTTACGTGATGTAATTTCCCCATAGTTTTTGCCCGGGGCTAAAACAATATCAATCCCATGCTCTCTTGTTTTTACCTGTAGCCTTGCCTTCATTACGCTCCTATAGATTTCCACGTGCGAAACCCAAATTTACGACCGTCTTTCCGCCCGGAGGTGAATTGAATTCATTCCGGTAAACGATTTGAGAGGAAGGCTATACGGGGAATAGATGGAATTGCCGACTGCACACGCGACTGGCCGGTGTAATGTGTTGCAATCTGAACTCCATGGAAGACTTTCAAATCAATGTGTTGGCGCGCAATAAGTTATCATTTAATCCCAACTGAGAGCTATACGATATGTGTTTTTCTGGAGATTTCTCTGATAAAGTAAAACGAATGATATGTCAATTTGTAAGCGAGATATATACCCATTATTAAGGGAGGGTATGTCTGGTGGTCACTCATCAAAAATACCTGACGCCCCAATTAGTTAAGTGGAATAGTCCAGTCTAGGATAACAAGTCAATTGGCCACCGATATATATACATGTATATCCATTAAAGGGAGCCTCTGGTATACCTCTGGTGATACTCGACAAACATTACCTGATGCCCCTATTCGTTAAGTGGAATAGTCCAGTCTAGGGTAACAAGGAACAAGAATGATAAGTCAATTGGCCACCGATATATATACATGTATATCAATTAAAGGGAGCCTCTGGTATACCTCTGGTGATACTCGACAAAAATTACCTGACGCCCCTATTAGTTAAGTGGAATAGTCCAGTTTAGGATAACAAGGAAAAAAAATGATATGTCAATGGCCACCGATATATAAACATGTATATCCATTAAAGGGAGCCTCTGGTATACCTCTGGTGATACTCGACAAAAATTACCTGATGCCCCTATTAGTTAAGTGGAATAGTCCAGTCTAGGGTAACAAGGAACAAGAATGATAAGTCAATTGGCCACCGATATATATACCTGTATATCCATTAAAGGGAGCCTCTGGTATACCTCTGGTGATACTCGACAAACATTACCTGATGCCCCTATTAGATAAGTGGAATAGTCCAGTCTAAGGTAACAAGGAACCAGAATGATAAGTCAATTGGCAACTGCGATATATAAATGTATATCCATTAAAGGGAGCCTCTGGTATACCTCTGGTGATACTCGACAACATTACCTGACGCCCCTATTAGTTATGTGGAATAGTCCAGTCTAGGTCAACAAGGAATTGGACTCGTTACGAATCATACACTTAGTCATTACACTCTCCAGAACTTACTTATAAGTCGTTAGAGGATTGTTTTGTTACTGGCATACATCCAAGAGATTAAAGGTGTTAGGGGAATTTACCTCTGCTCAGAACTAAGGTCGTTAAAGGCACTGGATACAAGGCTATTTGTATTTTAGGCATAAAAACGTACTTGGTAAAGAGCACTGGGAAGCTTTTGATATACTATAAAACATTGTTAGAAACAACACTCAGTGAAGACAGTTGCGGAGAAATATTTAATTTATAGGCATGTATCAGATTCCGGAGAAACGCTTTATTCCTGGCCTTTCTCAGATTCAAAATTCGTCCGCCCACACTCGTGAAACTCTGCACACCCCTTTTAAACAATGTGGACGACTCCATGTAGCAGTAACCTTGTCCGCCGTGACACAACCTTGGCTTGTTAGAAATAACGAGCGGGATCGATTGTTTTGGGGCACGACGTTAAGAATTAAGCATCAAAGATCGATAGGCCAAATTATTTCCTCTTGGCTTGACTGTATTATTTGGTACATGTATTTATTGTTGCCTGTTTTACGACGTTACTGTGAAAACAACAAACCGTGACCTAAACCTAAGGTCAAATGTTGAAGCTTCGGCTGGAAACAGTGTATACTTTCTAAGAAAACAGCCATAACAAGTCAATGTATTTCACAAGTAGGGGCCTATATGTCAAATCGTCCACGTTTAGTGAGGTAACAGGTACCAACTGTATCTCTGGCCGTAGCATTTGCAAACAGACACCAACCAACCCAAGTCACTTCAGAGGGAGCCGTTGTTCACAATGTTTTATACTATCAACCTCTCCCCATTACTCGTTACCAAGTAATGTTTTATGCTATTAATTATTTTGATTAATTACCAATAGTGTCCACTGCCTTTATATTAAAGCAAAACCCGAAGAGATGGAAATGATATTTCTCCCAGCCAAAATATATGATGTATTGTGTCTTCCTTGCAGCAAAACCCTCACATTGGGTGCATTCGTTAAGCTTCCCTGGGTCGACCCCGGTGTGTGGCGGTTTTTAACAAGGACGAACGTGGGTAATTATCTGCACACGTTCGTCCTGGGAAAAAAAAAAACGCCACACACCGGGGTCGACCCAGGGAAGCTAAACGAACACACCCAGTAGTTACATCTCTCCCAACCCTACCCTCCCTTAGACTTGACTCAAGTCCCAAATCCCGTGCCAATCTCAGAAAACTATTGCTTTGTGATGCTCTAACCACAATAGCTCCATTTTGACGGCGGCGGGTATGCTTATGGTACCTCTCGCACGAGAACGGGACTTGAATCAAGTCTAACCCTCCCCAACATATACGTCCATATTTATGTCTACCAATGCGTTTCCATTTGTACGTCAAGCCGCTTTTAGCTTTTCACTCTGCTCCCAATATCTGCTCCTCCACAGTGGTCGGAACGTGACCGAGAACCCGAATTGTCAGTCTCTAGTATTAGACAAAATCAAGCCACACGTCTCGACCCGTCTCTTATTTCATTGTTTTCATTTTATTTTATTTATCCACACACACTGACATAAAAGTGCAGCATTTTATTTTATTTTCTCTCTGGAGGTCGGGTGAACTTTAATCTATTTCAATCCAGTTGAAGCCTAATTTTTTATAAAGGGGTTGTAAAGATTGAACAGTTTGTAAAGATAGCATGCGCGTGATCTGGATTTAGAATGCACACTTTTTGTAAGTGAAAAATTCGAAATAGTATGAATTTGGGCCGACAGAAACAAAATGATACCCAAGCCTACAACCGTATGGACTGTAAAAGGGGTAACCCTGTTTCAGCCCTAGGAGTAGGTGGCAAAGGCCTGGGGAATAAAATAATTGTAGCCCACACCTTGAAGTGGCCTTCAGGGCCTTGTGTGTCTGGCGACTTGCATAAAAAAAAGTGCAATGTTGATTTATTGTAGATTGTATTCTGCCTCTGAAATTTGTTTTGCGTAAAGCCCACTTTTGTTGTAAAATGAAAAACTCAAAATAGTGTAAATTTGCACAGAAAGCAGCCAACAGCACGCAGTGTTGATTTGTCAAGATTGTATTCCTGTTCTGAAATTTGTTTTGCGTAAAGCCCACTTTTGTTGGAAAATGAAAAACTCAAAATAACCCGGGGGCAACTCACCACTCATCGACAATTTTGAATCAGCGTGTGTCATGAATACAGTCTGGGGAGCAGGTGCCTCAATCGCTCCACTAGGTGATACGTCATGTTGAGATTGTCAGTTCAGTAATTTTACTTCTTTTTTCATTTCTAAAGGTATTGTAGGGAAAAAACTATAGATAAATAGTTAAAGGCGGTGGACACTACTGGTAGTTACTCAACCTAATTTGTAGCATAAAACCTTACTTGGTAACAAGTAATGGGGAGAGGTTGATAGTATAAAACATTGTGAGAAACGGCTCCCTCTGATGTAACGTAGTTTTCGTGAAAGAAGTAATTTTCCACGAAGTTGATTTCGACACCTCAGATTTAGAATTTGAGGTCTCGAAATCAAGCATCTGAAAGCACACAACTTCGTGCGACCATGGTGCGACAAGGAAGTGTTTGTCTTTCAATAATATCTCGCAACTTCGACGACCGATTGAGCTCAAATTTTTGAGTGTTGGCTCTGAATAGAGCTGGTTTGGACTCGACGTTTAATTGATTGATAGCAGACCGAAATAATAATATGTCAGTGCAAAAACTTCTCTCCAAATGGAGGTTCCAAATCCTCAGTCCTTTGGACAAAATTTGAGTTCACATAAGATCAATTTGGTTATTGTTTTGATGTTTACTGTGGTAATTTTGTTTTGCGGTTTGGTCTGCGTGTTTTTTAAAGAAAAACATACAATAAAAAACAGGAGAGATCATATCTTTTATTCAAATCGACTGAGTAGAATCATCAAGAGGCTTCCAAATAAACCGGGTATTTATTCTCACTATTCCTTTTAACGATTGGTTTAAAAGAGTCTCCCGTTATCCCATCTAAACGAAACCATCCTCACGCACGATCGATGTCAACGCTATTGGTTACCGCTCGATTTTAAAAACACCCGAGAAAAGTGTGCCTTGCTGCATTTCACATTGCCGAGGAAAAAGACTGGCACCCTGTCTTCGCCACTTCTGTAGTGTTTGTTTAATAACCAGGCTCCGGGTTCAATCGCAAATGGATCTGATTGGTCAAGCTCGCACGCTCGATAACTAAGTGGTATCTCTAAAAAAAAATATAAAAAAAAGAGAAGACTGTGCCTTGCTGCATTCCCTCTTTGCCGAGCAAAAAAGCCTGGCACCCTGTCTTCACCCACTTATGTGGTGCGCACAGGCTCTGGGTTCAACTGCACCTATTTCTGATTGGTCGAGCTCGCACAAGCACTGAACTAACTGGTATGCGTTCTTATAGCCAAACAATCAGAACCAAGTAGCTTACCAGCGACTAAGATCGTAGGTGACTTGTCATTATAGTACGAAGCCGGTGTGTAACACTGTATTAAGTGCTCCCTTGATCTAGACAGTCAGATCTTCGAGCCACCTTTGAGAGAGTGTGCCCTGACAACATTTTCCTCGCAAATGTTGTGATGTTTTCGCTTTCAGAACGGAAACATGTTATATATTTTTTTCTACCAGCGAGCGAGCGAAGTGGACCGTGGGTCTAATCGGGCTGCAGAGCCCGGGAGTGTTTTGCTTCGTTGTGGTGGTCTTAAAGTGAGCTCGTCGTTGAAATGGTTTCTTCGATGTCAAACACAAGATGACTGCATATATAACGGTCATTAAGTTTTCATGTCATGATTGTCGAGAGCTGTTTCACGTTGATCTAAGCCTCATGCTCTAAATACAAAACAACACAAATATTATACAATTTATTCCACTCTATTAATAAACATTACAAATAACTAGATCTTATAAAGAGCGTTTTCTTTAAATATATAATAACGTATCAATGCGCTTTAAATTATTGCCCTGATCATTGGGCCAATAACATGACTGTATCCTTCTCAGCTCCATGTAGAGTATACTACCCGGGCTTTAGACCACGTGAACTTTGTTTACAATAAGTGTGACCTTGTACATACTTTGAGTATTCTGGCAGGCACAATAATGCACTGGTATGTGGGAAAGTTGACATTTTGTTTCATAATTTCCACATTAATCCAAGAATTATGAAAGTAAAAGCTGGACAAGGTTTAAGATGTAACCACTTGTATCATATCAAAAGTTGATAAGAACTAGACAGTGCAATCTCCACCAAATGTAAGGTGTTATGATTTCTTCCATTAGGCTGTGTACAAATTTTGTCTGCAGGAAGTCCAGGCTCTGTGGCTCTTTTGTAAACATGTGATGTCACGGGTCACATCGTCTATTTGGAGCTTCAAAGTCTTTTTCAAACACAGTATCAACCTCTACCATCGCAGGTACCCATTTATACCACTGAGTGAAGGGAAGCTTTAATTTATGCTCTTACTTATGTTCGTACACGATTATGTTTTGATTTATCGTGTACGGATAAGTTTGGCAAAGAGATGATTATTCTTGTGCCGGTGTCGCATGCAATTATGTCCTATGTGCCATACTATTCGGAGGACATTATTGCATATGCAATCATGTCCGCCGGACGGTTTTGCATATGCAATCGTGTCCGCTCGGACGCTGCTGCATAATGCAATTGTGTCCGTCCGGACACATTTGCATATGCAGGTGTGTTCGCCCCCGTGCAAAACCGTCCTTGCAGTAAATTAAACGCCCTTGGTAGACGGAACACGTTCGCCATTTTTTTATAAGCTAAGTGCATGTCATGACTGACATGGGAGATGTTCGGCCGTTGGGTATTCGCTGCAATCATAAAATACGTGAATATTCATAGCTGCATATACGTAGGTTCAGTGCATGCACGCTCGCTTACGCGCGCACATGTGCATGTACAGGCATGTACATATCCACCGGACGGTTTTTGCATAGCCCCGGACACGATTGCATATGCAAAAGTATCCTGAGCGGACAGTATTGCATGGCGGACACAATTGCATCTGACACCGGCATTCGCTTACATAAGAAATAGCTTTTTACGGCTTAATCTTTTGTTTGTGATTATTATATTCGGTTACAGCAGAACCGACAACCTCTCGTCACAACATCAGCTTCTTATAATCATCAAGTTTCTCAATAATATTTCGAGTTCCTCATCTCTTTCTCTAAGGAGTCGCCACGGATCCGCAAGCCGGTGTGAAGAAATCGACCCACCTGCCTAGACACATCCACGGAGAGAATTCCAACAATTTGATCCAATTTTAAAATGGTTGTCTACTTTTCTTCATCGATCCATATGTCATCTGATATTAAATCTTTATGTCGTGTTAGTTATTGGGGATAACATTTGATAGATTCATGTAGAACTGTGCTTCTGTCCCTGCGGTGAATGACGCTGATAATTTTTTTTTTTTTTGCTTGAAACAAACTTGAGATAAAATGGCCTTTTTTTTTCTTTTCGTTTGGACAAAACCGTTTGGTGACTGACATGGATTCCACTTAATGGTCGCAAAACGAATCACAAGAATACCCCAAATCTTTCGTCTTCCTCGCATTTCAATTCTGCGCCTTGAACACCCAGCAGGGTGGATATGTGCGCATTACAAGTCTTATTATTATTATATTATATTATTATTATTATTAATTTCTTCATTTATACTATTCATGTCTTACGGAAGATATACCTTTGGTAATACCACTCTTTAAATTAAAGGCAATAAAAACTGTTTGTTGGAAAGATTTGGTCAATCTCGGTCAACCTTTCTGGATTTTGTTTCAAATTGACACAAACTGAGAGTTCAAATCCTCTTCTTGACCCCTTCTGGTTCAAACTGACCCATTCCAAATGATGTATTGTTTGGGCTGTTTCTTTTAAGGTTTTTTTTTATACCTTTTTTTGTTTACTTTTTGTTCTCAAGCTGTGTCGCAAAACCGAAAACTTAGTCCTGTGTTTAGAGCCACACATCTCTAAAATTGCCATCAAAAGAACAAAAAGGCTAATTTATATAATAAATCATGAATTGAAAAAAATTTGAAAGATTTTTCTGAAAACCCCATCACCGTAATATGTCTCTTGTGATAACAGTTATATGGCGCGAAAATTAATTGCTACAAAATTGGGTATCACTTCGGCGCGTAAAACGCTACTTGCAGCTGCTACTGCATCGAGGAAGGTCACGCTTATACTCACACCGTTCGGTGTGCTGTATGAATGACGTCACGCGATTTTTTTTTTTTTTTTTTTTTTTTTGTGTAGATTAACGGAAAGCGGATTAATCCTATCTCGAGTAAGTTAGGACGAGTTACTCAGTATGGGTTTAATGCGTCTCAACGTCTATGGTTAAGGAACTTAACTCGTCCTAAGTCCTAAGATTAGTCCTGAGTTAGAAGGAGTTTGGTGGTGAACTCGACGACAGACTTTCTGCTTTTTCTCACCCACGTTTGCTAAGATCTAAAGCCATTCCAACAGCTTTATTCAACGTATTGCATCTATTTTTACTCCAATTGCTTTGTGCATGTTTTCCATGATACTGTTTTAAGAGGACTTTAAATTCATACCTTCAGCTCTCCGAGTTATTTGTTCACATTAACATAGGCCAAACAAATGAACAGCAGCGTGTTTGTTCACGAACACGCAATGTCTATATATATTTATATGCATTTTTCGAGGTTGTCGTCAACTCATTTTTTGTTACAAAGGCCTTTTTCTGTTTATATAGCTTCTGTTTAAATATGTCTTCTGCCCTGTTCTGGAGCTTTAATCAATTGCAGACATGAATGTGCTATTGTACATTTTTTAGTAAAGAAGGAACAATAAAGAAACGATTTTAATTGAAAAACAACCTACCACCTCAAAGTGTGTGAATATAAAGCCACCTCTCGAGCTCGCCACACACCGTGCAATAATGAAAAAACACTCGGCACCTTTGCCACTTCGTTTTCAATGGTCCTTAAGGGCACACCACGTGGTGCCGAGGCCCGTTTCCATATTGCTATTAATATTGAGGGGTTTTGTTAATATAGACTGTTTTGTTTGAGAGCCCGACTTTGTTGCAACTGCCTGCGATATTGTTTACATTGCCTGGTCGTCTTGGATCTTTCTGGGGAAGCTGAAGATGGGTTTCTGTTTTATGTAGATAGCCTGAACAAATAGTTTGAAGAGTGTCGAAACGATATCATGTTAGGTTTGTATTTGGCCGGCCGAAAGGAACGTAGTGATGTGAATTTTGTTGGTTTTAATCTCACTAAAATCTCAGAAAAGGACTGTGCAAGTATTGCCTCGTAGTTGAACAGGGCCCAATTTTATAGGGCTGCTAAGCACAAAAAATAGCTTAGCATGAAATTTATTCCTTGATAAAAACAGGATTACAAACCAAATTTCCATTATTTTGTTGCATATTGCTTGATACTGGTATGCAGCTGTTGTTTGTTTATTGAAATTGGGCCCAAGCCAACTAATGTGCGCGAGTTTGTTCTCTTCACGCGTCAAAGGATTTGACAGTTTGTCAGTTTACGTAAAGTCTGAATACTAAACAAACATGGCAGCTCCTGAGCTAATGTGTTGTTTTTGTGTTTTGGGGTTTAAGGTTTTGACAGTTTGTCATGGGTGCGTTTCTCGCGGCTGTAACCATTATCTGTTTTTCAGTCTTTAGCCATGCAGTGATTAACCAATGGCCATCTCAACCGAAACAGTTAATGGTCACGACCGCGAAAAAGCACCTCTGTCTTCGTATAGAAGTCAGGACACTAAACAAACATGGCATCCACTAGTCTGACCTAAGTTTGCCCTTGCGTCATGTTTACTCACCCCTTTATCCCCGGGCTCAGCCCCTCTCTTCACTCATTTCGATCTTGTGTACAATGCCAACCACCAAAAAAGAAAAACAAGATTGAACAGAATTGGAGCAAAGAGAACGCACGTGCCATCCGCATTTTGTCAAATATTTAGCGGGAGCGGTTTCTGAACAGCAAACAAACGCTCCGGGGGTTGAAAGCCCCACGTGGTCCGGGGTTCCACGCGATCCGGACCCCCACGGAACGACAACCGGATTAGGGCAAAAAAAAAAAGCTTGTCCTTTATTTGTCTCTGGTTTATTGGGAACAACTCAGACGTAATCCTAGCTCCAGGGGGAGGATGAACGATGATAAGAAGATCTATTTTAGAAGACAAGTATGTTAATTCGAAAATAGTGTGGAACGGATTGGGTTGTTTTGTAAAGACACTGGACACCTTTGGTAATTGTCAAATACCAGTATTCTCAATTGCTGCATCCAAACATTAGGCATACAATAACAAACCTGTGAAATTTTGGGCTCAATCATTGGTCATCGTAGTTGTAAGAACATAATGGGGGAAAAAATCCTAGTTCCACAACTTTGTGTGCTTTCAGATGCCATAAAATGGGCTTCAGTTAAAGTATTTTATTGTTTGAATTCCCTCAGTCTAAAAGAACTACGTTACTTCAGAGGGAGCCGTTTCTCACATGGTTTTATACTAGCTCCCCATTGCTCGTTACCAAGTCAGTTTTTATGCTAACAATTGTATTGAGTAATTACCAATAGTGTCCAGGGCCTTTAAATAATAATCGTATACACAAACATCAGCGGTGGAGGCGGTTCCTTTACGGTTGTGTTTTGAGAACCACCATCGCCCATGTAACCCTAGAGACAAAATATCACTCACGTCGAACGTAAAATTATACTACAACATTAAACATAAAACATAATCAAAACCAATTAGTGGGATATCATCCGTGTATTAATGTCTAAAATTAATTATCTTGTGAGGATGGCTTAATGGCTTATAATATTTCACCCTGCGGTGATTTCAAAGAAATAATATGTATGCAATAAATTCCGCATGAAATCATTTTGAACCCGACCTTTGAAACATGCATTACCGAGGATCCTGTTTCTAAAGATAATATCACGTCGTACTTTTCTTGACGTTATCTATGCATCAGAATGAGACCTTGGTTCGCTTAAAGGAGGGATAGACGTTGTGACCTGTGACATCACATGTTTACAAATGAGCCACCAAGCCTGGACTTCCTGCAGGCACGATTTGTACAAAGCCCAATGGAAGGAAACATAAAATATTATATTACTTTATGTAGAATGCACTGTCCAGTTCTTATCAATTTTTGATATGATGAAAGGGGCATATCTCAAAACTTATATACGCTTCTACTTTCGGAACTCTTGGATTTATGTGGAAATTATGACACAAAATGTAAACTTTCCCATTCAATTAGTGCAGTATCTTGCCTGCCAGACTAGCCAAAGAATGTACAAGGTCACACTTATTGTAAACAGAGTTCAAATTGTCTGTAGATTGGTGAATATTCCAAGCATTAATTACCATACCAAATTAAGTGGTGAGGAGCACTATGCAGTTGGTAGAATAAACATGTTTCAGAAAGGATTCCCTTCGTAGTAATTCGCTTTGGGTATTTGTTTTCACCAAAAGCATTTGAATCTGAGAAAAGATTCATGCATTATATACATAATACTCGCGTTGCAATCATAAGTTGTTAGGATGATGACGAAAACGAAACGTAACGTAACGTGACGTAACGTGACGTAACGTATCGCAACGCGGCCGTAACATAACGTGGGAGAGCAATAATATTAAGGCATTGCCTTCTATCTTTTGGCAAGCGTTTCATACTTTTGGACCTGAGAGCGAAAGAGGTCCACACAAGATAGAGTTTTGAAACACTATGTGTACTTACACACGTCCCGAAACAGTGTTGACAAATATGGGTTTATTTTTCATAATTGCACAGAGGGTATGTAGAGCACCGTGTTTTTGTGTGTGGGGAATAAGAATTTTGCAGCTGTCCTACCCCTCTGCCCTTTGTGTGCACCGCTCTTTATGTGACATCTTCTCCTTTCTTTACTTCCATAGTCAAGACCACCTCAGCGGAGCTTGTTTCCTCAGGTACCTTCTGCATCACAGACACTAGCATCCCAAAGGAATCACCAGGAAATGCTTACTACTGCCCAGCGTTTAACGAAGACGGCACGCCCAATACCTTCATAGAGTGTTGTAATAGTGGCCGGATAGACGCAACGGGACACCACAGACAGTGCTGCGAGGCAGGCGAATCAGCAGACAATGAAAAGTGAGTTACTGAAAGCTAGTTTGATATTGGACATTGGACGTTCACATAGGTTTGTACAGCGAATGTCGATGTGTTTTTTATCAATATTGAACATTGGACATTCACATTGGTTTGTACAGCGAATATCAATGTCACTTTTTTCGAAATTGGACATTGGACATTCACGTATATGTCTGTACGGAATGTCCACACTGAAAGCTAGCTTGATATTGGACATCGGACATTCACATATATTTTGACAGTGAATATCTACCTTGTACATCGATATTGGACAATGGACATTCACATTACATAGGTTTGTACAACGAATATGAACGTTGCTTTTATCGGTATTGGACGATGGGCATTCACGTCTAGGTTTGTACACGATGACCAGTGTCCAATATAATATGTACAAGGTAGACATCCACTGTAACATTCTATGTGAATGTCCATTGTCCAATATCTAAAAAGAGGTCAATGAAGGCCGCTCATTGTTGATGCTCAAAATGTCAGCCATTTTGAAAATGTTGAAACTCTATTCTGCCTGTATTTGTTTCCTTCGTGCCAGATTATCTCAATAACAAAATAGTATTGGTTAAAACAAGTGCACTGAAAAGGGGCTTGCACACATGTCAACGGAAACTACAGTTCCAATGGGCCCCTATAAACAATGGTGCTCCACCCTTATGCACCCAAAATTGTTACCCTAGTTTCGCTGCAGGTTCAAAGACACACAAGTCAACTCCTACCCAGCTCTCTGTCAGGTCTCAGCGTACAGCAAGCAGTTCGACCTCGATGGAAATAATACAGAGAGAGAAGTGCACATGTATTATTCATGGAAACAATTATTTCCTTGCATTTGTTTTTTTCTGCGATGATACGATCGTTCAATGAATTTGGCGGGAACTCAAGCCGAGCATGACTGCTTTGTTGTAGCAGGCAACGATAACAGTAAATAGATTGCACCACAATGCTCAATTATTCATGGCGAAAAAAAGGGCTCTCGAGCAAAACCAGATCGATTTTAAAGGTAAATGTCATCGGTTTTGGAAAATTAAACGAGTTCATGTTTTCTAGTTTAAATAAACACGAGGAATAGTTTCAACAAAACGTTAAAGGAACAGCTTCAACCAGATTAAACAGCTGTCTAGACGATTGGGGGTTTGAGATAGTTCCATTGATCTAGAGGAATAGTTTTATCAACTATAGGAATGTTCAAACAAGGTGGAGGAAAGTTCAAATAAACTATAGGAATAGTTTAAATACATAAAGGAATAGTTGCAGGTACCAAACAACCACACCACACGACAGAATGAGTTTGTGTACGAGCAAGTGCAATTCCCCCGAGACAGCGGACCGGTCTAAGTTGTAAAAAATCCAGTTGGTTAACGACCTTGCCCTGACCAATAAAACTTGAACATAGTTTTTCCAGGCGTATTCTCTTATAAAGTCAGTGAACATGAGAATTTTAACTATTGATTCATTCGCAGAGTAATTTTCACCACAGCGCTGTCTTTAGCCACCGTTCCTAGCTGGCAGTGTCCTTGCTCTATGGTGTAACGCACTAATATAGAGGTTATTGTGCACACCTCTGATCCCAAATCGCCTGGTCCGCATTCACCCACAAGCATGCGTACGAAAATATTTGTACTTTTTTCCAAAGTAAATTCTGTAATTCTATCCCCTCTATAATTTTTACCCTTTTCCCCCATCCTGTCTCACCATGGTAATACTCCTCTTACAATACAGACAACATCGTCAAGATTGGTATCAATTTGGGCGCGAGTCCCCGTAGCAACGGGTCGTCTGCTCGCCACGCTGGGGGAAATCAGCACTGTCTGCTCTGGCACTTTCGCGCTAAAAGGGAACCTCATGTATTGTTGTCATGACAGACATCACGCCACGGTCTCGTGTTCCCCATTCACAAACTCAGAATAGCTGTTCAGCGTGTTCCAGCCTCCCAGTGGCCCTTATTCGGAATATATGCTGGGAATTTTTCAAAAAATTCAAAAGCGCAAAATTCCTTCTTTTTTACGTTTTACTTGATACTTTTTTGAGAATGTATGATCATGTGCCCAGGTTATTGATTGAAATGACTGGTTTACCTCTCATAAACTGTTTAAACATCGTACATCCTTATAGCTTACACATTATATAGGGCTGCACTTATATTAACAGTTATTTGTACCCACAATTATTATTATAATTTTTGTTTTTCCTTTTTTGGCGATCACGGATGGCTGATTTTACCTGGAGTCGAGTTGAAATGGATTTTGGGGCAAAATGTTTAACATGATTGCTTGCTTTGTTTCCAACATATTACACACTATTCTTTTAATAGTGACATTATAAAAAACTGTGGTCGTGTGTTTTTGTTTTGCATTTGTGGTTTCCATAGCTTTCCGACTATGGACATGTCTACGGAACTCGTGCACGCGTATACGCACTGCGCATGACTCTCATCCAATGTGAGACTTTGGAACGCTAGGTGGCAGCAGACTTACCAGGTAAATGTCCACTGTTTACGTAGTTCTGAGCAAGCGCACATTACCGAGAACAATGGAATTTACCTGGTAAGTCTGCTGCCACCAAGCGACCCAAAAGTATCCTATTGTATCTTTTTCTTGGTCTCAGTGGGGGGACTGTTTGGGATTGTGACGTCATATGCAACGGTCCTTTTTAAGCAAAACAAAATTAATGACACCACAATGACCAACCCGTGCCTAAAAGGAAACCAACATTTTGTCCCCAGGTTTCAAACAAACCCATTTTCCTATATCCCTATGGCCCTCGGAAAACTTGCCGCAAATTGATCCTGGTGCCTCCTTCGCTCACCCCCCCCCCCCTTCCACCACCCCACACCATATACATGCCATCCGGCTCCTTCCAGAGCCAAAACTCACACAAGATGAATTTAATACGGGGTTGTGCCCACAAGTTTACTATTTATTTCTAGTTAATTCTTCTTATCCACGCCGTCACGAAACCCCAAACAAATCCGGCTCAATCTTCAGAATTATCTTCTCTGTACTCTATAAGACGGTCTAAGACTTGCCTGGGGTGCACTCACACCCTCAGCTTATCGTATCTAATTCCTCTACTCTATCAGCAAAGAAAATTACCATTAAGCCTTGATACATCAGTCAGATAGGGTTTGAACACGTCCTGAGAAAGACAGAGTCGGCACACAACCCCCCCCCCCCTCCCAATCCTTTCCAGCCCCTTGGCAAGGATAGTACACAGATTGCAAATCAAGTTGTGGATGCAAGCAGTGGAGTGTCACACCTGAGACAATGTGAACCTTACTCCCATCATCCGCAAGACACCTTTAAGATCACCAAACTATTGACGTCCAAACCAACACCTTAATTGGTCTATATTCTAATGAGGACTCTGTCTGTTCGCAAAACGGAATTTGACCTAACTGGGATGGCTGGAGCCTTTTTATGGAATCAGTTGATGGAATCAGTTGTGTTGCATTTGTTAAAAGTACGGCTCCAGAATCTGCAATTAAAGTTTCTCATGTTTTTTATTTTTTGTTGGGGGGGGGGGGTAGGGGGGGTAGTTATAACGACTTGAGTGCATTCGTAATAACAGGTGGATTGCGGATCTTATGTGTACACCTTTTATCTAATTGATGTTTGGATTTTAATTGGTCTTTCGCTTGTTTTTCTTGATTATAACATTTTCACTTCTTGGTTGCTGTTTTGTTTTATTGTCACACCATCGTAGAGTAAGATTAACTCAATTTCAATGTGCAATGTTCAATGTGTAAACTTTAGAGGAGTGGTTTAGCTATTCCTCATATTTTTGTATTACCAATTTACCTCCAAATTAATTTCAATTTTTAAATTTATGTAAAATTGTTGTAATTCAGCCTTTGTGTTGCGAGGAAAGTTTTTAAAACAATGTTTTCTTTCTATCTATCTATCTATCTATCTATCTACATAATCAAATGTACAAACACGTTAGTCCACAACCCACCGTGTACGTACATGATAAGTTAAATTTACGATTTTTCGTGTAACAGTATACACAGGCCTACGATAAGTTATCATGTGCACGATATTAGAAAGAGGAGTTTTTTATTTATGAAACCAATAACTGAGAATTAACAAAAAGTGGTTTTGTACAGAACGAGTCAGTTGTAGCGACAGTGCTGATTTATTAAGTCTTGATAAAAAACCACTCAGACTATAACTAGGGACGTGGGTGATGTTGATAAATGTACATGTCTCTTTTGGTTTTAAATGAAATCTGGTTTTCACCCTTAAGCTTTTAAGCGAGTTATTGTACGCAATAAAAGACACTGGACACTATTGGTAATTGTCAAAGACCAGTCTTCTCACTTGGTGTATCTCAACATATGCATAAAATAACAAACCTATGAAAATTTGGGCTCGATTGGTCGTCGGAGTTGCGAGAAAATTATGAAAGAAAAAACACCCTTGTAAGACGAATTATTTTGTTTGCTTTCAGATTTGAATAAGACTTCTAGCTAGAAGTTTACCTCTTTCTCAAAAACTACGTTACTTCAGAGGGAGCCGTTTCTCACAATGTTTTATACTATAAACAGCTCTCTAATGCTCGTTACCAAGTCAGATAACATCTGTTTTGAGTAATTATCAAACGTGTACCTTCCCTTTAAAGACTCAGCTTAATGTCGGACTCTAATGGGCGTAATCAATCGAGAGCAGGAGGCTTTATCGTGGACGACGTTGCCGTGGTGACCCTGTCGTTCGACCTCCATTTTCCCGCTCTTTCTTCTTTCTACCTCTCTCTCTCTCTTCTCTCTTTCCTCTGGCTTGCCAGGTGTTTCAAGAGAAAATGGAATTAATACTGAATCCAAGGCAGAATTAGGAATACGACCTTGTATCCATTAAGTGCAGTAAGTGCTGTGGCTCGTCTGCATATTCTGAGAACCGTGGAATATACACAAACAAAACAAAAAGTATTGTACAGGTGTTCTTTCTATCCAACTAATGTACTTTTGTGCAGTTTCAACAACAGCAGCAACATTTATAGGATAATTTTGTTTTCAATGTTTTTCGTTGTATTGCATTTCTACCGAAAAGTCTGAAGACTCTCTTCCAATAGACCGTTATCATCCGGTCACAGTCTTGGTCATATTCCCTGTTTCTAATAACAGTTATAAATGCTAATAGTCATTGCGCAAACATGGCACCAGACTAATATTTCGTCCAGCCTCAGTTTGGTTACAATGAGTTGCAATGGAGTAATGATGACCACACTGTGAAAGGTCTATTGTTGTGAGCGTGGGTCTAATCTTACAGGGGGAAGCCCCTGAACCTGCTTGGCGCTAAGAACGATAAATGGGTTGTGGGTCTGGGTCTCCTTCAGGTCCAGGGGACTAAGCCCTCTGAACCTCCTGGGTGCTAAGGTTGTAGGTATGGGTCTAAAGTTGTAGGATATAAATTTGTAGGTCTGAGTCTCATCTTGGTCTAGAGGATAGATGAAGGCACCTGAACCTCCTAGGTTCTATATGCAAAATGGGTCGGAGGCCTGGGTCTCAACAGGGTCTTGATAATTTTTCGCTGGAGAGGGAAAACTCACAGCCATCAAGCACCTTTAAAGATTCAATCCACTTTCCTCTCTAAACACGACAGAGACTGCATGCGCATACATTAATCACATTCATCACGTGTTCGCCCAGGCACACAGTAAGAAGAACTGTTTCAAGACAACGAACGTTACTTTGTTTGCAATGGACCAATACAACGCTCAGTCAATACCAACAAATTGAGTTAGACACACACTAATTGTTTACCCTACCGGTCCGTGCATTTTTTTTTCAGACTTCTAAATTCGTCTGCGCGGGAAGTTGTGTGTCCGTCGGAGTTGAACAGTGAATCAATATTGCTCAATGTTGACCCGTGCTTAAGTCGCTTTGATGCGTGTACCCCGGCCCATTTGCTTGATTTTGCTTCCCAAGGAAATTCTGCGCTATCAGTTACAATTCCCAGCTTTAAGGCACTGGACACTATTGGTAATATTGATAGTATAAAACATTGTGAGAAATGGCTCCCTCTGGAGTAACGTAGTTTTTGAGAAAAATGTAATTTTCCACTAATTTGAACTGATTTCGAGACCTCAGCTGAGGTCTCGAATCCAAGCATCTGAAAGCACACAAGGGTGTTTTATTCGCAACTTCAACGATCAATTGAATTCAAATTTTCACAGGTTTGTTAGTTGATGCAAATGTTGAGATACAACAAGTGAGAAGACTGGTCTTTGAGAATATTACCTTTAAGCGGTGATTTCTATGCTATCGTAAGCACTGGTTTCTCCCTCATGGTTTAAGCCGAGCCACAATCTTGCTGTGCATTGGAGTATGGGTGATTTTAGATTTCATTCGAGATCTACGGGGGTTTGGAAAGTCCACCTGACTTATTGACATCCTGAGATAGTTATCTCAACATGACGACCTCAAGAGAGGCAAGGGTGAACAAGGATCAACACATCTAAGGAAGTAGTCATCATACTTTATTGGAATGTCGTCAATAGGGAGGTTTCGCACGCGAACGGATACGCATACGCGTACGGATACGCATACGCATACGTTTAGCTATCCGTAGCCTACTTACGTGTAGCAAGCGTACTAGGGGGTTTCGCATGCGAACGGATACAGTTAGTGCGACGGATACGTCATCATTATGACGTCATACGCTACTCGCTATCCGCTATACGTGCAGACGACATTGACATCCTGATTGCTACAAGTCAGTAGGTTACGGATAGCTAAACGTATGCGTATGCATATTCGTTCGCGTTCAAAACCTCCATATTATCATCAGTGTTGTCTGCACGTATAGCGGATAGTGAGTAGCGTATGACGTCATAATGATGACGTATCCGTCGCACTAACCGTATCCGTTCGCACGCGAAACCTCCATTATATTATCCCAGAGTTTCGACAAGTCGGATAGCATCTTACTGTGTAGGCTGGTCCCCTGGCTATAGTAAAGATAAGCATGGTTTTACATTTGCATAAGCATGGTAAATCCATTTGTGTCATTGGACACAATGACGCATAACTACCAGACCGTACCGATTGATCATCCTTTTAAAACAATCTAGATTTGAGGATAGAGGGAAACATGCACCGGGAAAGGGGTTCCAAAGCGATGGATGCATTGTGAACCTATGTGTATGGGTGAGAACAAACAGAAAGCTTGGTTTCACTATCAAACATCCTGAAAGTTCTTTAAAATGATGGTGGATTTTGTTTAGATACTTTGTTTGTTTGCTTGTTTGTCTGAATGATATTCCCATCAAGGGAACTCATCAAACTCCCACAAAGGGATACATGTGATATAAACACCAAGCTGGCAACAGACAATCTTTCTCATACAAACATTGGCTTAACGTCTATGATTATGTAGTGCACAAATCAAGAAATTGTGATTAAGTAACTATAGACGACAATAGTCTCTGTGAAATCAACGGTTAGCCGGGGGATTCGAACCCACAACCTTGTGACTTTAAGTCCTGCAGTCTAACAATTTGACCACGGTGTGATTTATTGGTTGGGGTTGATTTGAAATGTTTCATTTTTCTTTCCATTTTGTCTGCAGATGGAATACAATGAAAGACACTGGTATCTACATTGGCATAGCAACAGGCTGTCTCCTCATTTTCATCTTCGTCTTCACGTACTGCCGCTCAGATACCTACCCATGCGTGGGGGCGCTACAACGGAACGCCATACATTGGAAAGACACGTGTCTGGATGCCATTTGCTTCTGCGACTGTTTCAAGTAAGATGGGTCTAGAACTTTCTATATCTGTGTTAGATTGGTCCGATGAGTACGATGTACGTACTCATGTACATGCATCTAATGTTGTTTTAATTTTGTTTTGTACATGTAGGATGCTTGACATTTTGGTGTGTTTTTGCCTACAGGTCAAAGCGCAAGATCCAGAGAAGGCTCGAGTTGACCAAAATGAACCAGATCGAGCCCCTATGCGACGACCACGAACACCTCGTTGTCCCAATGGTGGTACTTGAGGAGAAACGGCAGTTTTGGTGGTAGCGGCACGAAACACGTCTAGGTCTTTTCACACGAGACAGGTTTTACTCGCAACTTGGATATTAACTAGTCTGGTCCCTTGGATAATAGCAAGCACTGAGCCCAGTTTCATGAGCTGCTAAGCACACAAATTTGCTCAGCATGAATTTTCTTCCTTGATAAAAACAAGAATGCCAACCAAATTTCCAACGTGATTTTCAGGATAAACAAACAACAGCTGCTGAATACCAGAACAAGCAATATGCAACTTATAAAATTGAAATTTAGTCGGTAATCCTGTTTTTATCCAGGAAGAAATTCCGGGCTCAGCAATTGTTTGTGCTTAGCAGCTCTCTATGAAATTGGGCCCTGGTCTTACACAGGCCAAGTGATTTCACTGGAAATAATGTAATATCTCCTATGTGTTGACCCTGGTGCTGAGGCATGTAGCAGACTTTGTACGCTGGATAAGGGAACATTACCGAGAACAAAGGATTTTCCCTGGTAAGTCTGCTGCCACCAAGCGTCCCAAAAGTCTCCCATTGTGAAGATGAATCTTACAGTGCTTTTCGAAACTAAGCACTTGACCCAATAAAGCATGTTAGTGTTAGCATAAAAGCTTGCTAAGCACAGAAACGTGTTGCTTAACAGAAACAGGTAACCAGCAAAAATTACATTATTTTAAACGTGTTTTAACTGGTGTCCCACTCATAATTTGCTTATCAAAGAAATTTTGCCAAGCAGTATTTTCTGCTTCTGCACAGCTGAATGAAGTTGGGCACTGGTCTATGAAACTTTATGACAATTTTTCTAACTGGTGGTTGTACATTATAATCGTTGTAAATTGTTGTAAATATTGGATGATTTGTATATTCCTTCGCCTTATATGAATATGTATTATGCGATTTTTCTAGAGAATCCACATAATGTAAATAATAGTACACAGATTTACCTTACAGAAAAAGTGTAAATAAACATTGTTAACAGAGAAGAAAACAGACAGAAGTTTGTGTGAATGAATTAATATTTCAAAAGCAATACACTTGACCATGATCACTTCGTAAAAGTTGGGGAGGTAATGCTTTCTACTCACCAGCCAGGCTTCTGATGGATGATGCCAAAGCCTACATCCGTATATGGACTGTAAAGGGGGTCACCCTGTTTCAGTCCCAGAAGTAGGCGACAACGGCCCCTGGAAAAAAAGTGTGTTGTAGCCCACACCTTGAGGTGGCCTTCATACCTTGTGTGTCTGGCGACTTGCATAAAAACAATAATAATGTATATACAAAATTCGAGCCAGCTGAGAGAAAAATACTACTACATCCTTGTTAGGTTCTAGGAAGAACGGGTTTGAGGGAATATATTCGTCCTTCGGATGGGACGCACATCCGTTGGTCCTGTGCGTTGTGTGATGTACGTAAAAGAACACATTGCACTTATCGAAAAGAGAAGGGGTTCGCCCCAGTGTTCCTGATTTGATCGGCTGCATACTCATTATCATGTTGCCATGTGAGGTCTAGGTCTCATAATTCAGACGTAGTCCCACATACATTGCATGAAAATACTGATTGTTAAAGCGCCTTGAGTGTCAATGAGTGGCGCATATGAGCACTATAAGAAACCAATATTATCATAAGAAATGATAAGAAACCGTCAACAAGATTTCCTCGATTGTTTTAGCGCTCTGTTAGAAAAAAAACAACACCTGCAAACGACGCTTCATTGAGCACTCCCTTTACACGGTCATTCTAATTCAATAGCAATTCCAACTGTGTACACATTCAACGGAATAAATAACTCAACGCTAACCCAATGAAACGCGTATCCGGATCCCGCTAATAATCAAATCAGTCGAGATACGTCTGCACTTTTCCGGCCAAAATTGCTTCATTATGGCGGGAACTGATCCCCATCGTAGAGTGTCAGATGTTTATACTGTACAATAGGGGGCGCTCTAATTTGTTGCAGGAGGCGTGTCCAACGGCACTTCCGTATCTTGATACGATAATCGACTCAGCAAATTTTCAGTTAATTTGCGAGAACGCATAGATAAAAACGTTGCCTGAACTTCAGACGTACGGGCAACTAAACATTTTCAAAATAAATGCAGTGCTATCATCGTTTGTTTACCAATTCTTATCGTGCATTAAATTTGTTTCCCTTTAAACATAACAACAATTTTCCGTAAACTTGAATTCTCACTATCGTTTTGATTTATTAGAACTACACACTCTTGACAAAACCTTCACCCATTGTGCAGAAGTGTCCCTCCCCCCCCCCCACCAATCTTGCTCAATGTGTGCTCTGACCTGTGTCCCTAAAATCCTACAAAGAATTCCTGAAATTCCCAGAACACAATAGACAAACAATAGGAGGCGAGGATTGTACATCAAGCCCATTAGATGCACCAAATACAGGTTGAAAGCAACACTACGTGTGTCAAGCAGGAATTGTCAACTGGACATGTCTTGTAAATTATGTATGTGGACACTATTATTTCAAAAAGGAATGAAAGTACAGCCTACGATATTTGAAGTGACACGACCTGTCATGTTGAGAATTGATCATGAAGGAGTTGTCGGAGAGAGAACTGACAGAGGTGAGTTTCTTTTTTTTCTCGTGTTGTTTTGAGGCTTGCTTTTTGTGTTCTTCAACAAGCTCGCCATCTTGTGTCTTGGTCCCTGTAGTATCCATGTGTGTATTCATGTACGACCCTGATAGCAACCAGCCTATTTTTTGTATTTACACGTTCGGTTGTGCTGTGGCATTGGGTTTCATACGTCGGGGAAAAGTTTCCTTATGGCGCCACCACTTTTTCTTCTTCTTCTTCCTCTTCCTTATAAAGTGCAGCCTTCAAAATGGTTGAAGATGTACGCACTGCGTGTGAGCGCATGTGTTGACTTAGGCAACAGGAATTTGTGTCAGGTGCAGGTAGAATTCGATATGAAATAATATCTAATTTACCTCAATGAGACATCCCTTTTTGTAAAAATGAGTAAACAAAAGTGGCGGCGCCATACGGAAAGTAAGGCGCAATAAAACTGGGTCCAGAAATAAGATACATTCAGGAAACAATGTTCTCCTTTGTTTTTGATCGTGAGCCTCAATTTAATTATATCTTTCGCGCGTTCGTGATTTATTTACACAACATTTACAATAGATAATGTTAAATTGTTTATCAGTAGAATTTTAAACAACTTTTAGACTAACCCTGTTGGTGCTTTACATTTCTACTTACAATGTTTATGAGTGAACATTCATTATTTTAGTTTTCGATAAATGAACTAAAGTCAGATGAAACCTCTTGAAATTAAATATTTTGTATCAGTTTTGTTAGGGGGTAGTTATTCATTGGTGATTATATCTTCATTAGCAATCAATTTGTTGTTGAGGCAGTCAAAAAATTACTTCGTACTACTTTAGATCTTATAGATGAGGTATAATAAGAAAAGAGAATTTTCTGTTGATAAAAAAGAGGGCGCTGTTTGACTTTATTTGCAGGTGTGTTATGTTATGCTGTTTGCCCCCCCCCCCTCCCGACCTCGCTGTTTGTCAGCCAAAACTAAATACATGTACATCCAATAATTGGTTTGTTGTTTTCTGTCCAACGAATTATACACTATTGTTTAACAATAGTGTAACATTCTTAACCCTCTGCCTGTGTTGAATTCCCATTATGGGGGACAAAATCTCCGGGGAACAAACTCAGAAACGACTTCATTTACAGATTGGGGTCAATGGTGCTTATTATAGTTACTCACAATATTGATAAAACACCCAGTCCCCGTGGTATGTGTTCCAAGTAGAGATACCAACATGCACAAAATCAGGCGTTGCATTTAGATGTGCGGTGACGTCAGCCAGCATGAAACCCTGACTCTGTCCCCCTTTGCCCACCGTGATAGCGCCCCCTATCCACTCAACCCAGAAGGGCCGATATTCATCACTAGAGACCAGTCCATCTTCATTGTGTGAGAACAGGAAAGTGGATGACGGGCATCCGTCATAGCATGCCCCAATCCCGGCATTCATTTCCCCTGGACCGGATGATCCTACTCCTGAAAATAGTAATAAATGGAAGAGCCTTTAAAGGCAGTGGACACTATTGGTAATTGCTCAAAATAATTATTAGCATAAAACCTTTCTTGGTGACGAGTAATGGGGAGAGGTTGATGGTATAAAACATTGTGAAAAACGGCTCCCTCTGAAGTGCCATAGTTTTCGGGAAAAAAATAATTTTCCACGAATTTGAATTCAAGACCTCAGATTTAGAACTTGAGGTCTCGAAATCAACCATCGAAACGTACACAACTTCGTGTGGCAATGTTGTTGATTTCTTTCATTATTAGTATCCCGCAACTTCGATGACCGATTGAGCTCAAAATGTCACTGGTTTGTTATTTTATGCATATGTTGAGATACATATGTTTTTGAAAGAATAGAAATAATGTTGAATTGAGTTGAAAGTACATTCACGGTGCACTTGTCAATGACAGCACTAATGACGAAAACAAATGAACTGACCCAATCAACTCCGGAGGAACATTAGCTCTTGCCAACACGACGCTCATTTTGTAAACACAAAAAACTAATCTTCTTTCATCATGATGATACCGCCAAACACTAATGACTTGGAGTTTAAAGGCACTGGACACTATTGGTAATTGTCAAATACCAGTATTCTCACGTAACTGCATAAGATAACAAACCTGTGAACATTTGGGCTCAATCGGTTATCGAAGTTGCGAGAAAATGATGAAAGAAAAAACACCCTTGTTGGACGAATTTGTGTGCTTTCAGATAGGAATAAAAGACTTCTAGCTAGAAAGTCTTGTATTATTTTAGAGGGAGTCGTTTGCCACAATGTTTTATAATATCAACAGCTCTCCAATGCTCGTTACCAAGTCAGTTTTTAAGTTGTTTTAAGTAATTACCAAACGTGTACCTTCCCTTTATAGACACTGAACACTAATAGTAATTGTCAAAGACCAGTATTCTCACGTGGTGTATCCCAATTGCATAAGATAACTAACCTGTGAAAATTTTGGCTCAATCTGGCAGATTTTGTGCTTACTGTGCATTTTCTATTTCATAGCACTGCTAACCGTAAGCACACGAAAGGCATGCTAACCTTCCGGTGCTCACCGCACGAAAATGACGTCACAATGCAAATCTACGGTAAACACGCAATATGGCCGCCCAATTTTTCTGCTAACCTGTGGAATACGCTAAGGCTTAAGCATTTTTTTCTGCTACAGTAAGCACGCAAATTTGCTTACCGTTAAGCAGCGCTATGAAATTGGGCCCTGACAGCTGCTTAAGCAAAAAAAATTTGCTTAAGCAAAAAAATCATTGCTTAGTAAAATCAAATTACCGGCCAAGACTCCACTCAATATTGTTATGCTAAGTAAACAACAGCTAAATACTAGTCATAAGCAATGTATATGGCATGAAATGTTGGCCAGTAACATGTGTAAAATAAGCGAGCTATGTTCGTGCTTAAGCATACTTTTTGCTTAAGCAGCTCTATGAAATTGTGCCCAGGTCTTGGCCATGGTGCCTCTTAAGTAGTTTTCCACAGCTTCAAGGCTTCGCAATGGAAATGAAATGGAAATGGCCTTGCCCTTTCAAGATAAATGAGTTGGGGTGGTTCTGTAAAAAAAAACACGTTGGTTTCAACTCGACGTTTCGCTCAGTAAATCGTCTTCTAAAGGAATAAAAAAAGAAAAAAGACGATCTGAAAAGTCATATTTGTTGAGAAATAAAGTAATCA
Source organism: Asterias rubens (assembly GCF_902459465.1). NCBI lineage: Eukaryota > Metazoa > Echinodermata > Asteroidea > Forcipulatida > Asteriidae > Asterias > Asterias rubens. Next base: position 2,588,256 of record NC_047075.1, read on the forward strand.
CCCATTTTGGAGTTTATCGCTCTCAGTGAGCGTTTTATTAATTTTTATTTTTGCATCGATGTCATGCAAACTGTGTACTTGGTATCAGCTTTTCACTTTTTCTCGTGACCCAGATGGCCGATCGACCTCAAACCTCTACAGGTTTTTCAGTTAATGTATGGTGGATTACATAAAGTGCTTACACTGTCATTAGCAATTTTTTTTTTTTTTTTGGCAAAAACTACTGCTGTAATGTTCCTTTAAATGAACTACAGGTTGTTAGGAGAAGGATAACAACTAAAATGGCTGCCGTGAGAAAACGGAAAGGACTTCTGAGAAGCTGTCTTCTAATATGTTTGATGACCAGTCTTCCGATTGGGGGTGGGTAACAAAAAATATAACTTAAAGACAGTGGACACCTTTGGTAATTATCAAAGACCAAATAATGCCAGAGATTTGCTATTTATTTATAGTTTCTTCTTATTTCACAAGTTTGTTATTATGTGCATAATATGTTTATATCTACAAGTTAGAAGACTGGCCTTTGACAATTACCAATAGTGTCCGGGTATTTAAATAATCGGTAGGTCTCATGTCTTATGAAAGGCACCATTGTTTTCTACGCTTTTGTCACCAAATAACTATTCGCCATACAACTTGTCGCCAAGCTTATTATTATTATTTGGTGCTGTTTTGTTTTAATATCTCGTTGCTGTGGAAACGGTGACGTCATTGGGTGGAGCTGAATGCATGCAATTGCTTGCGAGCAAAGATTTGCTTCATTTGATCTGGGAGACTATAGTAACAACAAACTGCAGTATCGGGACAGTTTTCCACCTACAGTTAATCGGGACAAAAACATTTTCTCTCAGGTACATTTTCGAAAAGAAAATCTTCAAACATTCATCATGGAAGCTACGATCATTATAATATTGGCTCTTAGTTTGATGGTACAAATCGACCAGAGTGCAAGTCAACAACGGTTCATCGAAACACTCTACTTGGCTGAAAACCGAGCCTTACTTAATCATGGGTTTCAGTGGAAGACTGTATCTTCTCCTGTGATCTGTGGGCGAGACTGCTCTATGGATCCACAGTGTGTATCATTCAACTATCACATCATAAGAGGTATCTGTGTGTTGAATGATGCCAGCAGAGCTCACAGCCCTGATGACTTTGTTGCGAGTGAAGGGAGTGCCTACTATGATAACAACTTGGACACTTCTTCATTTTCACTACCCAGCACTAGTAGTTGTCTGGAGTTGTATCAAGCTGGTTACCGCATTAATGGTTTATACACCATCTTTCCTACAAGTCTGACCACCAGTGGGTTACAGGTTTACTGTGATATGGAGACAGATGGAGGCGGCTGGATCGTGTTCCAGAGGAGACAAGATGGCTCTGTTGACTTTTATCGTAACTGGGCCGAATACCAATCTGGGTTTGGTGATCTGCAGAGTGAGTTCTGGTTGGGGAATGATATCATGCGTGACCTTACTGGGTCAGGTCAATGGCGACTCAGAGTAGATATGGAAGATTGGGAGTCCAACACAGCTTGGGCTTCTTATGATGAGTTCAGTGTTACCGGTAACAAGTACACTCTCCAGGTTGGTTCATATGATGCTCAGAGCACAGCAGGTGATGCAATGACATATCATAATGGATTACCATTCACAACAAAGGATCAGGATAATGATGCAAGGTCTGGTTACAATTGGGCCAAGCATCATGAAGGTGCCTGGTGGTTTCATTGCTGCTTTGCTGCTCATCTGAACGGTAAATACTATCCACAGGGAGAGGTGTCATATGGACTGGGAATACAATGGTACGAGTGGAAAGGACATAACTACTCCCTGAAGAAATGCAGCATGAAAATACGGCAAGTTTTGTAACTATCAACCCATTGACCAAGGACAGGGAATAAAATGGAATGACAGGAGTGGGGATTATTAATTACTCCCTCAAATAATGCAGCATGAAAATACGACAACTTAAACTCTAACCTTGGGTTTACGGGACAAGAATGATTGACTTGTTGAACTGGAAAGGTTATTTTTGCTGCAGCTGAGAAATGCCCCGAGATTCTCCTTACGAACACAGAGATCAACAACACATCTACGGTATTATTTTTAATCGCGTTTAACATTATCAATGGGTTTGTTTTTCAGGAAGAAAAAAATGTTATCAAAAACTGCAACAAAAACAAATTCATATAAAGTCAACGTGGAAAGATGAACTTAAAAATCAAAAGGCTAAAATGTCTTTGACAAAGGAACTGCCAACTGTTTGTTGGTGGTAAAAGGGACAATACGAAGACTTTCACAGTGGTATATTTTTATAACCATCATTCTAAAGTTGATTTCCATTCAGTATACAAACATCGGTAATATAAATTCATTAGATATTAGATATGGACTGTTTGACTATTGCAGTGGGATAAAAAGTTATCACATATTGTAGAATGTTCTTCACTGTAATTTTGACATTTTATGATCATAGTAGCATAGTGTTGTGATTTGTGTTGTGAAGCAAACTTTAAGCAAATGTGCCTTTAAGCAAATGGTCCAATGAAGTAGTATTTAAAATTGTCAAAGTGTCGATAAATGTATTTTTGTAAACATTTTTTTAACAAAACATTGCAGTGTCTTTGCCGTGCGATCACACGGCAACGACACTGCCGGTTTTAAACGGCCGTTTAAGAACTCGTCGCTACCCTTTTATTCCCTTCGTTATAATACAAAACATATCTGTGCGTACAAATATTGTGTAATTGTTTAGGTGCACAACAGCCGTTGGTAGTAGAGTGGTTCACAGTGGTACTTCAGTGCTGTTATTGGTAGGACTTATAGAATTTAATTATTTACATTTTAAAACATTAATGTTAACTATTGTGGAATGTTGAGAAGAGAATGAGAAAAACAGATTGTTGTAGTCCCACATACATTGCATGAAAATACTGATTGTTAAAGCGCCTTGAGTGTCAATGAGTGGCGCATATGAGCACTATAAGAAACCAATATTATCATAAGAAATGATAAGAAACCGTCAACAAGATTTCCTAGATTGTTTTAGCGCTCTGTTAGAAAAAAACAACACCTGCAAACGACGCTTCATTGAGCACTCCCTTTACACGGTCATTCTAATTCAATAGCAATTCCAACTGTGTACACATTCAACGGAATAAATAACTCAACGCTAACCCAATGAAACACGTATCCGGATCCCGCTAATAATCAAATCAGTCGAGATACGTCTGCACTTTTTCCGCCAAAATTGCTTCATTATGGCGGGAACTGATCCCCATCGCAGAGTGTCAGATGTTTATACTGTACAATAGGGGGCGCTCTAATTTGTTGCAGGAGGCGTGTCCAACGGCACTTCCGTATCTTGATATGATAATCGACTCAGCAAATTTTCAGTTAATTTGCGAGAACGCATAGATAAAAACGTTGCCTGAACTTCAGACGTACGGGCAACTAAACATTTTCAAAATAAATGCAATGCTATCATCGTTTGTTTACCGATTCTTATCGTGCATTAAATTTGTTTCCCTTTAAACATAACAACAATTTTCCGTAAACTTGAACTCTCACAATCGTTTTGATTTATTAGAATTCCCCCCCCCCTAACAAAACCTTCACCCATTGTGCAGAAGTGACACCCCCCCCCCCAATCTTGCTCAATGTGTGCTCTGACCTGTGTCCCTAAAATCCTACAAGGAATTCCTGAAATTCCCAGAACACAATAGACAAACAATAGGAGGCGAGGGTTGTACATCAAGCCCATAGATGCACCAAATACAGGTTGAAAGCAACACTACGTGTGTCAAGCAGGAAATGTCAACTGGACATGTCGTGTAAATCATGTATGTGGACACTATTTTTAAAAGGGAATGAAAGTACAGCCTACGATATTTGAAGTGACACGACCTGTCATGTTGAGAATTGATCATGAAGGAATTGTCGGAGAGAGAACTGACAGAGGTGAGTTTCTTTTTTTTCTCGTGTTGTTTTGAGGCTTGCTTTTTGTGTTCTTCAATAAGCTCGCCATCTTGTGTCTTGGTCCCTGTAGTATCCATGTGTGTATTCATGTACGACCCTGATAGCAACCAGCCTATTTTTTTTATTTACACGTTCGGTTGTGCTGTGGCATTGGGTTTCATACGTCGGGGAAAAGTTTCCTTATGGCGCCACCACTTGTTCTTCTTCTTCTTCCTCTTCCTTATAAAGTGCAGCCTTCAAAATGGTTGAAGATGTACGCACTGCGTGTGAGCGCATGTGTTGACTTAGGCAACAGGAATTTGTGTCAGGTGCAGGTAGAATTCGATATGAAATAATATCTAATTTACCTCAATGAGACATCCCTTTTTGTAAAAATGAGTAAAAAAAAGTGGTGGCGCCATACGGAAAGTAAGGCGCAATAAAACTGGGTCCAGATACATTCAGGAAACAATGTTCTCCTTTGTTTTTGATCGTGAGCCTCAATTTAATTATATCTTTCGCGCGTTCGTGATTTATTTACACAACATTTACAATAGATAGTGCTAAATTGTTTATCAGTAGAATTTTAAACAACTTTAAGACTAACCCTGTTGGTGCTTTACATTTCTACTTACAATGTTTACGAGTGAACATTCATTATTTTAGTTTTCGATAAATGAACGAAAGTCAGATGAAACCTCTTGAAATTAAATATTTTGTATCAGTTTTGTTAGGGGTAGTTATTCATTGGTGATTATATCTTCATTAGCAATCAATTTGTTGTCGAGGCAGTCAAAAAATTACTTCGTACTACTTTAGATCTTATAGATGAGGTATAATAAGAAAAGAGAATTTTCTGTTGATAAAAAAGAGGGCGCTGTTTGACTTTATTTGCAGGTGTGTTATGTTATGCTGTTTGCCCCCCCCCCCCCCTCCCGACCTCGCTGTTTGTCAGCCAAAACTAAATACATGTACATCCAATAATTGGTTTGTTGTTTTCTGTCCAACGAATTATACACTATTGTTTAACAATAGTGTAACATTCTTAACCCTCTGCCTGTGTTGAATTCCCATTATGGGGAACAAAATCTCCGGGAAACAAACTCAGAAACGACTTCACTTACAGATTGGGGTCAATGGTGCTTATTATAGTTACTCACAATATTGATAAAACACCCAGTCCCCGTGGTATGTGCTCCAAGTAGAGATACCAACATGCACAAAATCAGGCATTGTATTTAGATGTGCGGTGACGTCAGCCAGCATGAAACCCTGACTCTGTCCCCCTTTGCCCACCGTGATAGCGCCCCCTATCCACTCGATCCAGAAGGGCCGATATTCATCACTAGAGGCCAGTCCATCTTCATTGTGTGAGAACAGGAAAGTGTGTGACGGGCATCCGTCATAGCATGCCCCAATCCCGGCATTCCTACTCCTGAAAATAGTAATAAATGGTACACAAGACCAGTATCAAAAGCTACTCAACTGTTGTTTATGTGAACAAGCACTTAAAGGCAGTAGACACTATTGGTAATTGCTCAAAATAATTATTAGCATAAAACCTTTCTTGGTGACGAGTAATGGGGAGAGGTTGATGGTATAAAACATTGTGAAAAACGGCTCCCTCTGAAGTGCCATAGTTTTCGAGAAAAAAATAATTTTCCACGAATTTGAATTCAAGACCTCAGATTTAGAACTTGAGGTCTCGAAATCAACCATCGAAACGTACACAACTTCGTGTGACAATGTTGTTGTTTTCTTCCATTGTTAGTATCTCGCAACTTCGATGACCGATTGAGCTCAACATTTCACAGGTTTGTTATTTTTATGCATATGTTGAGATACACCAACTGTGAAGGCTATAGTCTTTGACAATTACCAATAGTGTCCAGTGCCTTTAATATTATACCTGTCTAGCACTGAGTAAGGAATTTGAGAGAAAGATAAATATATAAACTTGTGGCAGGGGATTCTGTGGTGTCCCCCCCCCCGCCTTTCCCCTAGAGATTATGTGCCCCCCCCCCCCCCAATATGGCGAACTGTATACAAACTACTTCAGATAGCGGCATCTTTTGAATCATCATCCTTCAGCCCATATTAATTTCCCACTATAGGGGACAGACTTCACTTGAACAAAGGCACTGGACACCTTTGGTAATTGTCAAAGACCGGTATCCTCACTTGGTGTATGCTAGCCCTATACATGACTCTTCCTATGTTGCTGTACACAGATAATGTAGTATAATACGAAAGTGTAAGGCCGCCAGGGCTTGGCGTATCCCAACTTTATGCATAAGGTTACACAATAATCTGGGGTGGATTTCACAAAGGTAGTCCTAACTTAGGACTAGTCCTAGACAATGCTAAGAGATAGGACCAGTCCTAAGTAAGGATGAGTTACTGGTCCTAACTTAGGACCAGTCCTATCTCTTAGCATTGCTTAGGACTAGTCCTAAGTTAGGACTACCTTTGTGAAATCCACCCCTGTACAAATTAGGACTCAATTGGTCAAAGGAATAATGAAAGAAGAAAACAAACACCATCTGGTGCACATTAATGTGTGTGCTTTAAGATACCTAAAATAGGCTTCAGGCCTGAAGAATTTTACGTTTGAGAGAGAAATTACCTCCTCAAAAAATACGTTACTTCGGGGAGCCATTTCTCAGAATGTTTTAAACTATCAACAGCTCTCCATTGCTCATCACCAAGTAAGTTTTTTAAGCTAAAACATTATTTTGAGTAATTACCAATAGTGTCCACTGCCTTTAAACTATCAACAGCTCTCCATTGCTCATCACCAAGTAAGTTTTTTAAGCTAAAACATTATTTTGAGTAATTACAAATAGTGTCCAGTGCCCTTAAGAAACCACTAGTATTAGTATTATTATACACATTTTTGGTACTTTTTTCTCACCTATAACTATAAAGGCAAAACCGGATTGTTGAGTCCTGGCCAACCCGAGTGAAAGCACAACATGGCCGGTCGCTTTCACTTTGAAGTTTATCCGGAACTTGAAGGAGGTGCTCAGAGGCTTCAGGATGAATCTAAAACTGTTTGGTTTCGGCTCGGTGGCGAAGGAGCAAGCTAAAGATATTAAAGGTAAAATTAAATATATCAATAAGATGACGAGTTGTCCTAACCTTTTAGCACCAAGTCTACTTTCTATGTATAATGTATCGACGTGTCTTAATAATCTGTATCACAAAGTCGCCTGAATGATTTTTTCACAAAAATATGACAACTCCTGGAGCTCTTTAGCATAAATCAAAATTAAAACTTACGTGTAGTTCGGCAAGCGTTTCTAAAAGGCTCGAAGGTGCCGTCTACCAACGATAAAACACATTAAAGGGTACCAATATTAAAATGGAGAATGCACACAAAAGTATGACAATCAATAGAGTTTACAACTCCCAGCTCTGTACCAGCCATTCAAACAAAAACTTACGCGTCGTTCGGCAAGCGTTTCTGAAAGCCTCAACGGTTTGATCACCCAAAGACGCGGGGTCCTGCCGGTCTACGGTCCGGACGAGTACACCGCACGAGGCTGCCGTAACCCACAGCACTGCAAAGTACACGGCGAGACACAAAGTCAAAGCAATGGGTTTGGTAACCATGTAACCGTTTGTAGTAACCATGATGCTTTAAACTCGTAAGTCAACCCTGCGGTGCCCAAAATCAAAAAGTGGGTTATTTGAGGCGCTCTCTGTCGCTGCAAAACCAACTTCTTGGTGTCGTCGATATGTTGCACTGATTGAGTATGTAGCTCTATTGCGTTCGACCATGAAGCTATTTATGATTCCACTCAATAAAGTTACCTTGTTGTTGAATTTGTTCCCAATTATCAGTTTGTTAAAGGCGCAGTCGCCATATCATGTTGACTCTATAAACCGGCTCTTTTTCAGAGCCAGCACTACTCACAAGCATTCAGACACAAAAAAAACAATAATTGTTTGTATACGCACAATCCTTGATAGTACCTTTAAGTCAACAACCTCGTATTAATTACTTGTTGTCCTCCAGCCCTTGCTCTACGAGGATCCAAGCTGATCGATGAAACTTGAGGACACTGCGTACGAGGTTGACATTGTTTCATATACTTCCCTCTCTACATTTTAAGTCAATATTGCCAAGGCATATTTGAATATAATTTGTTCCGTAAAGACTGTCGACCTTTTCTGTCGTATACACCGTGTGCAACAGTAATATAGAAACGATGATTACCATTCGACGAAATGGGTGTCAGACTAATTCCTCCCCAGACCTCTAATGTTGGCCATTGGGGGAAAGAAACAAATTCCAAAAATTCAAAAACCAAGGCAAACAAACAAACAAACAAACATTCCGAACCCTTCTGGTGGCCAATAGGGGAGGTAATATACAAACAAAAGCAAACAAACAGACAAGCAAAGTGTCTGAGGCCTATGGGCAGCCATTGGGGGACATACGTAAACAAAAGCAAATAAACAAAGCAAAGGAACTAAACAGGTATAAAGTATTGCCATTGACTTTACCCAAGCGTATCTAAGATATCAACTTTCATTCGGATGTTACTTTTTTTTCTCCAAACACATGATATTGTGAGGGTTTCCTCCGACCGCTTAGGGCGTCTAATAACTGGGCAACAACAGTAGCTCAAAGGTTTCCATTTTTAGTTAATTAAGCGTTGTTGTTGTTTGTTAGTAAATGGAAGAGCCTTTAAAGGCAGTGGACACTTAGTAATTGCTCAAAATAATTATTAGCATAAAACCTTTCTTGGTGACGAGTTATGGGGAGAGGTTGATGGTATAAAACATTGTGAAAAACGGCTCCCTCTGAAGTGCCATAGTTTTCGAGAAAGAAGTAATTTTTCCACGAATTCAAGACCTCAGATTTAGAACTTGAGGTCTCGAAATCAACCATCGAAACGTACACAACTTCGTGTGACAATGTTGTTGTTTTCTTTCACTATTAGTATCCCGCAACTTCGATGACCGATTGAGCTCAAAATGTCACTGGTTTGTTATTTTATGCATATGTTCAGATACATATGTTTTTGAAAGAATAGAAATAATGTTGAATTGAGTTGAAAGTACATTCACGGTGCACTTGTCAATGACAGCGCTAATGACGAAAACAAATGAACTGACCCAATCAACAACCGGAGGAACATTAGCTCTTGCCAACACGACGCTCATTTCGTAAACACAAAAAAACTAATCTTCTTTCATCATGATGATACCGCCAAACACTAATGACTTGGAGTTTAAAGGCACTGGACACTATTGGTAATTGTCAAATACCAGTATTCTCACGTAACTGCATAAGATAACAAACCTGTGAACATTTGGGCTCAATCGGTTATCGAAGTTGCGAGAAAATGATGAAAGAAAAAACTCCCTTGTTGGACGAATTTGTGTGCTTTCAGATAGGAATAAAAGACTTCTAGCTAGAAAGTCTTGTATTATTTTAGAGGGAGTCGTTTGCCACAATGTTTTATAATATCAACAGCTCTCCAATGCTCGTTACCAAGTCAGTTTTTAAGTTGTTTTAAGTAATTACCAAACGTGTACCTTCCCTTTATAGACACTGAACACTATAGAATTGTCAAAGACCGGTATTCTCACGTGGTGTATCCCAATTGCATAAGATAACTAACCTGTGAAAATTTTGGCTCAATCTGGCAGATTTTGTGCTTACTGTGCATTTTCTATTTCATAGCACTGCTAATCGTAAGCACACGAAAGGCATGCTAACCTTCCGGTGCTCACCGCACGAAAATGACGTCACAATGCAAATCTACGGTAAACACGCAATATGGCCGCCCAATTTTTCTGCTAACCTGTGGAATACGCTAAGGCTTAAGCATTTTTTTCTGCTACAGTAAGCACGCAAATTTGCTTACCGTTAAGCTGCGCTATGAAATTGGGCCCTGACAGCTGCTTAAGCAAAAAAAATTTGCTTAAGCAAAAAAATCATTGCTTAGTAAAATCAAATTACCGGCCAAGACTCCACTCAATTGTTATGCTAAGTAAACAACAGCTAAATACTAGTCATAAGCAATGTATATGGCATGAAATGTTGGCCAGTAACATGTGTAAATAAGCGAGCTATGTTCGTGCTTAAGCATACTTTTTGCTTAAGCAGCTCTATGAAATTGTGCCCAGGTCTTGGCCATGGTGCCTCTTAAGTTGTTTTCCACAGCTTCAAGGCTTCGCAATGGAAATGAAATGGAAATGGCCTTGCCCTTTCAAGATAAATGAGTTGGGGTGGTTCTGTAAAAAAAAAGCACGTTGGTTTCAACTCGACGTTTCGCTCAGTAAATCGTCTTCTAAAGGAAAAAAAAAAGAAAAACGACGATCTGAAAAGTCATATTTGTTGAGAAATAAAGTAATCACCCATTTTGGAGTTTATCGCTCAGTGAGCGTTTTATTAATTTTTATTTTTGCATCGATGTCATGCAAACTGTGTACTTGTAATCGGCTTTTCACTTTTCTCGTGACCCAGATGGTCGATCGACCTCAAACCTCTACAGGTTTTTCAGTTAATGTATGGTGGATTACATAAAGTGCTTACACTGTCATTAGCAATTTTTTTTTTTTTTTTTTTGCAAAAAATACTGCTGTAATGTTCCTTTAAATGAACTACAGGTTGTTAGGAGAAGGATAACAACTAAAATGGCTGCCGTGAGAAAACGGAAAGGACTTCTGAGAAGCTGTCTTCTAATATGTTTGATGACCAGTCTTCCGATTAGGGGTGGGTAACAAAAAATATAACTTAAAGACAGTGGACACCTTTGGTAATTATCAAAGACCAAATAATGCCAGAGATTGCTATTTATTTATAGTTTCTTCTTATTTCACAAGTTTGTTATTATGTGCATAATATGTTTATATCTACAAGTTAGAAGACTGGCCTTTGACAATTACCAATAGTGTCCGGGTATTTAAATAATCGGTAGGTCTCATGTCTTATGAAAGGCACCATTGTTTTCTACGCTTTTGTCACCAAATAACTATTCGCCATACAACTTGTCGCCAAGCTTATTATTATTATTTGGTGCTGTTTTGTTTTAATATCTCGTTGCTGTGGAAACGGTGACGTCATTGGGTGGAGCTGAATGCATGCAATTGCTTGCGAGCAAAGATTGCTTCATTTGATCTGGGAGACTATAGTAACAACAAACTGCAGTATCGGGACGTTTCCACCTACAGTTAATCGGGACAAAAACATTTTCTCTCAGGTACATTTTCGAAAAGAAAATCTTCAAACATTCATCATGGAAGCTACGATCATTATAATATTGGCTCTTAGTTTTGATGGTACAAATCGACCAGAGTGCAAGTCAACAACGGTTCATCGAAACACTCTACTTGGCTGAAACCGAGCCTTACTAATCATGGGTTTCAGTGGAAGACTGTATCTTCTCCTGTGATCTGTGGGCGAGACTGCTCTATGGATCCACAGTGTGTATCATTTAACTATCACATCATAAGAGGTATCTGTGTGTTGAATGATGCCAGCAGAGCTCACAGCCCTGATGACTTTGTGGCGAGTGAAGGGAGTGCCTACTATGATAACAACTTGGACACTTCTTCATTTTCACTACCCAGCACTAGTAGTTGTCTGGAGTTGTATCAAGCTGGTTACCGCATTAATGGTTTATACACCATCTTTCCTACAAGTCTGACCACCAGTGGGTTACAGGTTTACTGTGATATGAAGACAGATGGAGGCGGCTGGATCGTGTTCCAGAGGAGACAAGATGGCTCTGTTGACTTTTATCGTAACTGGGCCGAATACCAATCTGGGTTTGGTGATCTGCAGAGTGAGTTCTGGTTGGGGAATGATATCATGCGTGACCTTACTGGTCAGGTCAATGGCGACTCAGAGTAGATATGGAAGATTGGGAGTCCAACACAGCTTGGGCTTCTTATGATGAGTTCAGTGTTACCGGTAACAAGTACACTCTCCAGGTTGGTTCATATGATGCTCAGAGCACAGCAGGTGATGCAATGACATATCATAATGGATTACCATTCACAACAAGGATCAGGATAATGATGCAAGGTCTGGTTACAATTGTGCCGAGCGTTATGAAGGTGCCTGGTGGTTAATGACTGCCTTCATTCTCATCTGAACGGTAAATATTATCCAAGCCAAGATGTCAGCCCATCACGGGGAATACAATGGTACGAGTGGAAAGGAGCTCACGACTCCCTGAAGAAATGCAGCATGAAAATACGGCAAGTTTTGTAACTATCAACCCATTGACCGGGGACAGGGAATAAAATGGAATGACTGGAGTGGGGATTATTAATTACTCCCTCAAATAATGCAGCATGAAAATACGACAACTTAAACTCTAACCTTGGGATTACGGGACAAGAATGATTGACTTGTTGAACTGGAAAGGTTATTTTTGCTGCAGCTGAGAAATGCCCCAAGATTCTCCTTACGAACACAGAGATCAACAACACATCTACGGTATTATTTTTAATCGCGTTTAACATTATCAATGGGTTTGTTTTTAAGGAAGAAAAAAATGTTATCAAAAACTGCAACAAAAACAAATTCATATAAAGTCAACGTGGAAAGATGAACTTAAAATCAAAAGGCTAGAATGTCTTTGACAAAGGAACTGCCAACTGTTTGTTGGTGGTAAAAGGGACAATACGAAGACTTTCACAGCGGTATATTTTTATAACCATCATTCTAAAGTTGATTTCCATTCAGTATACAAACATCGGTAATATAAATTCATTAAATATTAGATATGGACTGTTTGACTATTGCAGTGGGATAAAAAGTTATCACATATTGTAGAATGTTCTTCACTGTAATTTTGACATTTTATGATCATAGTAGCATAGTGTTGTGATTTGTGTTGTGAAGCAAACTTTAAGCAAAATGTGCCTTTAAGCAAATGGTCCAATGAAGTAGTATTTAAAATTGTCAAGTGTCGATAATGTATTTTTGTAAACGTTTTTTAACAAAACATTGCAGTGTCTTTGCCGTGCGATCACACGGCAACGACACTGCCGGTTTTAAACGGCCGTTTAAGAACTCGTCGCTACCCTTTTATTCCCTTCGTTATAATACAAACATATCTGTGCGTACAAATATTGTGTAATTGTTTAGGTGCACAACAGCCGTTGGTAGTAGAGTGGTTCACAGTGGTACTTCAGTGCTGTATTGGTAGGACTTATAGAATTTAATTATTTACATTTTAAAACATTAATGTTAACTATTGTGGAATGTTGAGAAGAGAATTAGAAAAAACAGATTGTTGTAGTCCCACATACATTGCATGAAAATACTGATTGTTAAAGCGCCTTGAGTGTCAATGAGTGGCGCATATGAGCACTATAAGAAACCAATATTATCATAAGAAATGATAAGAAACCGTCAACAAGATTTCCTCGATTGTTTTAGCGCTCTGTTAGAAAAAAACAACACCTGCAAACGACGCTTCATTGAGCACTCCCTTTACACGGTCATTCTAATTCAATAGCAATTCTAACTGTGTACACATTCAACGGAATAAATAACTCAACGCTAACCCAATGAAACACGTATCCGGATCCCGCTAATAATCAAATCAGTCGAGATACGTCTGCACTTTTCCCGCCAAAATTGCTTCATTATGGCGGGAACTGATCCCCATCGCAGAGTGTCAGATGTTTATACTGATACAATAGGGGGCGCTCTAATTTGTGCAGGAGGCGTGTCCAACGGCACTTCCGTATCTTGATATGATAATTGACTCAGCAAATTTTCAGTTAATTTGCGAGAACGCATAGATATAAAACGTTGCCTGAACTTCAGACGTACGGGCAACTAAACATTTTCAAAATAAATGCAATGCTATCATCGTTTGTTTACCGATTCTTATCGGCATTAAATTTGTTTCCCTTTAAACATAACAACAATTTTCCGTAAACTTGAATTCTCACAATCGTTTTGATTTACTAGAATTCCCCCCCCTAACAAAACCTTCCACCCATTGTGCAGCAAGTGACACCCCCCCCCCCCAATCTTGCTCAATGTGTGCTCTGACCTGTGTCCCTAAAATCCTACAAGGAATTCCTGAAATTCCCAGAACACAATAGACAAACAATAGGAGGCGAGGGTTGTACATCAAGCCATAGATGCACCAAATACAGGTTGTGAAGAAAGCAACACTACGTGTGTCAAGCAAGGAAATGTCACTGGACCTGTCGTGTACATCATGTTGTGGACACTATTTTTAAAAGGGATGAAAGTACAGCCTACGATATTTGAAGTGACCACGACTGTCATGTTGAGAATTGATCATGACAGGAATTGTCGGAGAGAGAACTGACAGAGGTGAGTTTCTTTTTTTTCTCGTGTTGTTTTGAGGCTGATTTTTGTGTTCTTCAATAAGCTCGCCATCTTGTGTCTTGGTCCCCTGTAGTATCCATGTGTGTATTCATGTACGACCCTGATAGCAACCAGCCTATTTTTTTGTATTTACACGTTCGGTTGTGCTGTGGCATTGGGTTTCATACGTCGGGGGAACAGTTTCTTATGGCGCCACCACTTGTTCTTCTTCTTCTCCTCTTCCTTATAAAGTGCAGCCTTCAAAATGGTTTGAAGATGTACGCACTGCGTGTGAGCGCATGTGTTGACTAGGCAACAGGAATTTGTGTCAGGTGCAGGTAGAATTCGATATGAAATAATATCTAATTTACCTCAATGAGACATCCCTTTTTGTAAAAATGAGTAAAAAAAAGTGGTGGCGCCATACGGAAAGTAAGCGCAATAAAACTGGGTCCAGATACATTCAGGAAACAATGTTCTCCTTTGTTTTTGATCGTGAGCCTCAATTTATTATATCTTTCGCGCGTTCGTGATTTATTTACACAACATTTACAATAGATAGTGCTAAATTGTTTATCAGTAGAATTTTAAACAACTTTAAGACTAACCCTGTTGGTGCTTTACATTTCTACTTACATGTTTACGAGTGAACATTCATTATTTTAGTTTTCGATAAATGAACGAAAGTCAGATGAAACCTCTTGAAATTAAATATTTTGTATCAGTTTTGTTAGGGGTAGTTATTCATTGGTGATTATATCTTCATTAGCAATCAATTTGTTGTCGAGGCAGTCAAAAAATTACTTCGTACTACTTTAGATCTTATAGATGAGGTATAATAAGAAAAGAGAATTTTCTGTTGATAAAAAAGAGGGCGCTGTTTGACTTTATTTGCAGGTGTGTATGTTATGCTGTTTGCCCCCCCCCCCCCCTCCCGACCTCGCTGTTTGTCAGCCAAAACTAATACATGTACATCCAATAATTGGTTTGTTGTTTTCTGTCCAACGAATTATACACTATTGTTAACAATAGTGTAACATTCTTAACCCTCTGCCTGTGTTGAATTCCCATTATGGGGAACAAAATCTCCGGGAAACAAACTCAGAAACGACTTCACTTACAGATTGGGGTCAATGGTGCTTATTATAGTTACTCACAATATTGATAAAACACCCAGTCCCCGTGGTATGTGCTCCAAGTAGAGATACCAACATGCCAAAATCAGGCATTGTATTTAGATGTGCGGTGACGTCAGCCAGCATGAAACCCTGACTCTGTCCCCCTTTGCCCACCGTGATAGCGCCCCCTATCCACTCGATCCAGAAGGGCCGATATTCATCACTAGAGGCCAGTCCATCTTCATTGTGTGAGAACAGGAAAGTGTGTGACGGGCATCCGTCATAGCATGCCCCAATCCCGGCATTCCTACTCCTGAAAATAGTAATAAATGGTACACAAGACCAGTATCAAAAGCTACTCAACTGTTGTTTATGTGAACAAGCACTTAAAGGCAGTAGACACTATTGGTAATTGCTCAAAATAATTATTAGCATAAAACCTTTCTTGGTGACGAGTAATGGGGAGAGGTTGATGGTATAAAACATTGTGAAAAACGGCTCCCTCTGAAGTGCCATAGTTTTCGAGAAAAAAATAATTTTCCACGAATTTGAATTCAAGACCTCAGATTTAGAACTTGAGGTCTCGAAATCAACCATCGAAACGTACACAACTTCGTGTGACAATGTTGTTGTTTTCTTCCATTGTTAGTATCTCGCAACTTCGATGACCGATTGAGCTCAACATTTCACAGGTTTGTTATTTTTATGCATATGTTGAGATACACCAACTGTGAAGGCTATAGTCTTTGACAATTACCAGTAGTGTCCAGTGCCTTTAATATTATACCTGTCTAGCACTGAGTAAGGAATTTGAGAGAAATATAAATATATAAACTTGTGGCAGGGGATTCTGTGGTGTCCCCCCCCCCGCCTTTCCCCTAGAGATTATGTGCCCCCCCCCCCCCCAATATGGCGAACTGTATACAAACTACTTCAGATAGCGGCATCTTTTGAATCATCATCCTTCAGCCCATATTAATTTCCCACTATAGGGGAAAGACTTCACTTGAACAAAGGCACTGGACACCTTTGGTAATTGTCAAAGACCAGTATCCTCACTTGGTGTATGCTAGCCCTATACATGACTCTTCCTATGTTGCTGTACACAGATACTGTAGTATAATACGAAAGTGTAAGGCCGCCAGGGCTTGGCGTATCCCAACTTTATGCATAAGGTTACACAATAATCTGGGGTGGATTTCACAAAGGTAGTCCTAACTTAGGACTAGTCCTAGACAATGCTAAGAGATAGGACCAGTCCTAAGTAAGGATGAGTTACTGGTCCTAACTTAGGACCAGTCCTATCTCTTAGCATTGCTTAGGACTAGTCCTAAGTTAGGACTACCTTTGTGAAATCCACCCCTGTACAAATTAGGACTCAATTGGTCAAAGGAATAATGAAAGAAGAAAACAAACACCATCTGGTGCACATTAATGTGTGTGCTTTAAGATACCTAAAATAGGCTTCAGGCCTGAAGAATTTTACGTTTGAGAGAGAAATTACCTCCTCAAAAAATACGTTACTTCGGGGAGCCATTTCTCAGAATGTTTTAAACTATCAACAGCTCTCCATTGCTCATCACCAAGTAAGTTTTTTAAGCTAAACATTATTTTGAGTAATTACCAATAGTGTCCACTGCCTTTAAACTATCAACAGCTCTCCATTGCTCATCACCAAGTAAGTTTTTTAAGCTAAAACATTATTTTGAGTAATTACAAATAGTGTCCAGTGCCCTTAAGAAACCACTAGTATTAGTATTATTATACACATTTTTGGTACTTTTTTCTCACCTATAACTATAAAGGCAAAACCGGATTGTTGAGTCCTGGCCAACCCGAGTGAAAGCACAACATGGCCGGTCGCTTTCACTTTGAAGTTTATCCGGAACTTGAAGGAGGTGCTCAGAGGCTTCAGGATGAATCTAAAACTGTTTGGTTTCGGCTCGGTGGCGAAGGAGCAAGCTAAAGATATTAAAGGTAAAATTAAATATATCAATAAGATGACGAGTTGTCCTAACCTTTTAGCACCAAGTCTACTTTCTATGTATAATGTATCGACGTGTCTTCATAATCTGTATCACAAAGTCGCCTGAATGATTTTTTCACAAAAATATGACAACTCCTGGAGCTCTTTAGCATAAATCAAATTAAAACTTACGTGTAGTTCGGCAAGCGTTTCTAAAAGGCTCGAAGGTGCCGTCTACCAACGATAAAACACATTAAAGGGTACCAATATTAAAATGGAGAATGCACACAAAAGTATGACAATCAATAGAGTTTACAACTCCCAGCTCTGTACCAGCCATTCAAACAAAAACTTACGCGTCGTTCGGCAAGCGTTTCTGAAAGCCTCAACGGTTTGATCACCCAAAGACGCGGGGTCCTGCCGGTCTACGGTCCGGACGAGTACACCGCACGAGGCTGCCGTAACCCACAGCACTGCAAAGTACACGGCGAGACACAAAGTCAAAGCAATGGGTTTGGTAACCATGTAACCGTTTGTAGTAACCATGATGCTTTAAACTCGTAAGTCAACCCTGCGGTGCCCAAAATCAAAAAGTGGGTTATTTGAGGCGCTCTCTGTCGCTGCAAAACCAACTTCTTGGTGTCGTCGATATGTTGCACTGATTGAGTATGTAGCTCTATTGCGTTCGACCATGAAGCTATTTATGATTCCACTCAATAAAGTTACCTTGTTGTTGAATTTGTTCCCAATTATCAGTTTGTTAAAGGCGCAGTCGCCATATCATGTTGACTCTATAAACCGGCTCTTTTTCAGAGCCAGCACTACTCACAAGCATTCAGACACAAAAAAAACAATAATTGTTTGTATACGCACAATCCTTGATAGTACCTTTAAGTCAACAACCTCGTATTAATTACTTGTTGTCCTCCAGCCCTTGCTCTACGAGGATCCAAGCTGATCGATGAAACTTGAGGACACTGCGTACGAGGTTGACATTGTTTCATATACTTCCCTCTCTACATTTTAAGTCAATATTGCCAAGGCATATTTGAATATAATTTGTTCCGTAAAGACTGTCGACCTTTTCTGTCGTATACACCGTGTGCAACAGTAATATAGAAACGATGATTACCATTCGACGAAATGGGTGTCAGACTAATTCCTCCCCAGACCTCTAATGTTGGCCATTGGGGGAAAGAAACAAATTCCAAAAATTCAAAAACCAAGGCAAACAAACAAACAAACAAACATTCCGAACCCTTCTGGTGGCCAATAGGGGGAGGTAATATACAAACAAAAGCAAACAAACAGACAAGCAAAGTGTCTGAGGCCTATGGGCAGCCATTGGGGGACATACGTAACAAAAGCAAATAAACAAAGCAAAGGAACTAAACAGGTATAAAGTATTGCCATTGACTTTACCCAAGCGTATCTAAGATATCAACTTTCATTCGGATGTTACTTTTTTTTCTCCAAACACATGATATTGTGAGGGTTTCCTCCGACCGCTTAGGGCGTCTAATAACTGGGCAACAACAGTAGCTCAAAGGTTTCCATTTTAGTTAATTAAGCGTTGTTGTTGTTTGTTAGTAAATGGAAGAGCCTTTAAAGGCAGTGGACACTTAGTAATTGCTCAAAATAATTATTAGCATAAAACCTTTCTTGGTGACGAGTTATGGGGAGAGGTTGATGGTATAAAACATTGTGAAAAACGGCTCCCTCTGAAGTGCCATAGTTTTCGAGAAAGAAGTAATTTTTCCACGAATTCAAGACCTCAGATTTAGAACTTGAGGTCTCGAAATCAACCATCGAAACGTACACAACTTCGTGTGACAATGTTGTTGTTTTCTTTCACTATTAGTATCCCGCAACTTCGATGACCGATTGAGCTCAAAATGTCACTGGTTTGTTATTTTATGCATATGTTCAGATACATATGTTTTTGAAAGAATAGAAATAATGTTGAATTGAGTTGAAAGTACATTCACGGTGCACTTGTCAATGACAGCGCTAATGACGAAAACAAATGAACTGACCCAATCAACAACCGGAGGAACATTAGCTCTTGCCAACACGACGCTCATTTCGTAAACACAAAAAAACTAATCTTCTTTCATCATGATGATACCGCCAAACACTAATGACTTGGAGTTTAAAGGCACTGGACACTATTGGTAATTGTCAAATACCAGTATTCTCACGTAACTGCATAAGATAACAAACCTGTGAACATTTGGGCTCAATCGGTTATCGAAGTTGCGAGAAAATGATGAAAGAAAAAACTCCCTTGTTGGACGAATTTGTGTGCTTTCAGATAGGAATAAAAGACTTCTAGCTAGAAAGTCTTGTATTATTTTAGAGGGAGTCGTTTGCCACAATGTTTTATAATATCAACAGCTCTCCAATGCTCGTTACCAAGTCAGTTTTTAAGTTGTTTTAAGTAATTACCAAACGTGTACCTTCCCTTTATAGACACTGAACACTATAGAATTGTCAAAGACCGGTATTCTCACGTGGTGTATCCCAATTGCATAAGATAACTAACCTGTGAAAATTTTGGCTCAATCTGGCAGATTTTGTGCTTACTGTGCATTTTCTATTTCATAGCACTGCTAATCGTAAGCACACGAAAGGCATGCTAACCTTCCGGTGCTCACCGCACGAAAATGACGTCACAATGCAAATCTACGGTAAACACGCAATATGGCCGCCCAATTTTTCTGCTAACCTGTGGAATACGCTAAGGCTTAAGCATTTTTTT
This sequence comes from Asterias rubens, assembly GCF_902459465.1. Lineage (NCBI taxonomy): Eukaryota > Metazoa > Echinodermata > Asteroidea > Forcipulatida > Asteriidae > Asterias > Asterias rubens. The sequence goes on from NC_047075.1 coordinate 2,608,381, forward strand.
CTGCTACAGTAAGCACGCAAATTTGCTTACCGTTAAGCTGCGCTATGAAATTGGGCCCTGACAGCTGCTTAAGCAAAAAAAATTTGCTTAAGCAAAAAAATCATTGCTTAGTAAAATCAAATTACCGGCCAAGACTCCACTCAATTGTTATGCTAAGTAAACAACAGCTAAATACTAGTCATAAGCAATGTATATGGCATGAAATGTTGGCCAGTAACATGTGTAAAATAAGCGAGCTATGTTCGTGCTTAAGCATACTTTTTGCTTAAGCAGCTCTATGAAATTGTGCCCAGGTCTTGGCCATGGTGCCTCTTAAGTTGTTTTCCACAGCTTCAAGGCTTCGCAATGGAAATGAAATGGAAATGGCCTTGCCCTTTCAAGATAAATGAGTTGGGGTGGTTCTGTAAAAAAAAAGCACGTTGGTTTCAACTCGACGTTTCGCTCAGTAAATCGTCTTCTAAAGGAAAAAAAAAGAAAAACGACGATCTGAAAAGTCATATTTGTTGAGAAATAAAGTAATCACCCATTTTGGAGTTTATCGCTCAGTGAGCGTTTTATTAATTTTTATTTTTGCATCGATGTCATGCAAACTGTGTACTTGTAATCGGCTTTTCACTTTTTCTCGTGACCCAGATGGTCGATCGACCTCAAACCTCTACAGGTTTTTCAGTTAATGTATGGTGGATTACATAAAGTGCTTACACTGTCATTAGCAATTTTTTTTTTTTTTTTTTTGCAAAAAATACTGCTGTAATGTTCCTTTAAATGAACTACAGGTTGTTAGGAGAAGGATAACAACTAAAATGGCTGCCGTGAGAAAACGGAAAGGACTTCTGAGAAGCTGTCTTCTAATATGTTTGATGACCAGTCTTCCGATTAGGGGTGGGTAACAAAAAATATAACTTAAAGACAGTGGACACCTTTGGTAATTATCAAAGACCAAATAATGCCAGAGATTTGCTATTTATTTATAGTTTCTTCTTATTTCACAAGTTTGTTATTATGTGCATAATATGTTTATATCTACAAGTTAGAAGACTGGCCTTTGACAATTACCAATAGTGTCCGGGTATTTAAATAATCGGTAGGTCTCATGTCTTATGAAAGGCACCATTGTTTTCTACGCTTTTGTCACCAAATAACTATTCGCCATACAACTTGTCGCCAAGCTTATTATTATTATTTGGTGCTGTTTTGTTTTAATATCTCGTTGCTGTGGAAACGGTGACGTCATTGGGTGGAGCTGAATGCATGCAATTGCTTGCGAGCAAAGATTTGCTTCATTTGATCTGGGAGACTATAGTAACAACAAACTGCAGTATCGGGACAGTTTTCCACCTACAGTTAATCGGGACAAAAACATTTTCTCTCAGGTACATTTTCGAAAAGAAAATCTTCAAACATTCATCATGGAAGCTACGATCATTATAATATTGGCTCTTAGTTTGATGGTACAAATCGACCAGAGTGCAAGTCAACAACGGTTCATCGAAACACTCTACTTGGCTGAAAACCGAGCCTTACTTAATCATGGGTTTCAGTGGAAGACTGTATCTTCTCCTGTGATCTGTGGGCGAGACTGCTCTATGGATCCACAGTGTGTATCATTTAACTATCACATCATAAGAGGTATCTGTGTGTTGAATGATGCCAGCAGAGCTCACAGCCCTGATGACTTTGTTGCGAGTGAAGGGAGTGCCTACTATGATAACAACTTGGACACTTCTTCATTTTCACTACCCAGCACTAGTAGTTGTCTGGAGTTGTATCAAGCTGGTTACCGCATTAATGGTTTATACACCATCTTTCCTACAAGTCTGACCACCAGTGGGTTACAGGTTTACTGTGATATGAAGACAGATGGAGGCGGCTGGATCGTGTTCCAGAGGAGACAAGATGGCTCTGTTGACTTTTATCGTAACTGGGCCGAATACCAATCTGGGTTTGGTGATCTGCAGAGTGAGTTCTGGTTGGGGAATGATATCATGCGTGACCTTACTGGGTCAGGTCAATGGCGACTCAGAGTAGATATGGAAGATTGGGAGTCCAACACAGCTTGGGCTTCTTATGATGAGTTCAGTGTTACCGGTAACAAGTACACTCTCCAGGTTGGTTCATATGATGCTCAGAGCACAGCAGGTGATGCAATGACATATCATAATGGATTACCATTCACAACAAAGGATCAGGATAATGATGCAAGGTCTGGTTACAATTGTGCCGAGCGTTATGAAGGTGCCTGGTGGTTTAATGACTGCCTTCATTCTCATCTGAACGGTAAATATTATCCAAGCCAAGATGTCAGCCCATCACGGGGAATACAATGGTACGAGTGGAAAGGAGCTCACGACTCCCTGAAGAAATGCAGCATGAAAATACGGCAAGTTTTGTAACTATCAACCCATTGACCGGGGACAGGGAATAAAATGGAATGACTGGAGTGGGGATTATTAATTACTCCCTCAAATAATGCAGCATGAAAATACGACAACTTAAACTCTAACCTTGGGATTACGGGACAAGAATGATTGACTTGTTGAACTGGAAAGGTTATTTTTGCTGCAGCTGAGAAATGCCCCAAGATTCTCCTTACGAACACAGAGATCAACAACACATCTACGGTATTATTTTTAATCGCGTTTAACATTATCAATGGGTTTGTTTTTAAGGAAGAAAAAAATGTTATCAAAAACTGCAACAAAAACAAATTCATATAAAGTCAACGTGGAAAGATGAACTTAAAAATCAAAAGGCTAGAATGTCTTTGACAAAGGAACTGCCAACTGTTTGTTGGTGGTAAAAGGGACAATACGAAGACTTTCACAGCGGTATATTTTTATAACCATCATTCTAAAGTTGATTTCCATTCAGTATACAAACATCGGTAATATAAATTCATTAAATATTAGATATGGACTGTTTGACTATTGCAGTGGGATAAAAAGTTATCACATATTGTAGAATGTTCTTCACTGTAATTTTGACATTTTATGATCATAGTAGCATAGTGTTGTGATTTGTGTTGTGAAGCAAACTTTAAGCAAAATGTGCCTTTAAGCAAATGGTCCAATGAAGTAGTATTTAAAATTGTCAAGTGTCGATAAATGTATTTTTGTAAACGTTTTTTTAACAAAACATTGCAGTGTCTTTGCCGTGCGATCACACGGCAACGACACTGCCGGTTTTAAACGGCCGTTTAAGAACTCGTCGCTACCCTTTTATTCCCTTCGTTATAATACAAAACATATCTGTGCGTACAAATATTGTGTAATTGTTTAGGTGCACAACAGCCGTTGGTAGTAGAGTGGTTCACAGTGGTACTTCAGTGCTGTTATTGGTAGGACTTATAGAATTTAATTATTTACATTTTAAAACATTAATGTTAACTATTGTGGAATGTTGAGAAGAGAATTAGAAAAACAGATTGTTGTAGTCCCACATACATTGCATGAAAATACTGATTGTTAAAGCGCCTTGAGTGTCAATGAGTGGCGCATATGAGCACTATAAGAAACCAATATTATCATAAGAAATGATAAGAAACCGTCAACAAGATTTCCTCGATTGTTTTAGCGCTCTGTTAGAAAAAAACAACACCTGCAAACGACGCTTCATTGAGCACTCCCTTTACACGGTCATTCTAATTCAATAGCAATTCTAACTGTGTACACATTCAACGGAATAAATAACTCAACGCTAACCCAATGAAACACGTATCCGGATCCCGCTAATAATCAAATCAGTCGAGATACGTCTGCACTTTTCCCGCCAAAATTGCTTCATTATGGCGGGAACTGATCCCCATCGCAGAGTGTCAGATGTTTATACTGTACAATAGGGGGCGCTCTAATTTGTTGCAGGAGGCGTGTCCAACGGCACTTCCGTATCTTGATATGATAATTGACTCAGCAAATTTTCAGTTAATTTGCGAGAACGCATAGATAAAAACGTTGCCTGAACTTCAGACGTACGGGCAACTAAACATTTTCAAAATAAATGCAATGCTATCATCGTTTGTTTACCGATTCTTATCGTGCATTAAATTTGTTTCCCTTTAAACATAACAACAATTTTCCGTAAACTTGAATTCTCACAATCGTTTTGATTTACTAGAATTCCCCCCCTAACAAAACCTTCACCCATTGTGCAGAAGTGACCCCCCCCCCCCCAATCTTGCTCAATGTGTGCTCTGACCTGTGTCCCTAAAATCCTACAAGGAATTCCTGAAATTTCCAGAACACAATAGACAAACAATAGGAGGCGAGGGTTGTACATCAAGCCCATAGATGCACCAAATACAGGTTGAAAGCAACACTACGTGTGTCAAGCAGGAAATGTCCTCTGGACATGTCGTGTAAATCATGTATGTGGACACTATTTTTAAAAGGGAATGAAAGCACAGCCTACGACCTGTCATGTTGAGAATTGATCATGAAGGAATTGTCGGAGAGAGAACTGACAGAGGTGAGTTTCTTTTTTTTCTCGTGTTGTTTTGAGGCTTGCTTTTTGTGTTCTTCAATAAGCTTGCCATCTTGTGTCTTGGTCCCTGTAGTATCCATGTGTGTATTCATGTACGACCCTGATAGCAACCAGCCTATTTTTTTTATTTACACGTTCGGTTGTGCTGTGGCATTGGGTTTCATACGTCGGGGAAAAGTTTCCTTATGGCGCCACCACTTTTTCTTCTTCTTCTTCCTCTTCCTTATAAAGTGCAGCCTTCAAAATGGTTGAAGATGTACGCACTGCGTGTGAGCGCATGTGTTGACTTAGGCAACAGGAATTTGTGTCAGGTGCAGGTAGAATTCGATATGAAATAATACCTAATTTACCTCAATGAGACATCCCTTTTTGTAAAAATGAGTAAACAAAAGTGGTGGCGCCATACGGAAAGTAAGGCGTAATAAAACTGGGTCCAGAAATAAGATACATTCAAGAAACAATGTTCTCCTTTGTTTTTGATCGTGAGCCTCAATTTAATTATATCTTTCGCGCGTTCGTGATTTATTTACACAACATTTACAATAGATAATGCTAAATTGTTTATCAGTAGAATTTTAAACAACTTTTAGACTAACCCTGTTGGTGCTTTACATTTCTACTTACAATGTTTATGAGTGAACATTCATTATGGAAAAGTTTCCGTATGGCGCCACCACTTTTTCATTTGATATGAAATAATATAGTATCTAATTTACGTCATTGAGATATCCTTTTCGGTAAAAATGAGTGAAAAGGTGGTGGCGCCATACGGAAAGTTATCCGGGGTGGTTATTCATTGGTGATTATATCTTCATTAGCAATCAATTTGTTGTTGAGGCAGTCAAAAAATTACTTCGTACTACTTTAGATCTTATAGATGAGGTATAATAAGAAAAGAGAATTTTCTGTTGATAAAAAAGAGGGCGCTGTTTGACTTTATTTGCAGGTGTGTTATGTTATGCTGTTTGCCCCCCTCCCCCCGACCTCGCTGTTTGTCAGCCAAAACTAAATACATCCAATAATTGGTTTGTTGTTTTCTGTCCAACGAATTATACACTATTGTTTAACAATAGTGTAACATTCTTAACCCTCTGCCTGTGTTGAGTTCCCATTATGGGGAACAAAATCTCCGGGAGACAAACTCAGAAACGACTTCACTTACAGATTGGGGTCAATGGTGCTTATTATAGTTACTCACAATATTGATAAAACACCCAGTCCCCGTGGTATGTGCTCCAAGTAGAGATACCAACATGCACAAAATCAGGCGTTGCATTTAGATGTGCGGTGACGTCAGCCAGCGTGAAACCCTGACTCTGTCCCCCTTTGCCCACCGTGATAGCGCCCCCTATCCACTCGATCCAGAAGGGCCGATATTCATCACTAGAGACCAGTCCATCTTCATTGTGTGAGAACAGGAAAGTGGATGACGGGCATCCGTCATAGCATACCCCAATCCCGGCATTCATTTCCCCTGGACCGGATGATCCTACTCCTGAAAATAGTAATAAATGGAAGAGTCATTAAAGGCAGTGGACACTATTAGTAATTGCTCAAAAGAATTATTAGCATAAAACCTTTCTTGGTTACGAGTAATGGGGAGAGGTTGATGGTATAAAACATTGTGAAAACGGCTCCCTCTAAGGTGCCATAGTTTTCGAGAAAGAAGTAATTTTTCCACGAATTTGAATTCAAGACCTCAGATTAAGAACTTGAGGTCTCGAAATCAACCATCTAAACGCACACAACTTCGTGTGACAATGATGTTTTTTTCTTTCATTATTATCTCGCAAGTTCGATCATCGATTGAGCTCAAATTTGCACAGGTTTGTTATTTTATACATATGTTGAGATACACCAAGTGAGAAGGCTAGTCTTTGACAATTACCAATAGTGTCCACTGCCTTTAAACTATCAACAGCTCTCCATTGCTCATCACCAAGTAAGTATGTTAAGCTAAAACATTATTTTGAGTAATTACAAATAGTGTCCTGTGCCTTTAAGAAACCACTAGTATTAGTATTATCATACACATTTTTGGCACTTTTTTCTCACCTTATATCTATAAAGGCAAAACCGGATTGTTGAGTCCTGGCCAATCCGAGTGAAAGCACAACATGGCCGGCCGCTTTCACTTTGAAGTTAATCCGGAACTTGAAGGAGGTGCTCAGAGGCTTCAGGATGAATCTAAAACTGTTTGATTTCGGCTCGGAGGCGAAGGAGCAAGCTAAAGATATTAAAGGTAAAATTAAATAATATCAATACGATGACGAGTTGTCCTAACCTTTTAGCACCAAGTCTACTTTCTATGTATAATGTATCGACGTGTCTTAATAATCTGTATCACCAAGTCGCCTGTTGTTCACAAAAATATGACAACTCCTGGAGCTCTTTAGCATAAATCAAAATTAAAACTTACGTGTAGTTCGGCAGGCGTTTCTAAAAGGCTCGAAGGTGCCGTCTACCAACGATAAAACACATTAAATGGTACCAATATTAAAACGGAGAATGCACACAAAAGTATGACAATCAATAGAGTTTACAACTCCCAGATCTGTACCAGCCATTCAAACAAAAACTTACGTGTCGTTCGGCAAGCGTTTCTGAAAGCCTCAACGGTTTGATCACCCAAAGACGCGGGGTCCTGCCGGTCTACGGTCCGGACGAGTACACCGCACGAGGCTGCCGTAACCCACAGCACTGCAAAGTACACGGCGACACACAAAGTTAAAGCAATGGGTTTGGTAACCATGTAACCGTTTGTAGTAACCATGATGCTTTAAACTCGTAAGTTAACCCTGCGGTGCCCAAAATCAAAAAGTGGGTTATTTGAGGCGCTCTCTGTCGCTGCAAAACCAACTTCTTGGTGTCGTCGATATGTTGCACTGATTGAGTATGTAGCTCTATTGCGTTCGACCATGAAGTTATTAGCTCCAGGATTCCACTCAATAAAGTTACCTTGTTGTTGAATTTGTTCCCAATTATCAGTTTGTTAAAGGCGCAGTCGCCATATCATGTTGACTCTATAAACCGGCTCTTTTCAGAGCCAGCACTACTCACAAGCTTTCAGACAAAAAAAAAACAATAATTGTTTGTATACGCACAATCCTTGATAGTACCTTTAAGTCAACAACCTCGTATTAATTACTTGTTGTCCTCCAGCCCTTGCTCTACGAGGATCCAAGCTGATCGATGAAACTTGAGGACACTGCGTACGAGGTTGACATTGTTTCATATACTTCCCTCTCTACATTTTAAGTCAATATTGCCAAGGCATATTTGAATATAATTTGTTCAGTAAAGACTGTCGACCTTTTCTGTCGTATACACCGTGTGCAACAGTAATATAGAAACGATGATTACCATTCGACGAAATGGGTATCAGACTAATTCTAATGTTGGCCATTGGGGGAAAGAAACAAATTCCAAAAATTCAAAAACCAAGGCAAACAAACAAACAAACAAACATTCCGAACCCTTCTGGTGGCCAATAGGGGGAGGTAATATACAAACAAAAGCAAACAAACAGACAAGCAAAGTGTCTGAGGCCTATGGGCAGCCATTGGGGGACATACGTAAACAAAAGCAAATAAACAAAGCAAAGGAACTAAACAGGTATAAAGTATTGCCATTGAATTTACCAAAGCGTATCTTAGATATCAACTTTTATTTGGATGTTCCTTTTTTTTCTCCAAACACATGATATTGTGAGCGTTTCCTCCGACCGCTTATAGGGCGTCTAACTGGGCAACAACAGTAGCTCAAAGGTTTCCATTTTTAGTTAATTAAGCGTTGTTGTTGTTTGTTAGTTGTTTTGTTCGTATTCGTACGTCCTCTGTTTGTCCGTTTATCTTGTCTCTGTCTGTCTACGGGCTGATTACTGCAAGCCTCGGCTTATCAAACCGGCCTCCATACTGTTTCTTTTCTTTGTACTACACACTACTATGTTTGCTATTACAATGTATACGCTTCTCTTAATATGCTAGCATGACGTCACCATTCTATATACCCAAAACGAGGCCATCGGCGCAGCCACATGCAACTAGGGCACTTTTCGAAACCACGGCTTCGGCTCCAGATTCGGCTCCAGACCCCGTAACTCCAGATTCGGCTCAAGATTCGGCCCAGGCTAGCTTGGCCCGCGGTTGTTTTAACAACTGCGCGTGCTTTGCGTACACGTTCAGGGCTTCAGACGAGAAAAAGGAGCCTGAAACCGAAGCCGTGGTTTCGAAAAGGGCATATGATATCGAGTGGCTGGTATTGGTGGTGGCGTGGTGTGCGCCGATGGCGTCATTTTGGGTTTGAAAGATCATCATGCATGAATATTAAGAGAGGCAATGCACTCTGTAATGCTGTGTTTTTGAAAGAATAGAAATAATGTTGAATTGAATTGAAAGTACATTCACGGTTCACTTGTCAATGACAGCACTAATGACGATGAAACAATTAACCTATTAGCCATATTATAACGACAATCATTTTGTAAACCGAAAATATAGTTTTCTTTCATCATGATTAAAAGCACTGGACCTTATGGTAATTACTCAAAATAGTTGTTAGCCAAAAGAACTTACATTGTATTGAGCATTGGAGAGGCTTTGATAGTAAAAACTATTGAATTGAACTGAAAGTACTATTGAATTGAATTGAAAGTACGTTCACGGTTCACTTGTCAATGACAGCGCTAATGACGATAAAAAATAATAAACCTATTAGCCATATAACGACAATCATTTTGTAAACCGAAAATACAGTTTTCTTTCATCATGATTAAAGACACTGGACCTTATTGGAAATTACTCAAATTAGTTGTTAGCCAAAAGAACTTACATTGTATTGAGCATTGGAGAGGCTTTGATAGTAAAAAAAAAAAAAAAAAAAAAAAAAACATCGTGAGAAACGGCTTTCCTGTAGTTCTTGTTGAGATAGAGGTAATTTCTCACTCAAATAATAAAATACTTCAGCTGAAGCCTTTTAAGCACACAAAGTTGTGCAACACGGATGTTTCTTCTTGCAACTTCGGTGACCAATTGAGCCATACTTTTGTTGGGATACACCAAGAAAGAACACTGGTCTTTGACGGATTTAACCAAACGTGTCCGGTGCCTTTAAAGGGTCTATGTAACTTTTGTAGGACAAAAAACACAATATCCACAGATTTACACTAAACTTACACAGTTTGAAGATAATGATAGTAGAAAGCTTCCCTGAAAACATTACGTGCTGAGGTGCTTTAGTTTTGGGGAAATTAGTAAAACAATGCCATGAAAATAATTTTCATCTCAAAATAGTTGAAAATAATTTTCATCTCATGAGACGAAAATTATTTTAATCATTTTTACAAACGTATTTTCATGACATTGTTTTACTCATTTCTCAAAAACTACAGCACCTCAGTAAGTAATATTTGAAGGGAAGCTTTCCACTCTCATTATCTTCAAACCCTGTAAGTTTAATGTAAATCTATGGACATTTTGAAAAGGTACCCAAAAATCCTTTAACTGTCAAATACTAATGACTATAGCAATTAATCAATGTGGGCAGACCGCAGCAATACTTTAATGATTAAAATGAATAATTCAGCTCTTGCCAACACGACGCTCATTTTGTAAACACAAAAATTAATCTTCTTTCATCATGATGATACCGCCAAACACTAATGACTTGGAGTTTAAAGGCACTGGACACTATTGGTAATTGTCAAATACCAGTATTCTCACGTAACTGCATAAGATAACAAACCTGTGAACATTTGGGTTCAATCGGTTATCGAAGTTGCGAGAAAATGATGAAAGAAAAAACACCCTTTTTGGACGAATTTGTGTGCTTTCAGATAGGAATAAAAGACTTCTAGCTAGAAAGTCTTTCATTATTTTAGAGGGAGTCGTTTGCCACAATGTTTTATACTATCAACAGCTCTCCAATGCTCGTTACCAAGTCAGTTTTTAAGTTGTTTTAAGTAATTACCAAACGTGTACCTTCCCTTTAAAGACACTGAACACTAATTGTAATTGTCAAAGACCAGTATTCTCACGTGGTGTATCCCAATTGCATAAAATAACTAACCTGTGAACATTTTGGCTCAATCGGTTATCGAATTTGCGATCATCTTTGTATGCTTTTAGATGTATAATAAAAGGCTTCAGCTGAGAAGTATTTTATTTGAGTGAGAAATTACTTTTCTCAAAAATTACGTTACTTCAGAGTGAGCCGTTCCTCACAATGTTTTATGTTATAAACAGCTCTCCATTGCTCGTTACCAAGTAAGCTTTTATGCTAACAATTATTTTGAGTAATAACCAATAGTATCCATAATCGGTATAATCATGTTGATGCCTGGTAAAAGGCTTTAAAAAGTATTAAAATAATCCTTGTTAAAAGTCATCACCATTAAAAAATACCTGTACCCATTTCCGAGAAGCACTAATTGTTCCCTGGGGAATCATAATATCCAACTCCCTGTTATTAAAAGTCATTTTACTGTCAAATTTCATGCCTGGAATTACATGGTAGGCATGACCTATGTTGCCCCGGGCCCAATTTCATAGCGCTGCTTAGCGGCCGATTTTGTGCTTACTGTGCAATTTCTATTTCATAGCACTGCTAACCGTAAGCACACGAAAGGCATGCTAACCTTCCGGTGCTCACCGCACGAAAATGACGTCACAATGCAAATCTACGGTAAACACGCAATATGGCCGCCCAATTTTTCTGCTAACCTGTGGAATACGCTAAGGCTTAAGCATTTTTTTCTGCTACAGTAAGCACGCAAATTTGCTTACCGTTAAGCAGCGCTATGAAATTGGGCCCTGAGAGCTGCTTTAGCAAAAACATTTGCTTAAGCAAAAAATTAATTGCTTGTAAAATCAAATTACCGGCCAAGACTCCACTCAATTGTTATGCTAAGTAAACAACAGCTAAATACTAGTCATAAGCAATGTATATGGCATGAAATGTTGGCCAGTAACATGTGTAAAATAAGCGAGCTATTTTATTGCTTAAGCATACTTTTTGCTTAAGCAGCTCTATGAAATTGTGCCCAGGTCTTGGCCATGGTGCCTCTTAAGTAGTTTTCCACAGCTTCAAGACTTCGCAATGGAAATGAAATGGAAATGGCCTTGCCCTTTCAACAAAGATGAAAGGCCAGATGTCATATAATTTGAATAATCATGAAAAAGACGAAAGCTATAAGTAAATTACAAGCTTTTGTAACAATGTGGGAAAATAGCTTCTTTAAGTGCATGGCTAATAGTTAATGTGCATTGTTATAGGCATAACATGCGACGGGCCATTGTTTGACCGTTTAAAATCTAACATATTAATAAAATTCAAATGTTGATGTTGTTTGTAGTTGCTGGGCACCTCTGAAAAAAACAGTGTTTCACTAAGAGGTCTCCCCAGGGTTAATAAGGAATAAATACAAATATATTTTGAAATTTTAACCACGATTCTATCAATTTTAATACTGCAATGTTGTAAGGTTTTTGAACACTACACTCGGGTCAAAATTTACCCGGATTTGGGTCCCAGCGGGCCAGACCCATTTCTGGGTTGGTTTGACCCTGAATCCGTGTCAATGTGACCCGGACTCATTGTTACCAGAAATTTGGTTAAAAGCGTGGATTTTGACTCGGATTTCAGGACACGTTGACACAGATTCCGGGTCAAACTGACCCTTAAATGGGTCTGGCCCCCCTGGGACCCAAATCTGGGTTAATTGGCGAGGCATTTCACTTTTGTGCTGAGATTTACAAATTCTATGCTTGTGAAGCTTCTACGTGTAAAATAAATGACATACATCTTCATTCAGAGTGAGTAGGGATTCATGTAATAGCCAAATACTTGATCTACAAAAGGTATCAAAGTCATATTATTAAGGGCATTGGGGATGGACACTATTGGTATACATTCAAAGAAAATAACTGTTAGCATACAAACTTACTTGGTAACGAGCAATGGAGAGCTGTATAAAACATTGTTAGAAGCGACTCCCTCTAAAGTAACGTAGTTTCTGAGGAAGGGGGTAATTTCTCTTTCACATATTAAACAGACTTCAGGCCTGAAGCCTATTATTAGGCTTTTGAAAGCACAGATGTGCAACAAGGGTGTGTTTTCTTTCATTCATTTTTTGCAACTTCGGGGACCAATTAAAGACACTGGACACTGTTGGTAATTGTCAAATACCAGTCTTCTCACTTAGTGTATCTCAACATAAGCATAAATAAACAAACCTGTGAAAAATTGAGCTCAATTGGTCGTCGAGGTTGCGAGATAAATGAAAGATAAAAACAAACCTGTCACACGACGTTATGGTTTTCACATGCTTGATTTTGAGACCTCAAATTCTAAATCTGAGGTCTTGAAATCAAATTCGTGGAAAATTATTTCTTTCTGGAAAACTATGTCACTTCATGTTTTATACCATCAACCTCTCCCTATTATTGTTACCAAGTAAGGTTTTATGCTAATAATTATTTTGAGTAATTACCAATAATAGTGTCTACTGCCTTTAAGTTCAAATTTTCACAGACCTTTTATTTTTAAGCATAATGTTGAGACACACTAAGTGAGAACTGGGCCCAATTTCAAAGAGGTGCTTAAGCAAAAGATACTGCTTAAAACTCCAGTTATGAGCAGGATACCAATCACAAATTGTACATGTGACAATGTGTGCTTGTGCAGCTCTATGAAATTTGGCCGTGGTCTTTGACAATATCCAGAACTGTAAAGTGTCTTTAAGAAACACACACACATTCTTGTAAATGAAGACGGACGGTCCCAAACCAATCGATATGTTGTTTGTGTTTAGCTGTGCCGTTGTCAGAGTGCCCTGTTGCAGTGCCGTTAATCTCAGATCGATCCAAAATGGCCGATCAGCGAGAGTATTGACTGGCGCTTATAAGCCAAATACTCTAAGCACAACATTGCATTGTGACCAACTGCAGTCAACGATGACCGATTGAGAACATTATACATTATTGCCGGTATTACAATGTTACAGTGGTAACCATAAACCTTAAACCAATGCATTAACACGAGCTCCAAACGCTTCGAAACTTTTTTATTTTTATTTTTTATGAACAAGCCATCTCATCTTACTTATCTGTCTAGCCTATTTCACTCCACTGCTGGAGGAAAGCCTCTTCACAAATTATCCATCTCACTCTATCCTGCGCTGTTTGTTGCAAAGCAATGCCCCTGTATGTACTTAGTTTATCTCTCCACCTTCTATTTCGTCTCCCTCTTTTTCTTGTCCAGTTTCTTGGAGTCCAATTGGTTGTTTTGCGTGCCCCCCTGTTGTCATACCTCCTTGCTAGGTGACCTGCCCATCTCCACTTCTTTGAGTTAATGGTCTTATTAATTTCATGCACTCTTGATTTCTTTCTAAGGTCTTGTTTATTATGCTTATCAAACACATCTGTGAAAGCCGTCACCAATTGGGAATAATTCTTAACTAGGCAAAGTGAAAGAGTGTGGCACCCGGTGCACGAAGTGTCTGGCTTTTAGCACCAGCCTCAAAACGTTACGCAACCAAGCCCAGTCTTAACTATCGATATATCTCAAATGTTTTGTCAAGTACCCTTCTTGTTTCACTTTATACACAGCTTGGGGTGTATTTTGACGCTGGACCAAACCCTTGGATATCGTGCGGAATCTTAAAGAAACATTACAGAATTGGTAAGCAACAAAACTCGTTTAAGATCACAGATTTACATGGAACTAACAGGGTCAAATGATGTTTTAGTTTAGTTCATTTGGTTTGACTCTTTTCAGCGCTTTGATCTCAATGAAAAGACGCTTTACAAATGCACTGTTGTAATGTATGTATTTCTGTAAGTATATTTGATGAGAAATTTTATTTTTAATAAAACTAATGTCCCGTTTGAAGTTTACAGCCCAGTGAGCGTTTTAATCATTTGTTTTGAATCGATGTCATGCAATGGGTTTTTCACTATTTTCTCGTGACCTAGATGGCTGATCGATCTCAAACTTCTCCTGGTGGTTTGTCAGTTTATGTAAACGGTGGATTACATAAAGTACTTACACTGTCAGCAACTTTTTTTTTTAGCAAGCAAATTCTGTAATGTTCCTTTAAATGAACTACAGGTTGTTAGGAGAAGGATAACAACTACAATGGCTGTCGGGAGAAAACGGAAGGGACTTTTGAGAATCTGTCTTCTCATGTGTTTGATGATCAGTCTTCCGATTGGGGGTGAGTAACAAAAAATATAACTTAAAGGCACTGCCGTCAATTTCACAAAACTCTTCCTGACTTAGGATTAATCTTATGACTTAGGACGAGTCCCAACCCTGCAGTGTAGCATGCAGACCTTAAGATTAATCCTAAGTTAGGCTAACTCGGGATAAGACGAGTCCTAACTCTTTATGAAATCGACGGCTGTTGTATCCCCACTTATACATTAAATAACAAACATGTGAAAATTAGGGCTCAATTGGTCCACGAAGTTACAAAAGAATAATGAAAGAAAAAACACCCTTGTTGCATTACTTTGTGCTTTCAGATGCATAATAAAAAACTTCAACTGAATAATTTTATTATTTGAGTGGAAAAAGACATCTTTCTCAAATACTACGTCACTTCAGAGGGAGCTGTTAGTCACAGTGTCCGGTGCATTTAAAGGCATGCACTGGACACTATTGGTAACACTCAAAATAATTGTTAGCATAACACCATACTTTGTAATGGGTAGTGGAGAGCTGTTTGTAGTATAAAACATTGTGAGAAACGACTCCCACTGAAGTAACGTAGTTTTTACGAAAGAAGTGATTTTACACGAATTTGATTTCGAGAACTCAGGTTTAGAATTTGAGGTCTCAAAATCAAGCATCTGAAAGCACACAACTTTAAGACACATTGTCATAAATTTAAAGGCAGGGTCATACTTAACGTATTTTTTTTAGAGAGGTCATTACTCACTCACATGTTAAAAGACTTCAGGCCTGAAGCCTTTTTAGGCATCTCAAAGCACACACATTGTGCAACAAGGGTGTTTTTTTATTATTCTCATTTAAATTAGTCAACATTTTCACAGATTTGTTACTTTATGCCTATGTTGGGGTACACCAAGTGAGAATACTTGTCTTTGACATTTACCAAAGGTGTCCAGTGCATTTAAACCTTTGTCGTGCAAGGAGTTTTTTGGGTAAGCCATTTTTGAGGCAACCGTTTGCACTACTTAGAGTAGCATTGCGAAGTCAATTGGCAATTGTTGTAACAGTGTCTTTACTTAAAAGTAATGTATACCTTTGGTATTTGGAACCAGTCGACTGTTTTAATCCTATATAAATGTACGGAACAAAGTCAACCTGCGTTCGAAAGTTGGTCGCGTTTTCGAGATATGTCAACGCAAGAAGAAAAACCCAGAAATAATTAATCATGAAATAATTTAGCTCTTGCCAACTACCACACGATCAATTTGTAAATACACAAGTGCTGTTATGTAACCATAGTGATACTGTCGAATACTAATTCCTTTGGCGATTAATCAGTTTGAGCATTTTGATGCCGGGTAAAAGGCTTCCAAATCTATTAAAGGAACATTAAAAAAAAAAAAAAAAATGAATATTATTAATATAACATAATTTGTTAAAAAAAACAAAAATCGTCTAAGATCACAGATTAACATCGGTCTAATGATGATGATAGAAATATTTCTGTCTGAAATGTCAAATTTGTTGAGAAATAAATAAAAACAATTTCCCATTTGGAGTTTATCACTCAGTGAGCGTTTTATTAAATTTTGGTTAATCGATGTCGTGCAAAATGTGTAATCGGTTTTTCACTATTTTCTCGTGACCCGCAGGGCTGATCAATCTCAAACTTATACAGGTTTGTTTATGTACATGGTGGATTACATGAAGTGCTTACACAGCCAGCAACTGTTTTATTAGCAACAACCAATTCGTAATGTTCCTTTAATTTCATCCTAATGAAATAATCATCACCACAACAATTATTGGTAGCCGGTTGACGAGAGGCACTTAATGTTCCCTGGGGACATCTCGCTTCTGAACATGAAATTGTATGCTAATCATTGCCAATATTAGCAACGGTTCACCAAAATCATCCTAGCTTAGGATTAATTTTATGACTTGGGATGAGTAAAGTTCCCTATCCGACGACGTAGGACGTAGACTTGTGGACAAGTCGTTAA
Source organism: Asterias rubens (assembly GCF_902459465.1). Classification (NCBI taxonomy): domain Eukaryota; kingdom Metazoa; phylum Echinodermata; class Asteroidea; order Forcipulatida; family Asteriidae; genus Asterias; species Asterias rubens. The sequence continues at coordinate 2,625,036 of NC_047075.1, forward strand.
ATCGGCCCCACGCGCTGAGATAGTAGTCTCGCGAGATCACTGCTCTCGCGCGAACTGATGGCTCCTCGATTTCGACTCTTAATGAGCCAACACTCACCCTAAGAGATTTACTATTTATTTATAGTTTCTTCTTATTTCACAAGTTTGTTATTATATGCATAATATGTTTATATCTACAAGTTAGAAGACTGGCCTTATTATTTTTATTTGGTGCTGTTTTGTTTTAATATCTCGTTGCTGTGGAAACGGTGACGTAATTGGGTGGAGCTGAATGCATGCAATTGTTTGCGAACAAAGATTTGGTTCATTTGATCTGGGAGACTATAGTAACAACAAACTGCAGTATCGGGACAGTTTTCCACCTACAGTTAATGGGGACAAAAACATTTTCTCTCTGGTACATTTTCGAAAAGAAAATCTTCAAACATTCATCATGGAAGTTACGATCATTATAATATTGGCTCTTAGTTTGATGGTACAAATCGACCAGAGTGCAAGTCAACGACGGTTTATCGAAACGTTCTACTTGGCCGAAAACCGAGCCTTACTGAATCATGGGTTTCAGTGGAAGACTGTATCTACTCCTGTGATCTGTGGGCGAGACTGCTCTATGGATCCACAGTGTGCATCATTCAACTATCATACAAATAATGTTTGTATGTTAAATAATGCCAGCAGAGCTCACAACCCTGATGACTTTGTTGCGATTCAAGGGAGTGCCTACTATGATGACAACTTGGACACTTCTTCGTTTTCACTACCCAGCACTAGAAGTTGTTTGGAGTTGTATCAAGCTGATTACCGCATCAATGGTTTATACACCATCTTTCCTACAAGTCTGACCACCAGTGGGTTACAGGTTTACTGTGATATGGAGACAGATGGAGGCGGCTGGATCGTGTTCCAGAGGAGACAAAATGGCTCTGTCAACTTTGACCGTACCTGGGCTGAATACCAATCTGGGTTTGGTGATCTGCAGAATGAGTTCTGGTTAGGGAATGATATCCTGCGTGACCTTACTGGATCGGGTCAATGGCGACTCAGAGTAGATATGGAAGATTGGAAGTCCAATAAATCTTGGTCTTCTTATGGTGAGTTCAATGTTACAGGTGACAAGTACACTCTCCATGTTGGTTCATATGATGCTCAGAGTCCAGCAGGTGACTCAATGGCATTTCATAATGGGCGTCAATTCAGTACAAAGGACAATGGCAATGCTCAAAACTGTGCGGTGAGATACAAGGGTGGCTGGTGGTATGCCAGTTGCTTTTATGCTAATCTGAACGGTGAATACTACCCGCATGGTTATGTGTCTGTTAGTCAGGGAATACAGTGGACACACTGGAGAGGACACTTCTACTCCCTCAAGAAATGCAGCATGAAAATACGGCAAGTAAAATAAACTCAAACTCTTACCCAGAGTTGGGCCATGGTTGGATTGAACAGAATGTTCCCGTGGCGTGTTGTGGCCGTTAGGGTTAGATCACCGGATTCAAGCTCGGGTACGACGTTTCTGATCAGCAGGATGTGGGTTCGAGTCCCGGTCATGACTCTCGTGTCCTTAAGCAAGCCACTTAACCAGTATTATTAACTCGTCCTTCGGAGGGGACGTTAAGCTGTTGGTCCCGTGCGTTGTGTGATGCACGTTAAATATCCCGGTAACCCACATTTTCACAGGTTTGTTATTTTATGCAAATGTTGGGATAAACCAAGTGAAAACAAAGGTCTTTGACAACTAACTATCAAACAGGTCCAGTGCCTTTGAGATAGACAACCGGGACAAAACTAAAGTTGTTTTTACATGTTTTGTGGGTAGCTTCTGCGTTTTGGTATTATGGGTTTTTTTTTCATGTTGGCAGGGGTAGTTGAACATAAAAAGTGACAATAAAACCTGTTGACACATTAGTCCATAACAAATGATTTTCTAAAGCAGGGAACCGCGAAGATATTTTTCTCACAAATATACTCTGTTGTATAGCAGTAATACGTTCTCGCACCTTTTGGCAATCATCAGATGTGTGTGGGTGGTTATAAATTAATCAGTAGGTTCCATGACTTACTGTTTTCTATGATTTTGTTAGCATGATCTGTCGCCAAGGTTATTACGTGGTCGGGTGGTTTTGCTGTGTTTTGCTAATATTTCATTGCTGTGGGAATGATGACGTCAGTGGGTGGAGCTTATTGCATTAAAAGTGTTGGCGACCAAAGATTTGGTTCATTTGATCCGTCTGTGTCAAGGAGTAGCTGTCAGTGTCAGGACAACTTTCAACCAACAGTAAAGAGGGAAAGAAAATTACAATTTTCTCTCTGATACTTGAAAATAGATTCCAGGAATATTCATCATGGAAGTTATGATCACAATCTTGGTTCTGATTTTGGTGGTACAAATCTGCCAGAGTGCAAGTCAACAACGGTTCATCGAAACACTCTACTTGGCTGAAAACCGAGCCTTACTTAATCATGGGTTTCAGTGGAAGACTGTATCTTCTCCTGTGATCTGTGGGCGAGACTGCTCTATGGATCCACAGTGTGCATCATTCAACTATCACATCATAAGAGGTATTTGTGAGTTGAATAATGCCAGCAGAGCTCATAGCCCTGATGACTTTGTTGCGAGTCAAGGAGTCCACAGGGAGAGGTGACATATGGACTGGGAATACAATGGTTCAGCTGGAAAGGACATAAATACTCCCTGAAGAAATGCAGCATGAAAATACGGCAAGTTGTGTAACTATCAACCCATTGACCAGGGACACTAATAAAGTGGAATGACTGGAGTGGGGATTATTACTCCCTCAAGAAATGTAGCATGAAAATACGACAACTCGAACTCTAACCTAGGGTTCATGGGACATGAATTGACTGACTTGTTGAACTGGAAAGGTTATTGATTGTGCTGCTGAAAGAAATAACCGGAGACTCTCCTTAAAGGATTTGGGTGCTTTTTGTAACACAAAACACATCGCCATAGATTTACATTAAACTTACACCATTTGAAGATAGTGATAATATAAAGCTAACCTTGAAGAATTAGATGCTGAGGTGCTGTAGTTTTTGAGAAATTAGTAAAACAATATCATGAAAATACGTTTTTACATGCTAAATAATTTTCGTCTCTTGATCAGTGAGGCGAAAATTATTTTCATGATATTGTTTTACTCATTTCTCAAAAACTACAGCATCTCAGCAACTGATATTTTCAGGGAAGCTTTCTGCTATCATTATCTTCAAACTGTGTAAGCTTGGTATAAATCTGTGGACATGGGGTTTTAGTCCAACAAAAGTACATAGATCAACAACTCATCAACGGTGGGATTTTTAATTGCGTTTAACATTATCAATGTTTAAAAAATAAAATAAAAAAAAACTGCACCAAAAACAACCTCCTATATAAAGTGAACGTGAAAAACTTAAAAATCAAAAGGCTAAAATGTCTTTGACAAAGGAACTGCCAACTGTTTGTTGGTGGTAAAAGGGACAATACGAAAACCTTCACAGTGGTATATTTTTAAAATCATCATTCTAAAGTTGATTTTCATTCAGTATACGAACGTCGGAAATATAAAATCATTAGATAAAGACTGTTTTATTATCATTGTAGAATGTTCTTCACTAGAATTTGTCATTTGACATTTTATGATCATAGTATACAAATATTGACTGCTTCGAGTGCTATGGTTAAAACTATGACTCCCGAGGTGATCCCCGGAGCGTTCTATTTTCCCGAGGCGAAGCCGAGGGAAAATAGAACGCTCCGGGGATCACCGAGGGAGTCATCGTTTTGACCATTGCACGAGTAAAAGCAGTCAATATTTGTTTTATAACACCCCAAACATTTCTAAATACTGTACTATTATTATTAAGTTACAGACCTGAATGCTACAATCCACGGACGACGCGAATACAGATTGCAAAAACTTTTACTGTGCTGCATGTAGTGTCGTGCAATCCGAAATGGTTACAGACTATGTTTTCATATTAATTATCATTCTCGTACACGCAACGGGCGTCTGGGTACTGCACGCCGTGTGTTAGTCTTCGGACTAGCGCACGGCAAACCGACGCACTATCACACGGCCGTCGTCTAGCAAAACTAAGACATGTCATGTGACGCGCTCTTAACCAATGAGCAGGCAGAATACTTGTAATGGGTGTTATAGCTTTACCAAGTGTTGTGATTTGTGTTGTGAAGCAAATTTAGGTAGAAGTTTGTTTCAAACCTTTCAAGCGGTCAGCGATTTTGTTTTGAATTTTGAAAACTTTTATCTGCTTAATTGTTGAATGGAAGATCGAACATGCTTTTTGTAGATCTCAAAATTGCTTGTGCTATTTAAAGCATTGGACACCTTTGGTAATTGTCAAAGTTGACTCAATTGTTTATCGAAGTTGCAAGAGAATAGTTAAAGAAAAAACACCAACGCTGCACAATGTGTGTGCTTTCAGATGCATAATAAAGGGCTTCAGGCCTAAAGAATTGTCTTATTTGATTGAGAAATTACCTCTTTTAAAGGCAGTGGACACTATTGGTAATTACTCAAAATATTTATTAGCATAAAACCTTACTTGGTAACGAGTAATGGGGAGAGGTTGATGGTATAAAACATTGTGAGAAACGGCTCCATCTGAAGTGCCATAGTTTTCGAGAAAGAAGTAATTTTCCATGATTTTGATTTCGAGACCTCAGATTTAGAACTTGAGGTCTCGAAATCAACCATCTAAACGCACACAACTTCGTGTGACAAGGGTGTTTTTTCTTTTTTCATTAGTATCTCGCAAGTTCGATGACCGATTGAGCTCAAATTTTCACAGGTTTGTTATTTTATGTATATGTTGAGATACACCAACTGTGAAGGCTAGTCTTTGACAATTACCAATAGTGTCCACTGCCATTAAAAGAAACTACGTTACTTCAGAGGAGCCTTTTCTAACACCGTTTCATATCAACAGTAGCTCGTTACCAAGTAAGTTTTTATGCTAAAAATCATTTTGAGTTTTGTGTCCAGTGCCTTTAAGCAAATGATCACATATTGTAGAATGTTCTTCACTGTAATTTTGACATTTTATGATCATAGTAGCATAGTGTTGTGATTTGTGTTGTGAAGCAAACTTTAAGCAAATGTGCCTTTAAGCAAATGGTCCAATGAAGTAGTATTTAAAATTGTCAAAGTGTCGATAAATGTATTTTTGTAAACTTTTTTTAACAAAACATTGCAGTGTCTTTGCCGTGCGATCACACGGCAACGACACTGCCGGTTTTAAACGGCCGTTTAAGAACTCGTCGGTACCCTTTTATTCCCTTCGTTATAATACAAAACATATCTGTGCGTACAAATATTGTGTAATTGTTTAGGTGCACAACAGCCGTTGGTAGCTTCATTAGGCTGACATTCTAAGATATGAGTTTGAAGATCAGTCGAACAGCAACATTGTTTTCTGAAATATTGAATTTATGAAGTGTTAAATCTGAGGACTGGAAACTCCAGTGAATTGTTGTTTTTATCTGATTGGCCAAAAAATTACCAGAAAAAAAATCAACATGAGCGTGTTTAAGAAAAGACTTTTTGAAATTGTATTTTCTCTTTTAATTCACATTTTTTTCTTGGTATTGATGTATGTAAACCTTAGATTAGTAAATAAAATAGAAATTACCTTCAGAAGGACAATTCTTACTTTCACCTGGTACCTTTTAGTGTTGACAATGTAAACATCGTTGTGTATAATAGGAGACTTTAGGACGCTAGGTGGCAGCAGACTAACTAGGTAAATGTCCATTGTTTACGTAGTTCTGAGCGTGCGCACATGACCGAATACAATGGATTTTTCCTGGTTAGTCTGCTGCCACCAAGCGTCCCAAAAGTCTCCCATTAGCATCGTGTGCGCCCATTGGGATTCCGGTGCTGCATACTCCAAAGGGGTTGACATGGTTGTAGGAATACCTAAAGCTCAAAAAGGGTACCGATAAGATAACCCACGACGCCTTGATGCAATTTAATGCAACTTGAAATACGCGTAACAAAATCATAATTACTATTCAACACCAAGATACTTTGAATCCTTGATTGGGAGAATGATCATCTTGTCACGTTCATAAAGAGATATGTACAGCTTTGAATGCCTATGGCCGATTGGGAATCCGAACTTGGGCTTTGTAAATGAGTCTGACACCATTCTTGATTGGGGAATTATTCTGGTCCCGTTCATATAGTTAATTTGTGCAGCTTTGAATGCCTATAAAGACCGATTGGGAATCCGTAAGGCTTTGTAAAAGAGTCAGACACTTTTACACAACAAAATACTGTCTCAAATTTGAAGTCGCTAAGATACTCCTTGCATGTGACGTCACACGCTCAAAAAGCGCCCTCACTTGGGTAAAAAAGCGCCCTCACTTGGGTCAAAGGAGGCAAATGATTGGTGTTCTTTGTGCGTGAAAACGTGCGCGTCAGTGTAGCGTTAAGGCCGGTTTATAGTCGGTCGCGCGACGGAATTCTTGCGCGCAATCCTAAGACTGAGGCCTAAAAACCGTGTCTTTTTATGATCGCGCGTCCAGATTTCCGACGCCCGACCATCGCGCGACCGACTATAACTCGGCCTATATGCAAGGGGTCTATCCTAGCGGGTTCGACTAATGCCCAATTTATTATAGTATCAGAGCTTGTGGTGTTTTTTTTTTTCATCCGGGGAACAAAAACTCTTGGACCATTGAAGTAGGGGGCTATTCCTGCATCCATGCTATTTTTGGTGTCACGGGGAAATCTCCCAGTAGTATGGGAAGGTAACATGCGCTGATAGAGGAGGATTCAAAAGAGGGCGCTATCCAAAAAAGGTTTGTATATAGTTCTGTCCCCGGAGATTATGGCCTTTTTATGGAGCCGAAGCCGTGGTTTCGAAAAGGGCTTATGTTTCACATGCGCTGTAGGAGAATCAAAAGAGGGCGCTATTTAAGAAGAGTTTTGTAAACCGTTTGCCAAACGGGGGGGGGGGGGCAAAAGATCTCCTGCCACACAAATTTCTTGGCTCTGCTTATCGTAAGCAAAGAATTTCCGCTTACGAAGGCAGGATGGTTCCACGCTTACGTCAAGCATATTTTTAAAGACACCGGACACTATTGGTAACTGTCTAAGACCAGTCTTCTCACTTGGTATATCTCAACATAGGCATAAAATAACAAACCTGTGAAAATTTAAGCTCAATTGGTCGTCGAAGTTGCGAGATAATCTAAGGGAAAAAAAACACTTTTGTCGCACGAAGTTGTGTGAGCTTTCAGATGCTTGATTTCGAGACCTCAAAATCTAATTTTGAGGTCTCGAAATTAAATTACTGCAAACATTCATTTATGTACTGTGCGATACTTCTGAATGGTGTTTTGAAGTGTGTTTTGTGCTTTTTCTTTATTTTACAGTTCTGTCGACAACATGTCCAATCGACCCAGAATTAGAAGTCGGTGCAGCCGGCAACAGTTACGATTGTCCCGACACCCTACCGGACGGCACGGTGAATACGTATAACTCATGCTGCGTGAACGACAGAGCCGATGAGAATGGAGACTACCATACCTGCTGCCAAGATCCTGAAGTTGCTAAAGGCGAGAGGTGAGAACTGAGAACCGTTTCACACAAAAACTTACTAAGCACAAGGAAATATTGCTTAACAGAAAAAGGTTACCAGCCAAAATTATATTAAGTTTACACTATTGTGACTGGTGGCCCACTTAATAGGAGACTTTGGAACGCTGTGTGGCTGCGGACCTACCAGGTAAATTTCCACTGTTCATTGTTTACGTAGCTCTTAGCATGCGCACACTGCCGTGAACAATGGAATTTACCTGGTAAGTCTGCTGCCACCAAGCGTCCCAAAAGTCCCCTACAGCTTTATGAAATTTGGCTTGGGGTCGATATCACAAAGAGCTAAGATTTATCTTTAACTTTTGTGCTTAAGCAGCTCCATTGCTTTGCTAAGTAAACAAAATGAATGGGCACTGATACACAAATGTAAACATTGTGTTTCGGCTGGGAACCAGTTTCTGGTTTGATAGCAATAATTGTTTGTGCTTAGCAAGTTTTCTAAGACCCGGAACCGGTCAATTCTGACCCGGTGTTTCGTTTTTAGTTTTTTTTTTAGAATGTACTGACATTGTAAAATTTAATGGTGGGCAAGTTCTAGCCCTGGCGGCCTTACACTTTCCGTTTTGTACTACAGTGACTCTGTTCCTGTGTACAGAGAAAGAGTCCTATATAGGGCTAGGCAAGTTCAAGCTTTAACATTGGCAGATACCTGCGCGAGTATTCATTATTATCATTTGTTTAAATGCGCTAAACAAGAACTAGTTTAAACTATCATAGTTATTTACACATATGCTCACTTTGCAGCGTGGGCAAGGGCAAGTTTTACGAACAATAGGGGGAGTGACCACAGGAATAATCTTTTCCTAACATATTGGGAGCCATTTATGGTACGAAAAACCAGACTGCGCATTACATTGCCGTTGATCTCGTGGGTGTTCTTTTGAGTGAAATCGCTCAGAGAGCTTTGACATTCGAAGATCTGCACCAATTAATGTCAATTACATGTTCCTGTATTCCTTTTTTGCAGCATGGGCAAGTTTTACGCCCTCTGCGGTACAATAGGGGGAGTGACCGCAGGAATAATGCTCCTAGTTTTCGTCAAGACGTACTGCCAAGACGACACCTTTAAGTGTCTTAGGCCAATCAAGAAGGAGTTGAACAAGTGGTTTGCTTTGATCAGCGATGCTCTGTGTTTCTGTGGCTGCTGCCCCAAGTGAGTATTTGGGGGGGGGGGGTACAGTTTAAAATCTTGGGATGAAAGTTACGTAATAACTGGTTTTATGACAAGACTCCGACTCCTACTCATGTGGAAGTGTCATGGCCAAGCGGTGTCTCAGGGAAATCTGCCGCCGGAGATTCGGTCCCCCAATGGGAAATTAACATGGGCTGAGGAGGAGGATTCAAAAGAGGGGGCCATCAGAGGTAGTTTGTACACAGTTTGTCAAATATTGGGGGCAGAATCTCCTGTCACACAGACACATTTGGAGACTTTGAAACGCTAGGTGGCAGCAGACTTACTAGGTAAGGAATTTACCTGGTAAGTCTGCTGCCACCAAGCGTTCCGAAAGTCCCCTATTGACCACAAAAATGACATGAAATTTCTGTATACTTTATTGTTGAAAATTATGTGGCATCCATCTTTTAACATTTTACTCATTGTTATTCGTTTCAACTGTATGTTTAATTGTCATTGTCATTAGGCAAAATAATTATATACACTTAAATATTTGTGTATTTTGTACTATCACTTAATAAATTGTGTATATAATCTTAAGCCTGTTAATGACCCCCTTATATAGGCCAACATCTTTCCCCCAAAGGTTTTAGTAGGCCTGGCCTTTTTTTAGGACTCGATGTTAAACCTCTATACCTTTCATTGTTGAATTATGTGGCATATTTTCATACCCATTGTTATTCGTTTCAACTGTATGTTTAGTTGTCATTGTCAACATGAAACATAATAATGTGCGTTGAATTGAATTGTGCTAACCACCATTATAAGGTCACCTTTATCACGGTACAGCCATCTTTAATTTCTCCCCTTGATATCAATGTTACCCAACCGAGGCTGGAATAACAAAATAGTGTGGTTCCTATTTGCAAAATGATTGGTGGTATTCATTATTGTTATTCGATACGAGGAACATGACCAAGATGTAGGCAGTATGATAAAGGTATATAGAGAATGGACTGTGCTGCAGCGCTCTTTATACTAAACTTACTACAGCATCTAAATATTATTTTATAATCTTCACAATGCAGAGGAACTTATAGAGATAGGAGTATAATTTAATTTTTATTTGCCCTTCGGGACTGTTTTCTAATTAAGTATTGTGGGTGTTTAGTAGAGTCAGTAATATAGACTGGTTAGTTCTCCATCACTCATAGTCTTAAAAAACGTACTACAGTAGGCCTATCTAAGTTGAAGTTGAAGTTGTTTTATCATCTTCACACCTATAAGACTGAAAAACTACTTCCCATTTTTCGGCAAAAGTAAAAGGGTTTGTGGTTTGTGCTCCAGCAATTACTTACTAAACATTTTCTCATGATTTCTTCATAATGTAGAAAACTTCGCCGGAAGACAAAGAATGACACCAACGAGAAAGGGTCAAAGGTCAACAAATCCGGTGACCCGTCAACCACGGAGGTCAATATGGATGACTTCTGGATGTAAAGGTCATCTTTAAAGGTCATTCTTTGGAAAGTGTTTTTTAAATAATTTTTAAACACATAAGTATTTATTTCATTTTATTAAAATGTTGATCAAATAATCAGAAATAATATGTACACTCATGTCATTTAAAATGTGAAACAAATAATGTACATTATATAAATCTACCTTTGAATTAGCCGCAAGAGGGCACTGTTTAAAAAATTCAAGAATGGAGTCAATAAACAGATCAATTACCGGATTTTTGTGATTTTTTTAAAGAAAATAAACACTTTCATCAACTGGTTTTATAACATATTGTCAGATTTTTTCCAAATTCTTACTATGTTTAATAAAAGGTTTTACTTTTACGTGACGTTCAACCAATCAGTCATAGCTCTAAACTTCTTATAGCTGCCTTTTTTTTTATTAAAAGTTGCTAAAATGTAGACTGATCTAGTTTTGTTTTGAAACGAGGTACAAATTTGTGCCAAATTGTTAATTTTGTAGAGTGAAAAGTTTATTAATAACCAATTGAATATATATATTTTAAAAAACTATTATGAATTTACAAATCTTAAAACACGTGTTTAAAGCCATTGGACACTTTCGGTAAACAGTATTGTCCAAAGCCCCACACTTCGTGTATCACAACTTATATATAAAACAACAAACCTGTGAAAATTTAGGCTCAATTGGTCATCGGAGCCGGGAGAAAATGACGGGAAAACCCACCCTTGTTTCTGCACATAAATCCGTAATTCTCGCTATCGAGAATTTATATTGTTTTAATGTTTTCTCAAAAAGTAAAGCGTTTCATGGAACAGTATTTCAAGAGAAGTCTTTCACCATTACCTTCTGTAAACCCTAAAAATTATTTGTAAAACTTTTTTTTCTGTACCGAAGGTGTATAATGGCTTTCATTGTTTTTGATCAGCGTAGTGCTGATTTACAGGCACTATCAAGAAAGATACAATAAAATTCACATGTGAAAGTTTCAGCTGTATACAATATATCTGGGGCTACATTTAGGTCAGGTATACATTTAGGGCTCGGGCTACATTACGGTGCCGCATAGGTTAATGGGTACAAACTGAACATCTAGCCGCAGCATTCACAAAATTCAAATTTGCCGTAATACACTTAAACTGACCCAATCAACTCCGGAGGAACATTTCGTTCACAGGATACTTACTTCCATATCAAATTATTATTCATAATTCTTTTTAACAAAGAAGGATTTCGCAGAAATTTTTTAAAAGAAATGTCGATGTCATTAGTACGACCTAGCCTTTAAACGTACATCTTTCGGAGTTAAAATGGAGCGCCCCCATTAGTCTAGATCTTCAAAAAACACCAAACTAATTATTAAGCCTGGAACACGATTCCACTTAGTTACAGTAATTACATGTGTGTATAAGAATGGAAGACATTTTGGCAAAATGAATAAGTCCAAATCCAGATTCGATGTGCTGTGAGTCAAGTATTTACAAAATAAGTTTCAACAATTTTTCGATGACGTATTTTTCTACGAGATGACTTCCTCAGATTTAAATATTTAATTGAAAAATTACCTCTTTTTCAAAAACTACGTTACAACCAAATAGGTTGTCATGTTATTTTAAAGTTTGAGTAATAACCAAACGTGTCCAGTGTTTTTAAAGAGTCTTAATTAAACAATTAAGCCCACGAATGAAATGATTTTCATGAATGAAGTTGACGACCAAAACAATCTTTCTTAAAGGCAGTGGACACAATTGGTAATTGGTAAAAGACTAGCCTTTACCCTTGTCACACCAAGTTGCGTGCGTTTAGATGGTTGATTTCGAGACCTCAAGTTCTAAATTTGAGGTCTCGAAATCAAATTCGTGGAAAATTAATTCTTTCTCGAAAATTATGGCACTTCAGAGGGAGCCGTTTCTCACAATGTTTTATACCATCAACCTCTCCCCATTACTCGTCACCAGGAAAGTTTTTATGCTAATAATTATTTTGAGCAATTACCAATAGTGTCCACTGCCTTTAACCCAAACTCTTGTTATGTTTTCAATAAAGCTAAAGGCTGATCCCTTTTAATTCGTACAGAAACCAAAGGAGTGTAACATACGTAGCTAAAGCACATCTAACTACTGCTTTTTAGTGAATAAAAAATGTACACGTGTAAAAATGCGTCCGAAAACTAGAAAAGTAGAGCAAAGATGACGGCTTCAACAAAGATAGTTCAGGCTGGGCCAAATTCATAAAGCCGCTATGCTGCTTGGCATTTATGTTTCTGCTGAGCAAAAGATGATAGGGCACCAGTACGTCACAACAATGTAAACTTAATTTTATTTTGGCTGGTAACTATTGATGTTCAGCAATTCTTTTCTGTGTTTAGGTAGTTTTTTGTTGTGTTTACGGGCTTAATGAACTGCGCCCTTGGTTTGACCGCCTTTTTTACTCCATTTATCACTACACAGTCTGGAACTGCATCCGGAAACTAGACCAGCAGAGCAAAGATGGCGGCCGCAGCGAAGACAGCCAAGCTAGTAGTCGCCTTGGTTGCGCCGTTGCACAACTCCGTGAATTCACAGCAGTATTTCTGAACCCCCCCTACCGTGCCGTCTTTGCAGTCGTTCCCGGCGCAGCCTCTGGTTGTGACGCGTCTCTTTGTCAGCTCATCCGTGCCGATCTCTTTCTGTAAAAAGTACATTATTCATTTATTTATTTTATTAATCTGTAGACTTAAACACAATGATACAAGCTGGACAGGAGCTGTCAAGGTTAATACAAATGAGTATAACAACTGTCATATTGAGATGTGTAAAACCAGACCCCAATGATAAAAATATAACAATACCATATTTTAAAAAAGGAGACCGCACTCCGAAAACCTAGGATTCGAACTGCCTCCAGCTGCCAGACATTCTCGGTGGTATAGTTGATATGACACCACTCTGAATTGTAAAGGTCGTGGTTTCAAATCCCACCCGAGTATTTTATGCAAGTGATTTTTGTTTTCACAGAACTCAGGAAGGTAGCTAAACACACATCGGTGTATATGGGTAAAACCAAAAAGAATAATGTTGATAAGCTTAAAGGAACACGTTGCCTTGGATCGGACGAGTTGGTCTATAAAAATGCGTTTGTAACCGTTTGTTATAAAATGCATATGGTTGGAAAGATGTTTTTAAAGTAGAATACAATGATCCACACAAGTTTGCCTCGAAATTGCGTGGTTTTCCTTTTCAACGTGTTCCTTTAAAAACAATCTCACTAGGGGTCGGGAGCCATCAGGCTACACTTACCACGCAGAATCTTGGGCATTCTGTCTTTCCAACTCGTGGGTCTTCTCCCCAGAACGTCGTGCTCCCACAGGATGAGCCATCAAACCCAGTACAGGAGTAGCAGAACTTAGCCTGACAGTAACCTAAAGTATTTAAAATTAAAAACAATTCAGCTTAAATGCAGTGGACACGTTTGGTTTTTACTAAAGTGTATCAAATCTTAGCCTGGCATAACTTAACCCGGTCGTAACCTATAACTTTTAAATCAAATCAAGTCAATTTAAATGCACTGGGGGATTTCACAAAGGGTTAATTCTAGTCTTATCTAGCCGTACGGTTTTAACATCTTCTAGGACTAGTCCTAAGTTAGGACTATACATTCCTAACTCTCTGTAAAATCGCCCCCTGGACACGTTAGGTAATTACTCAAAATACACATCAGGCAAGCATAAAAACTTACAGGTAACAAGCAATAGAGAACTATCGGTATAGTGTAAAAACAATTTGAGAATACCCTCGCTGCGTAGCTTTCTAACAAAGAGGTTGTTTCTCACTACAATAATTTGAATCTGAGAAAGACTTCCGGTCCGAAGCCTTTCTCTAGCTAGCATCTGGGTGTTTTTCTTTCACTATTTTTTCTTGTACTTCGATGACCAATTGAGCCGAAATGTTCACAGAGTGTTGTTATTTTATGCAATATGTTAAGATCACCAGGAGATAAACAATTTTGCGTTGACAATTTACCAAAGGTGTGCAGTGCCTTTAGTGACTATATCACATTATATCTTCCTTTTTCATTAAAATTATAAACAAGAAAACAATTTATTATTTGAATAACTTACCCACACATATCAACAAGAAAACAAGAATGCATAAATTCTTCATGTTGCTGCTTGGTGTCTCAGCCCCCAAAAATACCACTACATAGCAAAAAAAAAAGATGGCGGAACGAAGCTGAACTTTGACCGCTTCAACGCTGTAACAACCACAGCCAGTAACCAGTAAGTTAATGGTTAACTTTTAATTTGTTTATTATCGCCCGCCCTTTTGTGCTTGTGTGTGACGAGGATGTCGTCTGCTGAATGGAATTTGAAAGCAAACAAAGACAACAAACTGTACGGGCCTACATTCTCACCGTTGGCTAAATTTCAGCCTGCTTTTAATGTTTTAAATCATAATCCTGGACATGTAATTAATAAAACATTGTACAGTTGAAGATTAAGGGACCGGTTTGCTTTCAGAGCTATGATTGGAATGCGTTACAACTTGAAAAATTCCAAGGTTTTGCGAATTGTTTGCAAATACACCCTAAATCAAGGGACCGCCTGCAAATGTCACCTTTTTAAAGGTTTACGTATTGGGAGCATCTTTAACATTCCCCTCCATTCAAATACAAAGCTTCTTTTACACCCCCCCCCCCCCCACCACCACCACCACCACCACCGATAAACAACAACAATATCAATATAAATTATTCATATCCATCGGTCGTGTTTAAAGTGGGGAGGTGTTATTAGGGGAGATTGTGTCTTTAATGACTCAACCATGGAATTTGGCACAAAGTCAACTCATAGAACAGATATTTTGCTATAGCCTTAAAGCCATTGGACACTTTCGGTAAACAGTATTTTCCAAAGGCCCACACTTCGTGTATCACAAATATAAAATAAGAAACCTGCGAAAATTTAGGCTCAATCGGTCATCGGAGTCGGGAGAAAATAACGGGAAAACCCACTCCCTTGTTTCCGCATGTTTCGCCTTGTCATGATTGTGTTTAAAATAAATCCGTAAATCTCGATATCGAGAATTGATAATATTGTTTTAATGTTTTCTCAAAAAGTAAAGAATTTCATGGAATAATATTTCAAAAGAAGTCTTTCACTATTACCTTCTGTAAACCCTGTAGGTTATTTGTAAATCTGTGAACTTTTTTTCTGTTCCGAAAGTGTCCAATGGCTTTAAACAGTAATCGGTTTGATTTTAGAAACAAAAATATCCAGGTAAAATATCAAGACAGTTTCAAAATGGCACGCCACACTGTTTTGATTTTAGTTTTTGTTATGTTGGGTGACCTTCCCATTGACCCTTTGTTACGTATACTTTGCGAATCGTGTGAAGCCAAAATACACAGGAATGCTCGGGTGGGATTCAAACCCACGACCCCCAAATTCAGAAAATATGTACTTCATGTTTTCTTGTTTATATTTACTTCAGAAGAGGCTGGTGCATAGGAAGAAATATTTAAATTGTAAACAAACAACACAACACAATTTCAAATTTGTTTAAAACCTGGTATCAAAGTTTAATCACATTTGGAAAAAAAAAAAAACATTCCCCAATCATGCATATAAACACCCCCTCCGCCCCCCCGCCCCATCCCCCATTCCATTTGATATAATAATGGAGTTTTTAGTTTAAAAATCACCAGAATAATAAGTTACAACTAATTTTCCATTTGCACGCGTAGACAAAGTAATGCTTTTTACACACAAGTCACATCATCATTTTATAACAAACCATTAAAATACGTTCAAGGGAAAACTTTTAGATTTGTATTCTTATTTTTTACAAAGCTTTTTTTTTTTTCACCGGTCTGGTAAAATGCTAGTTGCTGATTCTATGCTAACTGATGGTCCAAGAAAGATGACAACTAAATCAAATCTACAAGCTGTAGCCTATCGTTAATCATAAGTATTTACATAATCAAAGTATAATGTTGAAGATTATAACTTTTGCAAGCTAAGGATCGAAATAACTTTGTGATAAGCAAACTGAAGAGTGTGGACAACCCGTCACATTAAAGGCGACGGGAAAAAAGAGAAACACTTCAATGTGTAACTCTAAAATAAAAGCAAAGCTAATAAAAGTTACACCACTATATAAAAAACTATTTAAAAAACAACATAATATAGTACGTGATTAACCTATAGACGCCTGGTACCCCCCCCCCCCAAAAAAAAGTAAAATTATTTTACGCGGTACTTGTGTGACTTTTGCGCCAGGTGGCAGCAGACTTACAGGTAAATCCATTGTTTTTGGTTATGTGCTCGTGATCAGAACGATGGAAACAATAGAAATTACTTGGCAATTGATCCACCCAACCAGGGCCCAATGTCATAGCGCTGCTAAGCACACAAATTTGCTGAGCATGAAATGTCTTCCTTGATAAAAACAGGATTACCAACCACATTTCCATTTGTTGCATATTACTTGTTAATTGTATTCAGCTGTTGTTTGTTTATCCTAAAAACCACGTGGAAATTTGGTTGGCAATTCTGTTTTTATCGAGGCCAACATTTCATGCTAAGCAAATTTGTGTGCTTAGCTGCGCTATGAAATTGGCCCCTGAACGATTTAGCCTAAAACTCAAAGAGTTTTAACTCTTTGCGGTAAACCACGTGTAACATTGTTCGCTCACCGCCATGTTCACTGTTATTTGTGTAGTTTTCATAGTTTACGAATATTATTTTAAAGTTCTGATTTCATCACTGGCGGCAAAGTTTAGACGCCACCCAACACAGGAGAACAACTGGAAGACTAAAGGTCACGGCGCGTGCACTGTTGCACATGTTTTTGTTGCAGCATCTGACGCAATCCTGGTGTTCGGGGTTACCAAAGCAACCAGGGACGCAGTCGGTTTCCCTCTCGTAGCAGCCGCGATAGACCAGCGTCTCACCGTAGACCGTGTGCCTCAGGCGACGATCCTGGGGAATATGAAAATATTTTGAGAGTGAGCAAACAATAGTTACCGTCAACAGATTTGGGATGTAGTCTAAGATACGGGCAGGCTTTTAAGAGAAATGGGCAGAGCCGTGTATATGGAGTAGACTTTTAGTCAAGGCCCAGTCTGGCTTGGACAGCTTCGTAGAGTTGCGATCCCGAACGACTAGAAGGGTAGACCACTCTCGCGAGTCGGGTGGTGATGAAGCCACGAGGGTGCGTGGTCTCCCCTTCCAGTCGCTTGAGAAGGGGGCTCTATGAAGCTGCCCAAGTCAAGAACCCCTTGTCAAAAGGATGTATTAAGAGAGTTGCGACATGCATGTAGGGACCAGATTTCTTTGGTCACATGATTTATGGACACACATCGGTCCAAACTAAGCACAATTCAATGTGTAGTAGTCTGGCATTCTGTTTGCGCCGCAACTCATGCATTATTATCCTTGGATCACAAATTACTTCAAATCACAAGTTGTCGCAACTCTTTCAAAAATGTACGGCTCTGGAAATGGGTATAAAACTTACATAGCAAATTCCTTTGCACTTCACGAGGTAGACACCTTCGCTCTCTGACGTCACTGACATGACTTTGGACGGATCCGATGGGTCTCTGGGTTCACAGTAAGGGTTGGCGGCACAGTGGTAGCAGTATAGATCATGCTGAGGTTCGACCCCCTCAACTGTATACATTCAAATAAAGAGAATACATGAAAAGAATGTTAGTGGACAACCTCGTTCTCATCGGTGCACGATCTCGACGCGCCATTTTGTTTTCTTTCCCGGGATGGTTGCTTGATCGCGGATGCAGCGGGTGATACGGCGCACTGTCAATGGTATACGATAATACGAGGCTGGTTATAGTGGAAATTGAAACTGTGCACGATGTATATTTTAAGTGTAGAACCATGAAGTTATTTCTCATGGTAGCATCGGGTCGGGAAGAAGTTTCAACTTTTTACAATTAAATAAAGGACGATATTTGTATGTTGGTAGAGTTTAAAACTTTCTTATCACTGCAGTGCTAATGGTTTTGTGTTTATGTTTTTAGACCAATGTTTATACTGTGAAGCGCTCAGCGACTGGTTGATGTTTTTTGAATGAATAAACACTGCTTCTATTCTTGGAGGCAGTGGTGAGGTTCAAGGCCCCTCAACTGATTACATTTAAATCCAAAGTTGTTGTTCTTTTACTTCAGCATGACTAGGCTACTTACCGACGACTGAAAACAATAAAATAACGGCAGCAATCCAGCGCAACATGGCTGCCTCTTTAGTATAACCTGCCGGGGGAAAAAACCAAAGATGTTTTTTGTATGCAAGCTTATTGATATCAAATCAATGTGTCCCTAATCTAATACCCTTCCATTTGTTTTCCTATAATAGTGCTAGCCAAGCAACAACAACAAGACTTAAATATCATAGATTAAAGGGGGGGGGGTATACTCCCGACCAGTCATTGACCATTAACTAATTTGTACAGAGCACTGGGGAGCTACTGACTATAAAACATACGAAACCATTTGAAGTAATGTACTTATAGAGAAAGAGTTAATTTTCACCTCAAAGTTTGAGGGCATGAAACCTAAAACTTAAGTGTTTTTTTTTCTTCTTTGTTTCCTTGCAACTTCGATTTAAAATTGAGCCCAAATATTGCACATGTTAGTTTTGTATGCATAGCCTATGTTGGGACACATCAAGTGAGGATACGGCATTAGACAATATAACAAAAAGTGAGTGCCTTTAAACCTGGAGGGACATTGTTCATGTTAAACAGCTCACTATTTTGTAAAATCATGAGTCATCAATTGGACATTAAGGACAGCCCTAAACGCGACTGCACGCTAGGCTTCATTCGGCGGCTACACTTAAACAGATCTTGTTACCAAGTAATAATTTTGAACAAACTATATTTGAACACGATCCCTGAATAACCGCAATATTGTTGGCTAAGTTTGTTTGTGATACCAGTCTGCACTTGGCGCGAAGTCCATAACACACTGAAGTCTATACGCGCTATGAATGTTTGCTTGTGTAATTCAACAACTCGGTTACTGATTAACACTATAAAGAACTTAACGGCATGGCACTTATCGTTGTTATTGTTTTCTTGTGTAATCAAACTGCACGACTTCATAAAAAGAAATTATGTATGGCTACTATTTTGTTATTCTGTGTGCTTTCTGACTATTACGACTTAAAGGCAAAGCATAGACATACCTTTGATTTTGTTTAACCGTTGGGTTGTTTTAATCTTATTTAAATGTAGATGGATATAATAAAACTAACTTGTGAAGAATCATATCCTTAAAATGAAGACCCAATCTGAAAAGCGTTACTGCTGATACTTCTACATAAACCACATTGCTTCAAAAAGAAATGTTTTTCAAAATGATCAATACTAACGAAAGCTGCTGTTAGGCTTCTAACCAAACGTTTTGATTGCCATTAATTTTAAGAGTGATTATCTAAAGTAGGATGGTGCATTTTCCTTTTAGATTTCACCTCGATCTCCTTTTAAAGGAACACGTTGCCTTGGGCCGGTCGAGTTGGTCTATAAAAAGCGTTTTTAACCGTTTGTTATAAAATGCATATGGTTAGAAAGATATTTTAAAAGTAGAACACAATGATCCAAACAAACATGCCTCGAAATTGCACGGTTTTCTTTTTACCTCGTCGACTAACACGGTCGGCCATTTATGGGAGTCAAATTTTTGACTCCCATAAATGGCCGACCGTGTTAGTTCGCAAATAAAAACCACGCAATTTCGAGGCAGATTTGTGTGGATCATTGTATTCTACTTTTAAAATATATTTCTAACCACATGCATTTTGTAACAAACGGTTACAAACGCTTTTTATAGACCAACTCGACCGATCCAAGGCAACGTGTTCCTTTAAGTTAGTTTGATTTTATGCCTAGTATAAATTTATTTTATACAACATGTATAAAGAGGCTGTGTGTTGGTTCGATGCATATGAAAAAAAAAAAAAATCAAGTTGTTATTTATTTGCATCATAGCATTCCTTGACCTAAATGAAAATCGACTAAAGCCCTTTTTTTTTTAACTCAGTGCAACAAAATGTTGCTCAACAAGGTTACCAGCGAAACTACCGTGCCCCACTGTACAACTTACGACTGGCATCCTGCTTAATTCTGCTTGCTAACAGAAAGGTGTTAAGCAATATTTTCCGCTTAACCATCTCTATAAAACGAGGCTGAGATCAATCTTAATTATAAAACTCATCATCTTAATTGATAAAAAGTGTGGTGTCACAATTGCTGGTAAGAACTCATCCTTATGAGTATTATTGCTTAGTGGAATCCAGCCTATGATACCAACTTTACAACATGTAGGCCTAGCCTACATGAAATAAGAAACATGTTAGATGCTCAATCGGTCATCGGAGCCAAGAGAATGAACCATTTCTCTCTTTTTTCAAACTTCGAGTTCTGGATTAACTAACTGTTTTACTCAATTCACAAATCCATATTATTATAAGATCAATATTACATCAAAAACTAATTCAACGGGTTATCGATATAAAGCGTTGAGAGATAACTTCATATTAAGCGCTATATAAAACGAATAAAATAATATTTATCAAATGTAGATAGTATTATTTCCAGGGAAGTTTTCCAGCATAATCATCGTAATACCTTTAGCATGTTGTTCCGAAATCTGTGAACATATTTTCTTACATGCTATGCACAACCTTTTATAAAACAATCACACAAATCCTAATTGATTATAAAAAACAAAGACATTATTATCTCTTTTATGTCTATCGCATCCATCTTTATTTTTAAAATAACATATGAAATCGCCCGTTTTTTCAAAACTTGTTCATGACTCGAGTGCACAAGAATTTGTATTTTAAACCAACAGTCGGTTAGTAGCCTTGAAATAATTAACTAGTTCAACTTACCGGTTCTCGAATAAAATAAAAAATCACCAACCAGAAGTGTCTTCACATTCTCCTGGACACAATACTTGTAGAAAATGCGAACATTAATTTACGAGTTGAATTTTGGTTAAAGATTGTAATGGCGGACAACGGGACGCGGAATGTACACAGCCGCTCAAAGTCCAATCTGATAAGATAAGGTCGACAGAGGGGGTAATAGGTCTAGAGCAGTTCGGTGTAATTTTTGCCGAAATTACCAATGTCGTAGTGCTTTTCAATGGGGAAA
This sequence comes from Asterias rubens, assembly GCF_902459465.1. Classification (NCBI taxonomy): domain Eukaryota; kingdom Metazoa; phylum Echinodermata; class Asteroidea; order Forcipulatida; family Asteriidae; genus Asterias; species Asterias rubens. Next base: position 2,646,422 of record NC_047075.1, read on the forward strand.
TATGTTTTCTTAATCGATTCAAAAAGACCACAAAACAAGGTTACATTGATCCACAGAGGCAGTGTTGTAACTGGGGGCCAATTTCATAGAGCTGCTTAAGCAAAAATTGTGCTTAAGCACGAAAAACAGCTCGCTTATTTTACACATGTTACTGGCCAAAATGTTATGCCATATACATTGATTGTGACTGGTAATTAGTTTTCTTTTTTTCTCCCAAATAAATTACTACATAAAGCAACGTATTAGAGAAGTTCAGTTGTGTTGTATATTTTATATCCATGAAACGATTGTTAAGTTTTATTTCATCAATATATGTTCACAATTTAAAACCACTTTTTTATTTACACATTTTTTATTCAAACTTGCACATAATTTTGTTAATTGTATTTCATTTGGTACAGCGAGACATGACAAAAGCTACAGTACTGAATACAGGGTACATTACTAATCATCGATATACTCTTTACATAAAATACAGTGGTACACTCCTATGTTCCAACACCCCTGTTTCGACACTCCTATTTGCCGACACCCCTATGACCCAATACCCCTATGTTCCGACATTCTATGCTCCAACACTCATATTTTCTGAACCCCTATGTTCCAACACCCCAACGTTCTGACACCCCTATATTCAACATCCCTATGTTCCGCCACCCCTATGTTCCGACATCCCTTATGTTCCAACAGCCAAACATTCTGACACCCCTATGTTCCGACACCCTTATGTTCCGATATGTTCCGACACCCCCATGTTCCGACACCCTTATGTTCCGATATGTTCCGACACCCCCATGTTCCGACACCCTTATGTTCCGATATGTTCCTACACTCCATGTTCTGACATAGGATCGTCCAAACACAGGGGTAACGGAATATAGAGTTGTCATCATTACAGTACAGACGCGTAAAAGTACAACCACGTTTTGGACCAATTACTCAATAATTAACTTAAAAATGGCTTCTCACTGGTAACCTTGAGACTGCGACATCAGGGCTATGGCTCAGTTGGTAGATCGCAATGTGAATTATTTTTTTTCATCGTAATAAATTTCAAAAAACTCTCCATTGGTCTTTTTAATTAAAACATAATTATACAAATAATCAAGGTGATAATATTACATGAAGGTGAAAACTCAACTGCTTACATTTCTTATATTCATTAAAAAATTATAATAATTCATAAATCTGTCTGCACCTGAACAATGTTTGTTGTGGCGTTAAAAAAACAGGCAGGTTTGTCATCAGGCCATTTCTCCAAACACATTTTCATCTGATGCGCAATCGGTATGTAAATCACGCAACAAATAAACAATAAAATGTCAAGATATTTTAACCATTTGGCAACATAGGATTCGAACTGCCCCTAGCTGCCGGGCAATCTCGGTAGTCTAGTTGGTAACATGCTGCTCTAGAATTACAAGGGGAGTGGGTTCGAATCCCACCCAAGTGATATGCCTGTGATATTTTTTTCACAGTACTCAGGGAAAGTACTGATTATATATAGTGCTAACACACATCAGTGTATAGGTAAAAACCAAAGTTAACATTTGGCAAACACTTATCGATCTAAAGAAATATCAATTGATCGATCATTGATCAAGTAATGGATCTACAATCAATCAATTAATCAATTATTAAATTTAAGTTGGGAAGGTAGTGCATCAATTCTGCTCTACTAAGCAGGTTGATGGTATCAATGCCTACATGCTTACAGCTGAAGTGCAGAATTCTGCAGAAAGCAGAGCCATTAAGTGCGCCATTTTGTTGTTGATTCGTCCTGCACAGTTTTAATCGACATTCTGTCACTTTTGTTGCACCGTAGTTTGAAGTTGCTTTAGAGGTGGATTATAACGGCTCCTTTAAAAGTCTTATTGTCTGTGATGGATTAGATGTCTGTGGTGGTAATGTGTTCCAGTCTTTAATAACTGTTTTGGGTATGAATGAATATACCCCTGAAAGTATACAAACATGATTTAGAGCGCCCTCAGCGGTAAAAAATATGGCGCCTTGGGGTCAGCTTATAGACAGTGTGACCTCTGACGTCACTCAAAAACCATAACATGATTCGCGCGCATACCGCTGCACAAAACCTTTGTGTTTTGGCAGCAAGCTAGAAAGTACAGGCGAAACATATGTGTACAGTGTTTTGTCAACAGAGGGCGGTTTGAAGGTAAACATCGGTCACATTGTCTATAAATTGCGAGGTGGACACTTGCAGACTCAGATTTGCATTGATACCTGACAATAGATCTATCAACAGTCAGCCACACACAAACATGCCCAATAGGAGACTTTCCAACGCTAGGTGGCAGCAGACATACCGGGTAAATTTCCATTGTTTACGTAGTTCTGAACATGCGCATAATTCTGAGAACAATGGATTTACCCGGTAAGTCTGCTGCCCTCTATCGTCCCAGAAAGTCTCCCAATTAAAAAAAATTAAAAAGAAACTAAAAGCACAATGCAAGATCTAAAAGACTCAATCTACAAGTTACAAATGTAAAGGCATTATGAGAGACAAAACATTGAGGTATCATATTGAAAAACACAAGACTGTCGGACTTGCTTACTGGCCCAGGACTAAAATCACTTGCCTTTGTCCTGCGGTCCAGAGTCAAATTCAACCCCAGGGCCCAATTTATTAGAGCTGCTAAGCACAAAAATTTGCTTAGCATGAAAATTCTTCATTGATAAAAACAGGATTACCAACCAAATTTCGATTTGGTGCATATTGCTTGTTACTGGTATTCAGCTGTTGTTTGCTGAAAATCTCGTGGACATTTGGTTGGTAATCCTGTTTTTATCAAGGCAAACATTTCATGCTAAGCAAATTTTTGTGCTTAGCAGCCTTATGAAAAGGGGCCCTGGCATTGCAACAAATGCCTCCGCTGTCTCAGTGAAATATCAACCCCGCAGAGGAGTATGAAACTTCCACTGAATGGGTATGGTCACCTTGTCCAGAGTAGCGACCGTTAAAAAATATTTAAAATCCTCTAAAAGGCTTACAAGTCAAAGGCCTGAATATACTTTGTTCACATGGCCATCTGTGTTTCTACAAGGTTCTTCCATCCATCCAGCGCCTGGGTGCCTTCCTCCGGGCTCTGGGGCAGGTAGACGATCGAATCGCCGATGAGCGGTTGGGCCACTTCTTGACATTTCTGGGCCGTGTTGGCGCCAGCAAATTCGAGACCTACCACTGGACCTGTGATAAAAGGGGAACAAATCTTGTTAGAACATAATGGGCCCAAATTCAATGCTGGAGTCAGTGCTCGTCATTGAAATCTTCTTTGTAAATGATCTTTATTTGATCTCTCTATTGGTTATTTTGTTAAACTTATTAATGATTAATGAAGACTGACTGGTGCTCTAACACTAGCGGGAAAGTCTGTTTCATACTCACCATTTGTGGCAGCAGAGATGTACCTGTTATCCTCACCAAAGAGTCTGGTTACCATACCAGCATCCATGTTGACCTCTGTAGTCCGCACTAAGCTGCAACTCCCCTGATTGACCAAAACACATCAGTGAAACAACAATAAATGATAATAGGCATTATACAATAACCCGCAGCTGCTGTGTAGACCATTTGCATGTGATGTCACACGCTCAAAAACACCCTCACTGGGGTAAAGAAGTGTCATCACTGGGGTAAAAGGAGGCAAATGATTGGCGATAGCTGTTCTTTGTGCATAAGAACGTGCCTTTAACCATAAGAGACTGCCCATCCAGGGCAAAAGAGGCCGTCCCAGGTCAAAATTCCAGTTGAACCTAGTTAACTGGGGTCAACTGGTTCAACTGGATAGTGATCAAACTCGTCCATTTTCCATATTAACCAACTGGTTTGGACTAGGTTTAACTGTGTTTAACTAGGTTGAAATTATAAACCAGTTGGTTTCTGTCCATTTTCCATATTAGACCAACTGGTCTTAACTGTGTTTTACTAGTTTATCAACTGGTTTCAACTAGTTCCAGTTAAACCCAGTTTAAACTAGGTTCAACTGGAATTTTGACCTGGGGTGACCTTTGACATTTAATCCTAGGTCTGGTACCAAGGCCCAGACCAGGGCAAGAGAAGCTGTGCGGCCTTTAATTTGTGGCCTTTGTTTAATTCTAGTCCTGGTTTTACTTACCTCATTTCTCATCTCATTTATGAACTTCCTTAGTCTTTGGTCTGATGAAGGGTCTTTAAAGAAGGCGACAAGTGATGACTGAAACCAAAAATCAAAGAGACTTCTTATTTATTAGGAACGCAAGACTGGTACTCATTGCTCAACCATTTGTCAGGCAGACATTGGCCCAATATCATAGAGCTGCTAAGCACAAAACAGTACTTAGCAAGAAATTTCTTCCTTGAAAAAAAAACAGTACTAACCAAATTTCCATTTGTTGCATATTGCGTGTTACTGGTGTTCAGCAGTTGTCTGCTTATCCTGAAGACCATGTGGAAATTTGGTTGGTAATCCTGTTTTTATCAGGGCAAAAATGTCATGCTAATTTTGTAAGTTGAACAAACAGCATCGCGTGAGCAGTCAATAAAAAGAAAATCAACTGTGTATTTCATATTCAACGCGCATACAGAATGGCGCGCTTGTCATCTTACGGTCCCGTCGCGTTTGTGCAAGCAGCATCACCAGTGCGCCCTCTAGTTCTTACATGTATATATATAACTCTATGACTTCCAATCAACAAAAGGTCAAAGAAAAGGTCTAGTCCTGAATTGACATTTTCCAATGTTTCCCCCCTGTAGAAATAGTATCTATGTTTCTGAAACAAAACTGAATGTCTGTTTCATATTATTTTTTCAGACACTTTTATAAGAAAACATTTGTGTCAAACACTGACCTTTGACCCTTTATGTTTCTTGCCACCGAGGGTCAGCGGTACAACGCTGTCATCTGCTGATGTTGAGATTGTCATGCTCTGAAATTGTTCTGTCGTTGGTAGCGGTAGGTAGTCAGATACCTCCGCACTCTGAAACGTAAAAAGATAATCCGTCAATAAAGGAGTCGCTCCTTGAATAGAAAAAACTGTGGTCTTGCGTTTTCAAACGACTAACTATAAATCATATGTACAATTTTGTAATTGTGTTGAACTTGTCCCGGGCTTGACTTGAACATTTGTGTCCTTAAGCAAGACACTTTACCATTAATGCTTCAAAGGATGGGATGTAAAGCCCTTGATCCTGTGTTATGCCTAGCGTTCATGGTTTGATTGGGCGGCATATTGTGCCACAGCAACTTGTAAACCAATTAATAGATCTCATACTTCAAAACGTAGCTCCACATACCCTGCGCTTAGATACGCCCCTTAGGGAAGTAATAAAGAGCTCTTGAAGTCGTTCAGACACAGTACTAAAGTCGGTTTAACTCCAGGTTCAACCAGATCGAGTTCAACTCTGTGTGTCTGAACGATACTAAAGTTAGTCCGAATTGGGATAAAACCCATAAAAAATAGACCATCCAGCGAGGGGGTTTATCTTTAAACCGCTTTGGGTTTATCTTTTAACACTGTGTGTGGACAGAATAAAAAAGACCACATCCGGTTTAACTCACAACAGACGACCCATTGACCTCCATAATCATTACCTAAACACACGGTGACCAATGAACAGGACAATAAACCGGATGTTAGAATAACGGGGTCGCATTTGCTTTGACCTCTTAAAACCAAAGATAAACCATATCGGGTTTAACTCAGTGCTGTCTGAACGCAAGGGGAGCAACTTTTTACAACCACCTCAAAAGTTAACCGGTTCGGGTCTAACTTAGTACTCTGTCTGAGCATACCCATGATAAGAACTTAGTAGGATTATTTGTAAAGGCGGAGTGCTTTTACTCTTTACTTGTCTTTGCATCCTCTTACCTCTGGTAACTGAGACCAATTCTGCTCATCTGGCATAGGTGAGAAGTCATGTATCGTGTCCCATGTATTGCAGTAAGGGCTGAGGTTGCTTTTTGCAAACTGATCTGATGGAGGAAAACAGAAAACAAATCTTTAAAACTCATGTATTCGCTACGAAAATGTTTAAGGGCACTGTGGTCGTGATAGAATGGTCAGACAGTAGGAGGGTTGACTGTGTACTGTATAGATGAATTCACAACATGATAACTATTGCAGGCTCTCATTCAAAACTACAGTGGATGATATTGAATGGTAAGACAGTAGGAGGGTTGACTGTGTACTGTGTAGATATATTTACCACCCAATTCTAAATCTGCTGTGAGAAGACCTATCGAACTTGACAATGTTTTCGCGGAGGGTGATAGTCTTGAATTAATTCCTGGAGATAGTCTGGTGCTGATCTCACTGTGAACGGCCTGGATGTGTGATTTCTCTACAGACATGACAGAAATCATTGTATTTGTACAGAAATCACATCCAGGCCGTTCACAGTGTCTGTGTTAGTCTGTGTGGGTGAGTGTTAGGACTTTGAAAACTATCTGTGATACCATACCATACGTTTCTGACCTGTGAGCTCCCGGTAGTTGAACCGCTCACCCTTAATAATAATAATAATAAAATTTTTGGGGGCTAATGATCCTTACTCGCAGATAAGAGCTGAATTGCGAAGGACGCGGCTACAACATGTTCAAGAAGCAGGCACGCAAGAGTGCATTTAGCTGCCAGCCACATCAACCTATTATGACCTTTGAGCACAGCCAAGATCGAAAGTGTTTGGTTTTTCCCGAGGGAGGAAAACCGGATAGTCTGGAAAACCCTTGTGGCACAGCAGAGAACCAATGCACAACTCAACTCACATATGGCCCTGGCCGGGAATCGAACCGGGTCACCTTGGTGAGTGGTGAGCGCTTTACGCACAAGCCAACTATGTCACCCAGTGAGCTAAATTGGATTGAGAGCCCACCACTAAAAACAATCAAGCTACAACAGTAACCTCACCATGCCATTGCCTTCGTTGCCGCTGGTCTTGGCCTTGGTGCCCATCAAAAGTTTCCCATTGACTTTAAGGCTGGACCGATACATGTACTTCACGGAGGCAACGAAGGTGATTGCCTCCATGCCCGCTGGTCATTGCCTTGGTGCCCCTTGAAATGCTCCAGTAGAAATTGAAAGGGTGCCCTTTACTATGGAGAAAATGCCTTGGTGCCCTTGCCCTTTCAAAAACGAAGCATAGAGATTGTATTTCATCCTTTTGCTAAGCAACTTTTTTCTTACCTGCAAGTTCCGGGTAGTGATACTGGAAGCATCCGAATCGTATCTTGGTAGATGTCTCTATGATTGGCTGGGAGCTGCAGTGAAGAAAGACGTCGATTGACTTGCAATCTCGAGTACGGAACTGCTGGCAGGCGATGACCGCTTTGCAATTCGTACAGTTGCGCAGAAATATGCTGCAGAACACACATAATAAAAGAAGAATTATAAATCGAGTGTTGTGAGAATGGACACACTAAAACAAATCCACACCCAAGAAAAAAATATGCATCTGTGATGCCAAAATCAGGCATTTCTCTGAAATTTTCAAATGTGAATTTTTTTTCACAGGACTTTGTATGGGTAAAACAAAATAATATTTTCTTTCTCCGATGCAAACAAATTTGTTGTTGCAGTACCTGCTGCTAAAGTATAGGATAACTGCCTGTACACCTGATTACCTGGCAATTTCGACGGTCTAGTGAGACGCAGCTCTAGAATGCAAATGTTGTGGGTTCGAATCCCCAGGATACAGGACTCGCGTGCTTTTTGCACTAATACAAACAAACAGTTGGTAGAGTGCTGGAACCTTAATGCAGAGGCGACAGGTTCTAGTCAACCAGATATTTCTCATCCTGCACCTTTTGACTTACCTTCCTTTTATGGGACCCAGGAATATGTTGCAGTCTTGGCACTTGTCGATTGTGATCGTCGCTGAGTGGTCAAAGATGTAGATGTTACAGTTCTGGGTTAGGGAAACAAATGAGAGTCTATTTGTCAAAGACTAGCCTTCAGTTTTGGTGTATCTCAACATATGCATAAAATAACTAACGTGTGAAAATTTGAGCTCAATCGGTCATCGAAGTTGCGAGATAATAATGAAAGAAAAAAACACCATTGTCACACAAAGTTGTGTGCGTTTACAATGTAGATGGTTGATTTCGAGACCTCAAGTTCTAAATCTGAGGTCTCGAAATCAGATTCGTGGAAATTTAGTTCTTTCTCGAAAACTATGGCACTTCAGAAGGAGCCATTTCTCACAATGTTTTATACCATCAACCTCTCCCCATTAATCGTCACCAAGAAAGGTTTTTATGCTAATAATTATTTTGGGTAATTACCAATAGTGTCCATTGCCTTTTAATCATACAGCAGCACAAACAAGTTACAAAGTGGCAAAGACAAATTGGGCGGTCGGTTTTGTGTAGTGGTATCTTTCCTCTTGGACCCTGGTTCGAATCCTGCTGGGGGCAGTATGTGGAATTTGGTTTCAGTCCCTACCCGACTGCATAGGTTTTCCCGGGAATTATTTTGGGGGGGTTTCCACCCACATTCACGTCTATTTATAACCGGAAGTCCCTTTTCTGCTTTTAGAGGAGCTACATTCCTGCATGCTGGACCAGCCGTCGATTTCACCAAACTCTTCCTTCCTAAAACTTAGGATAAATCTAAGGACTTAGGACGAGTTAAGTTCCGTATCCATAAATGTTAGGACGCATCGAACACATCTCATTCTAACTCGAGATAGGATTAATCGTAGCATTTTGAAATTGGCTGCAGGCCATCTGGAACAAGACCACTAGGCAGATGAAATCAGTGGTTGGTTGCATGTAGCGTGGCCAAGATCAAGATCACTCGAAATGCCGCTTGGCTTAGACTCGATTGAGTACATTAAATGGCCCACTGGATAACGCCAGGACAAATCTGTCTTAACTGCACAGTAAGAAAGTTGTGCGACTAAATACATTAGAACTAACAGATGTGCACACCAACCTGACAATTCTTAATAATGAACTGCTGGCCGTCCACTTTGCCTGGTACCCGGCCTACTGTCTCCCCGTTGAGGTCTTCAATTTTGTAGTCTTTCGGGTCTGGACGATCTTTACGGTCCCTGGACATAACAAACAAGAATCAAAACAAAAAGTCAGTTAGCAGTTAGCATTGTTTATCATCTTCATGTCGGAAGGACTGTCTGCAAAATTTTAAACAGCGCGCCCACTCACAATTTCAAACTTATATGACCAATGTTATTTATGTTTAACACTTTCAAAGTCGTCTTCAAGCCTTGTAATTTATGTTTTTGTTAAGTATGAGGTGCCACTTCAAAATGTTCCTATAGACTTCAAGAATTTATAATGAAACCGCCCTTTGTTAAATAGATGGCCTGGCCCTGCCCTCTCATCAAAGTTGAAATTCAAGGCTTGAACATTTTTAATGTACACACCTCTGATTGCACACAACACCCCAGCAGCTACGTAGTGACATATCCACAGCAACTTCTCAATACACACTGACTGGATTGTCATAAACTGGTTTTGGGGTCATGTCCCATTTTCCACGGAATTGGCCAGCGTATTTTGTTATATTTTGGCGGTGAACGATTTCCCTTGGAGAGCAGAGCAAAATGCTATGCAAAATGTGTCATTTGCTACTCAAAGCATTCACTGTGCACAAAATCTGTTCAGTCAAAATGTTTTCCTATATATATATATATGCAAAATTGCCAGATGAAATTGTTCCCTGTATGGCATGTATTTTGTTATTGCACTTGTAGAAAAAAAAGAGGCAATCAGTAAATCAGCTGAGCCATCTCATGCTTGAAGACAATTGTGTGGTCTTGATCCTCGCCTTGGAACAGAAAGACTTTAAGACGATGTCAGGATAAGCAAAACAAAGTTGTTTCCTTCTTCATCGACTCCTTGGCATTGTTGATGAGTTGGGTGTGGAAACGAGAAAACCAGCAAAAGATGCAAAGGAACGTGAAGATTGACATTTCGTTGTACACCAAGTTGATCTTCAATTCTTCATGAGAATGTTTAGTGCCACTCCAAAATATATCCAAACGAAAATGGGCTATACTCTGTTCTATCCCAATTCTTAGCCATCAGCAGAACTCAAAGAGAATTTGAAGAAAATACATGTTTCTGCCTGTACAAATAGGCCTATAGATGTATGACAACCGAGAGTAGCAAGAGTATTTTTCTTGGCCAATAAAATGAGAACAGACTGAAATGCTGAATACTACTTGTAGCATGCTTGTAGTAACAGTACTAATACTGTTCTACAATCTGCGATTCCCTGCCGTCAACCGGCTTCCAAATACATGTATGAGCCTGTACAAATTTGTTTATGACAACCGACACGCAGCCAGTGAATCATGTAATGTACATGTAGCCGTACATACAATGAAATCTGCTTTGTAACGCCAGGGTTGTCAAGATTCATTATAAAAGCTTTTCCACTTCAATGACTTTGCTTTGCTTTTGACTTGAGCATCTAATCAAATATCCTGCGAGGGACCACTTTCTTTGTGTGTTTATGTACACATGATGTATGGAGACCATGCTTTAATCAAATCCCCATTGTTTGACTGTCAACAAAATGTTTGCATAGAGTTCAATGCAGTAGTCTTGGGTCCAATTTCATAGAGACCTCTGCTTAAAGCATAAAGTATTGCTTAAAATAGTGGGTGAGTTCGATAAGCTTCCCTGGGTCGACCCCGCAGTGCTCACTCGGGTGAGCCCCTGACAAGAGCTAATCGAACGATCACACTCGCCCACTCGTGGTGACGGCATGCTTCTCAGGTCACCCCAAAGTGACCCACTCCACAAGCAGGGCACTGGGGGCTTACCCGGGTGAGCCCCGTCAAAGCTATTCGAACGTACCGGGGAAGACCGGGGTCAACCCAGGGAAGCTAAACGAATGCACACAGTATAGTCAATGTTTTTTTTGCTGCTAAGCAGAAATGAGCAGTTACCAGCCACAAATTGTACATGTGACATGGTAGTTTGGCTGGTTACCTTATATATTCTGTTTAACATAATTTTGTTGTGATAGGCCATTAGGCCTATGTGTATCCAAGGTCAAGTCCTAGACCCAATTGGATGGATCATAGAGTGGACATACAACATGTAGTGAGTTAAACCAACGGTTCATTAGAGACAGTTATTACATGCCGCAAACCTGCCCATATCGTATTTCCACCATGCAAAGTTTCAAATCCTACTTACATGTAGCTGCCTTCAAGCAGAGTTGAAGTATTGCTTACATTGTAAATGTGTTTTGCTAAGCAGGAATAAGCAGAGTACCAGTCAAAATTGTTTATACATGTGACATGATATTTTGCCTGATAACCTTATTCTGATACTAAGCATTGGTGCGCTGAGCTACTTTTTTTTCAGAAGGGCCTATTTTCAAGTTACATTATTTCATGTGGTCATTTCATTCCTGCACCTGAACAAAGAACCCCAAGTTAAAGGCAGCAGACACTACTGGTAATTACTCAAAATAGTTATTAGCATAAAACCTCACGGGTAATGGGGGGAGGTTGATAGTATAAAACATTGTGAGAAACGGCTCCCTCTGAAGTGAAGTAGTTTTCGAGAAAGAAGTAATTTTATATGAATTTGTTTTTGAGACCTCAGATTTAGAATTTGAGGTCTCGAAAGCACACAACTTCGTGTGACAAGGGTGATTTTTCTTACATTATTATCTCGCAACTTCAAAGACCAATCGAGCTCAAATTTTCACAGGCTTGTTATTTTATGCATATGTTGAGATACACCAAGTGAGAAGACTGGTCTTTGACAATTACCAATAGTGTCCATTGTCTTTAAGAATAAATCCTACCCATGAAGACCCCTCATTTCACCACTGTGACAAAAACCATGACCCTGCCTTTAGAAGGGGGGAACTGTGCACATTTCATTTTGATAACACATGCATCAAATCAAGAAAGTAGGCAGCACACGTAGCCTATGTAATTTATGTGTAAACGACAAAACCCTATTTAAAGCAATTGAAGCCACTTGCTTACACTGAACCTCATTTCCCGTATCCCATTCTGAGCCAGTTCATGGGAATTTCAGTCGAGCAGCAACAGCTGTTTCTATGGAAACAAAGTAGTTTTTTTCATCAGTGTTCCCTGAAGGGAAATTCGAAACACACCGGCCAGTGTACATGGAGTATTAGGCCAAGTAAAAAAAAATACCAGATGATCATCCAGGTTTTTCAAAAAAAGAGAAGGAAAGCCTTTTTTTATTTGTTATTTCTTTTAAAGGTGGCTGCCAAGTTAATTCAAATTGGCCACCAGTTCTTCAAATTGGCCACCAGTTCTTCAGCCTAAAGTCACCCCTTACATTTGTAGTGTTACAAAGTTTAAAAGATTAGTGAGTTTATGAAAAATACACAGAAATGTCTTTTTGGAGAAAAAATAAAAAAATGATGCGGCCTCAAAAATGGATGAGGTAGGGGACGATCAACTGGCATTTTTTTTATATTTGGCCTTTAATGGTGAGAATAACAAGAACTGGAACTGACAACTGAAGGGAAATGGCTATTCATGCAGGCTGTCATTTTAAATTTCATGCGTGGTCTTTGAATGTCTCTTTTCAAACTGTCCCGTAGCTCTGTGTGTACTAAGGAATATTGTCTTGGGCATAGTGATAGCGAAAGGGGTGTCTGTGTGTCTTTTTAAAGGCAGTGGACACTTTTGGTAATTACTCAAAATAATTTACTGGCATTTAAAACCTTTCTTGGTGGCGAGTAATGGGGAGAGGTTGATGGTATAAAACATTGTGAGAAACGGCTCCCTCTGAAGTGCCATAGTTTTTGAGAAAGAAGTAATTTTCCACGAATTTGATTTCGAGACCTCAGATTTAGAACTTGAGGTCTCGAAATCAACAATCTAAACGCACACAACTTCGTTTGACAAGTGTTATTTTTCTTTCATTATTAACTCGCAACTTCGATGACCGATTGAGCTCAAATTGTCACAGGTTTGTTATTTTATGCATATGTTGAGATACACCAACTGTGAAGGCTAGTCTTTGACAATTACCAATAGTGTCTACTGCCTTTAACACCCCGTTTTACATTTGGACACCCTGTTAGTGTGTTGACACCCTGTTTTATCTGTAATTAGGATAATGTAGTATTGTAAACAATTTGGACACCCAGTTTTGGGATTTCCAACACATTCAGACACCCTTTCAGGCCTGTATGCTTCATTTTTGAAAGGGCAAGGGCACCAAGGCATTTTCTTCTTGGCAAAGGGCACCCTATGAGGAAATTGTGAATTTCTACTGGAGCATTTCAAGTGCACCAAGGCAAGGCAATCGCCTCCGTTGCCTCCGTGAACTATCAGGCCTGCCCTCTTACAAAATCATTTACACATGTCACACAAAGGACTGCTGCCTCTTTGTGCCCTGGCTTTTGCATTGGTGCCCCTTTGAAATTTAGAAAAATTACAAAAATATTCTATTAGGAAAAGGGCCATGCCTTTTATATAAAACTGGTCCGCTTCAGGATTAAAAACCCTTCATGTTACCCATGCAGATTATTTTCAGTCAAAAAGTAACCTTTTCAAGCCATTTTGTTTTTTATGAATGTTTGGACACCCATACATGCCATAGAAATAACTTTGAAGCATTTAGCTTTTGTCAAGTTTGTGCCAATAAATGCAATTTACTAAAGCGGATGAAATACATACCCTATTGTCCCATGTCATACCAGTTCTGACAAAGTCTGAGTATAATGTAGCTTGTTTTACAGCTATCTCATCAGGGTGTTGGTTTTACAGTCTACATTCCAAAATAGTAATAGTTTGAACTAACAAATATTATGCATTATTAAAATTCCTACACTGGGATCACTATCATCCCATGCTAAGCTTGGGCAATATCACGATATTATCGAATATCGCGATATTAATTTGGAAACGATTTCAATATCGGATGGATTTGGTTTTAATCGAAATATCGATATATCCTATATATCGCGATATATCGCGATATCGATTAAATATTGCGATGTATTTGCTAGCTTAGACATCTTGCACCCCATGGGTTTGGAGTAAAACCAGAAGAATAGGTCATTAGAACAACTCTCTTATGCTATGACTGTCTCTTCTACAACTTTCACTTGGAGTTTGAAGACTGATGATGTCAAATTTAATTAATCGCGATTATATCGAATATCGCGATATATTGTCGGCGATACATCGTGAATAAAATAAATCGATATCGCCCAAGCTTACATCCCATGCACATTAAGCCAAACTGTGTAATCTGGGGCATTCTGAACAATATTATCTTTATGATATTGTGAATTTGATCTGAACGGAACAAAAACAGTTTGTTTACGTATTAGCCCTGATTCACACTTATCGGCTCGATCACTGTAGCTTACAAGTGCATGGAGAGAAACATGAGGTGCCCTTTTAGACATGTAAGAAAGGAAAAGAAACGCCTCGCCCAAAAAGAACAAAGTATGAGTTCTGGGAACATACAGTTGACACATTTTCTGAAATTTATTTCACTTCAAGTTTTAACTTAATTTTGTTGAAGAACAATTTTTACTTTCTAAATATCTACTGCATGGATCCACTGCAAACTGCACCCTTATTTTTTATCTTTTTCTTTTTTCTGTTGAAATCTGACAATATGTTTAGGCCTGCTACAAATTTGACATGAAAATAAATAACCAAGCACACAGACTTTGAAAGTGTTTTTGGTGAGGCCAAGACAAGGGCAACAACAGAGTCCATGGGCTCTGTAATTTTGTGCGCTGTTCAATGACTGCTTTTTGGAGCTTCCTCTTGATGAAGAGAATGCAATTGTCCAGGCAGGGGTCCAGGGGGGCAGGGCTGGATTTCACATAGTTCCGATAACATCGAAGCCGGAGGGTTACAATCAGGTTTTGTCGCAAAATAGGAATTTTGCCACACAATGACCTGCACGCAGCGCTACGATCATTGGGCAAGCACAGGCCTGTATGCTTCGTTTTTGTAAGGGCAAGGGCACCAAGGCATTTACTCTTTGGCAAAGGGCACCCTATGAGGAAATTGTAAATTTCTACTGGAGCATTTCAAGGGCACCAAGGCAATGGCAAGGGGCAACGGAGGCAATCGCCTTCGTTGCTTCCTTGAAGTATCAGGCCTGCAAGCAAACACAAAGCTCCGCCCACTCAGGTTTATAATGGCAACTATGGAAATTTGTGACAACTTCGATCCGGGCTCTGGCATGTCTGGTAAGTCTTTGTCCATTTTCTTCCAAATATTTCCTCAATGGTGTTTTGAGTGTTATGGAAGGATTCCTTAGACATTGAGGATCAAGCTCGAGTTCTTAGAATTTTAATCATGGTTTTCGGAAGTGGTAAAAATGGGGCAAATCTGGTCTGTTGAAATTGTACATGTTGACCCAAATTCCTGTTTTGCGACAAAACCTGCTTGTAAACCTTTGGCTTCACCGTCGGGAAGAGGGTTATGTTATCGCAACTAGATTTCACAAAGCACTTGACTTTATTCATCTGATTAAAGGAACACGTTGCCGAGGATCGGTCGAGTTGGTCTTTGAAAAGCATTTGGAACCGTTCGTTATAAAATGCATAGTTAAAAAGATGTTTTAATAGTAGAATACAATGATCCACACAAACACGCCTCGAAATTGCACGGTTTTCCTTTTACCTCGTCGATGAACAAGGTCGGCCTTTTATGGAAGTCAAATTTTTGACTCCCATAAATGGCCGACCACCTTAGTTCGCAAAGTAAAATGAAAACTACGCAATTTCGATGCAAAATTGTGTGGATCATTGTATTCTACTTTTAAAAAATCTTTCCATCCATGCATTTTATAACACGCTTTTTATAGACCAACTCGTCCGATCCAAGGCAATGTGTTCCTTTAATAAAAATGTCTCTGTAATACTAGTGATTTGTTCTGTGAGTGTGACATCAACATCTTGCCTCCATGAAATGGCAATAATAATGTTGAATTATGATTATTCTGTAAATTAATTAAGAATAAGATTAATCATGCATAATCATAAAGAAAGTAGCTCTAGTCTTTGTGACTTTTAAACTTAAAAACAAAACTTCTTCATTGTGTTATTGTGAAGTTGTGACTGGAGAAACCCAGGCAGGCCACACCCACCTCCTTCTCGTTCTTTTTGCAATGCAAGCAAATAAATTAATAACTATAAAATACCAAAATAGGCTAAAAATAAAATCAGCACAACATAATTCAAAAAGTCATAGTTTGATTCTTAATAATCCTAGAACCAACAGGTGACTTTCTTCATCCAGTTTTCTTAATCCAGAGTCAATCTTGTCAATTTCTACAAAGAAAAAGCGCCCTCTATTCTTAGAAATAGGTGATCAAGAAAGGAAAAACCGTGTAAAGTGATCATCATGATTTAAAAAAAATAAGAATTTCAGTCACTCACCAGCTGTAGACTTTCGGTGTTTCTTCCTCTTTCTTGTCCTCAGTTTTGGAACAGGGACAACCCATTTCGACCTTAACTACTTCCACAACTTCTAATCAAGTAAAAAGGAAATCGGTCAACGAAAAATGAAGAAATTTGATGTTTTCCTTTTTTGACAGTAGTCGAAAATGATAAAGCAGCGTCTTTTTCCAAGGGCACCATCAACAACATTAATTACGTCTGGTGCCCCGTCGTCGTCATATTTCAACAGACATGATATTCAGGGGAACAGGTTAAACAAATCGTATGGCACATACCATTTTAATTGAGGGTAAACATTTATTATTCCTAAATTTGATTTGGATAAAAAATTATTTTTCACACTAGAAAACACGCCAAATTTACTTCGTAATAATCAATTAAGATTATTTATTACAAATGATAACTTTTAAAAAAATATTTTTTCAAGAACATTTACCGACAAATTAAATACTATATTCGACATTTTCTGTCAAAAACAATGAAATATCCCGAGGGTGATGTAGTTTTTACACGGGTACTCGGCCACTCGTCATGATGTACGTTATACAATGAAAAGGGGTTTGGTGACCAGGGAAAGTGGGAGCCGTATGTTTACATCATGAAAAGAAATTCATTTCGTTCGTGCAGCAAAGTGAAAGAGGAACTAGTGCATGTATGATGATGATTTGAAAGGTAAATATTGCAATAAAATAACTCATTTTCTCACATATTTTGTCCCCGTTTATGACACAGAAAGGAATTTTGTCATCCTTGTTTATCAGGTTATAATTCGGATGAAATCAAGAAAGTGGCAGCGTGTGCATTTTTATGTTTGTAAATCTTTTATTTTTTTTTAATCTTGTTTTTTCTCGTCACGTGAATTTTGTTTCAGTTCAGCAGTCCGGTTTTCACTTTCTTAAGCCCTGTTCGCACTGGACTTAATTTGGGCAAACTAACCGAGCCAATGGGTAACTTACCCATTTTAAGTCCAGTGTGAACAGCCTGGGTAGCTTTCCTGACAGGTAACTTACCCACGCCGCGCGGTTAGTTTAACCGAGCCAAAGGTGCCCAGGATCAGGAAGATTGACCGAGTGCCCAGGAAGATTGATCGAGTCAGTTTAACCGAGCCAGAAAGTCCAGTGCGGACGCAACGTCTCGGTTTAATCTTCCTGACACGAGGAAGCTGACATGTTTTGTCATGGAAGAATAAGATTTTCGTGATTATCGAACTATTCAATGTAGCATAAATCAGGAATGCAACTCGTAAGCTGAAAAACGCGGAATAATTTTTCCGTACACGGATTTATAAGTTTGAGAAATGACCCGTTCAGAAGTTGCGATCAAAAGTTTCAATTTGACGGTGATTTGTACAGCAGTAATAGGCAAATGCAGTCAACAACCACTAGATCGCGTCCTAAAGCTAGCCGAGTATTGGTCCCTACATGTCTTTATGCACAACACAAACACAACGGAGCCAGGCCGTGCAGAAAAAAGTGTAGAAGGTATTCCTAGCCGCGTAATGGGCCCTTTGTGTCGGAGCATGCCTCATTGGCAGGCGGTGTTGTGCATGCTCTTTTGCCTAGCAAGTCTTTCGTCTTTCCAAGTTGTAAAAAAAAGAAAAGAGAAGCGGTGAATTTGATATCGAATCGTTTTTGCGAAAGATCAAGCCGAAAACCAAAAAGTGCGGTCAAAGGTTACGCAGGGAGCCAGCTCGGTTAGTTTACCCACGGTCTTGGTAAGTTTACCCGAGTCAAATAAATCCAAGTGCGGACGGTGGGAAAGTTAACCCGTCGAAATGTTACCCAGCGCAGGCCTGATACTTCATGGAGGCAACAAAGGCGATTGCCTCCGTGTCCCCTGGTCATTGCCTTGGTGCCCTTGAAATGCTCGAGTACAAATTTGCAATTTCATCATAGGGTGCCCTTTACCAAGAAGAAAATGCCTTGGTGCCCTTGCCCCTTTCAAAAACGAAGCATACAGGCCTGCCAGCGTCATGGTTAAGTTACCCAAAATATTAATCCAGTGCGAACACGGCTTTTAAAAGCTTTTTTGTTTACATTATTAAAACAAAAAATATTATTTAAACTCTGATGCGATGCGGGTATCCGTTTTTATTTAAGTATAATAAGATCCAGATCCAGATCCAGAAATCATGATTACAGGACATGTTTTTTTTTAGGGGGAGCTACAAAAAAAATACAACAATACCACAGGGTAGACCCAGTAACTGGGGTGCTGTACTCCTTTTTTTGAAATTTTGACATTCTCAGTCTAACTAGGAATGTCAAAATTTCGAGAATTTTTTTGTACAGCGCCCCAGTTACTGGGTCTAACGATTTAGAATTTGAGGTCTCAACTTCGTGTTACAAGAGGGTTTTTTTCTTTCATTATTATCTCGTAACTTCTTCTACCAATTGAGCTAAAATTTTCACAGGTTTTTTATTTTATGTATATGTTGCGATACACCAACCAAGTGAGAAGACTGGTCTTTGAGTTTGACAATTAGCAAACGTGTCCACTGCCTTTAAAAAAACACCATTGCATGCATGCAAATTTTAATTTTAAAAACTCAAAATGTGTTTTTGTTTGAGCGTGTTTATCTAGGAAGTAAGTAAAACTAATAAAACTAGTGAACTCATTGTTAAAACCATTATTTTTAAATAACTTTTCTCATTTGGGAGGAGTGTTGGCTCTAGCTCTGAAGTGAAAAGAGCCAGTTGAGTAAGCATTTTGGTAACACTGGAGTGGCGGCTGAAGTCATTGGAAACAAATCTTGCAGCATGTCTTTGTACTTTTTCAATGGTGTCTATGTTTGATTGTTGGTGCGGATCCCAGATTGTGCGCCAATATTCCACGAGTGGCAATATTCCTTCTTATTCTTCTTCCTTTCAAGTGCTGCTTCAATAATTGAAGATTACCGCACTGCGGCTGGGCGCATGCATGAAATTATGAGACCGTGGGCCAAATCAGGTGCAAAAATGGTGCAAGTAAAAACTGGCCAGCAAGATAACTGACTAGGTGAGACCGTCAGTGCATTCTTAAATGCATCCAGGGAGGGTGAGAGGGCAGGGTCCATCTTCAAGCAGTCCCTAATTCCACGAGTGGACGAGAGATTCCATATGAGTATACTCTGCTCTGCAGCTTCTCAGGAGAATCAAGAATCCTCTTAGAGTATGCCACAGCACTCGACCCTCCAGAAAATAATCTCCAATAGGAGACTTTCTGGGTGACGGCAGACTTACTGGGTAAAAGCCATTGTTCTCAGAATTATGCGCATGTTCAGAACTACGTACGTATGTAAACAATCAAATTTACCCGGTATTAGTCTGCTGCCACCTACCAGTGGAAATCAGGTTAATTGAGAAGGAGGGATGCACAATAGGGCCAGAAGTATCTGACCTGTTCTTGCCCAGTGATGCGTGCACTTACATTATCTGCTCGTTTTTGTAAATCGGCTGTATCACTATCAGACAGTCACACAACATATTTGTAAATGTAAGTCCCCACTCCACCGCCACACCCTAAACAAAAATCACTATTGAAGAACATGGATTGCTACATGTAACTGGTTATTTTGCCAACTTGGAATAGAAGGAAAACACATTTTCTTGTTGTAAACTATGTGTAGTACATGTACATGTAAACTACATTGAGATGTACCTGTCCAGCTGTTTTTACAGTCTTGCGGAACAGAATCTGAACAAAATAAAGTGTCTCTTGGAAAGATCTATTGATTTTTTTTTCAGCAAGTGTGTTTCCGTTTGCCATCATGTCTGTCTTGGGTAGAAAGTAGGCCATCCTCCCCTACAGGCACGACAGCTTTCCAGAGTGATTTACAAGGTGTGAGGCACTGTGCAATGTTCCTGCATGTCCTGATGCGTGTAGTGCCTTCAGAGTGCAAGATGCTTACCAGTGGTGACAGAGTTTTTATTAGTCTACATTCGGCTCATGAATGTACATTTAAAGGGTCTATGTACTTTTTGTAGGACAAAACACACAATGTCCACAGATTTACGGTGTACATTAAACTTACGCAGTTTGAAGATGATGATAGTAGAAAGCTTCTCTGGAAATATTATTTGCCGAGGTGCTGTAGTTTTTGAGAAAGGAGTGAAACAATGGCATGAAAATAATTTTCGTCTCGGTGATCATGAGACGAAAATTATTTTAGCATGTAAAACTGTATTTTTTCATGACATTGTTTTACTCTTTTCACATATTACTGCACCTCATCAACTAATATTTTAAGGTACGCTTTCTACTATCATTATCTTCAAACCATGTAAGTTGAATGTAAATCTGTGGACATTGTGTTTTGTGTTACAAAAAGTACCCAAATCCTTTAAAGGGAAGGTTGTGTTTGGTAATCACTCTTTAAATTAATGCAAATATACAAAACTCACTCAGCATATTACACTCGGCTTTCGATAAAAAATTAGCATTTTGAGAATCAAATAATAATAATGACGATAATATAGGTATTTATATAGTGCCTTTAACACAGATCAAAGCGCTGAACAATAAAAAAAAAACAAGAACAAAGCAAAGAAAGAAAGATAAACAAAACAACAAAGGATTAATGACGAGGCTGACTGAAAAAGTAGGTCTTGAGGTTTTTTTTTAATTTCAGGGATTTCACTTCACTTCAGTAATGTGGTTTTAATGGAAAAATGTAATTTTTTATCCAACAAAATTCGGTTCTGCGACAGATTCCTGTATGTTTCTAGGATTGATACATGTGTACTTCACGTAGGCAACAAAGGCGATTTGGCTCCATGTCCCCTGATCATTGCCTTGGACCCCCTTGAAATGCTCCGGTAGAAACTTACAATGTCCTCGTAGGGTGCCCTTTAATAAGGAGAAAATGCCTTGGTGCCCTTGCCCTTTCAAAAAACGAAGTGGACAGGCATGTTTCACTTGTCTAACACAATCTGAGAAATGTTCTGACACTGACAGTACGTTTCTAAAACTGAAACCTTGGGGGATAAAAATTGATCTCTCTTTCCATAAAACCAAAGTGAAACGATTCTCAAAATGCTTTGATACGCTGTACTATCAAAAGCTGAGCTGTACTGCCAACCAAGTCAGTTTTTGTTGCCATTAATTTCAGGAGTAGTTGCCAAACGCCCTTAAAGTTTCCCTTTAAGGGATGGTGTATGTCTGCTGTGTGTATAGTTTGTAGGTCATCCTCGCTGAGAGTGTGTGAAGGATACATTCACTTCCTTGCTTTAATTCACAGGGGGTTAGTCTTTGACAAACTTTTCTTTCCCTTGAAATTTGCTCAATTTCCCCAGTTGTACAGCCGGGGATTGCCAGACTAATACCTACTACGTGCATGTAATGCATCAGGGACATGTGTAGGCGTCATAGAGTGACATAAGAACGAGAGGGCGCTCTGGCCTATATACGCGGCCCCGGCATGCGCGCATGCGGCCATTTTCTAAGCTGACAAAACAGCATCGCACAGCGTGTGTTTGTGCGGCCATTTTGTAAGTTGTCAAAACAGCATCGCGTATAGCGTTCAATAAACACAAATCCCAACGTGTATATTCAACGCGCGTACAAAATGGCGCTCGTGTCTCCTTGCAGTCCCGTCGCGTTTGTGCAAGCAACATCACCAGTGCGCCCATTAGTTCTTATTACTCTATGGTCGGTGTATATACATTGTACGTGTTTATTTGACATTGTGTACATTACTTTGGAACATCTAACACACTAAAGTTGGCGCTACCCCTATGCTACAATCCCGGCCATATCTCGTTGGGGCCCCCCTGCCCCCTTTCAATGTTGGTTCCAATTGCTGATTGTGTTCTGAATTGTGTTCTGAGTTACAGTCAACATTGAGCGGGGGGCGGGGGACAAATGTTTTGAATGTGAATGGGAAGTGAAATCGTTGTATACACATTAGGAAAGGGTGGCCCAAGCATTTTGGCCGGGATTGTAGAAAGGGGTAGTGTCAACTTTAGTAGGGCCCTAGACACAGAAGAATTTGACAATTGAAGTGAAACAATGGGGACGTCCGAGCTAAGAGAGGTCCTAAGTTTATGAGGACATGTTACTAGCCATCCAGTGCAGGGCTGTATGCTTCGTTTTTGAAAGGGCAAGGGCACCAAGGCATTTTCTCTTTGGCAAAGGGCACCCTATGAGGAAATTGCCATCCATTGCCATCCAGTATGCCCAGTGTGGTAAAAGTATTGTATCAGTCTTCAAAGGTCTTGGGAACCCCAGGTCTCTGTGAAAATTTAACAATCAATTGCTCGTTCAGTTTAGATTCTTTAAAGACACTGGACACTATTGGTTGTCAAAGACTAGCCTTCACAGTTGGTGTATCTAAACATGCATTTAACATAACAAAGTGAAAATTTGAGCTCAATCGGTCGTCGAAGTTGCGAGATAATAATGAACGAAAAAAACACCCTTGTCACATGAAGTTGTGTGCTTTCAGATGCTTGATTTCGAGACCTCAAATTCTTATGTAAGTCTCGAAATAAAATTAGTGGAAAATTACTTCTTTCTCGAAAACTACAATACTTCAGAGGGAGCCGTTTCTCACAATGTTTTATACTATCAACCCCTCCCCATTACTAGTTACCAAGAAAGGTTTTTTGCTAATAATTATTTTGAGTAATTACCAATAGTGTCCACTGCCTTTAATGTTTTATAATCTGAGGTCTAATTTTGTTAACCTTCTGTGTTCTGCTCTCACTCTTTGAACCTTTAATCTTCAACAATACCTACATGTACACATGTAAGGACATGTACCAACATGTACCAGTCAATAATAATAATTTATTGAACTGGTATTGTGCTCTCTCCAGGACCGGCCTGTTCGAGAGCAAAAACAAAATTGATAATATGGATTGCTAGTCGGCAAATGGTCGTTAAATACGAACCTGGTGAATACTGACCGTGTTTTTCCAAACTCCTGGGGCCTGTCTTCACTCCAAGTGTTGTCTTTAATTCATGTGCGTGTTTTTGATTTCCACTGGTAATGTCTGTGATTGATGGCGCTCGTACCCCTGTCGTTTTCTATCGAGCCGATCTTGGTGTTAAACTTTCCCCTGAGGATATTGAAGCAATACACCATCCTCAGGAACTTGGCCTCACTTAAATCTCCCCCCCCCCCCCCCCCCCCCCCCCCCCCCGCCTTCTAACGGTTTGACGAGAACCAAATGTAGCGACACGATAACTAAGAGTAAGCCTCAATCATCAGAGCGCATAGGACGTGCGGTATCTATGGACTGTGTAGCCATTTCACCAAACTCTTCCCAACTTAGGATTATTCTTAGGACTTAGGACGAGTTCAATTCTGTATACGAAGAAGTTAGGACGCATTGAACCCATCCTAAGTTAGGACGGGTTACTCGTCTTAACTCGATATAGGATTAATCCTAGCGTTTCGTGAAATCGGCTTCAGGGGTACAAGGCAGACGGTCTTGAGAATATTGTAGAGCGAAGATAATCCAGAGGCAGTTTGAATCCCTTGTTTTAGCAGCAGGTACTGCAACGATTTAAAGGCAGTGGACACTATTGGTTCATATATGTAATTACTCAAAATAATTATTAGCATAAAACCTTACTTGGTAACGAGTAATGAGGAGAGGTTGATAGAATAAAACATTGTAGAACGTTTCCCTCTGATGTAACATAGTTTTCGAGAAAGAAGTAATTTTCCACAAATTTGATTTCGAGACCTCAGATTTAGAATTTGAGGTCTCGAAATCAAGCCTCTGAAAGCACACAACTTCGTGTGACAAGGGTGTTTTTTCTTTCATTATTATCTTGCAACTTCGATGACCGATTGAGCTCAAATTTTCACAGGTTTGTTATTTTGTGCATATATGTTGAGATACATTTACAGCAAGTGAGAAGACTGGTCTTTGACAATTACCAATAGTGTCCAGTGTCTTTAACGTCTGATTGTACATACTGTAGCGCCTCACATGATTGGTTCTCGAACACAGAAACATAAAAGCCATGAACCGGATGTCACAACTTTGGGTTTTAAAAATGTGTAGGGAAATAAACAGAAGATGTTGTTGTGGAAAAGTTTGCAGTAACACCAATGAGTTGGGGTGGTTCTGTAAAGACGATGTTTTTTTCTTTTAAATATAAATGTGCTGTAGTTTGATTTAAATGTTTGTTTATTGTTTTTTTACTATTTCTGCAATTTGTTTGTGATTTTCTTCAGCACAATGGACGCCAGACGACCTCAGGTACCGTTTCCCCTTCACCGAATGTACCCCCGACTAGTCAAGGGACCACCCGTCAACATGATCCAAACGCCCTACACCATCGACTCCCCAAGCCCACAAAATATTGAGATCAAATCCAAGCGGATGGCAGTGAGCTGGAGAGACGACACACTATTTTACGTTCCCGACCGGACAGGGAAGCAAGGTGTGTGCATACTGGAGCCCAGTATGCAGCCTGGACAGGAATATTTTGAGGTGAGTAGGTAAAGAAAACCAGGGGCCAACTTCTTGGCACTTACCATATAAGCAAAGAATCAGCGCTTAGCGCCTTGCGTATTTCACGGGTAAGCTGGGAATTTCTGATTCATGTAGGCATTTGTTGCTTACACAGCTAGTGCAGAGCAGGGCCCAATTTCATGGCTCTGCTTACCATTAGCACAGAATCGGCGCTTACGGAAGCAGGGAATTCTGTGCTTATGGCAAGTGTATTTTACGGGTACGCAGTGAATTTTGGCTTCTGCGCATGCGTACTCCACGCCACTAGGCATTCTACGGTTACAAGGTGCTGAATTCGGCGGTAAGCAGAGCCATGAAATTAGGCCCTGTAAGTGGAGAATGATGGTCGAAAGCGCAGAATTTGGCAGTGCCATGAAGTTGGGGCCCAGTTGCACATGATACCATTTTAGAAGGTCGCCCTTGCCAAGTGGTCAAAATAGAGGTAGCTTATCTGACATCACACTTCGAGGCTGGTGAATAACACCAATTTTTGGCCTTTGCCCGCCTGCCAGCAGATGAACCTTTGACCTTGAATCCCAATACACAGGGACAGAGATCACACACAATTACACACAGAGCTTTTTGTTATACCTCGGTAACAAATTGTGAAGTTTGATTGGTCAAGAACCAACACGTGCCCGGCAACAAATAAACATGTCCTACGGCTGCACAGCGCGGCGGGTAACATGAGTGATGTTAACCGGTGTACATCAATCAACTTGATCGTTCCCACCGTTGGTCGATTTCCAGCGTTTAGTACAAAATGGCCGCAAGTTCAAGGGAATAGTGCAGAGTGGTTTCTTATTTGAACAACTATTCGTCTGCTTATTCAACTACGCATACTCCGTCGTTATAATGTTTGAAGATGACAACATAACTTTGAGAAGAGGATTAATCATGTTACCAAGGTATAACAAAACAATTGTTGCACGCTGTGATTTGGGGTCCATGGACCCCGTCACAGCATGCAACAATGGACCCTTCCCATGAAATATGCTATTTACCTTCACGCATGCGTGTAGACCCTGTTGGTTGGCAAACGCCATAGAGTCGGCACTAAGCAGACACGCAATCGCGTCTGCGTCACGCAGCCATTAGTCATGTACAAAACAGCGCGATATTCCCTCAAAATGTTAGTGCGCACGCGCTATGTGCAATTTACATATTTCATGGGAAGGGTCTATTGTATACTGTGTTGAAGTGACTCTGTGGAAGCTTGTTCTGTACAAGTCCTATACTTCAACACTGTAAATAACACTGTGTGGACGTGTGTAAGTCCAGTGTTCCAAATCCCTACGTTGTGTGGACTTCTTTCTTCCCTATATTATGTGAACTCTACTGCAAACTTCCCTAAACTTTGACTGCACACCTCTAGTACAAACATCTACCTCAAACCTCATAATTTTACATCGAACAATGGAATGCCCAAAACAAAAGTTTGTTAAATAAAAAGAAAACAAATCATTTTATACTTAATGACTAACTTTTTCTCTTATTCTTCTCCCAGGCTGAGATTGTAAGCACAGGTAGATGGGGCGCAATAAGGATAGGGTTGGCACCCCCTGACCACTCACTCGAAGTACACCTAGGTATTGAAGGCAACTCCATAGCATTTAGTGTTGACGATAGTACAATGTAAGAACAACCACCTGTTCAGTTTAAAGGAACACGTTGCGTTGGACCGGTCGAGTTGGTCTTTGAAAAGCGTTTGTAACCGTTTGATATAAAATGAATATGGTTGGAAAGATGTTTAAAAAGTAGAATACAATGATCCACACAAACATGCCTCGAAATTGCACGGTTTTCCTTTTACCTCGTCGACTAACACGGTCGGCCATTTATGGGAGTCAAATTTTTGACTCCCATAAATGGCAGACCGTGGTAGTTCGCAAAGCAAAAGGAAAACCACGCAATTTCGAGGCAAATTTGTTTGGATCATTGTATTCTACTTTTAAAACATCTTTCCAACCATATGCATTTTATAACAAACGGTTGCAAACGCAGTTTATAGACCAACTCGTCCGATCCAAGGCAACGTGTTCCTTTAAGATACACCTACTTCTTATTATGCATACTATGCAAAGCTTATAACATCACTTATTTTTGCACCACTATAATAACATAACTTGTCTCCTGACGATGACTAGAGCAAGCTAGTCGAAATGTTGAGACCAATTTCAGAACTGACTCCGCGGCAGTACAGTTAATTACGATCCTATAAGCTAAAGTAGTAGTCCAGTCTAATTTCTATACGATCCGCCCTGGTAATAGTTAAAAAAGCAGGACAGTTCTTTTCAGAACTGAGAAGTCTCCCGACCTCCGATTATCTACTCCACGGCAGTAGAATAAAGCAAGACAGTTCCCTAAGAACAACTCTACCCGGCAAGTAGATACACACATGGTGTTACTGCAAACCAAATATACATATACACCTACTTCTTATTATGCATACTATGCAAAGCTTATAACATCACTTATTTTTTGCACCACTATAATAACATAACTTGCTTTCCCTACCTTCTATTGTTGTAGATATGGCGAAGACTTGAAAACGCCGCTGCAATGCAAAGCGTGCAAGCCTGGGGACAAGATCGGTGTGGGTATCAAGTTTAGCGAGAACTACATGGAAGGCGCTGATGAGAAATGCCCGGTGGTCTTCACATTGAATGGAAAAGAGGTAATAATAATAACAATTTAATTGAATTTACATTGTGCTCTCTTCAGGACCTGCCTGTTTGAGGGCGCTTAACAGTACGACTCGCTCAAATTCTGTCTTGCGATTGTTTTTAGATGGTGCATCGCATGATGTCTTGCTTCTATAAAAAAAAAAAACTTAATGATAGCACTTAAAGACTAACTTATATTAGAAAAACTGAATGAGGTTTTGTAGCAAGTAACAGAGAGCAACTTCCTGGACGCGGCACACTACCTTAGGTAAACCAATGTACTATGGCCGTAGAACCCAATTCAAAATACCCATAAAAAAACAATGTACTATATATCCATAGCAACCAAGGTTTTATACCCAAAAAGCAATAAATTGAAGTTAAAAGATAAAAATATAAATAATAATATATATTTTTTTTCCTGCTTTATACAACTGAAGTGCTTTCAACATTAGTACCCTTGGTCACTGGGCCATTTATTCATTAAACCATCTCAGCTCCTTGGGGAATTTACAGCCTGTGCCGCCTAATATGTAGCGCACTAAGCTAAATCAATCACAAGAACCATCTTTGCCCTCACAGGTACCCATTTACCCCTGGGTGGAGAGAAGCAGTTATAATTAAGTGTCTTGCTCAAGGACACAAGTGTCACGGCTGGGGATTCGAACCCACACTCTGCTGAACAGAATCACCAAAGCTTGTGTTTGATAAAATTTTATAGATTGATGCAAGCATTGTTTGACAACATCAATTGCAACCACCTTGTGTTTGTAATTGAAAAAGTTAATTTCTACTGATTATTTTTGTTTTTTAGATTCACAGACAAGATGTCGTCATCCCCTACAAAGGTCTGTGTCCGGCCGTATCCATGGCCTCCCCTAGTCAGATGGTACGATTCAAAGCGCGCTGTGATTGGTTGAGCCAGGAGGAGGAGATGGTGATTGACAGCTGCGAAGATGAGTGGGCGAGGCTTCATGATGTCACGGTCCATGGCCAGGTAGAACAAAAATGCTAACAACTATTTTGATGATTTTTTTTCACAATTTTTGACAGACTTTTGGCGAACGTGTTTACAATGCTGAACCACTAAGGATTTCTGATTTTTTTTTTTTAATTGTGCAGCCCCCCAATACCAACAATGTTGTAGTGCCAGAGTCAAGTTTATCTAGTTCACAGGTACTAAACTCTGGTGTGGTCAGAGTGCGAGCTCAAATCCCGGTCATTGCACTTGTGCTCTTGAGCAAGGCACAAAACCATAATTGCTCGGTTAAACGTTGGGAAGGTAGTCCATTCTGCTCTACCTGCCAAGCTCCTATTGGACATGTTAGATGAAACCCTAGCCTACATCCTCACGGACTGTGAAGGGTGTAAACCCTGTTTCAGCCACAAGAGTAGGTGGCAACATGCCCCTGGTGGCAGTTGATTTGGGGCGATATGGGATTTAAAATCATTGTGCCCAAATCAATTTAGTGTAACATTGTTCAGCCCATATCGGTTAAGTGTAGCCCTCGCCTTGAAGTCGCTATCAGGCCTTGTGATGTTAGGCAATCTCTCATTATACAATTGTTGCACGCTGTGACGGGGTCCATGGCGTTTTGTACACTCGAGGGGGAAAATGGAAGCCGAGGCGAAGCCGAGGGTGCCATTTTCCCTCGAGGGTGTACAAAACCCATGGACCCCAGTCACAGCGTGCTACAATTGTTGTGTTATTCCTCTTCTGGAAGTTCTGTTGTCATCTTCAAACAACATTACGACGAACTATTCATTGTTTAATAAGCAGACGAACAAGAAACAATTCCATCGAACCCGCCGTTGTCGTACACAGCGCTGGAAATCGACCAACGCTGGGAACGATCAAGGTGATGTACACCAGTGTACATCACTTTTCATGTTACCCGGCCCGTCGAGCCATGTAACATGCGTATTTGTTGCAAGGCACGTGATTGGTTCTCGACCAATCAAACTTCACAATTTGTATAACAATACAAATTGGTTTTATAACTCAAATTCCAATTATGATTATTGTCTCCAGATCCTTGCCTATGCTGGTCGAGGCAAGACGATCGCCGACGTGGGTCTCGCCCAGGCCCGCAAGCCCCTCAGCCCCATGAACCATTACTTTGAGCTGGAGATCATAGACCCTGGGAAGAATTGCTACATCGCTATCGGCCTGGCCAAGAAAGACTACCCTAAGAAGAGACATCCGGGATGGAACTATGGCTCAATAGCGTACCATGCAGGTGAGTTAGGGGAGGGGAAAGAGAGTGGGGGAGCTGGGGGTTGTGGGGTACACCAAAAGCCGAAGAGGGGGGCTAGTGGGGTATATCACTATCGGCCTGGCCAAGAAAGACTATCCTAAGAAGAGACATCCGGGATGGAACTATGGCTCAATAGCGTACCGTGCAGGTTAGCAGTGGGGTAGTGTGGTACAAAGGTCTTAGCTTGTCACATGGTCATGGCACTGCTGGCAAAAGAATTTTGCGCTTATAGGTAGTGTTCTCCCTTGGCCTCTATTGAGCACCCGACTCTGGTTTTTCTGATCAGCAGAGTGTTTGAGTTTCGATTGCGGCACTTATGTCCTTTCAAACCAAAACACTTAATCCAATTTGCTTTGTCATTAGGATGGGACATTAAGCTGTTGGTCCTGTATGATGTGCAATGAACGTAAGATAAATGCATTTCTTGAAAAGAATAGGGGTTCGCTTTCAAGGGTGTCCCCGGTCTAATGGGCAGTACATAGATTGTGCCCCTAGCATCTTGTATAACGGACCGGGTCTTCACGTAACGCTCGTGGGGGACGGAGCGCCGCTGGCCCCCACGAGCCACCTCTCCGACGAGTGTAACGCTCGTGGGAGACGGAGCGCCGCTGGCCCCCACGAGCCACCTCTCCGACGAGTGCCTCCAACTCTGCACTTTGCCGTGCACCCAGGACCATTACATGGTGCTTTGTAAAGTAAAAAGGTTTCATTCTTAAAAACGTACTCCACATACCTTGCAGAATAAATAATTAATGTTAGAGGGCCGTGAGCATCACTGAGTGACAGATTTGAGCTTGATATAAGAAGCCGCTATTTATTATTGCACATGTTCCCTCTGTTTTTTTTGTGGGTAAAAGTTTAATGTCCTTTTTCTCTTCGTAGACGATGGCAAGATCTTTAAAGGCAGTGGTGTAGGGGACTCGTTTGGCCCTCGTTGCCACAAGGGCGACATAATGGGGTGTGGGATCATGTTCCCCAGGGACTACTGTATGGACAGGTGGGTGGATAATTGAGTGGTCCTATAACAATGATAACAAATTCTTGTGTAGCACATTTCGCAACAACCGTCTCAATGCGCTTTACATTAGTCCCCTGGTCATTGGGCCAAAAGCATCCCTTTACTCTTCGTCAGCTCCATGGGGAGTATACAACCTGGGCTACAGTTTCACAGTGGTCCAAAGGCATTCACAATTTCTGTCTGTAGGATATTAAAGCGCGGTCCCATACTTACTGCGAACGCAAATGCGATGTGAATTTTGTCATCACAGGGTGCGCAGCTCCATTTTCACTGCGAATATTTGTGGCGTCAAATTTTTATCGAATTTGCATTCGCATGAATCGAGCTTTATAAATGAATTCCCTTAGAGAAACGGCTCAAAACTTGTTATTTATTGTTGATGCGTCTTTTTTGCTTGAACACTGTGTAATAAGATATTTCTGTTGATCACTTGATCACTTTGTATAATTTGTGTACGCTCTGTACCAAACAGCAATGTGTATTTAAAAGGGAAGGTACACGTTTGGTAATTACTCAAAAGAAATATTTACTTAAAAACTGACTTGGTAACGAGCATTGGAGAGCTGTTGATGGTATAAAACATTGTGGGAAACGATTCCCTCTCTGAAGTAACGTAGTTGTTGAGAAAGAGGTAGAAGTCTTTTATTCCTTTCTGGAAGAACACAAATTCGTCCAACTAAGGTGTTTTTTCTCTCATCATTTTCTCGCAACTTCGATGACCAATGTAGGTCAAGTTTTCACAGGCTTGTTATTTTATGCCTATGTTGGGATACACCAAGTGAGAAGACTAGTCTTTGACAATTACCCATAGTGCACCTTCCCTTTAAGATATCTCTTAAGTTATATTTAATTTTCTTGCATTTTATATTTCGAGTTATTGTTATTGCCCAGATTTTATCATTTCTATTGTAAACCCTATTGCCTATCATTCTTATTTTTAATCTGCCAATTCATTTTTAACCTTAAATGTCGATTGCATATACATGTAATTCTTTTTTCCTTTCCCTATAATGTGTAATAGATTTGAACAAATGTTTTTATATTGCATGTAGCTGTGTGAGAACTCAGTTGTACATAATTTTGTGTTTGTTCACTACTTTCATTTAGTTTTTTAAACTAAGGTCGTAATGGTACTTATTCTTGTTATTTTTGTAGACTTATTGACATTTTGTTGAAATTTCTTTTTAATTTTGCTATGGCAAGGGAATTTATTGATAAAGTACCTAATTTTGTGTCGTTTCACTACTTTCATTTAGGCTTAAAACCATGGTCTTAATGGTGTTATTATTCTATATTTCTAATATGGTAAAATATTCTTGTTATTTTCGTAGACATTTTGGTTGAAATTTCTTTTAAATTTTTAATTTGCAATGAAACCAATTCTGCATGTTGTTGCATTTTTTACGAGGGATTTTATTTCATGTATGTGTTATTAATTTTTTTGTTCACCTAATTTGAATGAATCTTAAAACAGTGACGATGCAGAAAGCGACAACGAAGAGGTCAATGTGGTCAAAGCCTGGCAAGAGAGGGAGCCCTTCAACCGGCTGAACCAGCTGGACCGCATTGCGCAGGACAACTTTGCCATCG
Source organism: Asterias rubens (assembly GCF_902459465.1). Classification (NCBI taxonomy): domain Eukaryota; kingdom Metazoa; phylum Echinodermata; class Asteroidea; order Forcipulatida; family Asteriidae; genus Asterias; species Asterias rubens. Next base: position 2,678,802 of record NC_047075.1, read on the forward strand.
ACGTCTACGACCTCTCGGAAGACGAATACGAGGATTATCTCTCGGAGGAGGAAGAATATGAGGAGAATGTGGACAGGGTGCAGCAAGGAACAAAAGTGCAGGTGGGTCTTCCCTCTCGTCAAAAATTTTAATGGAAATAACCTCTGGGGTATGTCATGGCCAAGCGGCTTAGTGTATCGGAGTAAAGTTCTGGGGTTGAATTCACAAAGAGTTAGGACTAGTCCTAACTTAGGACTACATGTAGTTCTTGGAGATATGTAAAACCTACAGCTGGTCTTAAGTTAGGACGCGTAACTCGAGATAAGACTAGTCTTAACTTTTTGTGAAATCCACCCCTGGACCCAATTTCAGAGAGCTGCTGAAGCACATGAAAATGCTGAGTTCAACAATGCGCTTGCCAGAATGAGGTAACCAGCCAAACATGTGACACATGTACCATTTGTGACTGGTATTCTGCTCATTTCTGCTAAGCTGAAAATTATCAGCAATAAGCAGAGCCATGAAATTGGGCCCTGGTTGCCGAGTCATCCATGTATTGGTTCGAATCCCTGCCATGACACTTAGCGAGACACTTAACTATAATTGCTTCTCTCCACCCAGGGGTACATAGGTACCTGTGAGGGAGATGGTTTTTGTGATTGACTTAGCTTGGTGTACTACATACTTAGCAGCATCTCCCAAGGAAATTGTTTATTGAACCAAATAAATGACCCAGTGACCAGTAAGCTTGGGCGATATCACGATATTATCGAATATCGCGATATTAATTTAGAAACGATTTCGATATCAGATGGATTTGGTTTTAATCGAAATATCGATATATCGCAATAATCGCGATATCGCGATATCGATTAAATATCGCGATGTATTTGCTAGCTGAGACATCTTGCACCCCATAGCTTTGGAGTAAAACCAGAAGAATAGGTCATTAGAACACCTCTCTTATGCTATGACTGTCTCTTCTATAACTTTCACTTGGAGTTTGAAGACTGATGATGTCAAATTTAATTAATCGCGATTAGTCGAATATCGCGATAGATTGTCGGCGATATATCGTGAATAAAATAAATCGATATCGCCCAAGCGTAGTGACCAGGGGTAATAATGTTTAAAAAACAATGATTATTCTTTGGATATGAACCGATGTTATTTTGTTATTTCGGCAGGTATTATTTCAGTGTATGCTTACTCTTTAAACACTCCCCACACATGTCCCAAAGTCTTCTCTCTCAAAGGAAATAAAGTGATTGATTGATCGGTTGAACATTCTTACAAATGTATTTTTTTCCTTTTTTATTTTTCGTCTCCGTCTGATGCAGGTGTTTTTCACTCGGAACGGAACAACAATCGGCAGACGAGAGGTCAATCTACCCCCACTGGGTTTCTATGCAACCATCGGTATGCTCAGTCTGGACGAGAAGGTCCGAGTTGACCTTCGACCCCTGAGTGGTTGACCTAGTCTTTACAACTCGCCCTTTTTTTTTAGAAGGGCAGCTATGTGTACTCTTGTATTGTGCTATATGTCTAAAAAGTACTGGTGTAAGCTTTCTCTGTAACCTTAATCGACCATTAACCCAGAAAGAGGTAGCGATCCAGAGAAAGGTCGTGACCCAGAGAAAGGTTTCGACCCAGGGAGAGGTCATGAGCCAGAGAGCGGTTATGACCTTGATGTGTTCATACCAAGTGTAGGTTGATTCATGAATCATGCTAACCATACAAATTTGGTAAAGTTGCTATGACCTTTGTGTGACCTCCCTATAATGACAACTCATGATGTAGATGTTGAAGTTTTTGACCTTTGTACGTGTACGGTCATGTCGTCTTGAATTGTGTCCCATTCAAGCTGGTTCAGTGTTGCACATTGCAGTCTTTTACCTTTGGTGTGAGGTCACGTCTAGCACCCTGTGTGAGCTTGTATTGATAGGCGCTGTAATTTGTCCACGCGACCAAGGTTCACCGACCAATTATGCAAGGAACTTGATAGAACTACTAGGCTGTAGCTGTAGTTGCGCAAAAAGCATAGTTGTGGAAATAATGGCCAACAGTGCACTGTGTCGTTAAATTACATATGGCCTCAAATAGTTGTGTGGTCACGTTGCATGTGTGTACCCCGAATACTGTGCCAAGCTGATCAATGTTGTCTGTGAATGACCTTTACCCTTTGACCTTTAGGTCATGGGGTCATGTTCTGTCTGCAGTTTGTAAGACAAATTCTCCTGAAAAAAAGTACTTGATAATTGTATGTAGATCATTGTAGATTTTTAATTACACATATTGTAGACGGAAAGCAGGCTTGCCTAGGCTTGCATTAGCGAAAAAGTGGTCTATTTGTGTATCGCACGCTAGAAACGCGTTTTCGCAAACTTTAACCATGTTAAAACACGATAGTAATACAAAACAGTCTTATATGTTGTGCACAACATTCGTAAGCAGAGCAGTAGTTTCAGAAAATAATAACTGTATGATAACAAATTTTATTTTTGCTAAATGTCTTCTGTAATTGTGTGAAACAGTTGCCCCCAAAACCTGGAGAATTGTATGGGGGTAATTAAGGGGATGGCCAGGATGCATGAGAGCAGTTATATGATAGAGAAATATTAGGCCTGTGCCACACAAATAACGTGTTAAATTAAAGCCATTGGACCCTTTCGGTTCAGAAAAAAGAAAAAAAAGTTCACAGATTTACAAATAACTTACAGGGTTTACAGAAGGCAATGGTGAAAGACTTCTCTTGAAATATTATTCCATGAAATGCTTTACTTTTTGAGAAAACAGCAAAACAATATAAATTCTCGTTAAAGAGAATTATGGATTTATTTTAAAACACATGTCATGACACGGCGAAACGCGCGGACATAAGGGTGGGTTTTTCCGTTGTTTTCTCCCGACTCCGATGACCGATTGAGCCTAAATTTTTCCCAGGTTTGTTATTTGATATAGAAGTTGTGGTACACAAAGTGTGGGCCTTGGACAACACTGTTTACCGAAAGGGTCCAATGGCTTTAAATTAAGGAAGGGGGAGGGAATGCGCCTAATTTTTGACCGCGTGAGGGCGCGTGAGTATTTTTTTTATCACTTCCGGGGTATACGCGTATCATTCTGCACAGTTTTAATAGGCGTTCTGTCACTTTTGTTGCGCCATAGTTTAAGGATGCTGTAGAGTTGGATTATAATGGCTCCTCTAAAAGTCTTATTGTCCGTGTTGGATGAGATGTCTGTGGTGGTAATGTGTTCCAGTCTATAATAACTGTTTTGGGTATGAATGAATATAACCCCGGAAGTGATTGAGAGCGCCCTCACGCGGTCAAAAATATGGGCCATTTGCATTTTTCAATTGTTCCAAATCCATGTATGTCTGTACCAGGCCAATGTTTCGGCTGTGTGTTTACTTTATAGGGCTTCTTGTGTATAAAACAAAATTTGTTTAAAAACTAATAAATATATATATATTTGACTTAATATGCAACTGATAGATATGGTAAGCAAAATTACGTTAGACCACGGTAGTTTGATGTAAATCATTTTAGGAATGTGCGCAGTGAGGACAAAGTGCTTGTCTCAATTTTGAGTTAGTGTTTTGGGAGGTTTTTTTTTTCATCCTCTTTTCTTTTTAGGTGTGCAATTCATATGGTCTTGAGCTAATCAACTTGTAAGGTCAGGGCCTAATTTCGCTGCTTAACAGTAAGTAAATTTGCGTGCTTATTGTAGCAGAACAATTTGCTTAAGCCTTAGCGTATTTCACAGGTAAGCAGAAAAATTGGGCGGCCATATTGCGTGTTTACCGTGGATTTGCATTGTGACGTCATTTATTTTCGTGCAGTTAGCACCGGAAGGTAAGCATGCCTTTTCGTGTGCTTACAGTTAGCAGCACTTTGAAATAGAAATTGAACAGTATGCCCAAAATCGGCCGCTAAGCAGCGCTATGAAATTGGGCCCAGGAGTCTTAAGCACCAAAGCCATCACGTTTCCACTCTTTCTAGGCATCTGGGCCCAATTTCATGGCTCTGCTTACTGAATACTGAGAATCAGCTCTTATGAAAGCAGGGAATTCCTTGCTTTATACAGATCAAGCATATTTCACAGGTTACCAAGAAAGTTTGCTTGTTAGCGTACGTACTCCGCATTACTTGGCATTCTTTGGCATGTTCGGTTCACAGCTTAGTGCTGAAAATCTATGCTTCCACAATAAGCGGAAAATGGTAATTGTACGCGGAGAGTTTTGTGGTAAGCAGAGCCATGAAATTGGGCCATAGTCTAGAGGACAGTCATGGGTTTGATTTCCTCAAGTCACATTGCTGTCAAACGCTTTGCTGTCAAATGTGTTGCTCTCAAACGCGTTGGCTGTTAAACACCTTGTCTGCTAAACGCGTTGGCTGTTAAACACCTTGTCTGCTAAATGCATTGGCTGTTAAACGCACTGGCTGCTAGAAGTATTAGCTGCTAAGCGCATTGCTGTCCAACACATTGCTGTCCAATGCATTACAGTAGTGTGTAGGCCTACAGGTATATACCCACACTGCCCTCACACAGGGCAAAATGCAGGGTTGTACAGACCAATTTTAGTGGTGGGCAATAAATCAAATTTTGCTGGAAGTCTACTGCCGAGGGCGAGGGGATCAAAAAGATTATTCTTAATTATGGGGCCATCATTTCTGAAGTGGGGCCAGGTTCCCAAACTGTTCGTGTTATGGGGCCATGTAATAAGTTGAATAGCCTTTTGATTGTGTTCTTTCTCTGTGATAATTGATTCTCCTCATTATTAGCTGTGTCTCAGATCAATGCAAAGAGGACAACATTTGAAATCTGTGCTGGGCAGCTTAATGTATTTTTCTCAGAGTGCTGGGCAAAAATTGTGAGTTCTGAGTAGGCCCGCCCAGCACCGCCCACCATGGTTACAACACTGGTGCAATGGTACCATATTGGGGTCCGACATAGAAATATAAACCTAGTCATTGACCTATCAGCGCAGATTTAAAGTTGGCTTGATGATGCCATTAGGAACTTTTCGTTTTCAACGACGGATGGTTCTGCCACGGTAAAGATGACATTTGGCGTCATCTGCGCATGCGTCGGCTTTGAGGACGGTCGTCCCTCAATTTCTACGACAGTACTTGGGATGAATCTTCGTTGTGCTTAAAACGACAACGTTTAGCAGTTCAACCGTCGCAGAACCATCCGTTGTCGAAAACGAAAAGTCCCTATTGTCTGCTTACAGTACACTGCTGAATATTAATTGGTTTTTAAGATATTTCTATTATATCATGAAGCTGCTAGAATTGATGTATGTGAACATTGCTTTTGCTTTTTTTAAAAACAAATATGTGTGAGGCCGGACCAAGACTAGTTAACTTTTAAATATATTTCTTGTTTGTACTGAGACATTGTAGCTTTAAAGGCAGTGGACACTATTGGTAATTACTCAAAATAATTATTAGCATAAAACATTTCTTGGTAACGAGTAATGGGGAGAGGTTGATAGTATAAAACATTGCTCCCTTTTGAAGTAACGTATTTTTTGAGAAAGAAGTAATTTCCACGAATTTGATTTCAAAACCTCAGATTTAGAATTTGAGGTCTCGGAATCAAGCATCTGGAAGCACCCAACTTTGTGTGACAATGGTGTTTTTTCTTTCATTGTTATCTCGCAACTTCGACGACTATTTGAGCTCAAATTTTGACAGGTTTGTTATTTTGTGCACATGTTCAGATACACAAAGTGAGAAGACTGGTCTTTGACAATTACCAAGAGTGTCCGGTTTCTTTAAGTTTCCATTCTTTACAATGAGCATTATGCATCTTTCCAAGGACAGTTTACTTGGCATGTCTGCTGCCACCTAGTATTCTCCGAAAGTCTCACATTAATGGTTGTCACAAAAGTCTTTATAAGCTGTTATCACGTACTTCTAATTGAACTGGTTTGTAAAGAACATACCATGGGGGCATGGTTGGCTTGTGTGTAAAGCGCTCGCCTCTCACCAAGGTGATGACCCTGGTTCGATCCCCGGCCAGGGCCAAATGTGAGTTGAGTTGTGCATTGGTTCTCGGCTGTGCCACGAGGGTTTTCCCGACCATCCGGTTTTCATCCCTCAGGAACAATCAAACACTTTCGATCTCAGGCTGTTCTCTGTGGTCATAATGGGTTAATGCGGCTGGCTGCCAAAGGGGTCCTTGCATGCCTGCTTCTCGAACTTGTTGTAGCTGCGTCCTTCGCAATTCAGCTCTTAGCTGCGAGTATTAGGATGATTAGCAAATCAGTTGTTTTTTGTAAGAGTTCACTTCAAATAACACTTTGGTAAGAGAGACTGGAAGTGTCTTTGATTGTGGGTTTAAAACCTAGTCATGGTCTCGTGCCACTCACTAAACTTTTTCTCAAACAATCTCTCTCAATAACAAACATTGGTTTGACGTCTAGAATTGCACAAATCAAGAAATTGTCATTTAGTAACTAGGCGACACTTCTTATTCTAGTCATTGTTAAAGGCAGTGGACACTATTGGTAATTACTCAAAATAATTATTAGCATAAAATCTTACTTGGTAACGAGTAATGGGGAGGGGTTGATAGCATAAAACATTGTTAAAAACGGCTCCCTCTGAAGTAATGTAGTTTTTTTAAAGAAATAAGTTTCCGCGAATTTGATTTCGAGACCTCGGATTTAGAATTTGAGGTCTCGAAATCAAGCATCTGAAAGCACACAACTTCGTGTGACAAGGTGGTTTTTCTTTCATTATTATCTCGCAACTTCGACGACCAATTGAGCTAATTTCCACGAATTTTCACAGGTTTTGTTATTTTTATGCATAAGTTGATATACACCAAGTGAGATTGACTCCTTTGACAATTACCAATAGTGTCCAGTGTATTTAAATCCTTAGTAGGATTTGAACCCACAACCTTGTGAAAGCAAGTCCTACAGTCTGTAATTTAATTCTATAGTCGTCTTATAGAAATATACTTGTTTTTATATATGTTTAAAGTTTTGAAATATTTTGAATATTTCTTTTTGTCTTCCAATTTTTTGAGTCCGTTCAGTAAACATTTTGTCCCGATTGTTTAAATTTTTATATTCATCACTTTCTTTGGTTCCATTTTCGAATGGATTTCACCATTGTATTTGATATTACATGTATATGGTTTAATCATATCATGTTTTATTCCTGAGATATATTTGCATATTTAATCCGATTAAATAGTTGTTCGAAATCGTGCAGGGTTCGTTTGAGAAAAATCGAGTTGAAAAATCTTATCATTATCGGCAATTATTGGAAATAAAATTGTTTAAAATCGTTGCAATTGGCATGTCATTTGTAATGTCTTCTACTGTCTACCATTGAAGATCGGCCACTGATTATGCAAGCCTGTCAACTATAAAGTCAAGCCGATCCTACTATAGGACCTTTCGATAGCACATGAGTAACTATGCAAACCTCATGCAATGTAATATCATGATGATTGTCAACCCTCCTACTATATGACCATTCATGATATCATGATGTGAACGCATGTAAGCAGTTGTCATCCCTCCTACTCTATGACCATGCAAGCCTGCATTGTGATACCATGATGTGAAAGCATTGTCAACCCTCCTACTGTATGATCATTCAATAGCACATTCAAGCCTGCAATCATGATAACATGATGTGAAAGCATGTAAGCAGTTGTCAACCCTCCTACTATATGATCATTCAATAGTACATTCAAGCCTGCAATCATGATATCATGATGTGAAAGCATGTAAGCAGTTGTCAACCCTCCTACTATATGATCATTCAATAGTACATTCAAGCCTGCAATCATGATATCATGATGTGAAAGCATGTAAGCAGTTGTCAACCCTTCTACTATATGATCATTCAATAGTACATTCAAGCCTGCAATCATGATATCATGATGTGAAAGCATGTAAGCAGTTGTCAACCCTCCTACTATATGACCATTCAATAGTACATTCAAGCCTGCAATCATGATATCATGATGTGAAAGCATGTAAGCAGTTGTCAACCCTCCTACTATATGACCATTCAATAGTACATTCAAGCCTGCAATCATGATATCATGATGTGAAAGCATGTAAGCAGTTGTCAACCCTCCTACTATATGACCATTCAATAGTACATTCAAGCCTGCAATCATGATATCATGATGTGAAAGCATGTAAGCAGTTGTTAACCCTCCTATATAGCCCTCCTACTATATGACCATTCAATAGTACATTCAAGCCTGCAATCATGATATCATGATGTGAAAGCATGTAAGCAGTTGTCAACCCTCCTACTATATGACCATTCAATAGTACATTCAAGCCTGCAATCATGATATCATGATGTGAAAGCATGTAAGCAGTTGTCAACCCTCCTATATAGCCCTCCTACTATATGATCATTCAATAGTACATTCAAGCCTGCAATCATGATATCATGATGTGAAAGCATGTAAGCAGTTGTCAACCCTCCTACTATATGACCATTCAATTGTACATGATTAACTATGCAAGCCTGCAATGCGATATCATGATGTGAAAGCATGTAAGCAGTCGTCAACCCTCCTATCTGTGTGACAATTCAATATCATCCACTGTGGTTTTGACTGATAATTATCTTTGCCAGCCTTCAATATGGTACCATGAAGTACACAGTCAACCCCCCCTACTTTGTGACCAATCAATTTCATCTTATGTGGATTTGAACCAATATATTATCTGCCAGAAATATGGTACCATGAAGTACAAGTCACCCTCCTACTGTGTGACCATTCAATTTAATTTTATGTGGTTTTGACTGGTATTTGTCTATGCCAGCCTTCAATATGGTACCGTAAAGTACAGTCAACCCCCTACTGTGTGACCGATCAATATCATCTTATGAAGTTTTGACTGATATCTATGCCAGCCTTCAATATGGTACCATGAAGTACACAATCAACCCTCCTACTGTGTGACCAATCAATATCATCTTCTGAAGTTTTGACTGATATTATTATTATCTATGCCAGCCTTCAATATGGTACCATGAAGTACACAGTGAACCCTCCTACTGTGTGACCAATCAATATCACCTTATGAAGTTTTGCCTGATATATTATCTATGCCAGCCTTCAATGTGGTACCATGAAGTACACAGTCAACCCTCCTATTGTGTGACCAATCAATATCATCTTCTGAAGTTTTGACTGATATTATTATCTATGCCAGCCTTCAATATGGTACCATGAAGTACACAGTGAACCCTCCTACTGTGTGACCAATCAATATCACCTTATGAAGTTTTGACCGATATATTATCTATGCCAGCCTTCAATATGGTACCATGAAGTACACAGTCAGTCCTCCTATTGTGACCATTCTATTTCATCCACTGTGGTTTTGACTGGTATATTGGGTGCATTCGATTAGCTTCCCTGGGTCGACCCGGTCTGCATTTTACCAATAGTTAACACCCCCCCCCCCCAAATCACTCTGTAAGTTTAGACACTATTGGTAATTTTTACTCAAAATAATTACTAGCATAAAACTTTACCTGGTAATGCGAGGTTGATGGTATAAAACATTGTGAGAAACGGCTCCCTCTATAAAGTGACGTAATTTTTGCACAAATTTGATTTCAAGGCCTCAAATTTAGAATTTGAGGTCTCGAAATCAAGCATCTGAAAGCACACAGCTTCGTGTGACAAGGGTGTTTTTTTTTCATTATCTTGCAACTTTGGCGACTAATTGAGCTCAAGTTTTCACAGGTTTGTTATTTTATGCATATGTTGATATACACCAAGTGAGAAGACTGGTCTTTGACAATTACCAATAGTGTCCAGTGTATTTAATAATGAACTTAAACACAATCACTCAAAATGATTCGACTTTTTATCCTTGTTTTTAGTTATTACATGTATTTGGTCACAAGTGTGAAGTTCTCCTCCCTGTAACTTCGTTGATGCCCCTTCCACCCCGCTTTGATTTTTGAACTCGCATTTTTCATACATTTTTGTTGAGTGCTTATTGTTTTCAAGTTGATCTTTAAAAAAGGATGTCATAAAAGTTATTTACCAGACGATCCTACTGTCATCCTTAATTTTACAACATTACAAATTGGACACAAAAACACACTTTCTGTTCTCTTTTTTTTGTATTGTATGTTATTTTATTCTTCACATTTTTGTTTCAATACATGTTCGTCTAGCCTGGTTTAACCCTTGTTATGATCCAATCCAATGAGATCTAGTTGTTAGGTCGTTGTGTCAGGGCTAGGCCCAAGCTACCAATCCAGTACTGTTGTTGCAAACAAGTTATTCCTGCAAGCAGAAGGGAGAACAGAGAGAGAGGAGAAGCAAGTTATTTTTTGCTCAACAAAGAAATTTGCAAAGTAAAAGTTGTTGGCTTGAGACGAGGTCGTGGCAATTGTATCCTTGAGGAAGATACTCGACCATGATTGCTTCATTCTTTGTACAGAACATTTAGCCGCGTAAAAGAACCCAAAACACTAATCAAGAGTAGGGGTTTACCCCGGTGTTTCTGGTTCACATCAAGCACCCTTCTTTTACAGGTTTCCTCGGGCTTGCAAGCAACAGTGATTACGTCCACTTGCGAGGCATCCTTGGTTTTGTTACCAGAAAGTCATGTCACAAAAAGTTACAGTTCAAAGTTAGATTCAAAACCTCTTTGGATTAATTAGGTGAGGTGTAAATCTCTTTCGTGTAGCTTTGGTTCTGAAAAGACCCTGTGGTTGACAACTGAACGTTTTGATCAGTATGCTCTGATCATCTTCAGACGAATATAAAGCTTTACAAATGGTGTTACCACAAACCTCACCAAATTATACTCCCACCATGCAAAGTTTCAAATCCTACTTTTTGGATGAAGATGTTCTTTTAGTTGAACTCTTACCTCTGGCACTTCGATCTCTTCAGCATTGATCTTGTCGATGACGTCATGGGGGTGCATGCTGTCAACGGTGCAGCCAACGGACTGGGCTGTGCCTAGGATTTCCTTGACTGTGCCCACGAACTCACGGGCCATGGAGCGCTCCCTCATGATGCGAGCGATCTTCAAGATCTCGTCGAAGGAGATGTTGCCGTCATGTTTGACTACAAGGGGGGAAAATAACAGCAGTGGTGAGGATGGATATTTTTAACGACGTGTAGGGAAGAGTCAGCAGAATGTTGGTCAAATCATGGTGATTTTCCACAATCTGGAGTAGGAGTGTGACTGCATGTAATAAATGGACCAGTGACCGGGGGCAATAGTATTTGAGCACCATGAGTGTTTCTGCAGAGTATGGGTTCGACTCCCGGTCGTGATACTTGTGTCATGAAGCAAGACACTTTACCATTATACAGTGTTGGTCCTGTGTGTTTATGTCTCATTTTGGTTCTGATCTTATAATAAATTCTTTGCTCCATTTAAGTTTTAAACTACAAGCCCTGCCTGCAGTCTGGAATGAATTTTTTGTTGATGATTTGGGATGGTCGGGGCAATACTTACTGTTCTTGACCTTCTTGCGGTCACGTGGCGGCTCCTTCAAGGCCTTGATGACCAGAGAGGAGGCGGAGGGCACCACGGATACCTTAGCCTGACGGTTCTGGATCGTCAGCTGAACGGTGATCTTCAGACCCTTCCAGTCCTGCGTGGCCTTGGCGATGTCATCACCGACTTTCTTCGGGGACTGTACAAAGGAGGAAAAATATGAACTCCTGATTTTCAGATTTTTGAGAGGGCAAGACTATTTTCATTTTGCAAAGGGTACAATTCCACTTGAGAATCTTGATCTGGATGTCTTTGGGAACATTTTGAAGGGGCACCAAGGTCAAGACCAGGGCAACAGAGTTCATGCTTCTGTATAATACAAGGCCTGGACAACCATGCGTCAAGAGGGTTGGCGTCCATTTGGAATGCTGCAGCCAGTGATGTGGTTAGTAGTACTTGATGTGGACGTCACCTTGCTAATCGTGGATTGATTCAACATTTAGAGTGAAAACTGAAAATACCGGCAAGGGGAATTCACTTACCAGGCCGAGAGGACCGACTTTGGGGGCAAGGGACGATGTGGCTCCTACCTCACCTCCGACAGCTCTGAGGCACACTGAAGATATAAAAACAATAAGTATGATTTCATATTTTGCATATTTTTGTGCCCATGTCAACCATCGGGCAGATGCGAGTTTTGAGTTATCGCAGTTAAACTTTTTTAATAAAGAACGAGCCACCATTTAATGTTAAAGTTAACCCAAGCTTAATAATTTTTCCATATTTTACTTTTTAGCTTTTTTCAATTTTGTAAGTTTTCCTTTTCCTTTTTAAACTTTTGTTAAAATGAGTGGAAAAGTGGTGGTGCCATACGGAAAGTTATCGGACTTGATTTTTAATTAATTTTACTAATTAATCAATAAAACAATGCCATTTTTCTTCCATACACACACAGTGAGTTTTGTAACTATATTACGCAATGTGTTAATGATGCGTGTGAAATTAAGTATGGGGCACAAAATTGGTCAGCGGATCATTTAATTTTTGACATAAAATAACAACGTACCGACTTTAATTTCATTGGGATCGAACTTGGGAGGCATCTTGCTTGATGTTTAGCTTCTGAAAAAGAAGAAAATTTACAGTGAAAGTGTCGGATGAGCCCGATTCTGGACACGACCGAAAAGTTGCACTCGCACCGCAAAAATGATGGAGTAAAGAGACTGAAAATAGCGCCCTCAATCGGTGACATTTTTATATTTAAACTCGTCCCCAGGGTCTTAACTGTGTTAACTTCAATAAAGCGGGGTCGAGGAATTATGTAGTATTTGAGGAAGAAGTTGTTACTCGTCAGAAAATATTTTAACAACACGAATCTCGTCCAAAAGTGAAACTTCATGATGGCGGACGAAGCACAGAAAGCGACTTCTATCGCCGATTTTGCCGGTGTGACTGGAGTAGACGCTGCAAGAGCTAAGTTTTACCTCGAATCATCCGGATGGCAACTCCAGGTAGGATTTCTCATTTGAGTTATTCGGTATACGTGCGGCAATTTCGGGCCGTAACTATTACTATTATTATTCAATGTCAGTCAGTGGAGGCCGGCTATACAGTGTATAGTGTATGGTACGTATGTACAAAACTAAAAAGTGATATTGCAAATTTCAATGAATAAGGACTTCTTTCCGACATCATGTTGGGAATCCCCATGTTGACACTACAGCTAGTCACTGCTGTCCACTGAGCGCCTGGGAGAGTGAGTGACAGGCATCTGTTTTGTCACTCATTTTTATTTTACGAAAAAGTGGTAGGCCTACTCATTATTATTGAGTTAATTCGAATTAGAAACCTTTTTTTTGTCACAACAAATAAAAAAAGTAATGTGACTGGGGACTGTAGAGTGTAGTTCAGTGTAGTGTCAGGATACAGAAATGTTTTCCTTTTATTTCATCCCATATTTTATAAACATTAGAAAATTATATTAATGAAATACTAACAAATAGGCCCTAAATGAGTATACTATAGGATAGGGCCTAACTAACTATAAATGTTTTTTAATGGATTATTTGTTTGTTGTGGTGTCTGTTTATATAATAATGTAAATCTGTATTTTAATTCAGTCTCAGGACTGCGACAAGCAGATGTTTTTACAATAAACCAGTAATAATAATTTGTACTTTTGTGTAGACTAGAGTCTTAGTTAGACTTTTAGAGATATTAATAATATGTTCTTCTCTGATTTGTATCTCCTGAGGATTGAAAAACAAAAACCTCCACTGCAATACAAAATTATGCATGCACTTGTTTTTGAATGAATTTTGTTTCAACCCCAAATCGCTGGTTTGTTTTTCCCTTCCAGGTTGCATTGGGCAGTTTCTACGACAATGACAGCGGGGACGACGTCACCTTCCAAGACGCCTCAGACGAGCCGCGGCCAGCCGATAGAGGGCCACAAGAGGTCGTCGACCTCTCAGGCGAAGACGCAGTGGAGGGGTTGGGGAGAATTGAGGGTAGAGGAGTCGGAAGTCGAAAGCCAAAGACGTCAAGTTCGTCGTCTGCAAGGCTCCACACAATAAATGATTTTGGGAAGGAGGCGGAGGCGGAGAGTGACAGTGGGGAGGAGGGGGAGACGTTCTATGCTGGGGGCTCAGACCATGGAAGGTACATTGTAACCTATGATTTGATCTCCGACTCGACCTCTGACCTCTGACACAATTTGTATCAACTTTTTACTTTTATGCTGAGCTAGGTTATTATTTGGATTTATTTGTAGTTACTGTACAGCGCTTTGTAACTTTTGTAAAAGGCGCTCTATAAATGTTATTTATTGTTATTATTTATTGTTTAATAATTGGGGCATATCCCAAAATCTTGTTCAACTGTTAACTTTACAACTAGAAATTGTGTGTGTCAATCACCCATTTGGTCACTGTAATGTCTTGCCTGCCACCCTCACCCATTTGGTCACTGTAATGTCTTGCCTGCCACAAAGGCCCTGGAATGTAAAGTGTCTCTCTGTAAAGAAAGGTTACAAGGTTGATACTGTTTGAAGTCTTTTTGTCATGAATAATTTAATGTTGATTAAGCTTGAATTAATCTTCTTCTTTTTGTCTTCTTTTTTTTCAGTGGGCAGCAAGTTGTCGGACCACGAAGGAAGAAAGCTAATACAAACAGCATCGTCAATAACATCTTCAAGAGTGCAAGAGAGTGAGTTTGATTATGGTTAGGCAGGTGCCAGATCGGTGAGGGTTACATGTAAACGAAGCACAGTAGGTGCTTGCCTGGAAAGTCCAGAATGAAAGAAAAGTCAACCAAACGACTATCAATGACAAAATAAGGAAAGTCTGTCCAGTTGTTCCGGGTCTTAAAAAACGTCCATCTAAAAAAACGTCAAAAATAACCCACAGCAACTGCTTTGGTGCCCTTTGCAAAATTCTTATACAAATTTAAATTGTCCTCATATTACTAGAGGAAAATTGCTGTGCCCCGTCAAGAAGGAAATTCAAGGTACAGAAGTGGTCAAATAGGATCTGACCCATGATAAAACACAAAATGCAAAAAATGTGTAAAAGAAAATCATAAAGGCATGTGGATTGCGCCAAAGAGTCCATTATTCTCAAATTTTTTTTAGAAGAGCAATCTTTTTCCTCTGACGCAACTACAAATTAATCATTTTGCTGGCATGATTGTTCTTTCCCTAGGCATGGAGCAGAGGAAGTTGGCGCAGCCGGCCCGTCGAGAACGGACGGTCAGACCTCCAACTTCATCTTCAAAGGAGCAGGGTACCGACTAGGGGACAGTGAGACGGGCCCCATTAGGCCAGTCCCGGGAACCGAGGGAACTCTGCCCGAGAAAGAAGAAGAGGTGAGATGGGGTCAAAGGTCAGGGGGGAGGTGGAGATTTATTCAATAAGCAAGAATCACTACTCAGATTTCTGAGGGTTGGTGTGTGTTTTCGCAAAAAGTCCGGTAGTAAATTTCACTAGTTGCCCAGGGGTCGATTTCACAAAGAGTTTGGGCTAGTCCTAACTTACGACTAATTCTAGGAGATATTAAAAACTTAAGGCAAGTCCTAAGTTTGGACTAGTTACTTGAGATAAGACTAGTCTTAATTCTTTGTGAAATCCACCCCCGGCCTACTATGAACCAACCTTTAGGGGGAACGCCTACCTTTGTTTTCTGGAACCATTCGATTGTTTTAATCCTCTTAAAGCCATTGGACTTTTCCGGTTAACAGTATTGTTCAAAGGCCCACACTTCATGTATCACAACTTATATATGAAAAAAGAAAACTGTCAAAATTTAGGCTCAATTGGTCATCGAAGTCGGGAGAAAATAACGGGAAAACCCACCCTTGTTTCCGCATGTTTCGCTGTGTCATGACATGCGTTTACTATAATCCGTAATTCTCGATTTCGAGAATTGATAATTGTTTTAAGTTTTCTCAAAAAGTAAAGCATTTCGTGGAACAATATTTCAAGGGAAGTCTTTCACCATCACCTTCTGTAAACCCTGTAAGTTATTTGTAAATCTGTGAACTTTTTTTTGTTTCTGTTCCGAAAGTGTCCAATGTCTTTAAGTATACGATCCCTTTAAATTTTAATAATTGTCTTCTCTGTTCACACACAGAGCCATGTCGTCCTCAAGTTATGGAAGAATGGATTCAGTGTTGACGGCAATGAGCTGAGAGACTACAAGGACCCACAGAATGCTGCCTTCCTTAATTCAATCTCAAAGGGGTAAGTGACTGTTTCATGCGCTCAATTATTAAAACATGCAATAGTTATGAACATTGATGTTATAGTGGTTTTCCTCAGATTAACTCTGTTACTTTTACAAAATGCAGATTGAAAATCTTTTACTTCTTATTTTGATTATTCTTTGATTTTATATTTTGTTTTCTTGACAATTTTGTTTTTTGCTTTTATAACTGTGCCTGTTTAATATATGTTTAATTGTATCAACTAAATGTGTATCGCATCCTAATACTTCAATTGTATTGTAACAACATCTTCTTTCAAAACTGTCCTCAAAACCCACCTCTTTGCAGTTAAACAATGACCTCATCTCTCTACAAACTGTTTCTGTTCCTTTCTTTTGAACTGTTTATTTTGTATCTTGAGCGAGCGCCATGAGCGCCTTTTTGTGGCGGATACCGGCGCTATATAAGACTCCATTATTATATTATTATTATTGTTCAAAATTACTTCTTTTTTTTAGCCTAAAACATATTTAAGTTAAAATTTGCTGGATTTGTTGAATATTGTATAAATTTAAGAAGAAACTATGATCCACATATTGACTGGCAATGAGGTAACTAGTATACGTCTATTCCCACGAGGGACTTTGAGTGACCAGAAGAGTGACCTATTTCCTGAGGCCGAAGGCCGAGGGAAATAGGCCCCTCTTTTGGTCACTCACAGGCCCGAGGGGAAATAGACGTACACTAGTTATCGAATTATGCCAGTCAATAAGTGTTTTATAACACAGCTTGGCCAATTTTACATGTCAAATAAGAACAGAAAAAGGAGTTTTGTAGTTGTTGTTCACGGTTCAAGTCAAGAGAGGGCGCTGTTACTGCGGGCACTATTTGCAAAGACTAGTGCCCGCTCAGGTACTATTCCCGCAAAACACGCGCGCGCGCGTTCACTAGCCTATATTAGTTCATCCCATGTGACCGTGTTTCAGCCAAACAGAATACAGAACAAGCAAGAGGTGTGTTATAAAAATAAATAGTAAACTTGCGAGTACAACCATGTGTAAATCTCTTTTGAGTGAGTGTTGGCTCAAAGAGATTTACTCAAGTTTACTATTTATTTATAGTTTCTTCTTATTTCTCTACACCATGCAAAGCTGCAAACAACACTTTGTATATATTTGTTGAATATTGGATATATTTGTCGAATATTGTATTATTTGTTGAATATTGTGGAATTTAGGCACTAAAGAATAACGTTACTGCTAATTTGAGTTGTTGTTTTATTCATAAAATTTTGAAATACCCTGATTACCCTTGGGGAAGGTTTCTACAATGTTTTAAATTTTACAATTAGCATTTACATTACATACATTTAAAATGTTCTTCCCTCAAAGAGGACTCAGCAAACTCCCACAACCCACAAGGGAATATAAACATCAAGCTGGGACCAGCCAATCTCTCTCATTGGTTGAACATCTCTGATTACAAATTGCACAAATCCAGAAAGTGTGATTCATGTTACAATAGTTTAGTTAAGAATGGTTAAACTTGTACAAATCGAGAAATTGTGCTCATATCTAGTTATTTAACCTCTTCTTATCATCATTAGTAAATAATTGAGTTTAGTTAACATTTGGTTGAACATCTATGATTACAAATTGTACAAATTACGAAATTTTGCTTTAAGTTACTAATTTCAGGCATACACAATGCCTAGAAGTGTGGGTACTTATTATTAGTAGGCCTAAGCAATTAAGCTTGGTTAACATTTGTTGAACATCTATGATTATGAATTGCACAAATGAAAAAATTGTATTTCATTTTACTAATATTAAACACACACAATGTCTAGTTATTTTCATTCTTCCTCTAATCATTAGTAAGTAGTTAAGTTTAAATTGTAAACATTTCTTGAGGTCAGGTCAACCTTGAGCTCAAGGACACAATGTCTAGTTATTGTTATTACTCTTCTCATCGGAAGCCACTAAGTTTGATTTGAACTCATTTTTCTCAAAGGGAGATTCCGATGGAGCTTGTCAGACAATCAAAAGGAGGTCAGGTTAACCTTGACCTCGAGGACAAGCGAGAAGAAGAATTCGTCAGGCCAAAGGTCAAGGTCAAGGCATTTAGCGGCGAGGGCAACATGCTCGGCAGGTACGTTATTAATAAACACGCTTGACCTCTCGGGAGAAGACACGTTTGGTAATTGTCAAAGACCAGTATTCACTCTTGGTGTATCCCAACATATGCATAAAATAACAACTCTTCGAAAATTTTGACTGAATTTGATATCGAACAGTTTGCCAGGGAATGTAGAAGCTTTTCATCATTTCAGAAGTAATTTTTGAGGGAAAAACACCTTATTTACCACAAAGAAATAATCAATTTTGCACAAGAAAACTAACAATGTTGTTTTTGCCTTTTATTTTCTTTTGTTTTTCCTTTAGCCCAGTACCCAACATTGTTTCCACCCCATCTTCAGCTGTTAATGAGTCCTCGGCCCAGCAGGCTCTTAGCGTTGACGCGTCACAACCTGTCACTAGTATCCAAATCAGACTTGCCGACGGAAAAAGGTACGTAAAGCCCGCCCTCTATCGTGCATTTCCATGTTTTGGTTCCATTTCAACGATCTAGACAGAGATCTAGACGATCTAGAGAAGTTTGAATCAAAGCCTCAATATCGTGCATGAATCTTTATTCAGATTCATATGGGTTTTTGTTGTTAAAAATTATCGAACTAGACCACTGAGCTAACCCCAGTGGCCAGAGTGAGGGTTCGAATGTGGGTTCGAATCCCTCCCGAGAAATATGACAACTACCATGCTTGAATTGTTCTCAGGTTCAAATGTTTTTCGGGTGTAGAATTATCCAAACCAAACTTTGAAGAGAATCCTTTCTCAGAAATAGTGTATACTATCAACAGCTGCGGTGCTACTTAAGTTTATATGATCATTACTTTGTGGATTATTTACCAATAAATATGACCCCACCTAACTGGATTGCAAAGTCCAAACATTGAGTTGATGTCCGTTCCATTTTGTCACATTACAGGTTGGTGAGCAAGTTCAACCACACTCACACGGTAGCTGATGTCAGACGCTACATCATAATGTATCCTTAATGTTTAGCAGTTTAATAATAATAATAATACTTAGTTCTTATATGCGTCTTACTGTTAGTTACAATAACAGTATCAATGCGCTTTACATTAGTTTCCTGGTCATTGTGCCAATAGACTGTGCAAGTCTCGCGCTCACCGGAGCGAGAAAACACCACAAACGAAGAACTTATTTTTCATGAAATCAAATCTTTGCTTTAAATTATTCTTTATGCCGAATCTGAACAACACCAAAAATCATTACAGCTTGTTTAAATTGGTTTTAGCTTTTAAAATAAATATACAGTTAATAGGGTTTTAGTTTATGTATAGACAAAAGTAAAGCTCTGGGACTAGGATGTTTATTTGATCCTAAATTTTTTGAAACCCCCGTTGTGAATCTACGCCTGAATTTGAAACTACTAAAAGCTGGTTTCTACGCGGACGCACGATGTTCGCGAGGGCATTAGATTAATGCGTGACGCAGTTTAAAGAGGAAACTGACGCCTAAGGGACCAATGGCTTTAAACCTATGTAATGGGTGCACAAATTCTGCCTTATTGGCATTTGCAATTTATTTTAAAAAGTTTTAGCAGTTCAGCCTGGTTCATACTTCCTGCGAATGCGAATGCGATAGGAATGTTGACGTCACAAATTCGCAACGAAATTCGCACTGAGTTGAGTTGTGCTCAACTCTCTTGCGAATATCGCAGCGAAAGAGGAGTTGTGACGTCAAGTTCGCATTCGCAGGAAGTATGAACAGGGCTTTAGAGTGTTGAACCAGTCTTCACTGTGTGTTAATGACCAACCTGAGACAAGCACTTGCCTTTCACTACTGTTGCCCTGGTTGGATACCCCGCTAAAGCCATATAAGAGTAGAGTGGTCTGTTGGTTCTCTCCGTTGCCACGAGGACTTTTCTTCAAGCCCTCCGAACTGATATCCTGCTTATTTCTGCCTAGCAATATTTTTCTGCTTAAAAGCAGAGAGCTCTTTCTTAAATTGCCCCCAGGTCTCTGGTATGCTCAGTCTCTCTTTTGGGTCTCCGACCTTTTCCTTAACCTACCTCCCTCAGCGCTCACGCTCAGTTCGCCAACCAAGCATTCGCTCTACTGACCACGTTTCCCAACAAAGAACTCACGGATGACTCACAGACACTCGCTGATGCCAAGTTACTCAACGCCGTCATCGTACAACGACTCAAATGAACACAATTTGAAGAGTCAACTGGGTAAACATTTCTTAAAATTTTCTTCAATTCCCCATATTATTTTAACCTGTTTTCCTGAAGATGGTTAAATATACATGTAGAACTTTGCTAAGCAGAGAAAGGTCTTGCTTAGCAGAAACAGGTTACCAGCCAAATAACATGTTATGATTATTTATTGTGCCTGGTATCCTGCCAGGTTACTCAACACCGTCAGCGTACAAGGACTCTAGTGAATAAAATCGAAAGTACGGCCGGGTGAAAATTTCTTAAGTTGTTACTCTTCCTCTTTTTTTTCAG
Source organism: Asterias rubens (assembly GCF_902459465.1). Classification (NCBI taxonomy): domain Eukaryota; kingdom Metazoa; phylum Echinodermata; class Asteroidea; order Forcipulatida; family Asteriidae; genus Asterias; species Asterias rubens. Next base: position 2,699,554 of record NC_047075.1, read on the forward strand.
CTGTTGAGCGCAACCCATTTTCCTGAATTTTGTCAAAATACAACTCTGCTTAGCAGAGAAAAGTTTTACTTAGCAGAAACAGGTTACTGGCCAAATAACCTGTTATGACTGTTAATTGTTGTATTATACCGGTGCCCTGCTTACTTATACTCAGCAAGATAACTCGTTGAAGACATTTATCTGCCTAAACAGCTTTATGAACTTTCTGACTGGCCGCAGTACATAAACACTATTACTGCAAAAGGCCTCAAATTTTATTTATTTCTCTTGTGTATTGGTCAGAAATGAAAGTGTTCTGATGAACACATTTAAAAATCTTTCACGCTGATTTTTGAAAGCATTTCCCCTGTTCTGTTGAATGTAATATTGTTAATGTGAATATCTCCTCTATTGTTAAAGACAGTGGACACTATTGGTTATTGTCAAAGACCAGTCTTCTCACTTGTTGTATCTCAACATATGCATAAAATAACAAACCTGTGAAAAATTGTTTGTTTGTTTGGTTATTTTTTTCAATCAAAACCCACAAACATTGCTTACAAAACACACAGGTGTTTATTTACGAGCGCGAACAACAATTTTTAAAGAGGACAAGGAGCAGTTCCAAAGAGCTGGCCCAATTTTCATAGCTCTGCTTACCGCCCAATTTTGCACAAGCTGTGTAAGCGTAGAATGCCGAGTAACATGGAGTACACACGCCAACAAACCAAATATCCCTGCTAACCGGTAAAATACGCTTGACGTAAGCGCATAATTCCCTGCTTCCACAAAGACCGATTCTTTGCTTACGGTAAGCAGAGCCATGAAATTGGGCTCAGATTTGAAAGATTTTGAGACATTTGAAAGCAGTGTGCCCTTTAAAAATGTTACCCCAAATGTTCATTCAATAGAGGTTTCGGAGGCAGTATCTTGTTACATAATACATGTAAAACTATGGACACAAAGTGTCCAATTTGTTTTAATTAAGAGAAAATTATAATAAAATTGTCTTTGAAAAAATTAACATAACTGCAGTCGGTGTTTCCATTGTTGTTTTTATATTTTTATAATATTTCTTTTATTTCATACAAAAAGTTGCACACACTTTATAAAATATTAATTTAAATCTTTCTTTTTGAAAACATTTATACAGTGTAACTAAATCCATATGTGTAGGTTATATTTTTAACAATGTCTGGTAAAATAAGTTTGTGGTCGCAAGTTACCGTTAAAGCCATTGGACCCTTTCGGTAAACAGTGTTGTCCAAGGCCCACACTTTGTGTACCACAACTTCTATATCAAATAACAAACCTGTGAAAATTTAGGCTCAATCGGTCAACGGAGTCGGGAGAAAACAACGGAAAAACCCACCCTTGTTTCCGCGCGTTTCGCCGTGTCATGACATGTGTTTAAAATAAATCCGTAATTCTCGTTAACGAGAATTTATATTGTTTTGCTGTTTTCTCAAAAAGTAAAGCATTTCATGGAATAATGTTTCAGGAGAAGTCTTTCACCATTGCCTTCTGTAAACCCTGTAAGTTATTTGTAAATCTGTGAACTTTTATTTTTTGTTCTGAACCGAAAGGGTCCAATGGCTTTAAAGGTATGGTCATAGATTAGTAACTCCTTGCCTGGTGCATGTTTCCCTCCATCCTAAAATCTAGACTGTTTTAAGAGGAATATCAATTCCTACCTTCAGCTCCTTTGAGTTAGTTTCATCTTTAATATTTTATTATTGTAACCCCTTACCAAGAGTGGCTTTAAGCCTCGTTTGGGGCAAACTTGCATAATTATAACAAAAAATAAAAACTCCAAAACCTAATTACCATAACACCTTTGGAGAAGCACTGCAGCCTAGTCCTAGGAGTTGTTAAAAACTTAAGGTTAGTCCTAAGTTTCAGGACGAGTAACTCCAGATATGACTAGTCTTAACTCTTTGTGAAATCCACCGCAGAGTTTGCTAATCTGGAGGTAGCTACACAAAAGCTTGTCCCAAACAATGTGACATTATTATAGCAACTGTCTCTAGTCTGAGGTATTCAAACTTAAGCTGGTAACTTGTAACTAAGCAAGTTTTTACACCAACCATTCTTCAAATCTGACTCACAAATGGCTTTATTACAGTTCTTAAAACTCAACTTTCAAATATTTCTACATCTCAAAAGTGTTTATGATACAAAAGGCACACATCTTCCTTCTCTAAACCAAGGAGGTTCAGGGGGCTTCATCCTCTAATAACAATAATGACGTCTTCTATAGCGCCGGTATCCACAAAAAGTGCTCATGGCGCTTGCTCCAATAAAAATATTCCCCCTTGGTTGTTCTCCAGCAGTGCAAAGAACAAGAACAAATTCCAATGTCTAGTGAGTGTTACTGAAATGTCTTTGAAAAAGATGGGTCGTCAGGGTTGATTTGAAGGTTTCTATTGTCTGGACGGCTCTGATAGAATGTGGTAGACCGTTCCACACCTTCACTGCAGCTACTTGGAAAGAGCGGGATCCCCATGAATTATTTCCAGCATGTTCAACAAGACCAAGACCTCCGCCTACAGCCAATTTGTCGATCTTGTTCTATATCCATTGAAGTTCAGTGTTGTCATGGTTGTGAATTAGTCCCAATTCTCAAAACTTGAACATGTACTGATTAAATTCTATCCTTGAAGCAGTATGTTCATTCAATTTGTCTCTTGTCCAAAATATCTAACAGCTAAGTCTCTCTTTGGCAGTAACTCTTGACCTACGACCTTTGGCTTTGTTTCTTTGGGTTTCTGCACTTCTTGAGCTTTTCTGTAGGAATGAGAAACATAACTTTAAATGTAAGATAATCATATTACTGAAAATTTAGAGTAGAGTACATTATCAAGGACAAGATACTTTAACTATAAAGTACAAGGATACAGCTGGAAAAAAAACCAGGAAACAACTTTCAGCAAATCCTTCACTAAAAAGAGAAGTTTCCGAGGTTTTGCTTAAATTTGACAAAAGAAACAAATGTTTTAACATGAGGTTGACCCCACTGTTTCTGGTTAACGTTGCAAGCATCCTTGTTTGCAGGTTTCCTCAGGCTTGCGAGCTACAGTTATGACACTGATTAAGTTCACTTGTGAGGCATCCTTGGTCTCACACTTACAAATATTGGGTGCGTGCGATAAGCCTCCCTGGGTCGACCCCGCAGTGCTCACTCGGGTGAGCCCCTGACAAGAGCTAATCGAACGATCACACTCGCACTCTCGTGGTGACGTTATGCACCTCAGGTCATCCCCAAGTGATCCACTCCACAAGCAGGGCACTGGGGGCTGACCCGGGTGAGCCCCGTCAAAGCTATCCGGGTCGACCCAGGAAGCTAAATGAACGCACCCATTGATAATCCTTAGAACTTATAAAATATGTGAGTATAGGACTTTTATAACTTACGGTTTTCTTGGTAGAGGTGAATTAAAGATCCCTCCCTTCTTGTTGTTCATTGCTTTCTGGACTTGAGACGGTTGGTGCATTCTCTCCCACTCGACCAGCTCATAGTTATTGGCGCAATGGATGCATTTCACTTCATTGTTTCCTATATGCAAATTAAGAACAGGTCACAACCGGTTACATCTGGTCTAAACTTGATTAAAGCAGCTGTTTGCAACAATATCATGGACCAGTTAGAACCGCTTGAGCCAACTCTTGTTGCAGCATGCAGCTACTGGAAACATAATGTGGTTTTGAGACTAGCTAGTTATAGATCCGGTTAAAACATGAATGTCAGGAACAGGTTACAACCGGTTTCATCTAGTCTTAACTTGACTATAGCAGCCGATTGCAACATTTAATGAAATTGGTGGACTAGTTTATAACCGGTTTAAGCCCAGTTAACTCGCAGAAGCAGCAGCTACTCGTATGTGATTTTGAGACCAGTTGGATCAGTTATATTTGGACACTGCAGCAAATTAGATATTGTTAACTTTATACAACCAGTTCCACTCAACATTTTAAACTTGGCTAGGAGCAGTTGATCCAGTTGGATCCAGTTGGATCCAGTTACAACTTGACACTGCTGCAACTTGGAATCTTTTTAAATTAACAAGTTTCATTAATCATTTTAAACCGTATTAGGACCAGTTGGGTTCAGTTGGCCAGTCCCAGCAATCGTGCTATATAACGAGAGTCGACTGTATCGTGATAAGTTCGATTTCTGAGAGTCCTTGGCTTCATAACTGGAATTAATCAATGACAAAAATGAAAAAAGTTTACTTCTAAAACAATTCTTTAAAAAAAATCCTTACCTGCTTTGCTCATCCGCTGTGGGTGGCCGGAGCGTCTAGCACAGGCCATAGGAGTCTCCTCTCTGTCATTGACTACATCAAGCCGACCGTTGTGCTGGAGGCAGCAGTTGAAGCATTCAGCATGGCCACCAGTAGCAGCTAGGTGAGCTGGTGTGTTGCCATGATCTATAGGGGGAACAATCCGTGTAGAAATGAAATCTTTTGAAATCTTAAAGTCTAGAATCAACAAGAGCAGTCTTTTTATGTGAACCACTCATTAAAAGCAGACCCTAGATTGCCTATTTATGACACACTTGTACTTTAATGATTTTGGATACTGGATATCATATCCAAAAATTCAGTTCGAAATTATGATTCTTTTATCTTTCGTTCCATCACCAACCGAAAACCCCGTCGTCGTTTTTACAAGATGTTGGTTTTTCTTATAAAGCTTAATGTCTAGTTTGTACTATCAATATTACACAATCTTTTCCTGTATCACTACTCATGCAAACTGACATGATATTTGACAAATATGGAAATAAATATGCTATGAAAATCAATTAGTCCTTACTGTCTGTAGCCATGGCATCCACTCCTTTCTCCAATAACCAATGCAGGCAGGTCATCGCTCCAAAATATGCCGCCTGGAAAAAAGAAATGTCAAGACAAAAAGTCACTATTAGTGGCTTCTTTAAAATTGCACTCAAATCCATCACCCAGTGACGCTCATGGTGCCATTTGTTTCATTCCCAAACTTTGTCTTGTGGCAAGTTAACTTTTTCTTCTGGTTAGTTAACTTGTTTTTTTGAGGGGAAGTTAACTTTGTCTTGTACAATACCTTTTACTTGATGTTGAAGTTAGCTTTGCTTGAAAGCAAGTTAATTTTGTTTACTGGTAAGGCATCTTTGTCTCAAGCTAAGTAAACTTGTCTCGTGGTAAGTTAACTTTGTCTTGTAACTTTACTTTGTCTTGTGGAAAGTTCACTGTGTTCTTTGGGAAGCTAACTTAGTCTCATGATACATTAACTTTATCTTGCGTGGCTGGTTCACTATGTTTTTTGGGGGAAGTTAACTTTGTAAAATAACTTAGTTAACTTTGTCTTATGGTTAGTTAATTTTTATCTAGTGGTAAGTTAACTTTGTCTCATGCTAACTAACTGCATTCAAACACAATCCTGTCTTTAAGACTCTGTACTTGATCGCTTGTAAACATTCCATCAAACGTACCATGTGAGCAGGCGTCTTTCCCGATCCATCCTTGGTCATCAGCTCTGTGCCATTCTTGACAAGGAATCTAAGGCAGTCTAAGTGGTCTTTCTTAGCAGCGAAGTGAGCGGGAATACACCCAGCTTGATCAGTGGCCAAGATGTCACAGTTCCCTTGGACAAAAAGGATCAGGCTCTCCAGGCCTGGGAAATAACCAGAAAATGTTGAAACAAATAAGGGAATCAATGTGTGGTAAAGAGGTTTTCAACTAGTGGTTTAAACCCAACGAGGCCTGGGGTGGGTTTCACAAAGAGTTAGGACTAGTCTTATCTCGAGTTGCTAATTTTGGCACATTTGATTTGTGACTCTGTCTCCTTCTCACTCGTGTGGCCAAGTCCAGCAACATGTCATCATTGCAAATGTGGTATCATTTTAAAGAAGAACACTTCAGCTTTGCATTGATATTTATCTAAGTACAAAGAGAGTCATAAATATACAAATATACTTGATAGAAAAAAATTTTCCTAACTTCTTGTGAGCAGTTTATTAATATATGACGGTACCTCCATGGATTGCACCCATATGGGCGGGTCTCCTTCTTTGGTGGTCAGACGTCTCAATGTCGACGCCCTTACTCAGGAGGTAGCTGAGTATCTTTGGGTGGTTCCTCTGGGCGGCCAGGTGGGCGGGGCTTCGTCCATTCTTATCCTCCAGCGACGTATCAGCTCCTACAATTGAAGTGTTTTTATGTCAATACTTTGCAAAAACCACAAGGGACACCGAGTTGGTAAAGATTTTAAACAACTTTTGCTTAGAAACATTGACTAGAGCAGGACTTGATTATGTGACCCATGGATTAAAGACATTGGACACTATTGGTAATTGTCAAAGACCAGTCTTCTCACTTGGTGTATCTCAACATATGCATCAAATAACAAACCTGTGAAAATTTGAGCTCGATTGGTCATCGGAGTTGTGAGATAACTATGAAGGAAGAGAAAAAAAACCTTGTCACACGAAGTTGTGTGCTTTCAGATGCTTGATTTAGAGACCTCAAATTCTAAACTTGAGGTCTCGAAATCAAGTTCGTGGAAAATAACTTCTTTCTCGAAAACTACGTCACTTCAGAGGGAGCCGTTTCTCACAATATTTTATACTATCAACTTCTCCCCATTACTCGTCACCAGGTAAGGTTTTATGCTTAAATTTTGTTTGAGTAATTACCAATAGTGTCCACTGCCTTTAACAGGCCAGTGCTCTACCAACTGAGCTAAATCTAGCCATTCTATGTTTTGGATCTCCCTTCTTGCCGTTATCCTTGCTCGGTTGCCAGTAAGAAGCCACTCGATCAACTGTTAACTGATTTGTATAGCCAGGGATCACACCCAAGTTTATGATAAAAATTTCTTCCATGGTAAAAACAGTATTACCAACCAAATTTCAATTTGTTGCATATTCCTTGTTCCTTGTGTTCAGCTGTTGTTTGCTCATCCTGAAAATCACGTTGAAAGTTGGTTGGTAATCCTGTTTTTATCAAGGAAGCAATTTCATGCTGAGCAAATTTTTGTGCTTAGCTGGCTCTATGAAATTGGGTCCTGGAATGTGGCAGCATAGAGATCTCAACTGCTAAGTATCAAGTTATGCCAAAGTACAAATCACTATGGCAACATTGACAACTAATCTTAACATGATTCTTATTAGTACTTTATGACATCGAGCCATGACGCTCACTCTAGCTAAAAAATTGAACAAGTTTCAAACAGAAAGTTGTTTTACCTTTTTCCGCTAAAACCTGCAGGCATTCCAACTCTCCCTGGAATGCGGCGATGTGACATGAACTCTGACCTTCGACATCGACCGCATCGATGTCATCTGCAAGGTCAAGGAGTAATGTCAGGACATTGGGGTGACCTCCGACACAGGCCTCATGCAGTAGAGTCCGATTCTTGATGGTGCGAATACTGGTATCTGCACCAGCCTATAATTCAAAGACAACAATTTTTTTCCCATGGGTCAAAAATATAATTAGGCTTAAATGAAATCATCATTAGGTGTTTTGGCAAGTGCTCGGATTGTTTAAGATCAGCAGAGTGGTTGGTTTGAGTAAGTCCTGACCCTTGTGTCTTTATAAGCAATACACTTACAACCATTATTGCTCCTTCTTGAAACAGGATAACTGTTCTTATCATCAAGTACGTGCTAATCCTCCAATCAGATTTGCAGAATGGAGTGGCTTTTTATAGACCAACTTGTCGGATCTGCCCTGAAGTCTTGAAATGGTATTATACCCCGTGTTTGAGCTTCGCTACAATTGTTGTTAAGAGAAAGGGTGCACTTGGGGTGCCAAAACACACCAAGCTTAAAAGTGTTCATCATTACAATACCTGTAGAAGTTGTCTTGCAACATCAACCTGCCCATACTGGCATGCCCTGAGGAGGGCAGTTCGGTAGTCTCCAGTCCGACCGAAATTAGGATCAGCTGAGCTCTCTCTGAGAACCCTACGTACAGCGGAGGAATCCCCCTTCTCTGCTGCTTCCATCAACTCATGGGTAGAATCTAAAAAAATGAAGAAAACAAAAATAGAGTACAATTGTTAAAGACAGATCATTTTTATGATTTTGGGTTGAAAACAAGTTTTGACTAGAGTGGAACTCTATATCAAGGACCTCCTGATTAACGTGCCAGCGCTCTACCAACTGAGGTATCTACATGTAGCCCTATGTTGGCGGTCTCCCTATTTTGTCAACATCTTTGCTCGGGGTAACAAATAATTTGACTTCACCCTCGCTAAAACTCTGCAAAAAAATCAAACATGAAATGGCGTCCAATTATATACCTGTAACTGACACACAGACTGCCATACTCATAGTGCTTGACGTTCCCCTACCAGCGGGGGAGACTCTCCTCTCGCCTATTGTTGGCATCCTCCCCCTGTTTCTGTTCTTTGTCCTGCCATCAACGAGACCTTCTTCGTCAGTTCCCTCCGTCAAAAATGCTCCAGCTTGCCCTCCGCTGCGGTTAGCACGATTCCTCAATGCCGCGATGCGACTATCGTCAGAGTCGTCAGCGTTCTGGTGGAAGTACGAGATCTTCTCGCCGAGTGTCATTGTTCTTTCTCGCAGGACGATGTTCGGATGTGGCCGGCTTTGCCGAAGATTGTTATGAAGTTCTTTTCTTGCCATTGTATAACTCTCTGGGACGGCAAGAAGAATCTTCAAGAGTCTACTTTATCCGTCCAGTTGATTCACGCCACAAAAATATTGATAATCAAGGACAATCGACTTCAACATTTCATAGCCATTCAGATGCATCTATGTCAACTTTAAAAGTTCCTGAGTCCACCAGGCATTTCTCTTATAGTCTCCACCAGTTCGAACTTCGCACCTGCCTCTAACTTACATGGAGTATAATTAGTGAGGTGTGCAGTAGCCTCATGTGTATTTCTCTTTTGAGTAGTATTGCTTCTGAACAGAACTGGTGGTTGACAACTCAACGTTTCGATCAGATTGTCTTCAGGAGAATGAATTACCAGCTCGAGTATAATATAACTCTTTCAGCAAATTGCCACAAATCCACACCAAGGTACCAAGTAAACAGGTGCAGACTTCTCTGCCATTAAACCACACAGTTTATAAGTCGTCACCTCAAACAAAGAAAACCTCAGACTAAAAACTGAGACAATGTTAATTCTCACAAGCCTTGAACTTCCCTCTTGAAGGGGCACAGCAATTTTCCTCTGGTATGGGGCACTCTATTCCTCTTAGAGGAAAATATAAACTTGTATTGGAAATTTGCAAAAGGGCACTACAGCAAAAGCACCACGGCAAGCGCTGTAGGTGCCGTGGGATATTACCAGACCTGCTCTCAACTGATGATAAAGAACAGACTCTGAAAAGACTTCTTCAAACATTGATGATGAGCTCCTGTCAGTGAAGTTGTCCAAACTGGTTTCCGTTTTGGCAGGTAAAAACACCTGGATTTCTCACATCAGAGGGAAGAGATTTGACGCCAGCTCTGTGATTAATTCGCGGAAGTTTTAAAATGAACTATAGGAGATAAGAGCAAATGCAATAAAGATATTTTTTCTGTGATTGATCAGTATCAATGGGTCGTTTCATGACTGTATTGTGAAAGGCAGAAATCCTTGAGGGTTTGGCACTCCAATAATTTTGATAAAGAACTGCGAACAATAGATCAACATTTAGCTTGCAGCCTGTGGAAGAAACACCCTGTGATGCACCTGGCTGAATTTTCAAAACAAAATTTAGACTCCTTTTAGAGCGCTATTATGTATGGCTTAGTGTCCTATCCTAAGGACAAGACAACTATGGTAGAGTGTCTTGCTCAAGGACACAAGTGCCACGACCACGGAATCAAGCCCACACTCTGCTGATTAAGAATTACCAGCAATAATAGTTACTTCTTACAACAACAAAACGTTTATACCTCAACAATTTGTTAAACTTAAAGTTCAAAAGTTGAAGAAAAAAAGTTGATGATGAGGCATTCCAAAACAAAACTACACCATGGTCCTGCAAAAACACAACATTTGTGTTGGTCAGCTCAGCATCAACTTCCTCAAGACAGAAGAGAGCTGAGTGGCAGAGTTAACCGTAAACTTTCCTACCAGAAAGCTTGTTGAAAAATTTTTACCAAGAAAGTCTAAACATCATTCAACAATGAAGGAAAGGAATGCTGCGCATCAAGCAGAACGCTTCAAGGTTTCCTTTTACAAATACTTGTACTTCTCTCTGGAAATACAATCCAGCAGGCAACCCATGTATGGCTGGCAATTGTCTAGACATCAACATCCTTCGATTGCGGAGCAGGTGTCTACAAGTTTCTCCGAGGCATCAAAAAAATAAAAAACATGACACCCACAGCAAGTGCCTTGGTGCCCTGTGCTATTGCTGTAGTGCCCTCTGCAAAGTTCAAATACAAATGTAAATTTCCTCATATATGAGCGCCCATTTTTTCTCTTCAAACATGAACTGAAAAGGAGTCTATCAACTATGAACGGCAGTGCCTCTCACAAAGTAAGTTTTTATGGTCATTAACTTTTGGAGTGCTTGCCAATCTCTGACCCTACCGTGTAAGTTTACAGCCGATGTAAATATTTATTTTAAAAGTTCAAGAGGGCATGGAAGCAAAGACCAGTGGCATACAAATAATTTTCTAAAGGTCAAACATGTACCTAACACTCAAACACTGAGCAACAAGTATCCTATAAACTGGCATGATTTAAAAGCAAGAATAAAACCCAAAACTCAAAACTAAGGACATTTTGAAGCCACCACAATTTGGACACAGAGAAAAAACCTGTAAAGCTAAGTGCATTAACAGAAGTAGAAATAGTTCTCTCTATCTCAAAGACAAAATGTTGGCTACAACTATAAACATTCCATTAAATATGCCCTAATAGCTGATTTTTCTCTCCTGTATAAACCAACAAAACATCTAAATTATTGTTGCGGTACCTGGTGCCAAAAACATAGTATTCAAACCGCCTCTAGCTACCAGGCAATCTCGGTAGTCTAGTTGGTAAGACACTGCTCTAGCATTGCAAGGGTCGTGGGTTCGAATCCCACTCAAGTTTTTCACAGGACTCAGGGAAGTACCGAGTATAGTGCTAACATACATCAGTGTATGGGTAAAAAAACAAAATTAATGTTCCAACAAAACATGTTGATGGTCGAGCCTAAGACAAGGTAACAAATAAATTCCTGTCACAAAATCACTTTATCCATAGAAATCCATTAAACAAATTCTCCACATACTTGCCAAGAATTGTAAGTTCCTAGACGAGTTAACAAATAATTTGCTTCTTTCACAAAAATTACTTCTGATAATACATCAATCCAAATAAATCCAAAGAAAAATTATCCACAAAGCCATCCAAAAACTGTATATTCTGTTATTACAGAAGCTTCTTGCATTTCAAACTCCTTCACAAAATCACTTCTAATACCCATCCATCCAAATAAATCTAAAGACAATTTCTCCAGAATTCCCTTAGAGAAATGTGAAATTCCAATAACTGAGGCTGTACTTGCATTTCAAACAAAATCAATTCTGATATCCAATTCATCTAAAGAAGTCCAAAGAAAACTTGTCCAAACAGCCATCTATGAATTGTAAATTCTGTAAATAAACTAAGTAACTTGCATTTTAAACTATTTCCACAAAATAATTTCTGATCCAAAGAAACCACAGAAAACTTCTACACACAGCTACAGTCCAACAAATGTAATATTCCGTTACTGAAGCTACTTGTATTTCAAACTCCTTTCACAAAATCATTTCTTAAAATTTTCCCATCCATCTAAAGAAATCAAAGAAAACTTCTCCACAAGAGCTTTCAAAGAAATGTAAAATTCTGTTAACTGAAGCTACTTGCATTTCAAACTCCCTTTCACAAAATCACTTCTGACACATATAAATCCATCCAATCTGTCTAAAGAAAAACAAAGAAAATTTCTCCACTCCGTCAAAGAATCATACATTCCGTTAACTGAAACTACTTGCATCTCATACTCCTTTCAACAAATCATTTCTGATCCAAAGAAAACTTCTCCACACAGCTGTCCAAAAAATGTAAACTTCCGTTACTGAAGCTACTTGCATTTCAAACTCCTTTCAACAAAACACTCCTGATATCCTATCAGTCCAAAGAAACCCACAGAAAATTTCTCCACACAGCCGTCCAAGAACTGTTAATTCCGTTAACTGAATCTACTTTCATTTTAGCAGTCAGGCTTTTTACTCCCATAGAAACAGTGACGTTAACAGGTACATGTAGATCACAGAAGCTTTAAATGTACTACTATGTTTTCTTGTTCTTTTGTGTCTTGAATAAGCAGCAGTTTATAACAGGATTTGTGAGCCTGTGTCAATCTTTATCTCATCACCCACCAATCTCCGCTAATCTGTTTTTAACATACCTGCCCAATATTTGCAAAAGGTCTAAGACCAAACATGTATTTGGATTATAGCTGTACTTATAATCATGCAGTAATACAAGTCATCAAATTGTGCAAAGGTGAAGTCAAACATGGAACTTCGAAACTATAACTCTAGAAGAGTGTTGAGTCACTCTTTCAGCAGATTGGGTTCATCTTTTCCTAAGTAATTCTCCCAAAGTGTACTCAAGATATTTTTCTTATAGATTCAGATTGCATAGGATGTTACTTCTGGGGTCCTTCAAGGTTCAGTGCTTGGTCCTTTTAATGATCTCTCATCCAACATGGTTGTTGAAAACAAGGAATTTGCTGTGAAATTGGCTGTGAATACTACTTTGGCTTATTAACTTCACTGTCACAGAGTGAGTTATTTTGGTCTCAACTTTTCAATTGTGCGACTAGTCTGCTCTAGTCATCGTCAGGAGACGGTCAGAGCTAATGGAGCCCTATCTAGAAAAACACCATTATAACAAACAAGTTTGCTCTTTGTAATAGAGGGTTTTAAATCCCCACTTAGCGCGCCGCCCTGTAAGAAACTTATCCACCAGCAGTGTATAATTGCTTCCGAAGTCGGTAATTGCCTTCCACCGCTCACTAATCTTCTCCCAACAATGGCGACAGATACTCTAACAACAACAGAATGCTTTAGGAGAACTGGTTAAAACAAATCCTAGGCTTAGATGATTATTTTAGGAGCAGGTTGTTTGTAAGTACAGTGTATAGCTGATCCAAGTTATTTCACAGATTGCACATTTTATTTTAGTTTTTAAAAGATGCTAGGTCAATTGTTTTGCCGAATTGGACCTCACAATTAAGTTCTAAGTTAAAAGTTTGTTTATATAACATGTATTTAAGGCCAAGTACAAAAGAAATTCCAGCAAAATACTGCATTTTTTTTAGTCGGAGTACATCAAATAATAAACCTAAAACCAACCACGATCTTCGCTCAAAAACAAATGCTCTTCAGTTTGAACAAAGAGTAAAAGAACACGGCCAGTCGAAATAGAAACTTCTCCAAGAGTCTTTCGGCGTAGCTGTATTTCTCAAATTGAAACGACTGTTGACTTATTTTCTCAACTCAAGAGCCACTCAGTCCAACATTATGTCCTCTGAAAATGCTTTGTACTTCTTGAGGATGTATTCCAAGAAGCAAGGAAAAGCTTCCCCTCTTTGGCTGATCTGATTGGAAGTTTGTACAGGTGCCAGGTGGATCTTGACTTTTAAATAGACTTTCCTCAAGGCGTTACAATTCTATCCTACTTTATTATTGCATTGGGACATTTAGACTGCCAGTGTAAGCAGACAACACATGAGGCTTGAGTAGAATTAAAGGCTATCTGTTGATTCCATTTTCCTTCTTGTGGTGGTCTTGATGGATTTGTTACTATGGTGATAATACTATCCTCCAATCAGGCTTCAGTAAAAATACAATCATCCAATGAGTGCTTGAGAACTTGCTGCTTAAGTTACACTGCAGAGGCAAAGTTGATCAATTAGGTCACAGCCTAGTGCAAGGTTTGCCCTTAACTTTGGGCCCAAATCATCTCTCAATTCACTTGTTCATCAATAGCTTTTTCACTAGTCCATATTCCATGTGAATTGCGGATACTTTTCAACTCTGAACTTGCCAGCCAAACCACTTGCAGAGTCCACTGTTATGGGAGATGTTACAAAAAACTCAGCCATTGACAAAAACCTGTAAACTTGTAACATAGTCCAGCAGAAGAAAGAAAAATATTCGTCGGTTTGAAGTTATTCCAAATCCATTTTTCAGAAGAAGGTAAAAAGTGAACTTTGTTGAGAAATAAAAAAAAAAAACACTGGTTATTCTCACAGCTTCAGAACACAGTTCTCCTTGATGTTATTCGTCGGTTTAAAGTTGTTCCAAATCCATAGTCCGGAAGTAGGTAAAAAATAACTTTGTCGAGAAAAAATATACTGATTCTTCTCACAACTAACAGTCCTCCTTCATGGTGTATGTAACTAACCTATGGGAAAAAAAGTCAACTGCATTCCAGACACATAGGAACAGACTCTCAGTAAAAATCACTGCTGTAATAGACTTGTTCCAGTCCGCTCGCCAAAGTCGGTAAAACTACAAAACATGCTTTATAAATAAAAGCGTGTTTACTCTTGTTGTGTACACATGTTTCTAAGCATTATTGTACGAGGTACAATGTACCTGTCATGTGAATTACAAGGGTCGGGTTGCATTCATTAAGGTTACCATTCAAAAAAGCATCTACTCGTGTTTATTCGAGGGTAACAAATTCTAACAAGCGGGGAGAGACAGGCGGAAGTTTACCTCCGTTGACAAGTCAAACCCCTAAAAGTGACGGATTACAACCCACAATAACCCATGAAGGGTCGCATGACTGGGCCTTTAAGAGAAGTGTATCCTGGCAACCAAACATCCTAGTCAAGTTGGCTAGACTTGTCCAAGTCTCACTTTAGGTCTAGGGTGTGAGGAGTCTGTCTCCTGAATAGATCAGAACATTACCAATGCCAGCAGGCATAGGCCTACGTAAATGTAATATGTAACTTTTTAGTTCTCTGTAGGCGGGTCAGACGTATCCACATACTTGACTGTGGTTTGGGCACTGGCCTGGTTACTAGTCTTTTTTCTTTATGTTTTTTTCTTTATCTTTTTCTTCCATTCTGTGCCCTTTTAACATATGTGTCATTTGTATGTAAAGGGCTGCATTATAAATATTAAATATCATCATTAAATTAGTATAAAGGCCCGGTCCCACTGCAGCGATAACAAGAACGATAACGATAACTACGCAGAGAGAACGCATTCAATTGGTTGAAAGAGCGTGTGCGTTTTCTGCGCGGAGCAATTCGACCAAAATGCGTTCTCTTTGCGTCGTGGTCGTTATCGTTTTGGTTATCCCTGCAGTGGGACCGGGCCTTTACTTCGATTTTGTCGTAACATTCTGTCACTTTGGTTTTAAACTGAAAGACATGCATACAGTACTTCCCTTCAATAATACAAACCTGCATCTTCTCAGACTTCCAGGTCCCCCCCCCCCCTTTCTACACATACACTGCCATAGGTTTGACCATGGAGGTAGAAATTTCTACCTCCATGGTTTGACAAATTCTGAAAAAGTTTTCCTTGATAGCATTTTGCTGGGCGTGGGAAAGTACTGAGTATACAGTGTTTCACACACATCAGTGTAATATCACTGAGAAACCAAATTAATAATGCTGTTGTAAAAGAACATATTTTAAAGATTCTCCTACTTGGTTTTATTGTTTGTTTTTGTGTACTTTGCTTTTGTATTCCATTGAGTGGTTTTTTTTTTATGGCTTAGAAGGTTGTAAAAGAGTTTGCCTTGGGCAAAAGAGGTTTACATTGTGAACACAAAACAAATTGGCATTCCCTCTTCCTCACCAAAGCCATTCTCGGTGAAGTGTTACAACACTTGTTTTGATGGTGCAAAGGGTTAGGCTACAAAAGAGTTTGTTACTTAGGCCACAGACATTAAAAAACATGTTTCCTTCAATGCAATGCAGAGTTAGCTAGTTATAGCTCTGTCTGGTTCAAACATTCCCTTTTTTGCATCCCATGTGGGGAGACATCCATTGTCCCTGTTCTGTAGATCTTCCCATAGACTTTGTACATTATAACATTCCTTGTGGAGCACCCAGGGGTCAATTTCACAAAGAGTTAGGACTCACCTTATCTAAGTTAGGACGAGCTAACTTAGGATTAATCTTAAGGTCTGCATGCTACAGTGCAGGGTTGGGACTCGTCCTAAGTCCTAAGATTAGTCTTAAGTTCGGAAGAGTTTTGTGAAATCAACGGCAGGTCTTTAGAATTTCCCTATGGAGTTTGTTTTACTTTCCCTTTTTGTTTTGTCTTTGGTCTCCATATAAGCATGCCATATAAGGTAGTGAATATGAAATCATCAGGGTGCAATGTGGCCACAAATTATTTAAAATGTGTTTTGTGTGAGTACTTCTTCATACAATAACGGTCCATTGAAAGGCATCAGGGATAGTGTGGAAAACGAGTACAGTGTGTGTAGTTTAATTTATGTCTGATAACAACTGATGAAGTTCATACTAAATAAAAATTGTGTGTGAAATATTTCCCTCTTTATTCAAGAAAACTGTAGGCCCTATCCGAAACCCTAAAAGAATGCTTTCTCGACGCCCCCCCCCCCCCACCCCCCGATGTTTAAGTTGTCTTAAAAACTTTCAACATGTGCAAACAAAAGTTTGTCTTTGGAAATTCATTTGCTGTCCTACATGTAGCTCTTCTATTGCTGTGTTTGAATGGCCGACTCAAAACAAAGAACAATTACATAGTAAGCTTGGGCGATATCACGATATTATCAAATATCGCGATACTAACTTGGAAACGATTTCGATGTCGGATCGATTTGGTTTTTATTGAAATATCGATATATCGAGATATATCGAGATATATCGCGATATCGATTAAATATCGCAATATCTGGATGTATTTTCTAGCTGAGACATCATGCACCCCATAGATTTGGAGTAAAACCAGAAGAATAGGTCATTAAAACACCTCTCTTATGCTGTGACTGTCTCTTCTACAACTTTCACTGGGAGTTTGAAGACTGATGATGTCAAAGTAACAATTATATCGAATATCGCGATATATTGTCGGCGATATATCGTGAATAAAATAAACCAATATCGCCCAAGCTTATTACATAGTAACTCAAACAAGCAGATGTGTTCTCAATCTCAAACCTATCTATTTTGGAAATCATAGCTTTCAGTCTTGGGTTGTCTTAGTGTAAAACAAGCTTTTTTTATGCCTTGTGAGTGTTGTCCAAGTGACAGACAAGTCACACCAGAAATTTTCAATAATTGTGGTCAAGAGAGGGCGCTGCACAAGAAAAAGTTCTGCTCTGGGTACTATTCTTCCCACAAAATCAGTGAGGGCAGTTTTGATGGGAACAATTTGACAAAGAAAGTATTGTGTGACAATGGTGTGACACAGTAACTTAAAGGCAGTGGACACTATTGGTAAATGTCAAAGACTAGCCTTCACAGTTCGTGTATCTCAACATATGCAAAAAATAACAAACCTGTGAAAATTTGACCTCAATCGGTCATCGAACTTGCGAGATAATAATGAAAGAAAAAAACACCCTTGTCACACGAAGTTGTGTGCGTTTAGATGGTTGATTTCGAGCCCTCAAGTGCTAAACCTGAGGTCTCGAAATCAAATTCGTGGAAAATTACTTCTTTCTCGAAAACTATGGCGCTTCGAGGGAGCCGTTTCTCACAATGTTTTATACCATCAACCTCTCCCCATTACTCGTCACCAAGAAAGGTTTTATGCTAATAATTATTTTGAGTAAAAATTACCAATAGTGCCCACTTCCTTTAAAGACTCTGAACACCTTTGGTAATTGAGTCATTCCATCATGCCATCCGGGGTCAGTCTCACGGATTTTCGTTAAATTTGCTGAGTAATAGTTTGGTCCTATGTGAAAACTCTGAAACTCGAGTTTGAGCGTTCTGGGTCATGTGGTTTTTGAGTTACAGGTTGCTGAACTTTTGGCTCAGGTCAGCTCCGGCTTGCAGGCTATGGAGATTAGCTTTGCTTCATTGCTTTCGTTGGGGGGGGGGGGGGTCCATACTCGACAAGCGTTGCTCCCTCCAACTCCATCACCTTGCGCTCTGTTTTGTTTTTTTCTTTGTTTTCCGTAATTTATATATTTTGCCTTTTCTTGTAAATGTTGAATTATAGTATTACATACATGTAATAATTATTCCATTTGCTTGTAAGGCATAATTCTTTATTCACTCCTAATTGTTTTGTTTATTTGTTTGGATTTGGAAATAAAGTGAATTGAATTGAATTGAATTGAATTGAGATTTCCACGACATCACGCGTTGAAGATAGCACACCAATATTACAATAACTAGAAGTTATTGTTTGTTTATTCCAACTTTTAAAAATTTTATGTCCATCCTTACAAATACAAATTTTTGAACATGTTAAAGACGCTGGACACTATTGGTTATTGTCAAAGCCTAGCCTTCACAGTTGGTGTATCTCAACATATGCATAAAATAACAAACCTGTGAAAATTTGAGCTCAATTAGGCGTCAAAGTTGCGAGATAATAATGAAAGAAAAAACACCCTTGTCACACGAAGTTGTGTGCTTTCAGATGCTTGATTTCAAAGCCTCAATTCTAAATCTGAGGTTTTGAAATCAAATTCGTAGAAAACTACGATACTTCAGAGGGAGCCGTTTCTCACAATGTTTTTTACTACTCCCTATTAGTCTTGTTACCAAGCAAGCAAGGTTTTGTGCTAATAATTATTTTTAGTAATTACCAATACAAAAATTAATACAAATAGTGTCCAACGCTTTAAATAGGAGTTCAAAGGTCAAATTTGTAATGTTTAACCAAAACAATTGTTCCCTACGGCGTAGCCTACAGTTATTTTAAACAAAATGGACAGTAAAAATACCCAATAACAACATTTTATGTCCATTTTTACTATTCTTTATTTTAAAAAAAAGAGAATAAATTAATGTGATAAACTAAAAAAATTACCTTTTTACAGTCATTTGGGGTGAGGCTAGAGATTTGGAAATTATTTTCTTTTAATTAAGAAAAAAACTATTTAGTATTTTAGTTAACAAACATGCTATCCACTTCCAGGCTTCTTACAAAAATTGATAATGTAAATACTTCGAGTGATGAAGTATAAAAATGCGTATTTATTTGAGATCATTACTAGTTGTAGTTGCGTTGTGTTTCTTTTTAACTTGACATGCCTGCTCAAGCTGCGATCTCATATAAATTTCAACAATCATCGTTTTAAAAGTTAAGGAGATGATGTGTGTATCCTACCGCTTATACCAGCCTTAGATCGGACAATTTTAACCTCTGTTATCTCATATAAAACGATGGAAATTAAAAATGAACTTACTTTTTACATGGTCCATTTTCAACTTTGTTTACCTTTGCGCCATTTTGTTGCTAGCAATGGTGTAACGACAAGCGAGGGCGGCATTCATCAACTTGCGTTGGTCGGTTGACCGAATTTTCGCCTGGCCGCCGGCCGGCGTCAGATATGCAATAGACCGATCCATTAAGCTCCGCCCCATTGCGTATTGACCAATCACAACGCAACGAAGGTCCGACACTAAGGTCCGACATGCGTGCGCGTATGCTTGGCGCGCGCGGAGAACCCCACGTGTTCTTGCTCCCACGTGCGTTGTGGGCGGAGCCTACTGGATCGGTCTATTGTGTCAGCCATGCAATACACTGTCCGTTCCGGACACTTACGCGTAACAGACCAATCATAAAGCAGCAGTTGTCCACACGTAAGAGGGCGGTATTTAACACAACCAGTTCTAATTTGGTTATTAACTTACGTGCAACGGACCAATCATAAAGCTTGGTTATTAACTTACGCGTAACAGACCAATCATAAAGCAGCAGTTGTCCACACGTAAGAGGGCGGTATTTAACACAACCGTTAAAATACCACCGTTAAACCAGCATAGCGCCCTCATTGTTTTGTGTTGGTGAAATAATTAAAAACACAGTCCACATGTCATGCATGTCAACACGAAGACCACTAAGCAAGCAAATCAGCTCAACTTCAGTTCTGGAACTTTGAATTTGTTCATAATTTCTTCACTTTTTGGGCAGAACTTTCGCCAGTTCTGTGGGTACAAACTACCATCTCTTCACGAGGGAATCCCAAACTAGAATTGATCGCAAGGAAGGTAAGCAAACACTGTCACTGCGCTGCGCTCATTCGGCAGGCAGATATCCAATATTATGGCAATAATACCTTGATTGAAAGTCGAAGGTTTATCTTTTATCGCGATTCAGAACCGCAATGCATTGTGGGTAGGCTGAGGGGTCAAAACATAGAGTTATATATATAAGAATTAGAGGGCCCACTGGAGTGCATTTTGTTGGCGACCCCAACCAAAAACATTGGTCATCGGTTGAGCATTTTGCGTGTTCGTTGAGCGCTGTGACGATGCGGTTCAGACCATACCAACCGATAACCGATTAAGACTCGGTTGGACCAATTCTACCTCTATGGTTGGACTCCTTCAAAGGTGATTCCCTGGCTGCCGCTTCCCAGGTTGTACGGTGTCTTAACTTGGGTGTGATCCTTGGCTGCACTGCAGTAAACGGTTGTACCCCCCCCCCCCAACAAAGATATGGACAAAATAGGGAAACTGCCAGCATAGGCCTAGATAGCTCTGTTGGCAGAGTGCGGACACGTTAACCTGAAGGTCGTTGGTTCGTTTCCCACTTTTTCTTTGTACAAAAATATAAGGAAATTTAGTTGTGACCCGAAGTATGACATGTTGGTTTGTTACTGTGAAACAACCAAAGAAACAATGAGTTTGTAAAACTAAAAGTGAAAAGCTTAGTGGCTGGTTTTGTGCTTACTGTGCAATTTCTATTTCATAGCGCTGCTAATCATAGGCACACGCAAAGGCATGCTATCCTTCCGGTGCTTACCACACAAAAACAAATGATGTCACAATGCAAATCCACGTAATATGGCCGCCCAATTTTTCTGCTAACCTGTGAAATACACTAACGCTTAAGCAAATGTTTCTGCAACAGTAAGCACGCAAATTTGCTTACCGTTAAGCAGCGCTATGAAATTTGGGCCCTTGTCTCAAATGACATCAGTAATTTATTACTTGTTATTTCTTTTACCTGCAATAATTAGTTCATACCTTGCAAAATGTCATGTAAATGTTTTTATAACCTCTAAAGGAATTTTTCGCACAAATCTAATTTAAAATGGTCAATGCTGGAAAGGTTTGTCAATCTTATTCTAAATAAATAAAAAGTTTGTTAAATTAACCTGTTTTCAGTGTTTAAATTTTTTTTGAAGGAAGTTCATTCTGCTTAATGATCCTATGTCAGATTTTTGGCCCCAAACATTAAAAAAAATTGTTTGAGTGAATGGTATTTCAAAGAGTATCACCCGCTCTAACAAAAAAAAGTTAAACTTTTACTTTTAATGGTCAGGAACCATGACAAAAAATTAAAACGTTTCTTATAAAACACAAGAATTGGTCACGTGATATATTTTCGGGATCCCGACAAAAACTAATTTTGAGCACTTTATTTCACTGCTACTAATAATTGGCGGACTTTTTGGAGCAATGGCTCAAAGAGAGAGAGAGACAGAGCCTAGTCGGAGATTTTTGGGTCTGGGAACCAGACTAGGAGATTCTTAGGTGGATGTTTCAAAAGAGGGCGTTATCAGAAAAAGTTTGTACACAGTTCTAGTTTGCCATTGGGATGGGGGGACAGAGTCTTCTGCTCCTGTCATACATTGTGGCGGTTGAAAGTTTGAAAGTTTGTTTTTAACTATAAGTAAACACTTCTGAACATTATAAAATTGTTCTGAAACTATTGTTTACTGAGAGATACAGAAGTTTTTTGAAAATCCAGTGCCAACCCAAACTGTTGCAGTTCACTAACATACTGAAAACAAGATAGATGTAGGCTTCAATCCCGACCATAACATCTCGTTGAACAACAATGAACCTAAACACTTCCTGATAAAATTTTGAGACCTACAGCGTGATTAAATTCGCGGCGGACGTACGCCTACTGAGATTTCAAAATAGTGTGAAATCCAGAGATAGGCATACCGCAAAACAGTTTTTAAACTCCTAAGTTCAAGCAAGGAAAATAGCAGTAATGGATGTCTGTGGCACAATTGCCAAATAGAGTCTGTCCCAGCCTCGCTTTGTTTGAATTGTCTAGCCTGTTCACTCTACCTCGAAACCAAAGACAGACAGTGGCCGAACGACGACTAATCGACTCTTGCGGTAAGTGCAACAGCGCCCTCTTGTGAATTCCAGAGGGGAGCCGTTACAGTATGGAATAGCCAGGCGGGGTCGATTGATTGACACAAACAAACGCTTTTCAAATGCATGAAATAGACACTTGGCCGTCCGTTGGACTATTCGGACGGAGTTGACTTATTTTGGACTGGATTTTTACTATTTTCTGGTAAGTGTCTTTTAACAACTACACTTGTACCTGATATGTGGTGATTTTTCCTTTGAGAATTATCCGAGAATGGTGTTATAAGAGGTTTCTGGGTCGACTAAAACATGAGGTTTCAACGCCAGACGAAATGACTGGGAACTGGTTTTTCGCTGCATACACACACGCGTAACATGTGTGCTACGTGCAGGGGGATGGTGTACACAAAATGTATTCAATTCATCATGTTTATGAACCGAAAGAAACCACGAAACCGATATTTTTATTCAAGGAATTTTTAGGTATTGCCACCGTTTTTCCCCTTCAAACAACTTCCCTCTTAGTGTCAACATGTCACTAACATTTTTTATTTCCTTTTTGTTGATGAATCTATTCAAATTGATAATCGGTTTTTGATCAACAAAATTGAGAAGGTTTTCAAAGTCGACCTGTTTGAATCTGTTACAGTGTTAGTGTGTGTGCTGGTGCTCGAAGTCGGGGTTGTGCGGTCACACACACCACCGTGATTTTTGTTTTACATGGTGAAAAAATGTTGACTGGTACGTTTCTAAATTAAACCTTGTTGACAATCTATTGACTTGTTATGCTTATGTATTTGACAAGGTTTAAAATTTAGGATAGGTTTGACTTTCTTTGAAAAAGTCAAAATACTAGTTTGGTTTAGTTGTTTTTATCATCACTTGTTGTGTGGTCACAGAGAAGTTGTTTTAAAAAAAAATTTAACTTTAACAAACTGGTGAAAAATGTGGTAGTTTCTAAATTAATCATTTTTGATAATTATTTGTAATCCTATTGTATTTTACAAGTTTTTTTTATTACATGATAGACTTGACTTTCTTTGGAAAGTCAAAATACTTGTTTAGGTACTTGTTTTACCCCTTGTTTGTATATAACATAATTGACTTGTTTGTTTTGTGGTCACATATAGAAGTTATTAAACAAGACATTTACAACCTGTTGAAAAATTAATTATTGTTGATAATTATTTGTAATCCTCTGTATTTCACAAGGTTTATATTATCTTTAAAAAATATAGTTGCGATAACGTTACCCTCCTCCCGACGGCCGCACGGGAGGAGGGTTACGTTATCGCAACTAAAAAAAAATACATGATAGGCTTAACTTTCTTTAAAAAGTAAAAATAGTGTGGTATTTTTTATCACATTTGACTATGGAATGCATCAGTTTCAGTCAGTCTTTGTGGTTTTGTACCAGAGTACAATCTATTATAGTGTGACTCAACGCATATTTGAATGGTGATTGATTAGTGACTGAGGTACGTCATAGTGAAAGGTCAGTCAGGTGTAAAATCTCTCCTATGGCAAGGTTTAGTAAAGAGAGACCCAAGGTCAAATTTAGTTTTGTGATCCACTAATTTTCCAATGGAGTCTAGTATGATCGGGAAAACAATATAATTTCTTGAA
The DNA here is from genome assembly GCF_902459465.1 of Asterias rubens. Lineage (NCBI taxonomy): Eukaryota > Metazoa > Echinodermata > Asteroidea > Forcipulatida > Asteriidae > Asterias > Asterias rubens. Next base: position 2,723,387 of record NC_047075.1, read on the forward strand.
GAAATGTCTGTATCCTGCGACTTCTTTCAACATTTTTTACAAAAGGATTTTCTCAATCAACAGGAAAGAAAAAACTGGTGCGCAGGATATAGACATTTTTTCCAAACTTTTAATCTAGGGTTAAAAATTGTGTAAATTGCCAATGACAATGTCAGAAAATACATATTCAAACAACCTTTAGGCCTTTATGCTTCGTTTTTTTAAAAGGGCAAGGGCACCAAGGCATTTTCTCCTTGGTAAACGGTACCCTACATGTATGAGGAATTTGCAAATTTCTACTGGAGCATTTTAAAGGCACCAAGGCAATGACCAGGGGGCACGGAGGCAATCGCCTCCGTTGCCTCTGTGAAGTATCACGCCTGAACTTTATAGAAATCAACAGCTCCCCAGTGCTCTTTTACCAAGCAAGTTGTTATGGTCATTAACTTTGGAGTCATACCAAAGGTACATGTATACTTTTCCTTTCCAATGGGCTGTCATGGAATGTCTATGGCATACACTACATGCACACGAAGCCATGTTTCATCACCATCAACTAGGACAAGTCGATCATCAATTTTGGGTATAATGACGTTGTTGTAATTGCATAGCGCATGCTTTTTGACAACCTTATTACGCGTTATGAGTTATGATTTTAATGAAATACTCTTCCATCGGGTTTCAGAGATGTGTGGATGAATGATGAGAAACTAGGGCCCAATTTCATGCTTCTGCTAAGCACAACAAAATTATGCTCACCAGACAAAGGTTCTCAGCCAAAATAGAATGCCACTCTATGACTGGTACCCTGCTCATTTCAGCTAAGCAGAAAATAGTTGAGCAATACTTACTACGACTCTCGACTCTTTGTGATTTTAGGCCTAGACATGTAGGTTTTAAATTTCAAGAGCATGGCACAATTTCCATCTGTGCTGTAATAGTAATACTAACGGTAGTATTTAAAAAGGCTGCTTACCAAAATGGACTTGTAAAACAAGCCAACGGACAAGTCAAATGACAGTTAACTGTTCCTGCTTGCCAGTCACTTAAAACGAAAAGGCAAACCCAGTATTGCCATAGTCTATTGCCTTGTTTGATGATAGACGGCTCAAAGGAAGTTGTTGGGGCAATTCAGGAAATGAGAAACTCATCCAAGAGAAATCCTTCGGAAGGAGTCTGTAATTGAGATACATACAGTAGCAATTGCTTAAAGGAACACGTTGCCTTGGATCGGACGAGTTGGTCTATAAAAAAGCGTTTGAAACCGTTTGTTATGAAATGTATATATGGTTGGAAAGATGTTTTAAAAGTAGAATATAATAATCCACACAAGTATCACTCAAAATTGCACGGTTTTCATTTTACGTCGCGAATTAACACGGTCGGCCATTTATGGGAGTCAACTTTTTGACTCCCTTAAATGGCCGACCGTGTTAGTCGACGAGGTAAAACGAAAACCACGCAATTTTGAGGCATATTTGTGTAGATCATTGTATTCTACTTTTACAACATCTTGCTAACCATATCAATTTTATAGCAAACGGTTACAAACGCTTTTCAAAGACCAACTCGACCGGTCCAACGCAACGTGTTCCTCTAAAGGAAAGGTTTACTTTTGGTAATTACTCCACAAGTTAATGACCATGACCGGTGTTTCGCCAGTCAAGTGGGTCACTGTAATTAAAGGCAGTGGACACTATTGGTAATTACTCAAAAATAATTATTAGCATAAAACCTTACTTGGTGTTGAGTAATGGGGAGAGGTTGATAGTATAAAACATTGTGAGAAACGGCTACCTCTGAAGTGACATAGTTTTCGAGAAAGAAGTAATTTTCCACAAGTTTGATTTCGAGACCTCAGATTTAGAATTTGAGGTCTCGAAATCAAGCATCTGAAAGCGCACAACTTCGTGTGACAAGGGTAATTTTCTTTCATTATTATCTTGCAACTTCGAAACTTTGTTCTGCGCCGTGACGTGTAGGCTAAGTAAAGCTCCTTTACTCTACTTGAACTTTGACTTGGTCAGACGAAATTCCTTCTCGTCCAAACCAGCTTTTTAATTTTTTTTTTATAGAAGCCCCTACTGCGCCAGTAAATGGAAGACCCAGGTAAGAATTTATTCAAAAGCTGGTTAATAATTGCACAACACGTGTGCTGCAATCAATATGTATTAATAATTAACCGTTATGAAATATCATATCTGCACACAGATAAGGTTTAGACTCTCAGAGGGATAGTTCTATTATTTTTCATTTTTAGCACCGGAGAGAGAAAGTACAGCTAGGGGTCATGCTATTTATTGCTTTATGTGTGGTTTATTTGTTATAATTTGTCAGTTTGTTTTTATTACAATCAAAACTAATTGTGTTGCTCAAAGGCTTGTTAATGCTTGTAATACATTTTAAGGCAGATGTGTTTAAAAGTATTTAAAGCAGAGAAATCATTTGATACAATGATTTTTTATGATTAAAATACATTAAAGCCTAATTTAGTTTTCAAACAGTTTGCCTACTCTAAAAAAAAAACTCATTTAGCGGATACTTTATGATAGGGCTCAATCAGATCAAGCTGGGCTTATACAAGAAAATTGTGGCCAGATTCGTAACAAATTTAGTCATAAAAAAATATGAAATATAAAAAAATATATTTACAGTTCAAGTTCGCAAAAACCCTAAAGATAAAACTGTTGTTTTACAAAATAAAGATTGCCCCAGATTGCACAGACTTTTAGAAAGTAGGGTTTTAGAAACCAAGATAAACACCAGGTAAAAAAAACATTCCAAGGACCTCATTTCAATTCAGTGTGCTGCGGCCAACCTTTCAAAACTTGGGTCCTGAATATCCCCCAGCTCTGAAAAATCCTTTTGAGAACCCTGTGTTACAATAGTACGTAGTTAGTGCATCTATTCTTCCTACGATCATCTGAAAATTAAAAATGTCAACAAATTTAAAGTAACGTTAATTTAACACTTTGTGAAAATAAATCAGCAATTAATTGACTTGTTGTAAGGCTTAACACACTGCACTCTGTTGTTAAACTGATTTTCATACTTACCGTACAATTTTCAGGTTTGCTGTGCATTAAAATCTTGGTCAAAGCTTCACTTACTATTGGGTCAAGTCATTTGTAAGAAAATGTGCTCACACTGTGCATGATATACATGTAGCAGATGGATCGCTGCAGGACCGCACTTCCATAAACGTCTTGTTCGGAGGCTATGCTGTTTAAGTGCGACTGAGGGAATAGCGCTGGTGTGTCAATCTCCTCTGGGATTGGCTGACCCAAATTAGAAATCCCAGCAGTAAAATTTCTTACTAACCAATGAATGACCTTTATTGTATACTGATTTACAGAGATGAAGTTTACACTGGAAAGAGGCTAGAGGCCAGTAAAGTTAGTGACAGGCTTTTAAACTTGGATCGGTCGAGTTGGTCTTTGAAAAGCGTGCTGTAACCGTTTGTTTGAAAATACATATGGGTAGAAAGATGTTGTAAAAGTAGAATACTACTGATCAACACAAATATGCCTCGAAATGGCATGGTTTTCTTTTTACCTCATCGACTAACACGTTCGGCCATTTATGGGAGTCAAATTTTTGACTCCCATAAATGGCCAACCGTGTTAGTTCGCGACGTAACAGGAAAAACGTGCAGTTTTGAGTGATATTTGTGTTGATCATTATATTCTACTTTTAAAACATCTTTCTACCCATATGTAGGGCTTGTACGTAGGTCATAGTGTCACGACCAGGGATGTGAACCCAAAATCTCCTGATCAGAAATACCAGAGTTTGAATTCGGTAACCGCTCAGCCACGACACTTCATACGTGTAACTAACTAAAACTGAATTTCTAGTTCTCTGTTTTTTTTCTTTGTTTGTTCGGTGGGTGGATTTTTATCCCATGTATGACAGAATGATAAAGTTTCCTTAAAACAACAATGTGAGTTATTCCGTATTGTATTCTCTTGTAAAGTAATATTGCCTGTGGGGGAGAGCTAGACCTTGGGTGTAGGGTGACAATGAAGGGGTCCGGAACCAGACTCGTTCATGAGTAAAATGGCTGCCTTGTTGTTTTTGTTGACATTCTTTGCCGCTGAGTTTTCAATGGGTGCGTAATTGACCATTAGTCTGTGTGTGTGGAATTTCTAGAGAACAACTGTGAATGTGTACATTGTATTCACTTGTGTTTCTCAGGTCACCTATAGTACTTCATAGTACAAGCATCAGAAAGGCCCATGGTACAAGTGTATTCTCGGACCATTGGACCATACATGTATAATGAAATTTGCATGTTGGCCTTGAAAGTCTATGTGTCCTGTTTGTACTGTGTTGGCAATTGCGAATTGTAAAGCTCACATTCGTGCAAACAACAGACTTGTTGTTACAATTTCTTACAAAATACAAACATGTATCATGTAGTGTTCATTTGCTTTGTCGAAGCAATATGCTATGGTACATCAATTGTTGAATCACAGTGTACAACAATGCAACCATTTGTGGATTTTTATTACCTGACTTAAGGAAAGTACTGAGTATACATTGGAATGCTTATAAAGGCACATTTGAAGGTCATTAAGTGGATTGTTTTTTGTCAGCATAATGCTGATAGTATGACTTTATGGAGGTGGAGTAGAACGAACAGTTTCACGCTATGTGAGTTAATGTATATTTGGTTTGAGGTAACACCATGTGTGAATCTACTTGCCAGGTAGAGTTGTTCTTAGAGAACTGTCTTGCTTTATTCTACTGCCGTGGAGTAGATAATCAGAGGTTCGGGAGACTTCTCAGTTCTGAAAAGAACTGTCCTGCTTTTTAACTATTACCAGGGCGAATGGTATAGAACATAGACTGGACTACTACTTTAGTTTTTTTTTTTATATGTAGGATCGTAGTTAACTGTACTGCCGCGGAGTCAGTTCTGAATTGGTCTCAACGATTCGACTAGCTTGCTCTAGTCATCGTCAGGAGACTATGTGAGTTACTTTACAAAAAGCTATAGCACGAGGCCTGATGTGCAATTAAAGGAACACGTTGCCTTGGATCGGACGAGTTGGTCTATAAAAAGCGTTTGAAACCATTTGTTATGAAATGCATATGGTTAGAAAGATATTTTAAAAGTAGAATATAATGATCCACACAAGTATCACTCAAAATTTTCTTTTTACGCCGCGAACTATCACGGTCGGGCATTTATGGGAGTCAAAATTTTGACTCCCATAAATGGCCGACCGTGTTAGTCGACGAGGTAAAAAGAAAACTACGCAATTTCGAGGCATATTTGTGTGGATCATTGTATTCTACTTTTACAACATCTTTCTAACCATATGCATTTTATAACAAACGGTTACAAAACGCTTTTCAAAGACCAACTCGTCCGATCCAAGGCAACGTGTTCCTTTAATACTGATTTTGGACTACATAGTTTGATTTATGCATGCATGTACTTTGGGAAATTTATGCGGAAAGGGCAAACAAACCATTCGTTGAATATTGCAATGTCCTTGTTTTGGGGTATAGTTTTGGGGGCATCAAATTATAACACTAAAATTGAATTTATACCTACTGCCATATTATTTGTTGTCTGCAGTATTGTAATCAAAAACACATAATTTTGTCATGGCTTAAACATTCACTTAATTTTTCCCAGAGCGGTCTGTGTATTTTTACAACACTGTTCACACTTCATGGTCTCTTACGTTGGCAGCCTGCCTTGATGTACACACCCAGTGTGATAGGCCTACCTGTGTATAAATGTATGCACTGTCACATTCACTGTCAGAGAATGACTAATTACAAAGCTATTTATTGATGATCGATCGCACAGTAGTTTCTGTTTGACAGAAAGTCGGCGTATGTGGGATGACAAATGCATGTGGTTTTCTGAGGGGATTTTTGTGTAAAATTGTTTTCAAGTTCGTGACAGTTGTTAATGAAATTGTTATCAAGTTCTTGACAGTTGTTAATGAAATTGTTATCAAGTTCTTGACAGTTGTTAATGTGAACATTTACGTGGTGTTACTTTCAATCTCAGGCCTGTATGCTTCGTTTTTGAAAGGGCAAGGGCACCAAGGCGTTTTCTCTTTGGCAAAAGGCACCCTATGAGGAAATTGTAAATTTCTACTGGAGCATTTCAAGGGCACCAAGGCAATGGCAAGGGGCAACGGAGGCAATCGCCTCCGTTGCCTCCGTGAAGTATCAGGCCTGCTTGAATCTCATTGATTCCCACCAATCTTGTGCACATTGGGCCTGGAATTTCATCTTTGACAGGGCAAGGCCATTTTAATTGAATTGCAAACCCTGGCACTTATAATTGGAAAGTCTTTGGGAAGTTGTTGATGGAGCACAAGGCCAAGACCAAGCTGTTTTAAAGCACAACAAGTAGCTTGGAATTGGAACTTAACAAAAGTAAGCTTACCAGCATAAGGTTACCAGCAAAACTACCACCATGTACATGATGTACGATTTGTGACTGGTATTCAGCTCCTTTCTGCTTAGCAGAAAATTGTTAAGTTATAAATGTTTTCTTTTTGAAAACGGGTCAAGGGCAATAGAGGCAATCTGTGCTAATCAAAACCCCTGGCTGACGCTTCTTTAAAAAATATTTAATTAAATTTTGTGAACTTGTTATGTTTAAGAGAAATGCACCAGAGTTTTTGTGTGGCTGTCATCACAGTGTACCTGTCTACTGGGCAACAAGGAAAATACTAGGCATTGGAGGCAGTCTATGTAATCGCAGGCCTTGCTTACTGCTTTAAATTCGAATAACAAAAAAAGTAATTAAATTTTTGAGCTTGTTATGTTTAAGAGAAACACACCATAGTTTTTGTGTGGCCGTCATCAGAGTGGGTACAATGTAACTGTCTGTTGTTTGTTGTGGTTAGGGGCTGCATGTTGTAGTGACTGGTGGTTTTAATTATTTTATGGATGCCAGATTAATACCTTATGAAAACAGATTGAGTGGGAGTGGTCCTTAGTTAAGTTATTAGGGGAATGGAAATATCGTTGGGACATCTGGCTGACATAAGTATCAGGAGTGTCTTAAGTACTTCATTGTATACTGAACCATGCAGTGACATTAGTCATTACATCGTCAAATTTCAGAGCTTCTTTTTAAAAGCACCAAAAGCAGCTAAGCATAATTCAGCATTATGCTTACCAGATACGGTTTCCAGCATTATGCTTACCAGATACGGTTTCCAGCCAAACTAGTACACCACTTTTGGCCAATTTCATAGCGGTTTGCAAGTTTTTGTGCAAGCAGAAAATTTTCTGGAAAGCATTGCGTATTTTAACGTTTTTAGCAAGAAAATAACTAAGGCAACCAGCTTGCGTGTTCACTGTGGTTACGTCATTCATTTTCATACAGAAAGCACTGGTGGAAGGTTAGCATGCCTTTTCCTTTTACGTTGTACGCACTATGTAGCAGTATGGAATGGAAATAACCCAGTAAGCACAAAATGGGCCTATGTCACAGCATGACTGAAAAAACTGAAATATAATTTTACATGTACATGTAGTAGCAAATTTGTCAAGCAATATTTTCCGTTTCGGACAAATGCGTAGGCCCACATTCCCACATGTATTTTTTTTAACAGAAATTGTCAAACTACCAGCCCGAGTCCCTGACAATCTCCATTGCAATTGCATTCCACATAGTCAGAAAACAAAATAGTAGGCCTAAACCCAACTGATAACGATCTAAGTGGATCAATTTACTCCGTGACAAAATTGAAATATTACCGCAGCTTAAAAATAGCCTAATTATGAAATCCGTTTGTTTACTTTCCATTTTATAATAATAATAAAAAGAAATAGTGAAACAGTCCCAGCAGAGAGACAGACGACAGCTATTAGTTCCAGTTCATTTGTGGATTTTCTGCCATTCATAGACGGAACCCTACGCAACGTTTTAGTGCTAGTTGTGAGGAGTCCATTGTCGACCCTTCAAAGCCTATTGTCGGTCCTGCAAATTCCATTGTCTGGGTGTCCGTTATCAACATGTTTGTGTGAACTGACGAACCCCTAGGCTATTTACATTCTACACAAACCTAAGATAAAAAAATTGGAGTTGGAGACAAAATGTAGTCATGACTTTGGTGTGCAGCTTTCGTTTTGTGTGTGATCAGGGCCCAATTTTAATAAAGCTTGTAAGCACAAAAACTTGCTTAGCACCAAAAACGTTTGTTTAGCAAAAATATTGTGTGATCTGACAAACCTCTACTACTACTAATTACACAAATTGGATGCGGAGATAAAAAAAAGTTGGAACTGAAGACAAAAATGTAGTATTGACTTTGCTGTGCAGCTTTCATGTATTGTGTGACTACATGTAGGCCTAAAAAATAATGAATGTTTTAAAACTTGTGGAGACACTATTTAAGTCGCAACTGCTCTACACTAAATAGAGAGAATTTTTAAAATGTGAATCCACATCTTTTTCTGTAATTTTAAAAAGATTTGAAGGGCATGGATTTTATGGGCCCAGGCCTGATACTTCACGGAGGCAACGGAGGCGATTGCCTCCGTGTCCCCTGGTCATTGCCTTGGTGCCCTTGAAATGCTCCAGTACAAATTTGCAATTTCATCATAGGGTGCCCTTTACCAAGAAGAAAATGCCTTGGTGCCCTTGCCTCCATGTCCCCTAGTCATTGCCTTGGTGCCCTTGAAATGCTCCAGTACAAATTTGCAATTTCATCATAGGGTGCCCTTTACCAAGAAGAAAATGCCTTGGTGCTCTTGCCTCCGTGTCCCCTAGTCATTGCCTTGGTGCCCTTGAAATGCTCCAGTTTCCAGTAGAATTTTACAATTTCCTCCTTTGGGTGCCCTTTACCATGTTTACCAAGGAGAAAATGCCTTGGTGCCCTTGAAATGCTCCAGTTTCCAGTAGAATTTTACAATTTCCTCCTTTGGGTGCCCTTTACCATGTTTACCAAGGAGAAAATGCCTTGGTGCCCTTGAAATGCTCAAGTTTCCAGTAGAATTTTACAATTTCCTCCTTTGGGTGTCCTTTACCATGTTTACCAAGGAGAAAATGCCTTGGTGCCCTTGAAATGCTCAAGTTTCCAGTAGAATTTTACAATTTCCTCCTTTGGGTGTCCTTTACCATGTTTACCAAGGAGAAAATGCCTTGGTGACCTTGAAATGCTCCAGTTTCCAGTAGAATTTTACAATTTCCTCCTTTGGGTGTCCTTTACCATGTTTACCAAGGAGAAAATGCCTTGGTGCCCTTGAAATGCTCAAGTTTCCAGTAGAATTTTACAATTTCCTCCTTTGGGTGCCCTTTACCATGTTTACCAAGGAGAAAATGCCTTGGTGCCCTTGAAATGCTCCAGTTTCCAGTAGAATTTTACAATTATCTCCTTTGGGTGCCCTTTACCATGTTTACCAAGGAGAAAATGCCTTGGTGCCCTTGAAATGCTCCAGTTTCCAGTAGAATTTTACAATTTCCTCATAGGGTGCCCAATACCATGTTTACCAAGGAGAAAATGCCTTGGTGCCCTTGCCCTTTCACAAACAAAGCATACAGGCATGTATGTACAACACATGGCCATAGACTCGGGTGTAAATTTGCATAATTTTCCTTTCTCTGGCACTGTCTGGGGGTCCCGCCATGCAGAAGCTAAATCGACTCCTGGGGATCTGCGGTACATGTAATGTGTAGGCGGACTGATTGGTAGATGATTCACACAAACTATTTGTGGTCCCACTGATGCATCACTCACTCCACACCCATTTCTAAATATTGATGCTGGTTGCAGTTCATTGTTTACCTGTATCAATCATTTATTTGTTGCTTCATCTTTTATCATCGAGATAAATTTATACCGTTCGCAGCGTTAAAAATTTTGTCAGTGATAAGTCGTGTGAGTAGGCCAACGGTTTGAAGTTATCAGTTGGTTAAATGCTTACAACATCCAGTAGGAGTTAGTTATTTATTTTTTTACATGTAGCCCCCCGGCAAGGCCTTTTTGGGTTGTGGCAGGAATACCATCAGCTCGATACTTCATGGAGAGTCGTTGCCCCAGATGCATTTACGCGATCGAAAAAATAAATAAATGGCAGTCGTCCAGGACCTGTCTAAGAAAGTCAAAGCCATAAAAATATCTTGAAAATGAGGACGAACAACACGTTGTTACCATGTAAGAATAGTGGCCTATGTTTCTGTTAATGTTTTGTCTATGCTGCAGTTTAAAATCTGTTAACATTCGTAGCACTGGCCCAAAATCCGGACATGTTTTTTGATGGATGGCCCAAAATTCTGACAAGTTTTCCGCATTTTTCCTCGCGACCCGCTCTCATGCCTGTGTAATAAACTTCATCAGAACTTGTGCCAAATTTTCATATCCCAAAATAGAAGATATGGCTTATGGTTTGAAAGTTACAGTATCTAGAAACTTCACAAATCAAATCAATAATTAAACAAACAAATGGATATTTTGATTTTACTCTCTTCAATTCAAGTGAGTCCCTACCATTAAAAAAACAAAATACAGCTTGCAAACTTCAGTAACTTAGTCCATTTTTGTCATTCCTACATGTACTTGCGCACATATTTCATACCCCGTGTTTATTTGACTCCAAAGCAAAACCCATGCTGCATATATTTGTCCTACAACATTTAATGAGGCTCCCAACCCACGATTACAGCAGCTAGGATTGATCCCTCAGCCCCCCCCCCCCTTCTCCGTGACAGACGTTGAAAACTCATAAAACATACCAAGTGCTGCCGGACCCAGATCAGGGGCAAATTTCTGTAAACAGAAAAATCCACATTTCAACAGATGATTCTGGTGTATGATGGATCGACTTTATCCCAAGCTGGGTTGGTGTTGTCCATTTATTATCATTTTTTTAGTGGGGCCCATGGGAAGGGAAAATTCCAGCTTGAAAATTGCCCAAGTTCGTCTGCAATCGTTTGGGTGCATTTTCCTGCAAGTTTTGGTGAAACTAGATTGTTGTATCGAGCCAGAACTTATATTGTGACTGATTCCGTCAAGCAATTTTGCATCTAATGTAAGGCCTGTACAATGTATGGGTATATACCTTTATCATGCTGTCACCATCTTGGTCATGTACTCTGTTTCCACCAATAACAGTAACGAATGCAAACATTCATTGCGCATGGCACCAGACTATTATTTTGCAGGCCTGTATGCTCCGTTTTTGAAGGGGCAAGGGCACCAAGGCATTTTCTCTTTGGCAAAGGGCACCCTATGAGGAAATTGTAAATGTTTACTGGAGCATTTCAAGGGCACCAAGGCAATGGCAAGGGGCAACGTAGGCAATCGCCTCCGTTGCCTCCGTGAAGTATCAGGCCTGATTTTGTCCAGCCTCAGTTTGGTTACAATGAGTTGGAATGGAGTAAAATCAAGATGGCCACACTGTGATAAAGGTCTATAGTCTGCAACTTCAGATTGTACTCATTAGAACTTCATTAGAAGTTCTAAGCCAGAATAACTTTGTATGCATCCGAAATCCAGCAGTACATGTAACACTGTAGTAGTCTGGTAGTAGGCCATCTTTTGTTCACAAAAAGATTGACCTTGTACATTGTACATTCCAAGGACTTTCTGGCAGGCAAGTATGACACCGAAATTTGTTATTTTCTGTCATCAATACACAAAGTTCTAAAAATAATAGCTGATCAAGTTTTGAGATACTGTGCATTCTTTTATCATATCAAAAGTTGATAAAAATCAGACAGTGCAATCTCCATCAAATATCAGCTCAAATAATGTCTTCTTCCATGAGACATGGTTTAAATTGTGCCTGCAGAAAGCGGCTCTTTTGTATACATGTGATGTCACAGGTTACATAAGTGCCATTCACACGACATCAATTTAACTGGGGTCCCTTGCTTCACTTTAGTGTGGTTGTAAAATACAGCAATGTTTGACAAACTTAAATGCAAGGGAACTTGTGTACAGTAGAATTGTTGTTTTCCTTTCACACGATCCTACTTTTTGTAAATAACGATACAACCATGCTCCAAATTAGCAAGGGACGTAGGTTACTAGGGACCCTTGCTAAATTTCCTTCGTGTGAAAGGGGCTATAGTCTACAATGGACAATGTGAATCTGATTTCTAAATTAGTCGAGTGTTTACATGTCTCGGATCACGCCGAGAAAATTCCACAAATATCTCCGAGCCCTGTGTTCAAACTTCAGATTAAGAAATCGTTCACAGATGTACAGTATTATTATCAACAAATGAAATCGCAGAAAAGGAAAAAAGGGGGTAATTATCAAATGTGATCACAGTTAATAAGGCAACCTTGCCAGATAGCACATTCCTGGAATATTTTCCGGAGAGTTCAGCCGGGGCCAGACAAAACTTTGATTCCAAGATTCATGCGTCATTCACCATGTTACAAAAACACAGGTCTGGGACCAGAGATATGACAGTACAAACAGTGTGGCGTTGATAGGGTATAGTCTATGGTCCTTTCTCTGTGTTGGGACAATGTATGTGTGGGTAAGGGTATAGTCTGTGGTCCTTTCTCTGTGTTGGGACAATGTATGTGTGGGTATGGCAGTATGGACCAGGTTGCCTCAATAGCAGACCTATACTGGCCCCAGACTGCTTGCTATTTTTCCGTTTAGGCCACAAAACAAAATGTTTTGTTTCCTGTTACCCGACTGACCCTAACTTTATGCCGCAATCATAATCTTTTCATAAAATAAATAAATAAGTTTTTAAAAAAAGATGTTAACAAAACCCCCTAAGACTTTCCGACCAACAAATATATTTTAAAATGTCATGTAAAGCCTGGTATGTACATACATGTATAGGGGGCAAATAAGTACTTCCTGCGAATGTGAATGCGATACAAGTTTTGACGTTCACAAATTCGCAATGAATAACTCGCAACAGTTTAAATGTGCTTAACTCCTGTGAACATTCGCTGCGAAAACAGCCCTGTGACGTCAAAACTCGCTTCACATTCGCAGGACGTATGAACCAGGCTTTTCCCGGAAACAAAACCTTTTTTTCTTTTGGCCTTATGAGAGTACCTTCAACACTGGCTGGGTTTGAATGGGGCCCCATTGTTGTATGTTTACAACGGGAAATCAGTCTTGAACTGCCACAAAATACAGTATTTATGTCAATACTGGATCGTGCGTGCGGGATCGGCTGAGATTGAGCTAGGGTTTTCATGTGTTATGGGATAGAGGTCAACCTTTTATATAGAAAGTTTAGTCAATCTGACCCTGAATGACTAAGTAGGTCTTTACAAGGTTTGTTTGTGATACCACAATGCATTCGAGCTGCGATTTGAATGAATTATGTCTAAACTGTGTAGGCCTACACATACAACCTACATTACAAACTGTATTTTGTTAGGAACTATGTATTGTAATAATAATAATAATAATAATAACAACATTTGGTTCTTATTTAGCACTTTATCTCACCTCCAGTAGCATCAAAGAGCTGACTATATCAGCCTGTTTGCTTCATTTTGAAAGGGCAGGGGCACCAAGGCATTTTCTCCTTAGTAAAGGCCCCCCTCCTATGAGGAAATGGTAAATTTCTACTGATAGCATTTCAAGGGCATGAAGGCAATGACCAGGGGGCACGGTGGCAATTGCCTTCATTGCCTCTGTTAAGTGTCAGGCCTGCGATATGTTTTTTTGTCAACAGAATTTTATAAAAGCAGAGGTTTTTGATCATGAGACCCATTTTTGTAGCGCTTTCTCTTAGATGGTTTCTAAAGTGCTTCGGCACACTTGGCAGCCACTGACAGAAACACTGGGGCAAACAGGGGTACAATGTACGTCCACTCGCGCAAACGACTCGCAACTGTTTGCGCTAACGTTTTTGATCTTTTGACTGATTGGTGCGTATACGCGATGTCAATATGGCGGCGCCCTGAAATGAAGATGGCGCGCACCGTTCGTAGTTTGTTTTTGCTGCAATAGTCCTCTTTTTGACATCATTACATCAACTAATTAACTTTCTTATTCTAAATCTGCATTATCATCCACCGAAAATAATAATAATAATAATAAACTACATTTGTATAGCGCATAATATGAATAAACATCTCTAAGCGCTTTACAATACAACAAACAACAAATACAATGTAATAATGTTTCTGACAAAGAAATAATACCGTATGCTTGTCCGCCATTTTAAAAAACCACTCGCCAACACCTCAGGAGTATGTATGCCTATTGTTGCCAACGTTGGCCAACGGTGGAGGCGAACAACTTGTTCCACTTGAAATTGTTGGAGAACATGCGCAACTGTTGGCAACGTTTGTGCGAGTGGAAAGCATCCCTGGCCCCTCTTCTCTTCGTGATGTTACTGGGTTCTTTTACACGATTACATGACACAGACCATTGACTTTGTAATGTCCAATTCGAAGGTTGTTACAAGTAAGTGTCTTGTTCAAGTGCCATGACTGGGGCTCGAACCCACACTCTGCTGATCAGAATGCCTAGAGCTCTTCAACCGCTCATCCAAGACAAGCCGGTAGAAGAAACTTTTAAGATCAAACAGAAATTTATCTGAGAAATAATTCATGCATGAATTTTTTCTCTGATTTCTAACTATCATCATCATTAGACCGTGTAAATTTTGTGTAAATCTGTGATCTTCACTATTTTTGTTTCTTACCAATTCTGTAACGTTCCTTTAAACAAGTAGTCTAGACACTTTCATATATGCGACTTTTATTGGAGCTTTATTTATAATCTTGCCTAAAAGTCAAACATGCGGACAGATTTGACATCCTTGTGAAAATAGCGCAACAGTTTACTTCAGGGCCATTTTCTCAGCAAGTAGACACTATTCAGCTGAAACCTTCACATGTGACTTTTATTGTGTCTTTTTATTTTACTTAAAGTCTTGTCTGTAAATCAATATGTTGATAACTGTGTATTAAGAACAGATTCGACAGTGAAAAAAAAAGTGACCTTTTTTTTGCTGTTTTCTCAGAAAATAGACACTGTGTTCAACTGAAACTTTCACATGTGACTTTTATTGTGTATCTTTCTGTTTAACTTGCCTGTGAACCATTTTGTTGATAAAACTCAATCAATGACCTTACAAAGGGTCGTTGACTTCTTGATGTTGGTTTTGTAAATTAATTCGTTGTCCCTCTGGTCAGGTTGGTGTGACTATTTTAGAGTGCCCCTGGGTTTTTTTGCAGAAAGGAAAATACTCTTCACAGCTTCGCGAACCCTCAAAGAATAATATTCGGTTTGATCAAGCGCTATGTGAGCAATTTTTGTAGCATTTAAATCGGGACAGAGTAGAGGGGAGAGGTACATGGTTAAAATTGTTTGTTTAACATTTTGGGGGTAATATTTGTGTGCACTGTTTGTCAGAGTTTATCTACACTGTATGCGACACTAAGTGATCGTTGCCAAATTTCATGGCTCTGCTTACTGCCGAATTCTGCGCTTATGATCACCATTCTCTGCTTACGTGCAAGCTAAATTTGCCTACATGTAGTAAAGTGGAGTACATACGCGCACGACCCGAAATTCCCTGCCAACCCGTGAAACACACTTGACGCATACACAGAATTCCCTACTTTCGCAAGCGGCAACTCTTTGCTTACACTACTGTAAGCATGTATGGGCAGTCGGGTTGGTGTAGTGAGTTCTTTCCTCCCCTTCCACCTCTGGGGACCCCCCCCCCGGTTCGAATCCTACCGGAGGCACTTTGTGGATTGGGTTTTCAATCCCTACCTGACAGCATGGGGTTTTCCCTGATAATAATTCTATGAGGTTTTCCTCCCACATCTCAAACCTAAACTTCCTTCTTTGGTTTCTTGGCTAGTAGTAGTAGTACAGTGAATTTAAGTTCTACTCCAAATGGCTTCACAACCAGAATACATGAAATGAAATGGTTCACTGGGTACCTGTACTTTCAATGTTATCCAACATGTAAAAAAAAGCTTTGTTCCAAAGGTTTCTTGTCCTCAAAAGATCATTTAATGGCTGTGTTTATGTTGTACAAGTGCTGGCACAAATTTGCATACATTTACGTACATAAAAGGGCAAAATGCAGTTAATTGCCCAACATTTAGCATTTATAGCTACTTAAATTGTACCCTCATTTTTGTACAATTTACAACTGGCGGAAATGCAAATACGTCATGCGAATTTAATCCTCTTGGTTTTAAGTGTACAAACATGCAAAAGACACACAGTCAGGCCTGGTATTTCATCTTGAAGGCCGTTTTCATATTGCAAAGGGCACTTACACTGCACATTAGAAAATCTTATAAAGTCAATTGGAAACTTTTGAAGGGGCACCAAGGCAAAGACTACCAATCCCGACCAAAATGCTTGGGCCTCCCCCTGTCTACTTCCCCTTCTTTTGAAAACTTTTTTTTTCTTTTGGACACTCTTTTGAAAATGTTGACATCCTGTTTTATCTGTCATTCAGTTCACATTTATGTATGAATTGTAAGTCAACAATTTGGACACACAGTTTTTAAATTCCCAGCAAATTTGGACACCGTTTTACCAAATCATGGCTTAAACCTTGATATACAGATCCTTCATGGAACAGAATATTTAGTTTTAGTTTTATATAGCAAAATCATATTGTGTCAGCCCTGCTGTTATTAGTTTAATGTAAACTCAGACCTTGTTTTATGACTGTAGGTGATTATTTGATTTCATTGTTGCATGCAATAACATTGTTTGTAGTACATGTAGCAATCAATATGTGTATGAGGATAGTTTATAGTTATTATACAAAATTATTAAAATATCTAGTTCACAGTAATGTTTTTCTTTGTAATACAACACACTATTTGTTATACAAAATGTACACTGGGAAGTGAGTGAAGCTGTTTTGGTTTTGATTTTGGCCAAGCAAAATAAAAATTGTGTTTGTGTTAAAGGCCTGATGTGTCACTGCAGGAAGACTAGGAATACACAATTAGAGAAACGTTACTGACGGATTCAAAATTGGGGCATAAAAACTGATCTTTTTACATGACCAAAAACTTTGAAGTGAAATGTTTCTCAAAATGTTTTATACTATTGAAAGCTGCTGTATAGACCATGTGAACTTTGTTTACAATGAGTATGACCGTGTACATTCTTTCAGTATTCTGGCAGGCAAAATATTACACTGGTTCTATGGGAAAGTTGACGTTTTGTGTCATAATTTCCACACAAAACCAATAGTTGTGAAAGTAAAAGCTGGACAAGTTTTGAGATGTGCCCCCCCCCCCCTTTCATCATATCAAAAGTTGAAAAGAATTAGACAGGAATCTCCATAAAATATAACATTTTTTGTTTTTTCCCCGTTGAGCTGTGTACAAATCGTGCCTGTAGGATGTCCAGGGATTGCCCTTAACTTTTTTTCAGCAGGACCAGTTGGCTTGATTTTTGACTGGTCCGCCAGGTTTTTGACTGGTCCGTCTATTATATTTTTTATTCAAGCCTGAAAATAGTTTTAAAATAGTCATAGTTCTGTAGTACCGCTGCCGATATTTTTGACTGGTCAGCCGGACCAGTTGGCAGGGTGTTTCAGCTGGTCCGCCGCGATTTCTACTGGCATTTGGCCAGCGGACCACTGTTAAGGTCGAACGCTAATGTCCAGGCTCTTTGGTTCTTTTGTAAACATGTGATGTCACAGGTCACATCGTCTATAGGCTCTAACCAAAAGTTTTGAATGCAATTTTAAGAAGTTGATTAACACCAAATGTATACCATCCCTTTAATTAAGAGTGTTTTAATTATACATGTATTGATTTTGTGTATTGTACATTTAATGAAAAAATAACAACTGCATGTTTTGTTACTTAATGTACACATATTCTGATACAGTCACCACTACTTCCTTTTTACCTTCTCTTGAATAAACATCATCTACTCTCTCTCTCTCTTCCCACACAGACTCTGCTTACTGCCTAATGTGGATATACTAAACCCCCTGTGTTGAGACGCTTGCATTATCCGGTGACGTCACCTTGCCACACTCGGTAGGACAGAGTTATTGAAGGGTAAGTCACTGGCCCCCTGCCAGCCGGGCCGAGATTGTTTTCAGGGCCCATGTCATGAATGAAATTGTGGTCGGGGCACCAGCTGTGTCTGGTTTTGAAAAGTTTTGTTCCCTTTCGTTTTGTGCTTGTGTTGGAGTTTCATTAGAGAGCTAAAGATGTAAGAATGTGGTTTATGGGTGGCTGTGGTTTTTGGGGCTGTGGTGCTTAAGTAAACCAATTTTGGTAAACCCGTAATAATAATAATAATGAAGGTGGCTTCTTATAAAGCGCTGAAAACCGTCCCATCAGTCGGTGATGCTCATAATGCTGCTCAATTGCATCTATTGGAAGTGTCGTGGCCGAGCGGTTAAGAGCACCAAATTCAAACTCTGGTGTTTCTGATCAGCAGAGTGTGGGTTCGAATCCCCAGCCGTGACACTTGTGTCCTTAAGCAAGACACTTTACCATTGCTTCGTCCTTCGGATAGGACGTAAAGCCGTTGGTCCTATGTGTTGTGTAATGCATGTAAAAGAACCCAGTGCACTTATCGAAAAGAGAAGGGGTTCGCCCCGGTGTTCCTGGTTGTGGCTGCTTCATGTGCCGTAGCACCTTGTAAACCCTTATAAGTGCTACATAATTGGGTCTCAGAATCCATCACTGCAATAACCTTTCTGAAAGTTTGTGTACACACAGCGCCTTGCGTACCTTGTTTGGTAGATATGTGCGCTATATAAGACTTTGATATTATTATTATTTGAAAACTCAAAGATTCTAAGGAGTTTAGATGGTTTATCTAAATTTGTACATCTTGTCAGTTTCTTGTTCATACATGTAGCAGGTCTGATATTTCACGTATCAGAGGCAATGAAGACATTTGCTTCCAGGCCCCCCCCCCCCCTTGGACCCCTTGAAATGCTCCAGTAGAAATTTACAATTTCCTCATAGGGTGCCCTTTACTAAGGAGAAAATGCCTTGGTGCCCTTGAAATGCTCCAGTACAAATTTGCAATTTCATCATAGGGTGCCCTTTACCAAGATGAAAATGCCTTGGTGCCCTTGCCCTTTCAAAAACGAAGCATACAGCCCTGCCTGTGTATGGAGCTACATGTACTGGACAGACAGTAATCTTGACACTATTGAGCACAATGAAAATGCCTTGGTGCCCTTGCCCTTACGAAAACAAAGCATACAGGCCTGTTGTACACAGTAGGCTAGGCAATGAGAGCTTTCAATTTGTGGTTGAATTCTTAAGCTTGCATGCATTACTGCACCCATTAGCTCCATCCAAGGGTTGGCTGACGACCTTGTTTGATTAATGCAGACTTGAACACAGTTGCTGGTAGTAATGGAAGCTTTGGTACACTATACAATACTGTATGACTTTGATGGCTGATGTCATTGGGACATAAACCTTGTCCTTAACATAAGTGCAAGTTACAGGACAGCATTAGACCTTTGCTGTCATGATCTGGGCCCAATTTCATAGCGCTGCTTAGCGGCCGTTTTTTTGCTTACTGTGCGATTTCTATTTCATAGCGCTGCTAACCGTAAGCACACGAAAAGGCATGCTAACCTTCCGGTGCTTACCGCACAAAAATAAATGCGGCACAATGCAAATCCACGGTAAACACGCAATATGGCCGCCCAATTTTTCTGCTAACCTGTGAAATACGCTAAGGCTTAAGCAAGTATTTCTGCTATAGTAAGCACGCAAATTTGCTTACCGTTAAGCAGCGCTATGAAATTGGGCCCAGATGTGATGTTCATTGATGACACTAAAGTTTATCTCCATGCCTCATCTGATAAGAGAAATATGTGGAGGGGGGGGGGAATGATACATGCATCAAAATGGTGGTCATCTGTCATAACAACAGTACACTATGCATTGTTGAATGTTTGTACTAAGAAGTTGATAAGGAAAGTGCATCAACACATTGTTATCAAGCATTATTATCTAGGGAAGTTGGGGGTGCAAGGCAGGGCGTGGGAGGGGGGTTGAAAAGCTGGCTAGGGTCCAATTTCATAAAATAAGCACAACAAAATTATGCTTACCAGAATATGGTTTCTAGCAAAACTACCTTGTCAGTTGCATGAACACACATGTAATGTACAATTTGTGACTGGGCACAATATTGGACCATTTTCAAGCAGTCCATAAAAGCAATGACCTTCAAATCTTTGATTTACAGAAAAAGTTGTGGGTTTGCGGAGGAGTGCTTAGCCGTGGTGCCCTGTTTTTTTTTTTTTTTTGCTGGGGTCCTCATACATGATGTAGAGCGCCCCTTACCAGGAGGAAAATTGCTGTGACTGTACCCCTTCAAGAACAAAGTTCAATGCCTGTTACACCGCTATGGATGGCAGGCCTTGAATTTCGTTCATGAAGGGGCCCTCTGGTGGTAAGGGGCACTCTATAGGAAAATGTGAATTTGTGAAGGAACTTTACAAATGGCACCAAAGCAAAACCACAGGGCACCCACAGAAATTGCTGTGGGTTATTTCGAGGCATGGGATAGAGTTTTGTTTTGTTAGCTGTAAAAGTCAGTCACGCTCAAATGGTAACGCAAGGCTTGTAATACATTCCGCTTTTAAAAATAACCCTGTTCGATCAGCGATGAAACTCTCACAGCATGCGACTTTATCAGACACATGTTTCCATCGAATCATTGTCCACTCTTTCTATTAAACGCTGCTATTAAAGGCAGTGGACACTACTGGTAATTACTCGAAATAATTGTTAGCATGAAAACTGACTTGGTCACAAGTAATGGAGAGCATTTGATTTAAAAACAAAATTGTGAAAAGTGGCTCCCTCTGAAAGAACATAGTTTTTGAGAAACAGGGTAACTTCTCACTCAAATATTACAAGACTTCCGGCCTAAAGCATTTTTATTGAGGCATCTGATATTAACTAACTAATTATTGATTAATCTGAAAGCGCACACAATTTATGCGACAAGGGTGTTTTTTCTTTCATTATTATCTTGCAACTTTTCCCAAATTGGACCCAAATTTTCACAGATTTATTACTTTATGCATCTTATTCAGGCCTGATACTTCACGGAGGCAACGAAGCATTGCCACGGTGCCCCCTGGTTATTACCTTGGTGCTCTTAAATTCTTTCAGTAGAAATGTACAATGTCATTCCTCATGAGGTGCTCTTTACCAAGGAGAAAATGCCTTGATGCCCTTGCCCTTTGAACGACGAAGCATCGTGCCTCCCTCTACAGTGTGTTGGGATACACCAAGAACACTGGTCTTTGACAATTACCCAAAGGTGTACAGTGCCTTTAAGAGGGTGGCAAGCATTCTTGATGCCCCCCTGTAGTGGCGATGAGTATCATTGTCTCTCTGAGATCTAGAATAAGCTTGTTGTCTGGTTAGCCTGGCCTGTCGGCGCCCTCGCAGGGATGTGTTTGTCTGGGATGAGGCGCTGATCAGAGGGAACGTTGAGTGAGATGATCAGGGTAGTTATTGAAGGGATGATCTCTCTGGAGGGATGGTCTATTCCAGTCATGCTGGGATGTGTACATAGCTGGTTTGACTGTTGAGTTGCAGTAATACTGTTTTCAAACTCATTGAGAGTTTAGCACTCATTCAGAAGTGGAAGTTGAGTTTGAGTAATGAGTAAGTTCAGGGAAACTCACTCAGTCAGGAGGGATGACATAAATATTTGAGGCATGCGTAGATCGATGTGTTTGAGTAATGCTGTTTTCATTATTGTCCTTTTCAGAAGAAGTTGAGTTTGAATAATGAGTTTCACTATTTTAGGGAAACTCACTCAGTCTAGAGAAACGATTGAGTCACTGTCAACATTTAAGACGAACTCAAGTGAATGGAAAGCCACAAGGTTTCCCAAGATGTTTAAATACGGGGAAGACTATTAAGGATTTGTTTTCATTTGTATGAATGTTGGATTTTTTTTAAACTATCCTGAACCTGTTGAACGAAAACTGGTTGCGTCTTGGCTATTTAAAAGTGCTCATCTTCAAGTTAAAGTCAATTAATTTGTTGAGTAGAGCTTGCTACTAACAATGATTCATTACTATAGATGTGTGTCACTGTGTGTAAGTTCCAGGGTATTGTGGTAGGGTTGAGATATTTTCTTCAAAGTTCCATTGGAAAATCTTAAAAGTCTGTGGAAACTGTTCTGATAGTAATAGGTATTCAAATTTAAGCGGTAAACTTGTAATCAAGCAAGTCATTGTACCATGCTTTAAAGGCAGTGGACACTATTGGTAATTACTCAAAATATTTATTAGCATAAAACTTTTCTTGGTAACGAGTGATGGGGAGAGGTTGATAGTATAAAACATTGTGAGAAACGGCTCCCTCTGAAGTGCCATAGTTTTCGAGAAAGCAGTAATTTTCCACGAATTTGATTTCGAGACCTCGGGTTTAGAACTTGAGGTCTCGAAATCAACCATCTAAACGCACACAACTTCGTGTGACAAGTGTTTTTTTTTCTTCTTTCATTATTTTCTCGCAAGTTCGATGACCGATTGAGCTCAAATTTTCACAGGTTTGTTATTTTATGCATATTGAGATACACCAACTGTAAAGGCTAGTCTTAGACAATTACCAATAGTGTCCACTGCCTTTAAATTCAAATCTAACTTGCAATATGGATTATTGCCTCATGTGTGACATGGCCTTTACATTTGAGGAATGTTCACATTCACATCTCATCCCCATAGTCCGATTAATCAATCCACCTGTCTCTATTCACTGCTTCTAAATTGATTAGGGGAGAGAAATTACAACTCATCATCATCCCTGGGAATGAGTGTGCTAGTGTAATGGGATTGAGTATGCTATAAAAAGCTTGACCTCATTCCCAAGGCCAGACCAGCAGGGGGTTCCCCCTGGAGGAGTCTGGGAAATTCCAGTTCATCATCTGTTGGAGCTTGCACCTTAAGGGGCTAGAGAGTCCGATTTCTCCCATTGACCAGTCGGCTATCTACTAGGGTTTTGTATTGTTTTGTTTTGCTAATGGATGATCTTGCCAATAAGGTAACTTGGCACACTCCTACAAGGGGGTGAAACACCAAGCTGGCAACAGCCTATCTCTCTCCAAACATTGACTGAAAGTGGAGTTGGTCGCTTCAGAGTGTGGGAACATTTTGAGCTGCTGTACTCATTTTTGTGGGCCTGCAGCATTCTCATTTAACATTTTGCCGGCTGGCAAAATGGCAGTTAAAACACGAGACGACTGGTCACCATTCTCTCCAAGTGGTCTGAATAAAATAGTTTAGTGTTGTAAAAATCAGCCCTGTTTGTAAAAAGGCCTAAAAAAGTGTAAAATCTTGCGGAACTATGTAGTGAAACAACAAGCTACATGTAACTATTCCTACTGGCTAGTCACTGAAAAAGCCGGTATTACATTGAACGTGTAGTCTTGACATTTTCAGAGCCAACACTTCTCCCACATGCTTACATACCCCCGAATTTACTACAGTAGTTTTTCATGTAGTTCCACACCATGCAAAGCTTAACACATCACTTGGCAATTGTGAAATCTAAAACTGTGTATCTGAGGAACACAGCATTTTGACTGAACTCTTAACAATTTGTATTGTAATTTTTGAAAAAGCAGGTACTGTCTTGACATTTTCAGAGCCAACACTCCTCCCAAAAGATATTTACACATAATTCTACCCACAAGTTCACTAGTTTTTCTATTGCTTTTATTTTCCACTCCATGCAAAGCTTCAAACATCACTTAGCATTTATAGTAATTTAGCTTTGAATCTGAGAAACACAACATTTGCACTACACTCTTAATAGAAATCTTACTCGACCCTTACAAACTAAACTTGAAAGTGTCTGTGTTAAGGCACAGCATACAAATGTCTTATAATCTTGTTCACCGACTCTGTGGGAAATCTTGCCTCCTGAGCTCCGAATGTCAAAATATGATTGTGAGGTCATGGCCTCTCGGCTTCATGTATGGAAACAAAATAGAAACGACACGCTGTGATTGGACTGTGTGGGTAATGTAGTTTGAAAGGCCTTGACCCCTGGACTTGTTATGTTGTGAATGGAACTTGCAATGGAGGAGTGTTTAAAAATGTTGATATTTTTGTCAAATTTGTTTTGACCCGCCCGCCTATCCCAAATTTTGGTTTTTTAATACTTATTGACTATTTAGTATCCGGTCTGATACTTCATTGAGACATCCAGGCCTGATACTTCTTGGAGGCGATTGCCTCCGTTGCCCCTTGCCATTGCCCTGGTGCCCTTGAAATGCTCCAGTAGAAATTTACAATTTCCTCATTGGGTGACCTTTGCCAAAGAGAAAATGCCTTGGTGCCCTTGCCCTTTCAAGCATTACAAGCCTCCTTCACTTTGTCAACGAAGAATACAATAAAGTCAGGTTGGTGCAGTGGTGTCTTGCCTCGCCTTCCACCTCTTGGGACCCCGGTTCGAATCCTACCGGCGGGGCACCATGTGGATTGGGTTTTTCAGTCCCTACTTGACTTCGTGGGTTTCCCTGGAACAATTCTCTGGGGTTTTCCTCCTACTTCTAAAACTGAAATGTCTTCATTGTCTTCTCACCTTGTCTATATATGCTAAAATGGCTTTGACAAGTGGTATCGTACATGTAGATGTAGATGTTTCTTGAAAACTAGAGGATTGGAATGACTGTACTCTTAGAAAAAACCCTGATGTTTTACCCCTTTAAAATGACAACGTTCTGGTGTTATGTATCCAGAGCGTGTCAGTGGGTCACCTAGGGGTGTCAAGCCCTCTAAGTAGAGGGACCCTCCTTGGCTTAATTTTAGACAATGTTGAGGTCAAAGGTCGAAGCATTGGAAACCTCTCAGGGGTCTGATAATTTGTTTGAGTTGGTGTAAAGCAATGTGTCTGCTGGTACCTAGTAGTTGTTGAGTTCAGAGTGTGGGAACGTTTTGGCTGCCTTGGGCTTGCAGTGTTTGTCCCTCATTTGTTGGTCTTGGTCTACTAGCTGTTGGCCAACAGCTAGTTAGGGTTGGTCTACTCTGTTGGTCAAAAGCTAGTTAGGCCGAGTAAAAAAAGAAACTTGTTTAGTGTCCCCGCCTGCTTCCTTTTTAGAGGCCGCCTCTTTATTTATTTATTTTTTATGCACATTTAATTTTTTTCTTTATGTTTTCTTGTGTTTTATGTCTTGCCCAAAATGTTTCACTTATGTACTGTATGTTTGAGTAGTAGAAAAACAATGGATGTTTAACATTCTAAAAAGAATGTCGGCCATCTTGAAATCAAAAATAAAAAGCCCCTCCTCCTTCCTTTTTTGAGAAACCCGGACGCTAAACATGTTTCTTTTATTACTCGGCCTTAAATAACACCCAAGGACATTCAGAATGCTCATCAATCTGTACTACTGCTGGCTTGTTCAGTGTTGAAAAGCATCCCTATGGACTCCTGACAAAGCTGGCAGACTTGTGAAATGACATTCTAACTAGTCCTGCTGGCTAATCACTTGAACAAGTTAAGGGCAAACCTTGGTTGGATGGATAACTCAACTGGAAAGGGTGGATGGTAGAGTTTTGAAACTATACATATTAAGTGACAAGTAGTCAAGTCTACTCTGAAGTTGTTTGGAGTGTTGGAACCTTTATGGGTTGTCAGATTCTAGGCCATACACAAGCGAGGGTTTTCCCCAGAATATTTGTCAAAACTGTGGGGCATTCGTGTTCATGGTTGTTCACTAGTTTCTCCTGACCCTCAACCTACCAAATTTGTACAGGTTTGTTATTTCATGTATCCGCATCGCCCGTAACAACAAACGTCTTGCACTAAGACTAACCGGTTATAAACAGAGTCCAGCTGGTCATCATCAACCGTTTAAACACCCCCACATGACGCGCTCTCCACCAATAGGAATAGCGAAACTGTCTGAGGTATTTATGAATTAAGTTTTATGTCACACTACATCATGACTGCAATCTGCATAAAGTACCTTCAAGGTTCTGGTTTGTTTATTCCATGCCAATCCCTCTAAATATTCATTCACAAGGAGATTATCCCACTGTGCCAGACAGGTAGACCACATCCTCCAGAACATCCACTTGCCACTTGTGAATCTGCTGGATTAAGCCAACCCAAGTATAATCCTTTTCACCTTGTGGATGATCTGCACTTACAAGAACGGCCATCAGTCCCTCTGTGTGGATTGTCTTCAGTTTGAGGTCACTGTGGTTATTGATTGGGATTAGTGATGGGATCAATTTACTGTGATTGTCTGACCATTGAGGAAGTCCTTTCTGGGTGTTCTGACCTTCTGGGTCAGTGCATCTACCTCCGTGGTCAGTGGAAGGAGTTTTTGGTAGGCAACGATAACAATCAGGGGTCAACTTTGAGGGTCATGTCACTCTAGACAATCTACAGACAACCAGTTCTTGGCAATCTCCTAGACGAAAATACATTCACATTTGAATGTTCACATTGGGGTTTTAAGACATTATTTAAAAAACTACGTGTGCTATGCATGGAGGTAGAAATAACATTAACATGTGTTATTAAAGGCAGTGGACACTATTGGTAATTGTCAAAGACTAGCCTTCACAGTTGGTGTTACTTAACATATATGCAAGAAATAACTAACCTGTGAAAATTTGAGCTAAATCGGTCATCGAAGTTGCAAGATAATAATGAAAGAAAAAACATTCTTGTCACACGTAGTTGTGTGCGTTTAGATGGTTGATTTCGAGACCTCAAGTTCTAAATCTGAGGTCTCGAAATCAAATTCATGGAAAATAACTTCTTTCTCGAAAACTATGGCACTTCAAAGGGAGCCGTTTCCCACCATGTTTTACACTATCAACAGCTCTCCATTGCTTGCTACCAAGTAAGTTTCTATGCTGACAATTATTTTGAGTAATAACCAATAGTGTCCAGTGCCTTTAACACAACCACACTGTTCAAAACACCTCTCCCCAATACTCGTAATCAAGGAAGGTTTTATGATAATAATTATTTTGAGTAATTTCCAATAGTGTCCACTGGCTTTAAGTGCTCCTGTAGCATGCACTGCAGTTGGTTGGGGAATAATTCAAGCAAATCTACAGTTGCAAAGTAATTCTTAAAAGCATACCACAATTTTGCAGTACACATTCCAGAGTGTGTACCATTTACATTCCACAACCTGACAAAGTTATTCTTAGAAATCACTTATAGATTAATTATAAAAAGCCAAATCCACAATTGCTCTGTAATTCTTCGAAATGTACTATCACAATTTTGTAGTACACATTGCAGTTCTATGTAAAAGCTACGCTTTGTGCGTACATGTTTGTACATCGTGAACATTCCATAACCTTGACTCAACAGGTATACAAAACTGTCTGCAATAATCATGTTTGATTTATGGGCGCCAGACTATAATGAGGACATTCTTTTGACATGGCCCTTAACCTTTGACCTGCTATTGGAGAGAGAGTTTCGCTTGATGCAATTGTTAGGGTAATGTGTGTAAATCAATCTACAGTTGTGTGGAATGGCCGTGAATTTCATTAGGGGCCTAAGTATTTACTTTTAAAAAGGGTTCACCCGCCAGGATTTTTTAAAATCTGGACCCACATTTTTTAATGTTTGGTCTAAGGATGCTCAATTGAAATGCGGTCTTTGGTATGTTTTCTACTGCAGTCTGGAGCATTCTATTTAATTTTGTGTTTTTCTCATTGATGATTTTTGTGGGGAAAAAGGATTCAGGGTTTGCCCCGTAATGTTTTCAGTGGTATTCCGCCTTCATGTAGGCCACCTATTCACTGGTAATCATGTTTGTAAGCTTGGGCGATATCGATTTATTTTATTCACGATATATCGCCAACAATATATCGTGATATTCGATATAATCGCGATTAATGAAATTTGACATCATCAGTCTTCAAACTCCAAGTGAAAGTTGTAGAAGAGACAGTCATAGCTTAAGAGAGGTGTTCTAATGACCTATTCTTCTGCTTTTACTCCAAACCTATGGGGTGCAAGATGTCTCAGCTAGCAAATACATCGCGATATTTAATCGATATTGCGATATATCGCGATATATCGCGATATATTGATATTTCGATTAAAACCAAATCCATCTGATATCGAAATCGTTTCCAAATTAATATCTCGATATTCGATAATATCGTGATATCGCCCAAGCTTACATGTTTGACGATTTTCATTCAACACTGTAATTTTGTATGATACTTCAATTTGAAACCAGTGCGATCAGTGGTTTAAAATATAACTTTTGGAAGCAATGAACTAGCCACCTGGACCACTTGGACATAAATGGGGAGACATACCATGTAAATGATGCTAATAAGCTCATAAAATAGGCATGCTGGGAATTTGCTCAGAAAGTCCACAGCAGATTCTGCAAAGTTCCCAAGACATGTTTGGCCAAATAAAAAAAAAAAACAGTTTTGGGGGGCTATTTACTATTTGTTATTTTTCGATTTTAAAAATATGAGCTTTTCCCGAATCTAACGTGATGCTTTAGAACACTTGTAACTGTCTGTTTCGTAAAACAATGACAGTGAATGCCTACCGGCAAATCTTTTTAGTGTTATCCGACCCTGCTATCATGGCTGTTTCTACCTCCATCGTGTCCATGCTGTTACTAAGTGTTAGTGTTTGTGTTAACACAGGTCCTCACGCAACTAATGGGTATAAAATAAGTTTGCGGTTGATTCATACTGACGAATTGGTGGCCTGTTTGATTTGAAATACTAAGCAGCCATCTTGAAAAAAATAGTAAATAGTAAATAATAAGGCCCTCATCCTCCTCTTTTTTGAAAAAATCCGGACGATCAACTGGTATTTTTTTATTTATTTTTTTGGCCTTATGTCGGAGAATGCTAGAGAGGAGAATGTACAGAGTAGGCCCTATATTGGATAGAGCCAACTCTGTACATGTTCTTACGTTTGTAAATACTTTTATACAGTGCGTCATTCAACATTGGATATTGGTTTACAATTGTATCCCAAAATACAGTTGCAGCGCCAGGAGATTTTAATTTGATCCTCATCCATTTCCCATTCATTCTCAAATCCAGGTCGTCAAAGGCTATTCCAATCCCCCCTCAGACCAGGATAAAAACCCCAACACAATCAAGAATCTTTTGACAATCCTTCAAGCCCTTTTGGCGTGTCCTTCACAAAGACCCATGCCCAACAAAACACACTGGGAATAAAGAGACTGAATTACCCCTGACTGTGTGGTGTGAATGTGAACACGGTAAGACAGGGTTATAAACGTTTCCTTTAAAACGCTTGTAACAAGGAAATTTATGCTTTCAATACCTAGTGTGGATTAAGCTTGGGCGATATCACGATATTATCGAATATCGCGATATTAATTTGGACACGAGTTCGATATCGGATGGATTTGGTTTTAATCGAAATATCGATATATCGCGATATATCGATATATCGATTAAATATCGCGATGTATTTGCTAGCTGAGACATCTTGCACCCCATAGGTTTGGAGTAAAACCAGAAGAATGGGTCATTAGAACACCTCTCTTATGCTAGGACTGTCTCTTCTACAACTTTCACTTGGAGTTTTAAGACTGATGATGTCAAATTTCATTAATCGCGATTATTTCGAATATCGCAATATATTGTCGGCGATATATCGTGAATAAAATAAATAATAATCAGGCCAGATCAGGGTTCTCCAAGTTTTGTTTTTTTTTTAATTTGAAGGGAATTCTGTCGCCCAAGTTGTTGGATTCAAGTCTTCAGAATTTTCCACTTAGTGCTTATCTTATTGGTTTTTAAAAGCTCGCCCATGCAATCTGGAGCATTCTTTATCTGTTAATATTTGTTTATAATAGTAAAAAAGAGCATCGACCGAAATTTGCCGCTTCCATGGAAATCCATGAGCTGATGGGTGATCAATGAAAAAATCCCATCTACATTTGTATAGGGATACAAATGTAGATGGGATTTTGATATGTTTGTACAATGTATGTCGATACACCAAGTGAGAATACAGTGCCTCAAAGCCGAAAGCACCCAATCCGAAGGCATCATGTTCCCCTTTAAATAAGAGCCCTGAGCATCTTGGGGGGGGGGCTCAATAGGAACAAAGAGGACTTCACATCTCGACCTTCTTATTCCAGACAGACCTGCAACTCCTGGTTTCTTATTGAGCAGACCAAACTGATAACACAATTTCGAGTGCATTAAGCTCTATCCCCCGTCGCTGTGATGGATGCGGTTGCTATGGCGATAGGTGATTCAGACAGTGAGATTGCTCTTTCTCGCCCTCCCCTCGTTGCATAGCATCTGATTTTAAGATTGTCGTGATTGTAATGTGCCCTATAATCTTTTTTATTTTGAGAGCCTTGTTAAAATTTATACTGAAGCATGTGTTTTAAAATGAGGTTTTCTTAGATTTTGCTTTTTTCCCTCTTCTCCCTCAAATTTATGTAGACGATGTCTATTTTAAATTGATCTGATTTTCCAAGGACCTTGATTTTCTGATTTTAAGATTGTCGTGATTGTAATGTGCCCTATAATCTATTGTATTTTGAGAGCCTTGTACACATTTATACTGAAGCTTGTTTAATGAGGTTGTCTAAGATTGGTCTTCTTGTACGTCTATAATTTGTTCTTGCAGACTTTTAAATGTCTATTTCTAAATTGATCCAATTTTCCAAGGACCTTGATTTTCCGGTTTCATGTAAACAAAATAAATGCAGGTCGAAAGTTTCTGCATCGATGACATTTGAGACTGTCTAAATTCGTTTGATGTTTTTTTTTTTGCTTTTGAATTTGATCTTCTGAAAGAGTACATGGGTAGCCAACACGCAAAAATTTTTAAATTTATGTTTTTAAATTGATTGAGAACTCCCAAGGGCCTTACTTTCCACTTGGCAGGGAATGTTTCGGTTTGCTTATTTTTCGTCTGAAAGCTTACTGATTATGAAGTTCATACTACAACAATTTTTTTTCCTCTGTGGAATATTTCACTCCGATAATTCTACCATGTACATAGGTATGAAAACTAAAATAAAAAACACGTAACAGCTGATTTTAGTTGTAACAACCACAATTTAAGACAATGTGTTTACATGCACAATGTGTTTACTATGTTTATAAGAACACCGAACTCAAACTCTGGTGCTTCTGTTCAGCAGAGTGTGGGTTCGAATCCCGGTCGTGACACTTGTGTCCCTGAGCAAGACACTTAACTATAATTGCTTCTCTCCACCCAGGGGTAAATGGGTACCTGCGAGGGCAGAGATGGTTCTTGTGATTGACTTAGCCGAGTAGCGCATATTAATGTTGCACAAGGCTGTATACTCCCCACCAGGGAGCTGAGATGGTTTAAGGAGTGATTTAAGGCCCAGTGACCAGGGGTAATAATGTGAAGCGATTTTTGAGACGCCCTCCGGGTGTGAAAAGCGCCATATAAAAACGGGTTATTATTATTATTATTTCATTTTATCACAGCATGCAAAAGAAAGATCTCATTTTCCTTTGTGCCGGTAACTCCTCGAGCCGGGCTACGTCATCTCTCCTGACTCGCTCAATAGATGAAGCCCAATTTCCCACAGGTACATGTAAGTTGTTTCATGTACATGTATAATTACATACACGTACGGTTAACCACACAAAACAAGTGAACAATTTGGACTCCAAGTTTTCAAATTTCCAGCTAATTTGGACATCCTTGTACCAAATCTTGCCTACAACCTTTCTGCTTTTGCTTTCATATTCTCTCCACGTAGTTGACCCTAGATCATTTTTTAGGGCTTTCCATTTGGAGTAAATGCATACTATGCATGGAACTGTAGGGTTCTCAGCGATATTTTTAGACGTTGGAGTGGCTGTTAAACGCCTCCGGCATTGAATGGCATCATGTGTCGTTAATAAGTGGAAATAGTCAACTCGTAGTATGCAGGTTGCTTTTACAGGTGGGACAGGTCGGTTTTCTCACTCGGTAAACCACATGTACACGTATGCAGGACTTATTTGCACAAATTTTGGGTTGGGGTAGAAATAAATCTTCATAATGCCCAATAGATTATGTTCATTTTAAAGGCAAAGTCAAGTTGGTGTTTTGAACCATGTGGTTGTGTTAAAGGCACTGGACACTATTGGTTATTACTCAAAATAATTGTCAGCATAGGAACTTACTTGGTAACAAGCAATGGAGAGCTGTTGATAGTGTAAAACATGGTGAGAAACGGCTCCCTCTGAAGTAACGTAGTTTTTTTAGGAAGAAGTTATTTTCCACTGAAATATTTGAATTTGATTTTGAGACCTCAGAATTAGATTTTGAGGTCTTGAAGTCAAGCATCTGAAAGCACACAACTTTAAGTGACAAGGGTGTTTTTCCTTGTAGTTATCTCGCAACTTTGATGACAAATTGAGCTCAAATTTTCACAGGTTTGTTATTTTATGCATGTTGAGATGTATACACCAAGTGAGAAGACTGGTCTTTGACAAAATTACCAATAGGTGTCCAGTGTGTTCATGCCTACGATGAACTAATGTAACAGGATGAATATTTGCTAATAGGAATTTACACAATCTTGGAAACAATAGAACTTTATCCATGCTGCCACCATCTTGGTCATATTCCCTGTTTCCAATAACAGTAATGAATGCCAGCATTCATTGCGCATGGCACCAGACTATATTATTTTGTCCAGCCTCAGTTTGGTTACAATGAGTTGGAATGGAGTAAAATCAAGATGGCAACACCATGATAAAGGTCTATTGGGTGTTCACCCACACATGATGTGACTTATTTATCAGCCGGAATTTGAGGTTATCGGTGTGCAATTTGCTGGTATCAGTCAATTTCACAGCAAATCATAGTTTTAGCCAGAGGGGCTGTTTTTAATTTGGACACCCTGTTTCATCTGTCATTTACATGTAAATTTATTGTAAGAGAACAATTTGGACACCCAGTTTTAAAATTTCCAGCAAATTTGGACACCCTTTTACCTAATCCTGGCTAAAACCTTGCAGCAAATGTTGCGCTCACTATTCACAGAATCCTGTGCCTTACGGCGCGACGCAGTTAACGTAAAACTGCGTGGTAATGAAACCCGCGAGACCATGCCTGGTTTAAGTAAGGGAGTTACCCACACTCAACCTCGTTGATTAATTCAGTGTGAGTCAGTGCTCCACATTGAAGTACTTATGGGGAGTGAGTGAATATTGTGACGTGACTGATGGTGCAGTGTAGTGTGTTATTGATCCTAATGAGTCAGATAGCTGGGTGGGTCAATCCCTCCCCCACCATATTGATCCAGCGTAGAGTGCAACAGACATCTAATGTAGGGCATCTTTATTGACATCGCAAATGCATCGCAAACGCATCGCATTGTGTGCTTACTAACATGAACAATTTTATACACAATGGTGTGTATAAAATTGTACATGTTAGTATGCATACAAAGTTACTAAGCATAACAAAATTATGCTTACCAGAATATACAGCTGGATGGGTCCCCCCCCCCCACCATATTGATCCAGCGTAGAGTGCAACAGCCATCTAATGTAATGTAGGGTACACTAGCTTTATTGACATCGCAAATGCAGCGCAAATGCATCGCATTGTGTGCTTACTAACATGAACAAATTTTATACACAATGTTGTGTATAAAATTGTACATGTTAGTTATGCATACAAAGCTACTAAGCACAACAAAATTATGCTTACCAGAATAGACAGCAGGATGGGTCCTTAAGGCCGGTTTGTAGTCGGTCGCGCGATGGTCGTGCGACGGAAATCTTGTGCGCAATCCTAAGACTGAGGCCTCAAAACCGTGTCTTTTTATGATCGCGTGTCAAGATTTCCGACGCCCGACCATCGCGCGACCGACTATAAGTCGGCCTTTACCCCTCCCTCTTATAGACCTTATGCATATGACGTCATTTCAGTAGGGCGCCCTCACCTAGAGGTCAAAAGGAGGTTGTTCATTGGCCAATACTGTGTGCCGCTCGCGTACATGTACAAATCTGTGCATCTCGATTGTTTCGTCACCGTTTTTCCTCTAAGATGGCGGCTGGATGACAACAATGCATAAGGTCTATTGATCCAGCCATTATCTAGGGCATAATTGGCATACTGGCTTATTGACATTTTGTATTGTGTATACATGTACATGTACGTATGCTGTGCAAAATACATCATGCAGAACAACAGAAAGGAGGCAAGAAGGGAATGAGCAGGCTCCAGTTTTATAGAGCTACTTTAAAGCCATTGGACCCTTTCGGTACAGAAAAAAAAATAAAAGTTCACAGATTTACAAATAATTTACAGGGTTTACAGAAGGTAATGGTGAAAGACTTCTCTTGAAATATTAGTCCATTTAATGCTTTACTTTTTGAGAAAACGGTAAAACAATATAAATTCTCGTTAACGAGAATTACGGATTTGTTATAAACACATGTCATGACACGTCGAAACGCGCGAAAACAGGAGTGGGTTTTCCCGTTATTTTCTCCCGACTCCGATGTCCGATTAAGCCTAAATTTCCACAGGATTGTTATTTTATATGTAAGTTGTGATACACGAAGTGTGGGACTTGGACAATACTGTTTACCGAAAGTGTATAATGGCTTTAAGGAGAAAGTAGGCATATTGCATGAATATTTACTGCTTAGCAAAAATATTATCAGGATACCCGTCAAAGATTGATCTGACATTAAGGCTGGTAATGTAATGTACATGTAGGCCCTAACCTTTTCTTGTCCGCATATTTTTGTTGTGACTACTTTTTGAATCTGATAAGGGCTTCAGGCACGAAGCCTTTCTTAGGCATCTGCGATCCCCGGAGCTGTTTTCCCTTGGCTTTGGCTCATGAAAAGAGCGCTCAGGATCACCTCGGGTGTCCTAGTTTTAACCAGAATATCAGTGTAGCACTCGAAGCAGTCAATATAGCCTACTTTTTGATACAGGACAGTCAGCAGAGTACCCCTTTAACTGTTGATTGACCTCATTTGGAACATGCATTACATATTCACAACTATTGGACATGTGTCAGCAGGGTGCCCCTTTAACCTCATTTGGAACATGCGTTAGTTATTCACAACTGTCTGGACACAGTAAGCAGAGTAACCCTTGATTGACCTCATTGTGAACATGCATTACATATTCACAACTATTGGACATGTGTCAGCAGGGTGCCCCTTTAACCTCATTTGGAACATGCATTAGTTATTCACAACTGTCTGGACACAGTAAGCAGAGTGCCCCTTTAACCCTTGATTGACCTCATTGTGAACATATCGATATCCACAACTGTTGGACAGTCAGCTGAGTGCCCCTGTAACTCTTAACTGACCTCATTTGGAACACGCATTAGTTATCCACAACTGTCTGGACACGGTAAGCAGAGAGCCCCTTTAACCTCTAATTGACCCCACTAGGGACACACTATAGTTATCCAATCCAATGTGCAGTCTGTTTCCATTTGGTTAGGAAATAACACACTGATCATATTTCCCCAAGATTACTGTACACCTTTATTTATCATTGGTGTCTTGTGGGGATACTTTTAAACTATTTCAAAAATGCATACAGTTTTCTGGGTAAGGGAGCGTGCATACCTAATGTGCATTGTATGTATGTAATGTATCATACTGATGGACCACTCAATACCATCACAGGCCTGTGTGCTTCGTTTTTGCCAAGGCATCAAGGCATTTTCTCCTTGGTAAAGGGCAGGCATGTATGCTTCATTTTTGAAATGGCCAGGGCATCAAGGCATTTTCTCCTTGGTAAAGGGCAGGCATGTATGCTTCATTTTTGAAATGGCCAGGGCACCAAGGCATTATTTTCTCCTTTGTACAGGGCACCCTATGAGGAAATTGTAAACTTGTACTGGAGCATTTCAAGCGCACCAAGGCAATGGTCGGGGGCATGGAGGCAATCGCCTTCAATGCCTCCCTGAAATGAAATGAAATAAGATTTGATTTATTTGTACCTTCTGGATGCTGTCAAAATTCAGTTAAGGTTCCCTTTAAAAATCAACCCCATCTAATCTTTTTTTTCTCTCTTTCTGCTTTATTTTTCAGAACCTCGCTTTTAAGAAGACTGGGATGGTTTAGCGACTGATTTTGTTTTCGCTACAAAGATTTCCACCTGGTTAGAATGCCTGATAGGAACAATGGCCAAGAACAAGCTCTGAGGAGTGCCATCACCAAGGCCCAAGAAGACCTGATTGCAGAGCCCGATACACCCTCGTACATCCTCAAGACAGTCAGACAACAGGTAACAGTTTGAACCTCGGCCGGGCAACTTGCTCCTTAAATGGGTACCTGAGGGGTAGGGTACATTTACATGAGGGGGGGATAAATGAGGGTGGGTAGGAAGAATGGCCAAGAACAAGCTCTGGGGAGTGCCATCGCCAAGGCCCAAGAAGACATGATCGCAGAGCCCGATACACCCTCCTACATCCTCAAGACAGTCAGACAACAGGTAACAGTTTGAACCTCGGCCAGGCAACTTGCTCCTTAAATGGGTACCTCAGGGGTAGGGTACAATTACATGAGGGTGGGATAAATGAGGGTGGGTAGGAAGAATGGCCAAGAACAAGCTCTGAGGAGTGCCATCACCAAGGCCCAAGAAGACCTGATTGCAGAGCCTGATACACCCTCGTACATCCTCAAGACAGTCAGACAACAGGTAACAGTTTGAACCTCGGCCGGGCAACTTGCTCCTTAAATGGGTACCTGAGGGGTAGGGTACATTTACATGAGGGTGGGATAAATGAGGGTGGGTAGGAAGAATGGCCAAGAACAAGCTCTGAGGAGTGCCATCACCAAGGCCCAAGAAGACATGATCGCAGAGCCCGATACACCCTCGCACATACGTACTCGAGACCGTCAGACAACGAAGCCCAATTTCATAGCGCTGCTTAATGGTGAGCAAATTTGCGTGCTTACTGTAGCAGAAAAATTTGCTTAAGCCTTAGCCTATTTCACAGGTTAGCAGAAAAATTGGGCGGCCATATTGCATGTTTACCGTGGATTTGCATTGTGACGTCATTTATTTTCGTGGGGTAACATCGGAAGGTTAGCATGCCTTTTTGTGTGCTTACGGTTAGCAGCGCTATGAAATAAGAATTGCACAGTAAGCACAAAATCGGCCGCTAAGCAGCGCTATGAAATTGGG
The DNA here is from genome assembly GCF_902459465.1 of Asterias rubens. NCBI lineage: Eukaryota > Metazoa > Echinodermata > Asteroidea > Forcipulatida > Asteriidae > Asterias > Asterias rubens. The sequence continues at coordinate 2,760,445 of NC_047075.1, forward strand.
CCCAGGTAAAAGGTTAAAACCTGGGGCTTGGGTACCTACGGGTTGGGGATTCTGAGGGGTGGGGTAAATGATGGTGGGGTACAGTAGGATCAATGGCCAGGAACAAGCTCTGAGGAGTGCCATCACCAAGGCCCAAGAAGACCTGCCTGATCGCAGAATCACCACAGACTTACTCGGAGTGGGGGGGGGGGTATTGTAGCTCCCTGGCCTGTATGCTTCGTTTCTCTGTGGCAAAGGGCACCCTACGAGGAAATTGTAAATTTCTACTGGAGAATTTCAAGGGCACCAAGGCAATGGCAAGGGGCAACGGAGGCGATTGCCTCCGTTGCCTCCGTGAAGTATCAGGCCTGAGCTCCACTAGGTAAAGTTCCAAATCCATGTTCTTTGGGTTACCCCAAAACTAATAGATTTTGTGTACATTTTTTAGAACAAGTTTTTCTATGTATCTTTATAGTGCACCGGGCTTCTCATTTCTTATTTCCTCAGGATTTTTAAGCTTGACATTTCTTCAGTTTTGTTTTAAGTGGTAAGTTAAACCAAACTTCACTTTTGTTTTGTCGGCTGAATGTCAAGCTTATAACGATGTACTGATGTAGTTTAACACAATTTTAACAACTGCCTTGGTTTACTTAACCCACGCCTACATGAAATGCAATGCAACCTCCCAGTTAACTCTTGGTGAACATGTGTATGTAGAAGTTGGAACTAATCACTTGTGCCTGGGCCACTGTGGCTCTTTTGATGTGATTTCATGGGTCACGTTGTCTATTGACCCATTTCACCTGACGTCATCATCAGAAAAATCTTGAATGCACCATAGTGGTGGGCAATTTCACTGTGCGTTTTCATATATAACTCTATGCATTGAGTATGCTGTGCGTTATGCAGTGAAGTGCGCGTTTTAGGCGACGCGGCGTTAATACACATAAACCTAACTGCCCACCAACATGGCGAGCGTGGTATCAGTCGCCGCGTGTGACACGCGTGCAAGGGGTCAATAGATCGCTGCTTCATACATCAATCTCATTGGTCTTTGGGGGACTTCGGTTTTTCTTTTTCTCATTTCTGTGGTGTTAAGATGTGGCGCTAACTTTTATAAGCTCATTTAAATTTGCTGTATAATTGAGTCAATGCTTAGTTTTGTTGTTGGTGATTTGTTTTTTGTTTTACCAATCTTTTACCCCACACTTTGGCGTACACTCATAATGTAGAGTATGTGTGCATAAAATGCTAGGAGTTGCTGCCTCCTGACCTGGCCTCATTGAGTGTTGTTCTTTAAGGAGCTGTTTATATATTCCATCAAGATTAAGACTATGTACCTTTAAATTTGACCCTGAGTGTAGACTTGTGAAGAAGGAGTCGATTGTTGCGTGTATTTCCACATGAGCTGTGGTGTACCACAATATTGTGTCTCAAAATAAAAAGAAAGACAACCTGAGAGCGAAAGAGAGAGCAAAAGATATCCTGCAGGTTTTATGTCGGAGGTTACATCTGTGAGTTATTGAAAGTTACCACGGTAACAACCCCAAGGACAAAATGGATATTTAGAGGCAATGACCACATAGCAGAAATTGAAGACATTGATCTGATTTCAGACTTTGACATTAAATATTTCATCTGGTGAGATAATGCTCGAGGATAACTAGAGGATTGGAATGGAATTACAGTACTCAATTCCAAAAACAAATGATGTACCATCCATTTATGGTGTTTCCAAAACTTTTTTGAAAACTGGAGGATTGGAAATGTTATCTTCAAAGTAACTGATGATGTATCATCCCTTTATGATATGTTTCTTGAAAACTAGAGGATTGGAATGAATGTACTCTTCCAATAACCAATGATGTACCATCCCTTTATGATATGTTTCTTGAAAACTAGAGGATTGGAATGATGTACTCTTCCAATAACCAATGATGTACCATCCCTTTATGATAGTTTCTTGAAAACTAGAGGATTGGAATGAATGTGCTCTTCCAATAACCAATGAAGTACCATCCCTTTATGATATGTTTCTTGAAAACTAGAGGATTGGAATGAATGTACTCTTCCAAAAACCAATGATGTACCATCCCTTTATGATATGTTTCTTGAAAACTAGAGGATTGGAATGAATGTACTCTTCCAAAAACCAATGATGAACCATCCCTTTATGATATGTTTCTTGAAAACTAGAGGATTGGAATGAATGTACTCTTCCAAAAACCAATGATGTACCATCCCTTTATGATATGCTTCTTAAAAACTAGAGGATTGGAATGATGTACTCTCCCAATAACCAATGATGTACCATCCCTTTATGATATGTTTCTTGACAACTAGAGGATTGGAATGAATGTGCTCTTCCAATAACCAATCATTTACCATCCCTTTACAGTACTGCACACACATGTGTGTCTTGAAAACCAGATGACAATAAAATGTTCAATATTCCATCCCTTTTTGTTACTACTCTCTGAAATAAAAAATAGATATGGTTGGAATGAACTCTTCCCAAAATGTACCGTCTCTTTACTCGAGGATGAAGGACAATCCGCTATTAATGGTTCATGGATTCACTTGACATCCTGTTCTGATTGAACGCATCCCAGGGTAGCCTGGTATCAATTTGCGCCCCCCCCCCCCCCCCCCAGAGCATCTTGCCTTCTGACAGTGTAACCAGTGGTGCGTGGCCGTGATCTAGTCCGATAGTAATACCAGCTTGTCCGGCAATTAGGAAGGATCCGTCCACCAAGAAATTGTTTTTCATTAGTTAAAGGAGGATTTAGAAATGATCGAGCATGTGTGAAGCCAGGCTGTAAGGACAAATTTACGAAGCAATCAATATAATAGGTGATTAAAACAGCTAGTTGCTATTCAGTCAGGCTTGGATCAAGGTGTGAGATAGAGAGAAGGGGTGTCTATTTTTTTTATATATATTTTTTTCTTCCTTTCTGCCAAATGAGGCTTAAAGCCACTCTTGGTATAAGGGGCTACAAGAAGACAATAAGATGAAAATAACACAAGGGAGCTGAAATAAATATGTATGTAGGAATGAATGTTTGCATGATGGAAAGACAATAACCATTTCTTTTGAGTGATTGATTGTTCTGCGAAGAAACTGATGGACCCAAACCTGTGTAGTTGTCTATCTCTTGTGATGCACAGAGTCTGTAAACCTCCTTAATTGTAACATCTGGGAGGTTTCGGGGTCGAGAGCAAAAGGGACCTTGGGCCTGAGAGCCTTTTTCAGTACGTGGAATCTCATTATACATGTACATTGTACATACTGTAAAATTAACAATTTACCCCCACCCCTTCTTTTTGCTGTAGCACATGCATGCTGTCTAACTTAAGTGTTGCTAATTTTCCATGCTTGGTTTCCCTTTTACTCTTGTTTATTTCATGAATCTTTTTGCTGTAAATTTGCTTCTCCGTTAACAGCTTCCTATATTTTCATTTCCCCTTCTGGTTTCTTGTTGACCTTAATTTCTCCCTTTTCACTTCAGTTCATGTGCGTGTGGTCTTTTGCTGACCTGTTTTGCTGACCTGTGTCGTTCTCACTCTAGTTGCTCTGAAAAGGCTATAGGGCCTATAAGAAATCCCTCAGAAACCGATAAAGCTGCTACAAACGGTTTTCACTAAAATGGCCAATTGCGGCCGGCAGGCAGCCATATGATTTGACCTGTTTTCAATCAACCAAATAGGTCAGAAATAGTGACAACTTACTGGAATGGACACTGTCCAATGTTATACAGAATACTATTCATGGGGATCGTGAGTAAGCTTGGGCGATATCGATTTATTTTATTCACGATATATCGCCGACAATATATCGCGATATTCGATATAATCGCAATTAATGAAATTTGACATCATCAGTCTTCAAACTCCAAGTGAAAGTTGTAGAAGAGACAGTCATAGCTTAAGAGAGGTGTTCTAATGACCTATTCTTCTGGTTTTACTCCAAACCTATGGGGTGCAAGATGTATCAGCTAGCAAATACATCGCGGTATTTAATCGATATTGCGATATATCGCGATTATCGCGATCATCGCAATACATCGCGATATATCGATATTTCGATTAAAACCAAATCAATCCGATATCGAAATCGTTTCCAAATTAATATCGCGATATTCGATAATATCGTGATATCGCCCAAGCTTAATCGTGAGACATTGTTTGAATATTGTGCTACCAAAGTCCTCCTGTAGTATGTACTGCATTTGGTTGCCTGTAAAAGTTGCCTCATGTAACAAGGATTTTGACGTGAGTAGAGTTTATGTAATTTAATTAAGGATGACTATACTGGTTAAAGAGAAATTAACTATTTGTTTGATGATTGATTTGTTGATAATTTTGCAGGAAGAGAAATTTGAGAAGTTGACCCGTGAGTTGGATCAGGAGAATCGTAACGTCATCAATCAGTTTGAGAGAAGTCAACAGGAATCGGAGACTGGAACCTTCGCCAGCATCAGGTACCTGTAGGTCCTAGGGCCAATTTCAAAGCGCTGCTTAACAGAGCACAGGTTTTTGTGCAAACTAAAGCTGAAAGTGTCTGTGTACGTTTGGTTCTTTGAACCCTTCGAATGGCTTCTGACTGGCTCATGAAACAGCAGGCCTGATACTTCACGGAGGCAACGGAGGCGATTGCCTCCGTTGCCCCCTTGCCATTGCCTTGGTGCCCTTGAAATGCTCCAGTAGAAATTTACAATTTCCTCATAGGGTGCCCTTTGCCAAAGAGAAAATGCCTTGGTGCCCTTGCCCTTTCAAAAACGAAGCATACAGGCCTGAAACAGTCTCCAAAACAGCACTCAATTAATAGTATGGAATTTATGTGGGGGACACAAAAACCTCTTCTCTGCACCTTTTAAAACTACAGGTAACCGATGATTAAAAATAACAATGGCACACCAACAAAACAAACAAAACAAGATTATGATTTTTGTTCTCAATGAGCAGTTTCATTTCTGTCACTTTTCCCATAGATACAACGGCTAACTTAAGTTTTTAATCTACAAAAAAGAAAGAATAAGTAGAAGTTATTTCTGTCATCAGTAAAACATTTAGTCTTTGTTTTGCTTTGTTTCATCAATAACAGAACAGTTTCATTTCTCCCACTGTCCATCGGTGAAACTTTTAAAAATATGTGTGTAATTTTGAAGTGAGTTTGTTAGACTCTTGAAAGTAAAAGCTACAGACAACAGATCAAATTTCTCGGTCATGAATAAAAACTAGGCGTTATTTTTTTACCCTGGAAAAACATTTCAACAGCTTCTGAAGTAAAACTGGCGTCAGGGTTTTGCTTTGTGCTGAATTAGCTTGATTGTGACATTGAAAGAGAGTTAATAAGTGGTAATTGTGTTTTCTTAGACTGATAGCCTATTTCTGCTAAGCAGGTTTTGTCTGTGCTTAGCAAGCTTTTGTTTCAACAGGCTTTATGAAATTGGGACCTTGGGCCGTTTTCACCAAGCAATAAAATTCATCACAAGACAAATTCTCAGTAAATACCTTAGTGATTTGTATTGTGACAGCACATTGTACATAGCGACTATGATCGATTTGCAGTTAAGATCAATCTTAGGCCTTGTCCAAGTTGGCGGCTACAGCTACGGCTCTGGCTGTTGCTAAGGGTATTGCTAAGGACGTCCTATACCTCAACGCATAACTACGCAAAAATCTAGAGATAGCCATAACTGTAGCCGCTAATTCGGACACGGCCCAAGCTCTTTGTAAAATTGGCCCCTGGTTGGTGTCTAAATGGAAACGTCCATATTATTTAGAAGGAGTTTTAGAAGTGTTGGGTGGATTAGTTCCCAAGTCTATTATTTAATATAAATGGACATTTCAACATTGGATCTTTTCATTTACGCTGTTGTGTTCATGCAACCTAATTTGGTAATATTTTTGCTATTTACAGTGAAACTGACGACTCGTTTTCGTTCCGTCGTTCAGCAGTGAATGAGTCGGTTCTAGAAAGCGAAAGCAGTGTTAGCAGCAAGGCATACAACAGCTCTCACCTGATTGATTCTGCGCTGTAAGTTTGACCTCTCAGCGAAGCAGAAGGGGCATACATGTACACTCACTCACACGAGATCCAGGAATTTTGAATCTCAACCTCTGATTTCAAGATCTTGTGTCGCATTTAAGCCAGTGCTGATCCAGTTCTGATCCCACGTTTGGTCACAGTAGTCGGACAAAAACACATGCATAAACCCTGCCATTCCTAGCCAAACCTGAAGAGACCACATTGAATTGTGGTGTCTGATTCACCTTTGCGGTTACACTTTTGTCTGGAATCCACTTTGCCTGATCTAATCCACCAGAAATATCAGAACAAATAATTATGAGTATTAGCCTGAACAGTCTGTTAACGGCTTACAGTACATAAATGTATGTGTAAATGTATGTCAGGCTTTGTACCAGATTAAAATAGTTCCTACTTTTTTCAAAGGACCAAACATCGTGCCTGTTTTTATGAAAATAAAATGAAAAGCTAATTAGTCCTGGTGGCTAGTCACTAAAAAAAAAAATTCAGCAAACCCTGCAAATGTCCGCTAATTGATTGATTGATTGATTGATTGATTGATTGATTGATTGATTGATTGATTTATTGTTCACACCCCTTCTTCATCTGTCGTTGACATCCTTTCCCGTTTCTCTCTTTCAGAGACGCATTACGCGCCCACAACATGGATGCGAGTGACACCATGCAGTACTCTGGGTACGGCGCTGTCCCCGACAGAAGCTACCACGGTAAGTAGGGAATTGAACCAGTTGTCGATTTCATGAAACTCTTCCTAACTTAAGACTAATCTTAGGACTTATGGCGAGTCCCAACCCTGCACTTTTACATGCAGACCTTAAGATTAATCCTAACGCGAGATGAGCGAGTCCTAACTCTTTGTGAAATCGACGGCAGTGTCACAGTGGTGAGAGTCAAGCCCTTTACACACTAGCCGCCCAGATTTTAATTCAATTCAGTGAGAACCAACACACAACTCTACTCAAACTAGGACATATGACTCTAGCCAGTGGAGCCGGTAATCAAACCAGGGTCACATTGGTGAGAGGGAAGCGCTCTAAGACCAAGCCACCCAGAGAGAACCAACGCACACATGGCCCTAGCCAGTGTAGCTGGGAATCAAGCCAGGGCCACAGTGGTGAGAGGCAAGCACATTACGCACAAGTCGCCCAGAGAGAACCAACGAACGACTCTACTCACATATGGCACAAGCTGGGAATCAAGCCAGGGCCACAGTGGTGAGAGGCAAGCACAAGTCGCCCAGAGAGAACCAACGAATGACTCTACTCACATATGGCACAAGCTGGGAATCAAGCCAGGGCCACAGTGGTGAGAGGCAAGCACTTTTGAATTGAATTGAATTGAATGGTTTATTCGTCAAGTATATAAAAATACATGAAATTTACAATCCTATTGTACAGCAACATATAAAATATTAAAATGTAAAATTGCACAAGAATTACCACAATACTACATAAACAATAACCTTAATGTAAGTTAAAAAAATGAACGTTTATAAAAAAACAAACAAACAAACAAACAAACAAACAAACAAACAAACAAACAAACAGTTAAACGCTAAAGCATGATTGGGTAGTGGACCCCTCCCCAAATTAAAAGAGGCCAAATTGCACAGGAGATGCCAGAAAATCAAATAAAACAATAATAAACAATTAAGACAGTACATAGGGCTGGATGCATTGCAGTTATCTAATAAAATCACAGTTAAAATTATGGATAGCAATAGGTAAAAATGAGTTCTTGAACCTGTTAGTCTTAAGGCTTAGTTGACGGATCCTACCAGATTTGTTGTGAACAATCAGTGGGTAAAGGGGATGTGTGTTGTCAGACAAAATACAGTGGAACTTACTCATAAGTCTATTCTTAACTAATTCCTGAAGACCGTCATTATCTGAACCAATAATCCTACTGGCTTGTTTGGTAATGCGAACTAGTTTTTGCCTATTAAAAACTGAAAGTGAATTAAACCAAGTGATTGCACAAAAAGTCAACAAGGATAAAATAGTATTCTGATAAAATAGATTAAGAATCCGGGTGTTAACATTAAAATACTTCAGCTTCCTGACAAGTACAACCGTTGATTAGCCTTCTTATAGATTTTCGTGGTGTTGGAGTTCCAGTTCAGCTGATCATCAATTACAGTTCCCAGATACTTGTACTCCTTTACCACTTCAACAGACATGTCATTAATTTTAACAGGTTGTACAGGTTGAATGTTTTTTTTTAAGTTAAAAACCATTTCTTTTGTTTTATTTACGTTAAGAACTAAGTTATTTCTTTCACACCAATCAACAAACTGATTAACTCCTATCCTATACTCTGATTCATCATTGCCAGAAATTAATCCAGTCAAGGCTGTGTCATCTGCATATTTAATCACAATACAAGAACTACTTTGGACATTAAAGTCACTTGTGAACAATGAAAACAAAAGAGGTGATAACACACACCCCTGTGGAACTCCAGTGCTTAAGTGTGCGACATCAGAGCTAACACCTGAAAATCTGACCTTTTGTGGTCGCTGCAGTAAAAAATCATTAATCCAGAGGGCAAGATGTGGGTTAACTTTCAAATGCAGTAATTTATACAAAAGAGACTGTGGCCTTATTGTGTTAAAGGCAGAGGAAAAGTCAATAAATAATGTACGTACATAGCTTTTACAATTGTCAATGTGCCCGTAAATGTTATGCAATAATGTCATAATTGCATCATCCACACCACGATGCGCACGATAAGCAAACTGAAAAGGGTCCGCTGCATTTCTTGTTTCGTTGAGCAGAATACCTTTGATGACCCGTTCAAAGCATTTCATCACAATAGGTGTGAGGGCAACCGGTCTATAGTCATTGAGAACAGCTGGCTTCAGTATCTTGGGAATTACGCACAAGTCGCCCAGAGAGAACCAACGAATGACTCTACTCACATATGGCACAAGCTGGGAATCAAGCCAGGGCCACAGTGGTGAGAGGCAAGCACTTTACGCACAAGTCGCCCAGAGAGAACCAACGAATGACTCTACTCACATATGGCACAAGCTGGGAATCAAGCCAGGGTCACAGTGGTGAGAGGCAAGCACTTTACGCACAAGTTGCCCAGAGAGAACCAACGAATGACTCTACTCACATTTGGCACAAGCTGGGAATCAAGCCAGGGCCACAGTGGTGAGAGGCAAGCACTTTACGCACAAGTCGCCCAGAGAGAACCAACAAACGACTCTACTCACATATGGCACAAGCTGGGAATCAAGCCAGGGCCACAGTGGTGAGAGGCAAGCACTTTACGCACAAGTCGCCCAGAGAGAACCAACGAATGACTCTACTCACATATGGCACAAGCTGGGAATCAAGCCAGGGCCACAGTGGTGAGAGGCAAGCACTTTACGCACAAGCCACCCAGACAAAACCAATACACAACTCCACTCACATAAAAGCCTTAGCTGGGAATTGAGCCAGGTTCACATTGGTGATAGATAAGTGCTTTAGGCACTACCCATCCAATGCCACCCAATAATTCAAATAATACATGATTATTATCTCTTTTGTTTCAGAATATGGTAGTCCTGCGGTTAATGGACACACAGATGCATCCCCTGGCCCTAAACAGCAAGTGAAGAAAACAACACAGGTAGGCATTGCATTGGTATAAAGAGGGTAGGCAATAAATGGTGGACAAAAACATGGCAATACCAAAATGCGCCCTCTCCTGGTGCGCTCCCTTATTCTTTTGTCATTGCCTGAGTGTGATGCGTCTCACCAAACACAGCAGAGTGTGGGTTCGAATCCCCAGCCCTGATCATTGTGTCCTTAAGCAAGGCACTTTGCTTCGTCCTTCGGATGGGACGTACAGCCGTTGGTCCCATGCGTTGTGTAATCGCGTGTAAAACAACCCATTGGTTCGCCCCGGTGTTCCTGGCTGGATTGGCAGCATATTGCGCCACAGCACCTTGTAAACCATTAGCAATGTTAAGGATTAGGTCTTATATCTCAAACTTCGTCCCACTCCTCACAGTAATAATACCTGCCGCTTTGTATCCTTTGGCAAAAGGCGCATTTGAAATACGGTTATTATGATTATTATTATTATTATTATTATTATTATTATTATTATTATTATTATTATTATTATTATAAAAAATTTAAAAAGAACTTTAAAGTGCCATCTCAGCATCGCTAAGGTACGCACTGTATTGGTAAAAAAAAGAGTATTGTCCAGAAAAGCACTATATAAAAATTTGTTATTATTGATGCCGTTTAAACAAAATGTTCAGAGTCTACCTTATTATAGTGGATGTTCTATCATGATGGCATGATAGCATCATGGGAATTTTATAAGCAATGCAGTGTCGCTTGACGGCCCTTTTAGTTTTAGTCCAATGGGCTACATGTAATTAGTCGATTGAGACATCAACCACACACGATTGGTTGTACTTTGCAAACTGCTTAAACTCAATGACTGGGCGAGCTTTTTGAATAAATTGACGAATGTAATGGAGTTGCCTTTTCACGCGTGGCTAAGATATGTAATGCGATTTTTCATGTGGAGTTAAATAGTGCGGAACTACTACAGAGAGCTTCATGAATAATGAACCAGTAACTGACGACTGTAATTAGATCAAATGGATTAAATACTATATGGGATGATGGATGAAGCTGGTTTTTAATATTAATGTTTTTATTTGCTGGGATGGGAAATTTCAGACTTTTATCTGACTTCAGACTTTTTCTAATGTCTGCTTGGTGCAAAGAAAATGACAGCTATTTTCTTCAATTGTTATAAAGAAATCTTACTTTCTGAATTTAATGATACTGTTCCCAAAAACTCCTTAAAATCTTTTAACTCCAGGGGTTTCTCAAGGTGGATATGTCGTCATTTCAGTGTACAGGTCTCCTAAAATAGATCCTTGGTTCAGATCTTATCTTTTTGTTTGCAATGACTCTCACCCCTGAAAATACTTCTTTCATGGCAGGTAACAATTACCAAGCACACGGTACAAACCCGCATCGTCCACTCCCCGGATGGGCGCGACTCCCCGGCCGTCGCCCACTCCCCCGCCCCCTACGACAACCGGGACTACTCCCGTCCCTCCAACTACCCTGCTCACCCGGCTAACAACTACGGCAACGAGTCCCCATACCCAGATGATCAGTACGATGCCTCCGACCCTTCCAGGCAGTACGAAAGGACGCCCTCTGTTGACGGCAGTGAGAGACAGGGCTACCGCGGCGATCCGGTGCGGGATCCGTACGATCGCTCGTACAACGACACACCGAGCGATATGTACGCGCCATCGATTGAAGGAAGCGAACGGTATGGGACGGCGCCGAGGTCGGAGAATCCGTACAGCTCCCCGAGACCGCAGTATGGGGATAGGTATGACGACCGTCCAGTCGATCCCAGAGGTGAGTTTATTGGTGACGGGTCTCGTCAGCTTTCTTAAAGACTAAAAACAGCTGCTTTAACATCCTGTTGTGGCTTTCTTGTCAAAAGGCTTAGAAAAAGCTCAAAACATCCACATGAACAAAAAGGTTAACTACACGTACAAACAAAAGTTTTTTTTTCGCTCAGTAAATAAGTTAGTAAAAATTCATCTTGATGTGATGATTACGGTGTTAACAATACAAAAAGGTAATACACGATTTGCTAAACAAACCCTGCTTTTTACCCGTGTGTGTGTGTGTGTGTCCACCATGGTCCTTTCTTTGGCGGGAAAAATAATTTCATTCTCCTGGTGTTTTTTTTTTCGGCTAACAGAATTTCCAGCGAGCTTAGCCGGTTGACTTTTTTAAGTGACTGGCCAGCAGGACCAGGTAGTTTGTCAATTCATTAGTCCCTCAGCTTGTTCACAAGTCCATATTTCAAATGAGATAGGGAAGCTTTTCAACACCGAACTAGCCAGCCAAACCACTTGGATGAAATGTGGGGCAGTCCTCATGTGTTGTAACGGACAGTTTGTTAAGGGAGAATACTGCCTTTTAAAGGCAGTGGACACTATTGGTAATTACTCAAAATAATTTTTAGCATAATACCTTTCTTGGTGACGAGTAATGGAGAGAGGTTAATGGTATAAAACATTGTGAGAAACAGCTCCCTCTGAAGTATTGTAGTTTTCGAGAAAGGAGTAATTTTCCACGAATTTGATTTCGAGACCTCAGATTTAGAATTTGAGGTCTCGAAATCAAGCATCTGAAAGCACTCGACTTCGTGTGACAAGGGTGTTTTGTTCTTTCAGACCGATTTAGCTCAAATTTTCTCAGGTTTGTTATTTTATGCATATGTTGAGATACACCAACTGTGAAGGCTAGCCGTTGACAATTACCAATAGTGTCCAGTGTCTTTAAAACCATTCAACTGCACTGGGGGTCGATTTCACAAAGATAGTCTTAACTTATGACTAGTCCTAGGAGTTATTAAAAATGTAAGGCTAGTCCTAAGTTAGTATGAGTAACTCGTCCTAATTGGAGATAAGACTAGTCCTAACTCTTTGTGAAATCCACCTGTGGTTTTGTATGATGGTGGCACAGCAGAACACCTCATAGGTTCGGGGCGTTTAACCAGGATAACTTCAAAAGCAAGACTTGTTACCCCCTACAAATCCATCCTTTGCCTCGCCTCCCGCAGATAATAGTGGAGCACTATTACATGTGCATATGAAGGGGAATGCTGCCTTCTAAAACCATCCAACACAACTGTTTGTGTACACTGAACAGGGTTTACACGTTTAACTACTGTAGGAAAACTTCAGAAAACAAGACTTTTACCCCCCTACAAATCCGTCCTTTTCCCCACCTTCCCGCAGATAATTACAATTACAGCGACCAATACGACCGTTACCCTCAGTCCGGGCAACCAAAGGAGGATTGGAACCCACCACCACCAGCGAATGACTACAGTGAGATTTTGTTTTCCCCCCCCCTTTTTTTTCTTTTTAACTTTCTCACCCGATTTTGCACCACAGCCTGAAACCATTTGACAAACTAACCATGCTTTGATTATGTATTGCATTTTTGTCTGATCTCTGTGTTGTTTCTTCTAATCTAACATTCTATGCATCCTTGGCCTGACCAGGGTCACAGCTTAGCCCTATATCACGCTGTCTCCATCTTGGTCATGTTCCCTGTTTCCATAACACAAATGAATACTAACATTCGTTTGGTAAACATGGCACCAGACTATTATTTCGTCCAGCCTCAGTTTGGTTACAATGAGTTGGTATGGAGTAAAATCAAGATGGCCACACCGTGATACTGGTTTATAATAGATGTTAAATTTGCATGAGGATAAAGAATATTCATTTTGGTTTTTAACCATGTACGCCGATGTGTGTTAGCACTGTATACTCAGTACTTACCCGAGTTTGCAGTTACCGCTGCTAAAACTAAGATTCTAACCGCTTCTAGCCACCGGGCAATCTCGGTGGTCTAGTTGGTATGACACTGCTCTAGAATTGCAAAGGTCGTGGGTTTGAATACCACCCGAGTAATATGCCTGTCATTTTTTTCACAGAACTCGGGTAAGTAATGAGTATACAGTGCTTACACACATCGGCGTATATGGGAAAAAACCAAAACGGGCAATCTCGGTGGTCTAGTTGGTATGACACTGCTCTAAAATTGCAAAGGTCGTGGGTTCGAAACCCACCCGGGTAATATGCCTGTGATATTTGTTATACTTTTGTTACTGTTCCTCTGTGTGATTTTCCTTTGACTGTTTAATTTCTGAGTTTTAAAATATAAAAAAAAAAAAAAAAACATTGCTCGAGCACAAAGCCAAAGCCCAGGTCCCACCAAGCCCGGAAAAAAATGCACTGATTCATAAGCAGAAAAACAGTGTTTAATAGGGTGCGTTCGTTTAGCTTCCCTGGGTCGACCCTGGTCTGCCCCGGTACGTTCGAATAGCTTTGATGGGGCTCACCCGGGTCAGCCCCCCAGTGCCCTGCTTGTGGAGTGGGTCACTTTGGGGTGACCTGAGAAGCATGCCGTCACCACGTGTGGGCGAGTGTGACCGTTCGTTTAGCTCTTGTCATGGGCTCACCTGAGTGAGGACCAAGGGAAGCTAAACGAACGCACCCAGTGTTATCCAATTGCTTTTAAAATATCTTTTCTAGAAGCAGTCTTGACGTACTGATTGCTTTTTAACATTTTCAGGACCTCATACGTAATCATTTTGTAATGACGCCAATTAGCATGACCGACGAATCACTTGGGTTACCATTTTGTATTTTCACAAAATGCTGTTTCAAGATTTTGTACAAATTCTTGATACTCATTGCTTTAACATGTTTAGCAAGTCTCAGGAACCAATATTTAACTCCGTTTTGTAAGTTACACTAATAAGCATGTTCGATAAATAACTAGACTTGCCATTTTGCATTTCCGAAAATTTGCGATTCAAGATTTGGTGTACGAATTCTTTACATACTCATTGCTTTTAACATTTTCAGGACCTAACATATAATTGAACTATAATAAAACCAATTAACATGATCAATGGATCACTCGATTTACCGTTTTGAATTTTCACAAAGTTGCGATTCAAGATTTTGCTTACAAATTCTTGACATACTCATTGCTTTTAACATTTCCAGAGAATTTCAGGACCTTGCACGTAATCTTTTTAGTGATGATCCATGATTGACTCGATTTACCATTTTGTATTTTCACCTTACAATCTCTCCCAATGAACCAATCACAGATTACTTGTCAAAGTTGTTCAGAACTGACCAGCACTAAGCGACCAATCACACGGCTCCTTTTATAGCCTACCAACTAACCAATCACAGATTATTTTTCATAGCTGTTCACAACTGACCAGCTCTAAGCGACCAATCACACGACTCCTTTTATAGCCTAGTAATAAGTCAATCACAGATTACTTGTCACAGCTGTTCACAACTGACCAGCTCTAACCGACCAATCCCGAAGCTTCTTTTATAGCATATAAACCCAAGTTATTTCCCCCACGAATTTGAATACTAACTGACCAATCCTCTACCCTCTCTTATAACCTACTAACCAATTACAATGCACCACAGATGCCAATTCTAAACTGACCAATCCCGCAGCCTCTCTCATGTTACTAAGAGTAGTTTTATTTGTCGCAGACCCGGCGTTTAATGACAGCTACCGCCCCGATGACATCACACGGGAAGCAGCCAATGACCAGATGGCTCCAATAGCATCGATGGATCGCACTGGCAGCCAAGACACAGTGGAATATGATAAATACGACAAGCCGTTTGATAAAGGTAAGATTCCACCCAAACCCACCCCCAACCACCAACCCCACCCCCTGAACCAACCCCCTGACCCCACCACTGATTGGCTTTGCAGAAAGCATTGCAAACAAATCTGAAAAATTCTTTGAAGTTGAGTTTGAAGCTTGCATAAACAGAAATTGGTTGATTAACAATAATATTGTAAAAAGTTGTGAGAGTGTAAGTTTAAAGGCAGTGGACACTATTGGTAATTGCTCAAAATAATTATTAGCATTAAACCTTACTTGGTAATGAGTAATGGGGAGAGGTTGATAGTATAAAACATTGTGAGAAACGGCTCCCTCTGAAGTGGAGTAGTTTTTGAGAAAGAAGTAATTTTCGACGAATTTGATTTAGATAACTCAGATTTAGAAATTGAGGTCTCGAAATCAAGCATCTGAAAGCACACAGCTTCGTGTGACAAGGTTTTTTTGTCTTTCACTATTATCTTGCAACTTCGATGACCGACTGAGCTCAAATTTTCACTGGTTTGTTATTTTATGCATATGTTGAGATACAGCAAGTAAGAAGACTGGTCTTTGACAATTACCAATATTGTCCAGTGTTTTTAACAGTGTGGTTTTAATAACAAGGGTGAAGTTTTAGCATTGTAGGTATGTTCTTCGGCCTTTGAGGAGGAATATTTTAGACAGTTGCGCTTTCCCACTCAGGTTTCCTTTCTTCAAGTTGTCAAATTGTAATAATAAATATATAAATTAAACCGGCACCTTATTGTAGATTTATTATAAGTCCTAACTTGGGACTACATGTAGTCCTTGGAGTTAAGGCTAGTCCTAAAACTTGAGGCTAGTCCTGAGTAAGGACAGGTTACTCGTCCTAACTCGAGATTATACTAGTCCTTACTCTTTGTGAAATCCACCCCTGGTAAAGCAAACTTAAATTAAAAGTAAGTTAAAAACCAAGAACAAATCAACAAAAGTTTGAAAAAGCAATGCACTGATGCCTCTTTAGCTGTTCACAGTCAGTTATCTTGGGACATGTGCCAAACCTGTCCAGTGTGAACACAGCCATCTCGTTCCTCGCTAGCTATACCTCCTCAGTCTGACCGCCTCTACCCTATACACACTTCTAGGCTCCTACAGGTACCCTTACCGTCCGACACACCAGGTCCACCGAAGACATGACTCGATCCCCAGAAAATCGTCCATGGGTAGTAGTGGCAAAGGTACACTCGGCTGATTGCGTTTGCATGCTCTCAAATCGTACTGCATGTTTGTATGATGTCTCACCCATCTAGGAAATCTAGGACTACTTTAGGTGACCAGGCATTTTTATACCCCTCTCCAAACCTTTGGAACAGTCTCCCATCTTGCATTAGACAGTGTACTTCAATTGATGTATTTAAATCTAAGTTAAAAACCCATTTGTTTACTCAACCCATTTCATTCATTCTTGCTCTGTTTTTGTATATTTTATTTTTATTTTTTTTCTCTGCACTTTTTGTATTCCTTGTTATGCGCAGTAGAGTATATTTAAATATAGGTCATTGCGCAAAATAAATGTCTGTATTATTCTTATGTGTGGCATTGGTCTACCTCAGGGAGGGCGCTGTTAGGCTAGGCGTTGTGACCTTGTGGTGCATGGAGTCCACTCCTATCTGTATATTTTATAACTAATTATTTTTGCTCTCCGTAAATACAATATTTCTTTTGTTGATTAACTTGCATGAAGTGATGTCATGAATCCAGTTAACATATTTAACTTTTGACCTATGACCTCATGTGCTTAACCTCTGACCTACCCACATTGTAGAGTTCCTTCACAATACTGCTAGTATGGAGTCATTTGCGACTTGGAACTTTCAAATGACCATAGGCCTATTTGTTTTCATGACACACAGTTAGGTAAGGTTTGCTGTAGCACCACCATTTGTGTCAATCTCTTTTGAGTGTTGTTGGTTCTGAGACGAACCGGTGGTTGACAATGGGAGACTTTCTGGGACGATAGAGGGCAGCAGACTTACCGGGTAAATCCATTGTTCTCAGAATTATGCGCATGTTCAGAACTACGTAAACAATGGAAATTTACCCGGTATGTCTGCTGCCACCTAGCGTTGGAAAGTCTCCTATTCAATGTTGCGATCAGTATGCTCTGATCGTCTTCAGAAAAAAAAAAAGCATACTGATCGAAACGTTCAGTTGTCAACCGCCGGTTCTATTCGGAACCATCATTACTCCACAGAGATATGCACATGGTTCTGCCAGAAACCTCACCGATGTAATTCTACTCCAACCAAGCAAAGTTTCAAATCCTACTGACACACAAATCGACTGGTTGTTTGATTTATAATTACATGCCTCTAGCCAATGACCACAAAACTCATTGGACTCTAACCTTTCAATAACTGTCTGCTGACGTTAACAAAATGACCTCTGACCTGAGATTCTCATCAGCGATTCAATTTTAAACAAAACCAAACTTAACCACTTGACTAGTGCTAACACTTCTCGTGTTACCAAGGCTCATAATTTCAGGCAAAGATGATCATACACTTATGAACTGTAAATTCAATTTGAAACAAAACCAAACTTAACCACTTGACTAGTGATAACAATTCTACTGTTACAAGGCTCATAATTTCAGGCTAAAAGGTCATACCCTTATGAACTGTGACCTTTGGTTCTTGCAACTCTCACCAATCAAGCCACATTAGTTAAATAAATTTTGACCTAATTTCATACACACACTCATTGGATTTACTGACCTTTGTCATGTTTGTGATGACCTTTGACCTGATATAGGTGACCCCCAGTGGAGAACCCCTGACCTTCAGGAGATCATTGACTACCTGAGTCATCCAAACCCTGCCATCGTAGCCAATGCTGCAGGGTACCTTCAACATCTGACGTTTGAGGACGACCCCATCAAGAATAAGACAAGGTGAGTGAAACCTTCCTCCAGCCCCCTCAGAAAAAAAGCGGGCGTCATGGCTGAGCGGTTTTAAAGCACCAGACTGAAGCTCTGGTGTTTCTGATCAGCTAAGTGTTCGAGTCCCGGTCTTGACACTTGTATCCTTAAAGGAACGTTACAGAATTGGTAAGAAACAAAAATCGTGAAGATCACAGATTTACATAAAACTTACACGGTCTAAAGATGATGATAGTTGAAAACATCCCTTGCAATATTTCTGTCTGAAATGTCATAATTTGATGAGAAATAAATAATCTAACTTTGCGTTTGGAGTTTATCGCTCAGTGAGCGTTTTATTCATTTTTATTTTGGCATCGATGCAATGCAAGATTTGTAATCGGTTTTTCACTATTTTCTCGTGACCCAGATGGCCGATCGATCTCAAACTTCTACAGGTTTGTCAGTTTATGTATATGGTGGATTACATAAAGTGCTTACACTGCTAGCAACTGTTTTGTTAGCAACAACCAATTCTGTAATGTTCCTTTAAGCAACACACTTAAACATCCTCGATGCATCCTTGAGATGAGACGTAAAGTCAAAGGTCCTGTGTGTTGTGTTCATATTAAAGAACTCACTGAACTTATCGTAGAGAGAAGTGGCTCACAAGGATTAGGTCTCATACCAGCATACATGCACTTCAAAACGTAGATCCACAACATCTTGCAGAAAAAAAATACTAGACGCCCATCAGGTGCAGTAAACTGTTAGTGGCCGGTAGGTTCATGAATTAGTTAACATTCATGATCTGGAAATGACAAACACGATTCTTTATTCTGAAAACCGTTTTCTGATTTTTTTATTCCCATCTTGACCTTCTCGCTCCTGCTCCTCTTCACCCCGTCGCCCAGGAGTCTAAACGGCATCCCCGTCCTGGTAGAGCTACTGGGTAACCCCACCCCTGATGTCCACAAGTGTGCCTGCGGTGCCCTGAGGAATATCTCCTTTGGCAAGCCCAACGAGGAGAACAAAGTCGCCATCAAGAACGCTGGGGGAATCCCCGCCCTGATCAGGCTCCTGCGGACGACCAGAGATCCTGTGGTGAGTTTCAAAATACATTTCTGTTTTACCCCTCAGTAATTTCTTGTTGGCGTGTTGTGGCTGAGTGATCAAGTTCAACAGACCCAGGCTCTCCCGTCGATTTCACCAAACTCTTCCCAGTCTTAGGATTAATCTTAGGACTTGGGACGAGTCCCAGCCTTGTAACAGTAACTATAAGAATAATCCTAAGTTATATAGGATTTGAAGCATTGCATGGTGAGATATCAATATATATTTGGTTTGCGGTAACACCATGTGTGTATCTACTTGCCAGGTAGAGTCTGTTCTTATACAAACGCTTGCTTTATTCTACTACCGCGGAGTAGATGTTCGGGGGGTTCAGGAGACTTCTCAGTGTCAGTTCTGAAAAGAACTTTCCTAAGTTAGTCTGTATTATTGTTATTGTATTTCATGTCTGAAATATGAATTGAGGATTTTTTTTCTCTTTTTTTTCCACAGACCAAAGAACTAGTCACAGGAACCTTATGGAATCTTTCGTCATCCGAGGTGAGCCGCTTAAAATAAAATTAAAAGCTATTAAAGAAAAAACCAAGGTTGATTTGCTATGTCTTTCACTAACATTCTTTGACCAGGGCCCAATTTCATAGCGCTGCTAAGCACACAAATTTGCTTAGCATGAAATTTCTTCCTTGATGAAAACAGGATTACCAACCGAATTTCCACGTGATTTTCAGGTTAAGCAAACAACAGCTGAATACCAGTAACAAGCAGTGTGCAACAAATGGAAATTCGGTTGGTAATCTTCTTTTTATCAAAGAATAAATTTCTTGCTAAGCAAATTTGTCTGCTTAGCAGCTCTATGAAATTGGGCCCTGATGACAGTAGAGATTTTCTTTTGGGAAGAAATTCTTAAATTTTCTTAAATTATTTTACAAACAGCCTCTGAAGAAGCCCATTATAGATGACGGCTTGTCGGTCTTTGTCAATGATGTCATCATACCGGACTCTGGTTGGACGCCAGAGAATCCTGATAACAAGCTACCGACGGACTACGCCTGGACACCAGTGTACAGGAACACTACCGGCTGCTTAAGGTAAGAAACTAGTGGTTAGAGTGCCGAAGGCACTAGAAACTAACCTCTACAGCAGTTCAGAACTTTTCGTGTGCTCTCGGAACATTCCGGCACGGTTCGCGACAATCCCCCACGCAGCAGGTTTGGGGGGTTGTTACATAAGAGTGGACTAACCACTGGGACCTGGTTGTTTATATTTTCAGGTTTAAAAGATGCAAGCACTGCTTCAGACCTCTTTATTCAAGTACATTTGTAGCAGCAGGTTTGGGGAGTTGTTACATAAGAGTGGACTAACCACTGGGACCTGGTTGTTTATATTTTCATGTCTAAAAGATGCAAGCATATGCAAAATGACGTCATAAGGTCATTCTCGCTCGGGTATTCTCTGATGGGCCGAACCCCTGTGGAGTTAAGTATTTAGTGCCTTCCTTAGAGTGCAGGACTTGCAATCACAAGGTTGTGGGTTTGAATCCTACCGAGCTAATCGCTGATCTTACAATGTCTAGAAATAAGTACTGTATACCGCCCATATCTCATTGGGCCCTGACCCCCAATCAATGTTGGATCGTATTGCGTTGTCTGCGCTCAGCTGGGGTTAACATCATTGAGCGGGGGGGGGGGGGGGGGGGGGGGGGGTGGGTGAGGGTATGTTTATTGTTGCGTGCTAAAGCATTTTGGCTGGGATTGTAGTTAATAAGTCACAATTACGTGATTTGTGAAAATTCATAATCAAAGATGTTAAACCATCTTTGTTTGAGAGAGATTGCCAACTTGGTGTTAATATCCCCTAGGCTGATTAGTGAAAAAGTTGTAAGGCAGTGGACACTATTGGTAATTACTCAGAATAATTATTAGCATAAAACCTTACTTGGTAACGAGTAATGGGGAGAGGTTGATGGTACAAAAAAATTGTGAGAAACGGCTCCCTCCGAAGTGCCATAGTTTTCGAGAAAGAAGTAATTGTCCACGTATTTGATTTCAAGACCTCAGATTTAGAACTTGAGGTCTCGAAATCAACCATCTAAACGCACACAACTTCGTGTGACAAGGGTGTTTTTTTCTTTCATTATTATCTCGCAAGTTCGATAAGCGATTGAGCTCAAATTTTCACAGGTTTGTTATTTTATGCATATGCTGAGATACACCAACTGTGAAGGCTAGTCTTTGACAATTACCAGTAGTGTCCACTGCCTTTAACAAATTTTATGAATTCAAGCTTGGTTGGTCATTTGATTACTCGTTCAGACTGTTTCAAACTATGACTATACATGAGCTTTGTGAATTATTTTATTCCCTTTCTAATTTTCGTTTACAGAAATGTAAGCTCCAATGGCCCAGACGCCCGTAAGAAGATGAGGGACTGCATAGGATTAGTGGATGCCTTGATACATGTGGTCAAGTCTGCAATCGACACCAATAACATGGACAATAAGGTAAGGTCACTGCAGTGGAACATTAACCTTTAACCCCTCACTCTTGGTTAATAAAAAAAATAATAATAAAAAAATCAAAGTTTTATACAGCGCATGTATCTACCAAACAAGGTAGTCAAGACGCTGACTATATAAAAACGTTCAGATAGGTTATTGCAGTCATGAATTCTGAGATGAGACCATAGAGCTCTATATATTGACTAGAGAGCTAACACTCCGTTATACACGCACTAAGGTTTTGAAGCCATGTGGGCGCATCCATGTTTATGTACAAACCAATACTAAAGCTTGAATTTTTGTACGGCAATTGTACGGCTATTTGCATGATAGTGCGTTTGTTCTTTTCTATGTGCCACCGAAGCAAAAAAAATGCAGTAAATGTGAACGCACAATCTGCTGATCAGCGCACAAACTGCGAGCGTCATGTGCGTCATGATTAAAAGGCGCGTTTACTTTTTTTAGTACGGCAATCAAGTCCAAGTTACGGTTTTCGTAGCGCGGACGTACGAGTGGACAGTTGCGTATGTAAGCGCACACGCCGAATGTAAAATAATCGCGGCAATGTGTGTTCTCGTAAAATTCCGAATTCACGCAACACATCAAACATGTCTGCGCCCAGGGTGGCTTCAAAACGCAGATCAAGTTAGCGCTCTAGTCAATATATGTAGCTCTGTGGATGAGACCCAATTATGTAGCACCGTATATGGGTTTACAAGGTGCTACGGCGCATTAAGCAGCAAAAGCCAGGAACACGGGGGCGAACCCCTTCTCTTTTCGATAAGTGCACTGGGTTCTTTTACATGCGTTACACAACACATGAGACCAACGGCTTTACGTCACATCCGAAGGACGAAGCAATGGTTGAGTGTCTTGCTTAAGGACACAAGTGTCATGTCATTTACCAAAATCGGTTCTGATTTTTTTCCAAACCAGGTGGTTGAGAATGCGATGTGTATTATACGCAATCTCTCCTTCAAGATCTCCAATGAGGCCAACCATCCAGACGCCGTACCCGCTGCGCCCCTCCGCTCTGCCCCTTCCAAATATGGCCCTGCATCAACGGCACAGAAGAAACGTAAGTGCAGCTTAATGGAACACGTTGCCTTGGATCGGTCCAGTTGGTCTTTGAAAAGCGTTCTGTAACCGTTTGTTGTAAAATGTATATGGTTAGAAAGATATTGTAAAAGTAGAATACAATTATCTACACAAATATGCCTCAAAATTGCGTGGTTTCCTTTTTACCCTGTCGACTAACACGGTCGGCCATTTATGAGAGTCAAAATTTTGACTCCCATAAATGGCCGACCGTGATAGTTCGCGACGTAAAAGGAAAACCGTGCAAATTCGATTGATACTTGTGTGGATCATTATATTCTACTTCTAAAACATCTTTCTAACCAGATGCATTTCATAACAAATTGTTTCAAACGCTTTTAATAGACCAACTCGTCCGATCCAAGGCAACGTGTTCCTGCAGCTTTAAGAGTTAGGGTATATTTTGTATGACTCAAAAATCAATAGTCCACAGATAACAAGGTTTAAAGATAATGATGCTAGAAAGCTTCGCTTAAAGTATTACTTGCTGAGATGCTGTATTTTTTTTTGAAATTAGTAAAGCGTATTCACCAAAATATTTTTCAGTTCAGTGAGACAAAAATTATTATAGCATGCACAGATTTACGCGACTCTCCTATAAACATTGCTGTGTGGTTTTTCACTTTTTTGTATAATTTTTTTTTCTTCAAAAACATGTCGACTAATGCAGCTGAAACTTCTACAGGTAAATTATAGTACAAACATCCTTATTCACTGTGGGTAGGGATGCATGTTTTGGCCAACAACTTGATCTACAAAAGATTGCTTCTGTCAAACCCCTTGAGTGGCTTGGAATTGTTTCCATTTTAAAGTTTTGTTTTAGTCAGTATAATACTTGAGGTGTTTGGTTTTGTTCCTTCTGGTTATGGGGTTTTCATTATACAATTGTTGCACGCTGTGACGGGGTCCATGGCATTTTGTACACTTGAGGGGGAAAATGGTACCCGAGGCGAAGCTGAAGTGTACAAAACCCATGGACCCCAGTCACAGCGTGCAACAATTGTTTTGTTATACCTTTGTATAATTGTTATTCCTCTTCTCGAAGTTCTGTTGTCATCTTCAAACGTTATTACAACGGACTATTCATTGTTTGATAAGCAGACGAACAAGAAACAATTCCCTCGAACCCGCAGCTGTTTTGTACACAGCGCTGGAAATCGACCAACGCCGGGAACGATCAAGGTGATGCACACCGGTGTACATCACTTTTTATGTTACCCGGCCCGTCGAGCCATGTAACATGCGTATGTGTTGCACAGCACGTGATTGGTTCTCGACCAATCAAACTTCACAATTTGTACAGAGGTATAACAATGATCTTTGTTTGCCATTGCCCTATCTATTTATGTAAGTGATTTGGGGTTGAACAAAAAAAGTGACTAGAGCGGGATTTGAACCAATGACCTCTGAACTAACGAGCCGGCACTCTACCCACTGAGCTATCTACAATCCCGGCCATATCTCGTTGGACCCCCCTGCCCCCTTTCAATGTTGGTTCCAATTGCTGATTGTGTTCTGAGTTGTGTTCTGAGTTACAGTCAACATTGAGCGGGGGGCGGGGGACAAATGTTTTGAATGTGAATGGGAAGTGCACAGGGAATCGTTGTATACAACGTTAGGAAAGGGTGGCCCAAGCATTTTGGCCGGGATTGTAGCACCATGTTGGCAGTCTCCCTATTTTGTCAATATCTTTGCAAGTGTTTCCACAAAGTGTTGCCCACATCTGTTTGAATTTAGAAGGTGTCTCTGTGTTCAATTAAATTTTTTATAAATTCAGTTTATCAATTCTATCCAATTCAGCTGAATTAAGTTCACTGCACTCATACCACCTTGCCTCACTATAGGCAACTTCTAGTCGAATTCATGGCTTTGCCGACACTAAGCAAATAATCGGCGCTTATGAAAGGAGAGAATTCCACGCTTACGTCATCAAGTGATTTTCAAGAGTTAGCAGGGAATTTTTTGCCTGTGCACTTTATGTACTTCACGCTACTAGGCATTCCTCACTTTCACAGTTAGCGCATAAATTTCTGTTCGCCCTGTAAGCCAGGAATGATGATCGCTAGTGCAGAATTCAACAGCAGAGCAAGCCATGAAATCGGGCCAATGTTGTTCAGTGGCAAATTGCTAGTTGCACCATCAATACAGTATAAAGTGTTGCTGCCCCTGGAACTGTCTTCAAGTTATTATTTTTTTTTAACAAACTGCATTGCATGCCTTGTTAATATAATTTTATTTTGGTTGAGACAAACTGTAGTTTTCTCTTACAACAAATAAATTAACTTGCTGCATGAAAACCTAGCCCACTGCAGCATTAAGAAAGTTTCCGAAATAGCAAGTAACCTTGACTGATTCGGAGTCCATAAACAGGACATTTGAAACAGAGCCTTATTTTAATATAACACATTATGCACAGAGTGTCTGGTGATTTCGGTCACTAATACTTTGAGTCCATAAATGGGCATTGGAAAGGGTGTTTACATCATGCATACGCCTCTCTTAATATTTATGCATGAGCACGTCACACTTCTAACCCCAAAACGAGGCTATAGGCGCAGCCACTGCAAGTGGTGGCGGACAGGCGCCTATGGCCTCATTTTGGGTATTAAAGAGTTGTGACGTCATGCATGAGTACTATTAAGAGACGCGTATAGACTGCCTGGCGAGTTCCATTGATTAATTAAAAATCCTTAATTGGGTTTTATAACCCTAGTCTTAACTTCCATTTTGAGTGAGCCAGCATCCATGGGGGAGGTTTGTTTTTGAATCCAGTAACTTAGCAGTGAATGGACCCATTGCATAGATACTGCAGTCGGTGTTGATGATTGCAATGGGTCCATACTTGAGCAATTTTTTATTTTGGTAGAAGGTGTTGTGAAGCTCATGGAGTGAATTTTGTTTGTTTGTTTGTTCCCCCCCCCCCCCCTCCCCCAACCCACCATCATGGTTTCCCTGCGTGTTCATAAATCACAGCTAAAGGTCCCACGGGTTGTTTTGGAGGTAAGAGAGCACATCACGTCAAACACTTCTGTCTCTCTCTCTCTCTTTTTCCACCACATTCATGCTTTTCTGAGGTTCGAAACTCGTAACTTACCCATGCGAACCCATGAGAACGATTCGCTTAGCTCTTCTGGTCCACAAGTTATTCATAATTTATTCTAATGTATTCATTTATGCAGCAGCTTTTTAACCAATCACAATTCATCATCATTGCTATTACCTCATTGCCATTGCATCATATAATAATATACATGGTTTTGGTTAACAGAGAAACATTTACTAGAGTGGAACTTGAAGTAAAGACCTCGAGTTTAGAGAACATAAATTTAGGTCAGCCCTTGTATCGAACTGTTTGGTACTGTTTAGATGAGCAGCTGATTTCCTGGGCTCAATGGACCGTTCCGGCTTTCCACTAAGCTCCCCCCACCGCGCACGTGAGCAAGACTTGATACGAGCACTCCCAATGAAATTCTGCACGATTCTGCCGCGCGTGCCAAATATATGCGCACGCATGACCGAGTTTGTCCGACCACATTCATTGCTGTGATTGGTCAAATGTGTGAACGCGCACAGTTTGATTGACAGGCTGGATCGGTCCATTTCGTAAAGCCTGTAAGCCCAAAAACTTGCTAAGCGCAGCCAAAAGTTCATAAAGTTTACCTTGTGATGAC
The DNA here is from genome assembly GCF_902459465.1 of Asterias rubens. Taxonomy (NCBI): domain Eukaryota; kingdom Metazoa; phylum Echinodermata; class Asteroidea; order Forcipulatida; family Asteriidae; genus Asterias; species Asterias rubens. The sequence goes on from NC_047075.1 coordinate 2,786,931, forward strand.
TGGTGCCCCCAAAATCTTTCGCGTAGCATATAAATGAGCTTAGCAGTATTTTCTGCTTAACGGCCTTATGACATCCGCCCCTGGTCTTTTGTTGTCTTCCTGCTGAATTATTGACATTGTTGTCAAACTATGATTCCGGTTTTAAAGCCATTTTGTTCTAAATGTTTTTTCTTTCTTTCTGGAAATGGGTTCTTTTTATTTTGGTCTGCGTTATCAAGGGTCAGCCAGCTGTCATTTAATATTAATATAATTATTATCATGTGCATTAAAAACAGCTTCATTAAAGCATCCTTAAGTAGTGTTTATCCTGGAGTTTTCAAGAAACTTGTCGTTTAAGTACAGGAGTAAGTAATTGAGTACATTCATTCCAATCCTCTAGTATTCAAGAGACTCGCAAAGGGATGGTACATCATTGGTGTTTAAAAAAAGTACATATATTCCAATCCTCTAGTTTCAATTACCATATCATAAAACGATGGTACATCATTGGTTTTGGGAAGAGTACATACATGTACGTTCCGATATTCTAGCTTTCAAGAAACCTATATCATAGAGCAATGGTACATCATCGGTGTTCAATCCACATTTTATTTAATAGGTTATAATAAAACTAACATAAATAATTTTAAAAAGGCTAACAAATAAGGCAAGTGAAACTAAAAAAAATGACACAAATTGTTTATTAGTGATACTTTCGTACACGGCATATATAAGCTTTTAAAATTGCTATAATAATGATAAATTGCTGCAAACCATACCTTGAAACATGGAGCTAATTTTGTTGTTAATGATAACTGCTCATGATTGTGCAAAAAAATAGTTTGATGGCCTGATGTTTCGACCCGAGCAAAGTCTTTCTCAAAGGCTAGCAGAGTTTTTCAAGGAGACTAAAACATTTGCATTTATACCATAGGGCCTTAAGTTTGCACTAGCTTATTCTATTTGCTCAAAAATGTATATGACATCATTGATCAGCATAAGAGTTAATATACTGGAACATTTTGCAGTTTTTTAAGTTTTTTTTTTTAAATTGTTCTAAAAAAAGTTCTGAACATGCACATATTTATCCATTTATTTATTCATGTAAAATGTCTCCACTAAAGCTGATGATAATTCTCTTGCAAGTCATAAATAACTCATTAATCTTCTTCAATACTTACATGTACTTGTAACATTGACAGCTATTAGCATAAAGAATTATCCATGATCTTTTATTATATGTTATTTTGCATACAAGTCTTTGGTGGAATTTGAATCACATTTTTAAAGTTATTCATGTATTCATGAGTATTTGCTAATTATTCATAGCCGATGACACCTCTGGATGCTTCGGAGGGAACAAGAAGAAGAAAATGGAAGGTACGACCACACCGGGAAGGCCAGCAACGTCAACGTTACCGTAAGTTAATGTGATTAAACGTTCTTCACATTTATGTTAACCCTGTCCTTAATATCAGAGGCAACTTTAGTCGACTGCAGAAATGTTTGCAGCTGTGATGCACGCTACACACAGACTCGATATTCTTCCTACTTTAATCTGATTTTCAATTTATTTGTTTCATCTTTATTTTTGACAGCAGAAGAATACTATTTTTAAATAATCTGAATAACCTTTTGATGTATCAAAAGTTGGTCAGCCGTATTCATATGGGATTTGAGGCATAGCATGGTGAGGTATTAATGTATATTCAGTTTGCGCTAAAACAATATCTACTTTAAAACAATATCTGCTCTAGTCTCCTGACGACTAGAGCAAGCTAGTCGAAACGTTGAGACCAATTTCAGAACTGACTCCACGGCAGTACAGTTAATTACGATCCTATAAGCTAAAGTAGTAGTCCAGTCTAATTTCTATACCATCCGCCCTGGTAATAGTTGAAAAGCAGGACAGTTCTTTTCAGAACTGAGAAGTCTCCCGAACCTCCGATTATCTACTCCACGGCAGTAGAATAAAGCAAGACAGTTCCCTAAGAACAACTCTACCTGGCAAGTAGATACGCACATGGTGTTACTGCAAACCAAATATACATTGATACCTCACCATGCAATGCCTCAAATCCTATATAATATCTACTTTGCTGTGCCGATTATGCTCTTGAGAACTTTCTTGCTATTTATTCTACGGACACCGAGTAGATTTCAAAATTGGGGGGGGGGGGGGGGGGGGGACTTCTTAGTTCTAAAAGTACTCGTTCACAATCCCCATTAATTATTAGCTACTACATTTGTACCTGGGTGGAAGGTTGGAAATCGGCCGGGACTACTACTTTCACTTAGTGGATTTAGGGACTTTTGTTTGTAACTTCACTGCCGGGGAGTGAGTTCTTAAAGGAACACGTTGCCTTGGATCGGTCGAGTTGGTCTTTGAAAAGCGCTTGTAACCGTTTGTTATAAAATGCATATATGGAGAAAGATGTTGTAAAAGTAGAATACAATGATCCACACAAACATGCCTCGAAATTGCACGGTTGTCCTTTTACCTGGTCGACTAAAACGGTCGGCCATTTATGGGAGTCAATTTTTTTACTCCCATAAATGGCCGACCGTGTTAGTTCGCACAATAAAGGGAAAACCACGCAATTTCGAGGCAAATTTGTGTGGATCATTGTATTCTACTTTTAAAAAATCTTTCCAACCATATGTATTTTATACAAAACAAACGGTTACAAACGCTTTTTGTAGACCAACTCGTCCGATCCAAGGCAACGTGTTCCTTTAAGTGGACATTGTGGATTATTGTTTGAAATGACATTTTTGGTTCAAATCCCACTGTTGTCTATTGTTTGTTCAACCTCAAAAATCAATAAGCATTATTCTCTGATTTTCTTCATCAACCAGGAGGGGTGCAACCTGGGATCCTAACATGGCCATCCCGGATCGCAAGTACCCCCCTAAGGGTGTAGAGCTTCTCTTTGCCCACGAGATGGTCCGACCCTACCTGACGCTCCTCTCGGAGTGCTCCAACCACGTCACGCTTGAAGCCACCACTGGTACCCTGCAGAATATGGCATCTGGAGAGTGGGTGGTGAGTACCAGGCATTATTCTTGTTTTTACGACGCTTTAATTTTCTTCCCCCAAGAAGTGATAAAATGAAAGTTGAAATGCGTTCGGTGCAACTTTGAACGTGGCTGGAAACTGATCACTTTAGGGGATGCAATTTCTCTTTTTAAGTAGTCAAGTTAAAGACCACAATGGATCCGTTTTATTTTAAAAAACCCAACTACATCTAAAAGAAATAACAATAATAATAATAACAAATAAAATAAATTAAAATTGCAGAGTGGGGCTTTCAAAACCAAAGATAAATGTATGAAAGCAGGCTTCGTACCCGCAAGCTTTCGCTCTCGCATGTTTTCACGATTTGCGCTCAAAGTTCTTTTTTTTTTTCAACAGCCTATCTCATCCCTAATACAACTGAGCTAGCCATATGTTAGTGGTATTCCTAGGTTTGTCAATATCTTTGTTCAGGGGTTGCTTGAAAATCTCAAGATCTTTTACTAGAACGTGATTTGAGCTGCGGGATTTGCATTTTTACCTGTGAAAGTAATAAATAAAATTAATGTAATGAAATAGGCCTGGGATAAATAATAATAGTAATAAAGACATTTATAATGCGCAAAAACTGATGGAGAATGAGGAGAGAAGCGATGTATTTAGGCGAGCTGAAAGGTGAAGAGAAGGACTTTGTATGCAAGTCACTGTTCAACTGGTACCTAGTGAAAGCTTCTAAGGACGGTTGACAATAATTGTTTCTAAATGCCATTTTTCTGTGTTGGTTTGTTGTCCACAGTGGGCGCTATACATCCGAGCCCAGGTACGGAAGGAGAAGGGTCTGCCGGTCCTGGTGGAACTCCTAAGGATGGAGAACGACAAGATTGTCTCGGCCGTAGCCAGGGCTCTACGCAACCTCTCACTGGACTCCAGAAATAAAGAACTCATCGGTAAGATCAAGGGCTCCAGTGAACCTGACTCAAGTTCTGGGTCAAATTTTCTGGTTGCTTTTTGTTTAAGAGGAAAATAGTGAGTTAAAGTAAGGTAACATTTGGGATGGGGCGAGGGGCATACACTCCGTCCCCATATTGGTCTTACCAAACTAACACCCTGACTCGTCTCCATTTGATCTTGCAGGGAAGTACGCCATGCGGGACCTGGTGTTCAGGTTGCCTAGCGGCTCGGTTGCGGCAGACAACAAGCAGCTGTCAACAGACAGCCTGACTGCGGTGCTGAGTGCCCTACAGGAGCTCATCAACAAGAACGCAGAGAACTCAAAGTAAGTCGAAGGTCAAGGGGTGTTATTTCGAAAAAGGGGTTCAATAAAGATCACGGAGTGAAATATACAGATGCCAATCTTTTAGATTTTTTTTTTTTGACACCTGGGGTTCAGTTTAATAGAACTGCTGAAGGGCGAAGTGTACCTTTTGTTTTTTTAAACGTTCAGTTGTTTTAATCACATTAAATGTACATGTATACAATAAAATTAACCTAGAGGGCATTTGGATTTACACTTGAGCAGAAATTAGCAGATATACCACAAACAAAAAAGAAAACTATTCTCTTATTATATTCCGCTTTCGTCTTCTTAACTTATAAAACTTTATTTCATGAACTTCTCAGATCTCTCCGGGATGCCAGTGGAATCGAGAAGTTGGTGTCGATCACTAAATCTCGCAACAAGTACTCTCAAACAATCGTCAAGTGTGCCTATCAGGTAAGTTTTTTATTTCTTTGTTTTTTTTGTTATGGCAACTGGTCCTGTTCTGTTTTGATTTTGTAATTATTTAGAATAATTTATTGAGCTTATAATGCGCTCACTCCAGGACCAGCCTGTTCGAGAGAGCATAACATAATCACAGTTCTTGTGATACACCTGTTTGTCTAACTGTATGCAGTTGAGGGTGATAGTTTAAAGATGCTGTGTCAGATTTTTGGCCGATTTGACCCAAATTTTGATGGGCGTCGAGAAAGTTACAAGTGTTCATTTGAACCATTGCTCGAAAAGTCCCCCAATTATTAGTAGCAGTGAAATAAAGTGCTCAAAATTAGTTTTTGTCAGGATCCCGACAATATATCACGGGACCAATTCTTATGTGTTTTATAAGAAACGTTTTAAATTTTTTTCATGGTTCCTGACCATTAAAAGTCAAAGTTAAGCTTTTTTTCGTTCCTGACCATTAAAAGTCAAAGTTAAACTTTTTTTCGTTAGAGCGGGTGATACTCTTTGAAATAACATTCACTCAAAAAAATCTATTTGTTAATGTTTTGGGCCAAAATTCTGACATAGCATCGTTAAAAACATGGTTCAGTATTGCTATTCCTCCAATCGTCATGGAACCCTGAGCATTTTTGAATATTCATGTGTGTAAATCCCTCCAATCAACATTTAGCCCACAGTTTTTATGAATATTCATTTTTTTTAATCCCTCCACTCACCATGTAGCCCTGAGTTTTTATGAAAATTCATGCATTTGAATCCCTTCAATCGTATTGTAGCCCTAAGTTTTAATGAATATTCATGTGTTTAAATCCCTCCAATCAGTGCATAGCCCTGAATGTTTATGAATATTCATGTATTTGAATCCCTCCAATCATCGAAACATGTAGCCCTGAGCTTGAATGCATATTTCTGATCATTCATGAACATTCTCGTTTTGAATCCTTCCAGGTTCTGAACACCATGTGGGGTTTCAAGGACCTACGTGCCCTGTACAAGCAGGACGGCTGGGACGAGCAGCACTTCAACCCGGGCATCTGGACAACCACAAAGTCACCCAGTAAGAGCAACACCTTGCCGCCGGGGGGCAGGACGACAAGCCCCGCCCCAGTTAGGTCAGCATCGACGCCTGCTGCACCAGGTAAGGGAATAAGAGGTTCTAAGCTATTGAGGGTGACAAAGCACCATATACGATAACTGAGTTTTTTTCCAGGGTCCAAATGTCATGCCATATACTTCTCAAAATCTAACTGGCAAATGGCTTACTCTCTGTCTATCATTAAGTTGTCAAGTATTGTAAGTTTTTCCCGACAAAAAAAGAAAATGTACCCCCGAACGAAGTAATTGACAAAATAGGGACACCGCCAACATAGGGCTAGATAGCTCAGTTGGTAGAGCGCCGGCACGTTAATCCGGAGGTCGTTTGTTTGAATTCCACTCCAGTCAATTCTTTGTTCATCCCCCCCCCCCCCCCCCCCCCCGCCCCCAAAAATGTTTCAACTTGATTAATTATCTTTGTTTGATGAACCACTAAACAGGCCAACGGATCGATTACCAAGCCTCCACGCTGCCCGTCAAGTCCGGCCCTCCTAAGGACGAGGGAGCCCCACCCGGGTACAACTCGTACGATAGACGTCAGAACGACACCCTAGGGAGGCCGGACCCGTACTCCTACAGGGACCCAGGTAAGCTATACATCAACTACTCCTAAAAGTAGATTTGCACAACAAAACTTTGCTTACCAGAATAAGCAGGCATGCAATTTTTCAGAGGATCAGCTGATTTCCTTCTTTTTTTTTTTCTTTTTTTTTTTTTTATATTATAACTGTGCCCTTGGAAACTGAAAAAAACTGTACAAAAGTTCAATTGTGATCGGCCATTTTCCTTTTTTTTAAATTTTTTATTAGAAAGTTGCATGTAGCCAAACTACCATGCAACATACTCTAAGTACAGTTTGTGACTGGTAACCTGCTGCATTTCTGCTTAGCAGACAATTAAGTAGGATTTGAAACTTTGCATGGTGGTGAGATACGATATGGAAAGGTTTGCGGTAACACCATATAATAATGACTATCTCCCAATGAGTTAGGGTGGTTCTGAAAAGAACTCACTGATTGGATCAGTATGCTCCGATCGTCAATTATTAAGCATTATTTTCTGCTTGAGCATAGAGCTGTTACAAACAGCAAAATATTGCTTGACATCTTTGTGCTCAGCCAAAATTAGCAAGATACCAGCCATGAATTGAATATGTGACACTGTATTTTGGCTGGTAATTTTATTCATTCTGATAAGCGTTATTCTGATAAGTGCGGATACTGGTCTTGGACAGTTATGTTGTCCAAGTCCTTTGAAAAAAAACTTTTTTTAGACAAAGGAGTGTCTACCCTCTAGAGTTTAAGAAGGGTAGATAGTTGAGTGGCTAGGTCCATCTTGCATGGCGGCTGATTTGCAACGCTTGATTAGATTTTGATTTCCTACTTTTTGTTTCTTTTTCTTTCTGTTAATTGCATCTTAGTCAAAATAATTATTAGCATTAAACCTTACTTGGTAGCGAGTAATGGGGAGAGGTTGGTGTGAGAATTGGCTCCCTCTGAAATGACGTAGTTTTCGAGAAAGAAGTAATTTTCCACAAATTTGATTTTGAGACCTCAAGTTTAGAATTTGAGGTCACGAAATCAAGCATCTGAATGCGCACAACTTTGTGTGACAAGGGTGTTTTTTTCTTTCGTTATATTCTTAAAACTTTGACCACTAATTGAGTTCAAATTTTCACAGGTTTGTTATTTTATGCATACAGTATGTTGAGATACACCAAGTGAAAAGACTGGTCTTTGACAATTACCAATAGTGTCCAGTGTCTTTAAGAGTAAGCAAATTTGTGCTAACTGTAGCAGAAAAATTTGCTGAAGCATAAAGCGTACTTCATACATTTACATTTGTAGTTACCAAGAAAATTATTAAACCAGAATGTGCATTCACCATGGATATTGCAAGCAAAGAAAAAACTTGCTTAGCAGAGACAGGTTACCAACCAAAATTACTATTGAGTTTGAATAGCTCACTAGTTGTACACCAGATATCATGTGCTTGCTGAATAGCATACAATGAGAACTTGAAGCACTTTGGCTGGTAACCTTTATTGCTAAGCAGATTCGTTGGGCTTAACAGCTTTACAAATCAAATCTTTTTAGTTCCTCCCATAGAAAGTTAGTTCCTTTCTGGTCTCAATAAAATCAAATTGTAACCTCTCCCATTATCTTTGCACTCTTTTATGAGAAAATAAAAAGAAGGTTAACTTATTTTTCTTTCTAACCACTAACGATTTCTTAACAAATGGCTACTTGCATGTTTAGAGCCCCAGGCTGCCGCTAGACCAGATGAACAGCATGAGGAAAGATACGTTGGCCAACCGTACGCTAGAGAATCTATGTCGGCCTATAGTGACGAAGGTAGCTTATTAACTTCAGTTTAAAAAATGGCGCCCTGCAGTCAAAAAATAGTATTTAATGTTCTGACCCCTCAATGTATTTTCCTAATGCTAACCCTAACCCTAAACCAAACCCAAGTCCCAAACCCGACCCGAACCCTAAAGCAGAACCCCTATTAAAGCCAAGCCTAACCACAAACCCAACCTAAAACCCAAGGCCAACCCTAAGCCCACCGCTAACACAACCCAAAACCCAAAACCTTACCCTAGCCCAACCCTAAACCCAATCGTAACCCAACCCAAAACCCAACCCTTATACCCAACCCTAAACCCTACCCTAACCCAACCCCAAACCTAACCTCAAATCCAACCCTAATTCCAACCCTCAACACATTTCTCAGCTTACTGAGGGTTTGTGTCTCTTTTGTGAACGCGTTGACCACTGATGCGGTTGGTACCCGCTGTCTCTTTGCTAAACTTGGATTGATTTGACGTTCTAGTGAAAATACTCGACAGTGTTTTTGCTATTTCTTAAGCAAGTAGACACTGTATTCAGCTCTTTAAAGTACTGGACACTATTGGTAATTGTCAAAGACTAGTGTATCTCAACGTGCATAAAATAACAAACATGTGAAAATTTGAGCTCGATTAGTCAGCGGAGTTTTGAGATATTAATGAAAGAAAAAAACACCCTCGTCACACGAAGTTGTGTGCATTCAGATGCTTGATTTCGAGACCTCAAATTCTAAACTTGAGGTCTCAAAATCAAATTCGTGGAAAATTACTTGTTTCTCGAAAACTACGTTACTTCAGAGGGAGCCGTTTCTCACAATGTTATACTATCAACCTCTCCCCATTACTCGTCACCAAGTTAGGTTTTATGCTGATAATTATTTTGAGTAATTACCAATAGTGTCCACGGCCTTTAATAGCCTGTAAAATATTAACCAAACTCTTTATTGTCGTGCATGCACATTTAATTTGCCTGTGCCCTTTTGTTTTGCATCTAACCATTAGTTGTTGTGTTTGTTTTCTATTTTAACATCCTATTATTTTGTGTGTATGCGTTACGCGCTTTTGGCATGCCTGTGTAGATCTGAAAGGTACTGCCATGGTTACTAACGATGACATGCTGGCGCCGTTAACCGAGCATCCCGGCAACCGTGAATCTGTTTCGCAGTACAGCGAGGAAGGTACTTATGGTTCCAGCAAAAATACCAAATCCCCTAACCCCCAAGTCCATAAACTCGCCCTTTTGGGGTATACAGTTCTACCCAGATTTCTATGATGGCTGTGTATAGGGATTAATTCATAATAGTGTGGTCTACTTCACTCTACTTACCTGTAGAGCGAATACTACAATTGCATTGTTCCCTATGCCGGCAGGCAAAAAGCTAAGAGTTTTACACACAATAGCGTCCTCAAGAGTCCTTTCCCCGACGCCCTGGGAACACAATACACTCCACACTGCCTGCTGTTATGTAGTGTTCTGAAGGGTAGAGTAACTTGGTCTTTTTTACAACATATATTATGGATTTCACCATAAGATGTGTGTTGGTCTAGCGCCTTTGACCCACAAAACCTTTTTTAGTGGTTAAAAAGGGATCACTCTTCAGCCAATGCCCCGGTCTACAAGTAGCATTTACTCTAAATAACCCTTCACAGCAACCAATCTCCACGTCCAGACTTTCCTAAAAGTAATATTAAACAAATCACGAAATAATCGTACTCAATAATCAACACAATTGGGTGGCATGGTTGGCGTGTGCGTAAAGCGCTCGCCTCTCACCAAGGTGACCCCGGTTCGATTCCCGGCCAGGGCCATACATTATGTGAGTTGAGTTGTGCGTTTTTTCTTTGCCACAAGGGATTTCCAGACCATCCGGTTTTCCTCCCTCGGGACAAATCAAACACTTTTGATCTTGCTCCGTGGTCATAATGAGTTGATGTGGCTGGCAGCCAGAGGCGCCCTTGAATGCCTGCTTCTCAAACATGTTGTAGCCGCGTCCTTCGCAATTCAGCTCTAAGCTGCGAGTAAGGATGATTAGCCCCCCAAATTACTATAAATTATATAAAGAAATAAATTCTTATTTATGATTCTTTGCTTTCGGTAAGCAGAGCCGTGAAATTGGGCCAAGTCTTTTCCGAAATTGGGCCCATGTTCAATGCTCAACAGCCTGTTTTACCCTTTTCAATTAACAAAATGCTGTGGTGTTCTTTTCATTTTTGTTATTAACTTAATAACCCAAACCATTTTAGAATGTAGTCTTGTTAACCAGCCGCTTTTTCTCTCCTCGTTTTCTCTCTCTGTTGTTTGCATGCATGCTTGCTTTTGCTTGCTCGTGTAGCCTCCTCGTTTGTGCCTGAACGGCAGGACCACATGCCACAAAGTTTTACGTCGCCTCAAAGTTTTACGTCGCCACAGAGTCGAGATTCTGTGTCTGCTTATAGTGAAGAAGGTAGATGCTAGCTTTGTTTGGAGTAATTGCTTTGTTGTGTGATTTTGTCTGCTTGGATTATTATTTGTTAACGTTTTATGCTTTGAAGTGTGTTTGAAAATAATTGTACATTATTGAACATTATTTGGGACTGACGTGTGATAATTTCTGTCAGGCCTGGAATTTCAACTTAAAGGGAAGGTACACCTTTGGTTATTGTCAAAGACCAGTCTTCTCATTTGGTGTATCCCATAATAAGCATAAAATAACAAGCCTGTGAAAATTTGGGCTCAATTGGTCATCGAATTTGCGAGAAAAATTATGAGAGTAAGACACCCTTGTTGGACGAATTTGTGTGCTTTCAGATAAGAATTTTTTATTTTAGCGAGAAATTACCTCTTTCTCAATATTTAAGTTGCTTCAGAGGGAGCCGTTTCTCACAATGTTTTATACTATCGACAGCTCTCCAATGCTCATTACCAAGTCAGTTTTTCAGTTAATATTTGTTTTGAGTAATTACAAACGTGTACCTTCCCTTTAAAAGAGAAAGACCATTTTCATTCTGCAAAGGGCACTTTCGTTGGAAATCTTTAAAGTCTTTGAGAACATTTTGAAGGGGGCGCTGAGGCAAAGACCAGGGCAACAGAAGCCTGTGTAACTCTAGGCCAGTTCTGTGTACTTGAGTGCTTTCTAGCCTTTTGTCAAGGCCTTCGTGGCATTGCTGAGTAGCCACAAAGCGACTTGAACCAGAGGCTACATGTGCGAGTGGTGAAGCCACAGGGGCTTTTTCCAACTTGTTCAACTTGGGGCGACAGACATTAACCTATTATGCAGTGCGATTGGTTTAACTGTTCTGCACTTCTCTTATTTGTGTACAAATTACCAATATTTTGGGTTTGATTTGTTATGAATAATTTAACAACAATAAATTGCAAAATCAAGCTGGAAAAGGCATCTGCCTTTCGCGACACTTTGGGGCTACACAGCTTTGTCTGATAATAAGAATAACTTGTGGCTACTTATATGGCGCACATGTCCGTCACTCAGTGACGCTCCTGGCGCTGTAACATACAGTATTTCCTGCCAGATGTAGGACAATGTTTTTGAATTATGAGACCTAATCCTTAGATAGCACCATGTGAGGTGCTTTGGCGCTAATTGCTGCCGATCAAAGCAACAATCCATAGGTGTACATGTACAAATGTGTACCTTCTCTTTAAAGCCATTGGACCCTTTCGGTACAGAAAAGTAAAATAAAAGTTCACAGATTTACAAATAATTTACAGGGTTTACAGAAGGTAATGGGTGAAAGACTTCTCTTGAAATATTAGTCCATGAAATGCTTTACTTTTTGAGAAAACAGTAAAACAATATAAATTCTTGTTAGCGAGAATTACGGATTTATTTTAAACACATGTCATGACACGGCGAAACGCGCGGAAACAAGAGTGGGTTTTCCCCGTTATTTTCTCCCGACTCCGATGACCGATTGAGCCTAAATTTTCACAGGTTTGTTGTTTTATATATAAGTTGTGATACACGAAGTGTGGGGCTTGGACAATACTGTTTACAGAAAGTGTATAATGGCTTTAAGTAATCATTGGTTAGCTCGGTAGGACCTGAACCCGAAACTGTGTGATTGCAAGTCATGCAGTCTTACCACTGGACCATAGCGACCAACATTATATGTATATTTATCTTCCTCTAATTTGTAGCTCCGTCTGAGAGGTCGCGTGACGACATACCGATGAGGGAGCTCAACTATGCATCTCTGGATCACGGCAATGCGAATGACTCCGCTGGGCGTAGAGGTCCCCCAGTGGGAGGGGTGGCAGTGTTCGGAAGAGTAAGTATGTTTCAAAGATTTGTGTAGGGCTGGAGGCTGTGCCTAATGCAGGAGGAATTATGCATTTCAGAAAAAAAGTTAAAGTAGTGAAAATTGAAATATCGTGTAATTTGAAACATTGAGTTGAAACATTTGAGTCTCTGAAAAATTTGAGTCATTGAAAGATGGAGTTGTTTTAAAAAGTGAGTTGAAATGTTTGAGTCATAATACAAGAATAAGATTGTGTTTTTTTTTTAAACATTGAGATATTAATGTTTGAGCCAATGAAAGATTGCGTTTCAAAAAAAAATGAGTTGTTTGAAACATAGAGTTTGAGTCATTGAAAGTTTGAGTTTTTAGAAACATTGACTTAGTGGAGTTATTGGAAGATTAAGTTTTTTGAAACCTCAATTTAAAACAGCCTGACTAGTTGGACAGAACTTTTGACTGGTCCATGGGTGTTTTTACTGGAATTTGACCAGCAGACCACTATTAAGGGAGAACAATACTTAAACTTTGTATTTGTTTACATCTTCATTTCCAATGGTTGTGTTGTCTGTGTTGTATATTAAGTAATTCTTATGATTGTAACTAATTCTTCATCCACATTCCATTAATAATAATAATTAACCGTTCTTATATAGCTCATAACACATAGAAATCAAACATGTCCCTAAGCGCTCTTGAGAAAAACACAACAGAAAAAAAAGACAAGATGTACTGGGTAACAAACAAAATGGATGAATTAAATGTTAAATAATAAGTGTGTCTTTAAAGCAATCTTAAACTTAACAATGGAGTCAATGTTTTTTAGATGTTTTTATATGTTCCATTTGACTGTACAAAGGATTATTTCATTTCACTGCAGTTAGGCAAAAGAGAGGCATAATTCATAGTTTTATTCAAATATAGGACTGTAGATAGAAGCCAGTAAAAGTATGTAGTGATTAAACTTTAACAACTTAAAAACTTATGTATATAAGTTCTGTAGTGGTTGAACTTAATACTTTTAATAACTTAATAATGTTTGCTCCCCCATCTTCTTCACATTTCCAGCAGGGATCTCAGCCACAGAGGGATAACGTCGTCTACGCCCAAGTCAACAAAGACCGCACCAAGACTGACTCCGTACTCCTCGACTCTGGTGGCCCGGCCGGCGATTCTTGGGTCTGAGACAGAAAGCTGACGCCAAGAATAGCAATAATGAAATATTTTGTACTATTTTTTCTTCTTTTTTTTACTTCTTCGTTTTGGGGGTCTTTCATGCCTGGAATTTAACCTTTCAAAGGGCAAGGCGATTGTCATTTTGCAAAGGGCACTTCTATTGGAAAGTCTTAAAGTCAATGGGGAACTTTTGAAGGGGCACCAAGGCCAAGACCAGGGGCAACGGAGGCCGTGCCCCCCGTTGCCTGCGTGTAATTCCAAGCCTGGTGTTTATTTCTTTAAAGATTAGGTTTTGTTGATTAACTTGACGTTTGTATAGTTGAGGGATCGTTGGTTATCCCTTTTGGGGGGTTTACTTTTTGTTTTCACTGAAACGCAAACATTATTGTCAGTTGAAGTTTTTTTGGATTACCCGCTTAGAAGCTTTTTTGTTTTTCGTTTCACTGCTCAAAACTCATTCATGTTTTTTAAAATTGTTAATAGATTTTTGACAGATTTTGTTTTCAATAGATAGTGTAACTTGCCCAGCTTTCAAGTTTGAAGTCCCAGTCCCAGGCATACAGAATGCAGAGACCATTGATCTGCAGAATAAAATGATTCATGCTAGCGTACAGAATGTAAAGAGGCAGTTGTGTGTGGAATGCAGATTGCATTTAAAGGTACTGGATGAAGCCCAAATGGGCATTGGGCAATCTGTACAGTAAAAAAAACCTAGGCCGACCAGCATATAGAATGCAGTGAACCGTTTAAGCATTAAGGCCCGGTCCCACTGCAGCGATAACAAGAACGATAACGATCACGACACAAAGAGAACGTGTTCTATTGGTTGAGTTGCTCCACGCAGAATACGCACACGCTCATTCAACCACGAGAATGCGTTCTCTTGGCATTGTTATTGTTATCGTTCTCGTTATCGCTGCAGTGGGACCGGGCCTTTAGAATGTCAGAAGTGTAAAATAAGCCAGGGAGATTAAGCCAGGGCAGGCATACAGAATGCAGTGAATCTCTTGGCATATAGAATGAAGCAATCATTGAGCAAATTTGTACCGAATGCAGAACTGACATACAGAATGCAGTACAAGGCTCTTGGCTTGCATAACAGATTGCTACTGGATTCTTACCAGCATTCTTAATGTACTCAAACTCCATGACTGGTGTACGGAATAATGCAATATGCCTCGGGAAGGCATACAGAAACTGGTCAACAGAATACGTTGAGCACCAGGTCTGTCTACAGAATGATTTTTGCTTTGAACTAACACACTTGTACAGACATAAGAACTAGACTTGCAAACTAATTGCTATAGGTTTCTTACCAGCATTCTTAATGTACTCAAACTCTACGGCTTGTGTACAGCATATTACAAAACAGAGCTACCCAATTCAGCAGAAAGTTCCCTGCAAATTAAAAAAATCTTTCAATGCTCTGATGAACAACTTTGAAAAGTCTCCCTGTTCATGGTAACTCTGTTGTCTTATATTTTGCATGTATCTCCCTGATTTGATACCAACTTTGCTGCACTAAATGTCTATTCCAATGTGTGTCAAAATACAACCACAAAACAAAAGTACATGCTTTAACTGCAGGAATGCGAACAACAAATCAGTTTATAAAAAATGGTCTCAGTTTCAATTTTGTTTTCTTAAAAAGTTTTTCAAAAATAGTGGATCATTAGTTTTTCAAACATAGTGGAGTATGGAACTTGGTCATATCCGAGTGTGTGTGGCTCCATTGCATGAACTGCATGTACAGAACAAAAACAAAACAACAACAAAATACATGGGTTTGAAAGTGATCAAAAGAAATGATTAAATTGATTGTTCTTTTGATACAAAGTCAAATTTTATGTTCATAAATCATATTTTGAAAAAGTTAAATTCCCTCGTAATTTGGGGGTGTTTTTTTGTACTTTTTGGTGAGCGACAAAAAGGAATATAAAAAAAAAAAAAAAATGAAATTGCAGTTTTAGCTTTAAAAAGAGTTTTTCGCTTTGAACGTCAAAGTGAACTCAAAATATATAAACTTTTTTACTAACATCTGATGATAACCCAAGTATAATTTTTTTTGTAAATTTGACTGTAGCTTTTTTCACCGTAAAAAAAACGAAGAAAAGTGTGATTGCAAGCAACCAAAGAATTGCAAAGATTTTGTGTGACTGTAACTAGAGCTGCCCCCCCCCCCTAAGAAAACCCATAAATAAGTACAAAATTTGAATATTTTTTTTTAAAGCTTGTAGATTTTTAATAAGACAGTACTTTTACCAGCGAAAGTTTTCAAGTGAGTTTGATATAGGGAAGCGCATTGATGTACAGCTAAGCATTGTGGGTAGTCTTATTATTTGACCTTTGACCGTTGCTACCGTGTATATTTGGCATATTTGTTTGTTTTTTTATAATTGCAAACAATTTAGTACTGTTCAATCGTAATTAAGTATAAAACGTTATTGATGCAAAATCTGGCGACTTTTTTGTCCCCAGGCGAAATGATTAAAGGTGGAATTTAAAAACAAATATATCGTTTTAAGATTGAAGAAGATTGTCTCTGTTTCTTGATAATTAAAGATTGTAAAAATGATATTTAAATAACAATTAAAATAATAGGATAAATGTTACTGCACAGTTTAAACAAATTTTAGTTGATTTTTCTTTGTGTTTATGTAGGTTATATTATGTTATTTTGTCTAGAGGTAGGTGACTAGAAACTTCAGGATGTTCTTGGCCGGAAATCCATGTGTGTGTTGTGCATTTACATAACACTAGAACGCAGTGCGTAAAAGAGAATATGCACCAGAGCAATGCACATAATTCCACTTGTCTTCAAGTACGCGCTAATCCTCCAATCAGATTTGCAGAATGGAGTGGTGATAAAAACCTATATTGCACGGCTAATATCACTACCTGCGTCTTGTGTGTTCTATGTCGCGCGCCAAGTTTGCTTGAAGATAAATACAATATCACACGCGTGCTTGTGGAAATACGGAAAATACAGCGCGTCTGCATCCCATGGACGCAGAAGCGCTATATTTTTCCGTATTCCACTCGCGCTTGTGTGATAACTTATAGTATCTGTGTTTTGTACTGCGTTTTCTGTGAAAATGGTGATGTATTGCACGGTGTGTTCATTGAGAAAAAATTACATGGTGCTATGTGAAGGAATGGGTCTCAGACTTTAGAAACGTAGCTCCACAATACCTTGCAGGAAATACTGAATGTTAAAGCGCCTTGATTGTTACTGAGTGTCGGATATGAGCTCTATTTAAGAAGCCACTTTTATTATTAAAAGGGTGTATGTAACTTTTGTAGGGCAAAAAACACAATGTCCACAGACTTACACTAAACTTACACAGTTTGAAGATAATGATAGTAGAAAGCTTCCCTGAAAATAGTACATGCTGAGGTGCTGTAGTTTTTGGGAAATGAGTAACACAATGTCATGAAAACAATTTTCGTCTCATGAGACAAAAATTATTGTAAGCATTTTCAAATGTATTTTCATGACATTGTTTTACTCATTTCTCAAAAACTACCGCACCTCAGTAAGTAATATTTGAAGGGAAGCTTTCCACTATCATTATCTTCAAACCCTGTAAGTTTAATGTAAATCTATGGACATTTTGAAAAAGTACCCAAATCCTTTTTAAAGGACTGGCACTGCGTTTAACACATGCGTGGATTTCCGGCCTTCCACTGCAAGGCATTTCGAGAGTGCTCGGTTGCAGTGAGAGTTAACGGATATTGTTTTCGCATCAGTTGACTCCTGCGAAAACAGCCATGTGACATTAAATTTGTATCGCATTTGCAGGAAATATGAATTAGGCTTTACACAGCCCACAGTACACGGCAAAGTTTGACCTCAAATTAGTGTAACCACACTGCTAAAAATAGTATCATTGAAACAAGAAAATGTCTCATATCAGGAAACTTTTCTTATGTTACTCCCAGAAATCTTTTTCTGGGGAGTGACACAAGAAATTTGTCTTTGAAACAAGATTATTTTTTTTTCCTCATTTAATGAAGACCCTTTTTAGCAGTGCAATTGTTATCATGGGTGATGAAGTGAGGTTTAGAAAAAAAGCAGAGTCCCTCATGTGGGATATACATGTAGAAGTTTGCACCAATCGCAGGCGTGTATGCTTAGTTTTTGAAAGGGCAAGGTCACCAAGGCATTTTCTCCTTGGTTCTACTGAAGCATTTCAAGGGCACCAAGGCAATGATATTGGCAGGGGGTGTGTAGGAGGCAATCGCCTTCATTGCCTTCGTGAAGTATCGGGCCTGCAATGGGGGCAGCATCAATACATTTGAGATTCATGAGTAGCTGACAGCATTTCTTGAATTTTGTTTTCATCTCAATTATTTAATTTGTTTTGTAGGTTAAAGTATTCAGCTTAAGTTGTTACTTTCTTCTCTAAATCTTGTGACAGAAACACCACAAATGCCTTGTAAATATTAAGAAAAAACCAAATGGTTTTCGTTCTCTTAAAGATGAGTTTGTCACGTGACTGTTGTTAAAAAAAAAAAAATGTGACCACAGACATGTAGCTAAACGCATTGTGTTTGAAATATTTTGAGGCCATGTTTAGATAATTTTGATAAAGGAGCTTGAAACCAAATTTTGCCATTAATTGGTATGTACCACCTAGAGATTTGTCGGGAGCTTAACTAGAAGGGGGGGGGGACCCAGGCCCACTACCCATTTATCTTTATGTTATGTAACACAACATACAACATTCAGGGGGGGGGCTTCATCCTCTAGACCAAGAGGAAAAAACCAGGATTTCTTTTTTTGCAATTAAAGATTTAAGTTATTTCAACTCACAGCACTATTAACAAAGTTTTGCACTAAATTTCTCTTTAAGTGGAGTTTCTATTTTAACAGATAATAAATTTGCATCGGGGATCAAGAATATTGAATGCGTTTACACCGGTGTGTTTTAAGCACTGTATACTCAGTACTTTTCTTTGGTCCCATGAAGACGTAAGTTAATAAAATATGGGCATATTACTGTGGTGGGATTTTATGGAATAAGTATTTTTATTGAATAAAATGTGTTCACTACAGGAAAGCTCCTTAAAAGAAAAAGGCCAGAATAACACATCCTTTTTATCTTTACCAACTCACACCTGTTATCTCCATTTAACTACTTATCCAAACAGTGTATCCTAATATTGTAATTGTATCAAGGCAAACTAGTGGCGCTTCTAACTGTCTAAGGCAGATTACTGCTCATCTACAATACGATCAAAGACAAACAGAAATGACATTGTAAACACACTCACTCACTCATTTAAAAGGATGTATAGTTTTGGTGTCCAAACTCAGAAATTGTATAAAAAGAGCTTTCCCGTAATGTTATTGAGAAAGTTCATAATCAAATTATTAACTTTTGTCGTTCCTTAAAATACCATGGGTTTGTAATTTCAACATGGCCTTGGAATATTTTTTTTAAATAGTTTTTAAAATAAGTTTTTTTTGCCGTTTCCAGACCGTTCTTCCAGTGACCTCTGCACAGATTTAATGACATAATTAATATTAAGGTCACCTGTAGAAAACCATGTAAATGTATGCGCATATTTAAGTAATGCATCAGGTTGATTTAAATATATGAATATTCATGTTACTTTAGACATTATGGATATTTGTATTTTGTCGGGCTGTGGACATTTGCATAATTAAAAATAAAGTTTTGCCATGCAGTTGTATAGCTTGTCAGTGGTCTGTTTGTATATTTTTGAAGTCATTTTTAAGGGGGGAGGGGGTGTCTCAACCTTGATCCCATTTGATATTCGATCTCGACCATTTTTCTTTCTTTCCCAGAATGCCACGCTCGATCGTATCCCCTGGAAGTGTCACTTTGAAATATCCAAATGTGTTGGATAATTTTTAATTCAATTCATCTAGTGTTTGATCCATTCTGGGCAAGAGACCACACAGAGCTCTCCATCAAAAGACACATCAAGTCATAGAGTAACTGGCCCCTTTTGTTCTTTTTTGATCTTGTGGTCTAATTTTATGCAGTTAAGGGTGACCACGTAAACATTTGATTCAATTTAAAGGCAGTGGACACTATTGGTAATTGTCAAAGACCAGTCTTCTCACTTGGTGTAACTCAACATGTATGCATAATATAACTCCTGTGAAAATTTGAGCTAAATTGATCGTCGAAGTTGCGAGATAATAATGAAAGAAAAAACACCCTTATCACACAAAGTTGTGTGCTTTCCGATGCTTGATTTTGAGACCTTAAATTCTAAATCAGAGGTCTCGAAAATTACTTCTTTCTTGAAAACTACTACACTTCAGAGGGAGCCGTTTCTCACAATGTTTTATGCCATCAACCTCTCCCCGTTACTTGTGACAAAGGTTTTATGGTAATAATTATTTTGAGTAAAAACCAATAGTGTCCACTGCCTTTAAGCATGGAGGTAGGATTATTCAAAATTATCTGCGTTTTGACCTGCTGGGGGACACAACTGCGTATGCAAATGTGTCTGGGCGGACACACTTGCATTATGCAGCAGTGCAGGGCGGACACGATTGCATATGCAAAACCGTCCGGCAGACATTATTGCATGCAACAGTGGCGCACCTGTACACGGAACTGGGTGTGTACTAATCCGAACTGTACAGACAATGCATTCAACTTACAAAATGGCCGCACAAACACACGCTGTGGGATCAGTTTTGTCAACTTAGAAAATGGCCGCCTGCGCGCAGCCCAGTGCGCCCTCTAGTTCTTATATATAACTCTATGCATAAGTATGAGACCCAAAAGTTTGAAACCGAGCAGTGACCTGTCACACACATGAAGTTTATACCAAAATCGACCATCAAGAAAATTGTCTCCAACTCAAATACTATACACAAAAATCAAGGTAGCTTTTTGAAAAACCACAAGAATTCCACTTGCTGAATTTAATGACTGCATTCAGAATAAGTCCCAAACAAGCACTGCTTCCATCAAATGGCCCACTCCAGTACTACATTAAAAAATATGTAAATAAAATAAAATCAATTAAATATAAAAATCTACTCACAATTGTAGTTAATTACTTTTTAGCCACCCATGGAATTATCTTGTAATGTCAGTGATGGTTTATATATAAAAGATTATATCATAAATTTTGTAAAACTATACCTGATTGTCCATGTGCCATTAAAAACAATATTTTCACAGTGGAATTGCACAATAATTCATAGTGCTTCGCTAAAAGCATGTATGCTACAATATAAACCGACAAGATTTTTAAAAGTTAATAAGTATGGTATTTTGGTTGACAGTATTTCATAACTGGTTCTTGTAAGTCCATGTACATGGTTCATGTATTTTCCCACTTAAGTCTTTTGGTCTTTCCACACTAAACACTTGTGGGTCTTTCCAAACTAAAGCATTTGGGTCTTCCAAACTTATTTAAAGGGACACGCTGCCTTAGATCGGGCGAGTTGGAGTATGAAAAGTGTTTGAAACTGTTTATTATGAAATCGATATGGTTAGAAAGATGTTTTAAAAGTAGAAATGATCCACACAAGCATCACTCAAAATTGGGTGGTTTTTCTTTTACTTTGCAAACTAAAATCGATCGACCATTTTCCACAAACACTGACAGGGAAGTCGTATTACTTCCTTCCTAGATAGACATCAACAATTTTTCTTAAAAACCATTTCCTTGTTCATAATTTATACCCTTGTCATTCGTTTATTTATTTCAAAAACAACATCCACAGTGCAAGCGCCAGTAATGGGTAGCCAATTGATAGCCACTTTTGCATGTTTGTGTGGAACATTATAATTTCTACTTTTAAAACATCTTTCCAACCATGCATTTCATAACAAACAGTTTCAAATATATTATTTTAATATCTCCTCGGGCTAAAAGTCCTAATTTTTTATGAAATCGACCCAATTAAACCTTTAAATTCCAAAGGGATCAAAAGATTGTATTGTATTGTGGAGTGTTCCCGACTGATACTTCACAGAAGCAACGAAGGCGATTGCCTCCATGCCTCCTGGTCATTGCCTTGGCATGCCCTTGAAATGCTCCAGTACAAATTTACAATTTCATCATAGGGTGCCCTTTACCAAGAAGAAAATGCCTTGGTGCCCTTGCCCTTTCAAAAACGAAGCATACAGGCCTGGTGTACTGTTATCAAATTGTGGGTTTCACTTCCTGGCTTGAGGGGTCATGACCCCTGTGACCTTCTGCCCACTTAAGACTATAATTGCTTTGTCCTTTGACTGGGAAACAAAGCCCTACGTGAAGATACACATAGGATGGCCCGGGATGGGTTGTGTGCAGTATGCAACATGTCCCTTTAAGTTTTTAATATCTCCTAGGACTAGTCCTAATTTTTGTGTGAAATTGGCCCGTTTAAACCTTTAAATTCCAAAGGGATCTAAAACATTGCATTGTATTGTGGAACGTGTTCCCAGACTCGAACCTTGAGGAATGTTATCAAATTGTGGGTTTCACTTCCTGGCTTGAGGGGTCATGGCACCTGTGACCTTCTGCCAACTTTAGGCTGTAATAGTTGCTTTGTCCTTTGACTAGGAAACTATTGCATTTCAACCAAACATATTTTAATGGAAGTTTTCTCTGTAAAGTTGAGTGCACATCTTTGAACTGTTATATTTTCAATCTTAATTCAAATTGTTAACCTTCACATCAATATGTGTCAGCACTGTATACTCAGTAACTTCCCGAGTTATGTGAACAAATCACAGGCATACATACTACTCGGGTGGGATTCAAACCCACAAACTTTTCAATTCTAGAGCAGATGTCTTAAAACAAAAATAAAACAAATTAATATCCTTTATCCCTTTATGCTGGTTTAACTACAAGGCAGACACACCTGCTGCACACCAAAAGTTTTTTTTCAAACTTCCGACGCCACAGCCTTCATTTATGTTTACAAGTGTTAAATAAAATAAAAAAATCACACATAAAACTTTATAATTAGGCCTATGTTGCCATTCAATAAATATTTCCTGAGAAATTCTGACAAAACGACTGGCCTGTTAAAGGCAGTGGACACTATTGGTAATTACTCAAAATAATTATTAGCATAAAACCTTACTTGGTAACGAGTAATGGGGAGAGGTTGATAGTATAAAACATTGTGAGAAACGGCTCCCTCTGAAGTGATGTAGTTTTCGAGAAAGAAGTAATTTTCGAAGAATTTTATTTCGAGACCTCAGATTTAGAATTTGAGGTCTCAAAATCAAGCATCTAAAAGCACACAACTTCGTGTGACAAGGGTGTTTTTTTTTTTTACTATTATCTCGCAACTTAGACAACCAATTGAGCTCAAATTTTCACAGGTTTGTTATTTTATGCATATGTTTAGATACACCAAATGAGAAGACTGGTCTAAGACAATTACCAATAGTGTCCAGGGTCTTTAATTAACATGTGCATAATCCATAGTATAATGTACGTTTAGCATGTATGCATTCACAATCTGATAGTTTATAAAATTGCATTTAATGGAAAATGGTCTGTTTGCATGACGCACTATCCGGAAGGGATTTCACTTCCCATCAGTTGAAATGTGCTCAACATTCACAGTGAAAACAGGTCTGTGACATAAAAATTCGTAGCGGTATCGCATTCGCAGGAAGTTTTTAGTACCCAAAATTAAAAGATCGGTTCCAGTTACATCTCCCGAAAAAAGATTGATCCCTCGACTGGTGCCTAATACACCATGTACATGGTCCTCACTGGGGGGAACAAAAAACCCATTCCAGCTACGGTAGTTGCAGTAGATCATGATCACCGTACAATTTCTCCGTAATTTCATGAATCTCCGTCATCATAGCCGATGTTGGACCGACCAACTCCTCCAGTCGCTCCTTATTTTGTTTACAATACTTCTCAATAAACACCTTTCTCGTCGGAAGCGTGTACATCGCGATTCCCGCCATTTTACGTATCATCCATGGGTGAAACTTTCCGAGGGAAATGTTGTATTCCTCCGACGCCGCTTTGCCCGTGTAGTCCTCATCGTTCATCCCTTTCAGACGCGTTAAAAATTTAGCGACGAAATCCATGGTTCGGTGGAGCCTGAGTAACGTCCGTGACCCCGACACGAGGCCTGAGGGTGTCTTGGATTTTGTCAGGGACTTCTCTACCTCGTAGGCGACCATGGCCTGGATGGAGACGAAGTGGTCGGGATTCTCAGCTTGATGCGCTTTAAGGATTTTGATTTTCTCGTTGATGTCCTTGGAGACGAAACCGAATGCGGTGCCCAACAGCTCAAAAAACCTGGTGGAAATTAACTCAAATTTGAGAAATTGTTTGTTGTCATGGCTGTACATGAACCACAATATAAATAGACCCAGAATTTTGTCTGAACCTTCTTGATGATTTTAAATACAGGCTGGCCAGAAAATTCCAAGAATAAAGGCAGGGCAGAGCCAGTTATTGGTAATAGTACGACAGGCATAGGGCCTACATGTAATATAAACTGTGTTTTACCCTTCAATGTGTAACCACTGTATACTCAGTACTCCCCCCGAGGCAAATCAATCAGCCGGTTGGGATTTAAACCCACGACATTTGCATTTGCACCTAGACTAGCCAGGACGTGCCATTTTGGCCTTTGGTTGGGAAAAAGGTAGGGAAAATTGTTGAAGTCGAGGACTTACCCGGTACATACAAGTTTTAGTAATTGTAATGTAAACAGAAATATCTTGAATTTTTTTTTTTTAAATGGCCTAAAACTAAACTGTACTGAGTAATAGTTTTACTCAGTACAGTTCAGTTTCAGACCATTATAAAAACAATTTTTAAGATATTTCTGAAACCAGACAATAAAGGAAGATTTTCTTTTTGTCTGGTGTTTCCTCCACACCAGTGCCAGAGTGACCGATGCAGTTACGCCCCCCCCCCCCCAATACAAGCCAATGACACAGGACATGAGATGAGCAAGTACATAAAGTAAGAATACGAATTTTGAGTGACCGACGTCTGTAAAAAGTCTCACAAAATGGGTCGGAGTGGAAACACCCATTCAAGTATCAAAACAAAATAAACATTACCCACCTTGACAGATCATTGAAGGCGTTCAGATAGTGCTCGATCAAAATGTCATTTTCCGGCGTTTTAGACGCTGTAAATTGAGCGAGTAAATGCTCGAAATCGAAGAGCTCTTTGTGGGCCATTGTTATTGTATAAACTGTGAGTGTGACTCCTCAGTAATCTTGACCGGTCTTTTTATGTTGACCTTGACACACCATCCCTCATTATACACGACACGACGGGTGAGTCACCACTTGAGGGCGCTATAACAAGTAAATAAGAAGGCGTGTACGAAAAAGAACACATGTGTGCGCTTGCATGCAAATTTGACACCAGTTATTTACACACGTGGTACATTTTGCACTAGGGTGGTGCTTGGAGTACATGTATTTAGCACTGCATTAAACTGCAAGTACATGGTCAAGCCCCCTTTCCCAAAGAAGAAAACAAATTAAATACATAATAAATACAATTATGATAAATAAATTTAAAATACTGGAGCAATTCGACGGAAAAGACCTAGGGGTGGCTCCCGAACCTCGTGCTCTCTCAACGGGGCGGAAAACGTAGTAAACATGCAACAGAAAAAAATTCACTCCAAAATAAAAGTGTAGAAAATGCGGTAAAAAGTTAAAACAGTTGCGTCTCAAAGCAAAAATGCGATGGCTATAACACCACACCTAAAGAAAAGGTCATGCTCTCTACCCACAAGAAAAAGAAGAAACAAAATAATAAATAAAATCTACGATAAAAATCACTAGATTGGCGCAATTCGACGGCAACAAACCTAGGGGTGGCAACCCGAACCTCGTGCTAAGAAAAACACATGCTAGAAAAACACCTTGGTTCTTGCGTCTCTCGAGGGGGCGGGAAACCAGAAGTAAACAGGCGACAGAAAAATATCCCACGCCCATATAAAAACGATGTAGAAAATGCGGTAACAAGTTTTAAAAGTTGCGACGCAAAGTCAAAATACAACGGGGAAAATGCCATGACTAAAGACAAGGTCATGCCCCCTCCCCCAATAATTTTATTTTTTTTTAACAAAATCTTCGATAAAAACACCCAAACTGGCTTAATTCGCCGGACAAAACCTAGGGGTGGCTCCCCGAACCTCGTGCTCAGAATGGGGGGCGGGAACCTATCGTGCAACAGAAAGAAATGCTACTCCCCAATAAAAACGATATTGAAAATGTGGTAGAAAAATAAAACAGTTGCGACGCAAAGTACAAATTTGACGGGGGAAAATGCCGAACCTAAAGACAATGTCATGCCCCCTTTCCCCAAGAAAATTGTAACAAATTAGTAAATAAAATCTACAATAAAAAACCCAAGACTGACGGAAAAAAACCTAGGGGTGGCTCCCCGAACCTCATGCTTAGAAACAACATGCCAAAAGAACACTCCTGCATATCGACGCCCTACTTCCACTGCCTTTGTTCTTGCTCCAGAAACGTTGCATCGGCTATTCAAGATTAAGACTGTATGGTAAGTTCCTCCAGTTGGGATTAAGTATGGAATGTTGCTCTTTTGTTAAGGTCTTCATTGTTAAGGAAATCCAGAGTTTTGCTGTTTTCGAGCACTCGTGTGGCGAATCACGAATCATTCTGGCTTGGACCTTTGTGCTTTCGAGAACATCATGACCGCATGTTGCAACGTGGGGCATTTACACACGAAAAAGTGCCGTATATTAATAAGACTTTTTTCTGTTTAAACCTTCTACTATGTATGGTGAAAACCAACCAAGTTGCCTAGTTCTGACTTCTGACTACAGAGTTTAAAGTTCGGTGCTGAGATTTTGCGGCCCAACAGAGCACGTTTTATGGCCGTAAGAATAAACAGCATGGCAAAAACTGGTCGACCAAAGCCGAACACATCGCTCCAACCGACGACATCTTGTTGTAAATTGAGGTAAGGCTTTAGTCCAGGTACCTTAATTATTCAGCTAAAACTATCAGTGGGATAACCAGGTATTTTCACTATGGGCCAAGGTGAAAAAATACACAATTTCGGAGGGCTATTTAATGTTACAAATAATTCATTTTCCAATTATCCCGTGCGCGGTTTTTAATTTAGAAATATTCAGCCAAAACCACCAGTGGCATAATATTTTCATTTAGGGCCAAGGTGTCAAAGACATAATTAAGTCGGCTTTTTAATGTATTAAACCATTTATTGGTGTATTTTTTGGTCATTAAAGGGAAGATGATACGAGAGCTCTGAGGGCGGGGGCGTAACGTGTTTTAATTTTAGGGAGGCTTTAATCCCGGCCACATCTCGTTGGGGGGGGGGGGGACCACCACAAGTCAAAACCAAAAGTCATTGTGTCTTTTTTCCCTTGCCCTTTTTAACGCCCCTTTTAAGGCAGGCAAAGACGCAACTTAAAGGGGCATATTAAACCAATTTATTATTTGTTTGAATCTGGGCAGTAGGGTTTGCTTTAGCTGTTTCTGTCCCTGCCTTTTACCTCTGTGGACCCCGGTTTGATATCTGCACCAGTGCCTTGCATGTGGATTGGGGTTTTCAGTTCTTGCATAACTGGGTGGGTTTTCCCTGTTTAGGTTTTTCTCACATGTCTAAAACTCAAAGGCCATAACCTGGGCCCAATTTCATAGAGCTGCTAAGCACTTAAATTCGCTTAGCATGAAATTTCTTCCGTTATAAAAACAGAATTACCAGTCACATTTATCCGGAGGTCGTTGGTACGAATCACACTCTAGTCAATTCTTTGTTCAACCCCCAAAATTGTTTTAAAATTTACCCACTGCAGTCGGTTTCCCTTGTGGTTTATAATGAAAATCTTCTTAACTGTATAATATTGATGTTTATTTGTTGTTTTTCTCCAGTCAGAGATGGGGAGTGACCTAGGCAACTAAAAATTGTACCTACAAAACATCAGAATAATGGGATGATGAGTGACATAGTAGGCAGCTGTAACTTGGACTGAGATGGGATCGACTTGGTGATCAGCAGCGGACTCTCTTTCACGAGGTAACTTTTATATCCCCAAGCCATTAGATAATCAGGAGCTAAACATTATAAATTGGTGACTTTTTGACGCTTGGTGGCAGCAACTAAACTTACCTGGTAGAACCCATTGACCTTTTCGCAAATACTCCGGCGTGCGCAAAAAGCTTGGAATTAGGTGCATTGTGGTCTAGCTGGTGATCAAATTTGATCCATAGCTATCCCACAATGCACCTCATTCAACAGTTTGCGCTTGTGCAATGGTATTTGCGCAAAAGGTCTATTGTTCTTGGGTATTGGGTGCATGCTCAGAACTATTTTTAAAACAATGGAACTGTACCTGGTAAGTCTGCTGCCACCTAGCGTTCCAAAGTCTCCCATTGCAGGCTCTAAGATTTGGATCTTTATCCCACACCCCACTAGTAATTCCAGCTCCTTGTCAAAGTTTTAAAAGCTGCTGAAAGCCTACTTGTCAGCAACAAGTCATAGAAAGTCATAGGCACTTTTCAAAACCACTGGATTTGGCTTTGGATTAGGCTCAGGCTAACTTGGTCCAGAGGTTGTTTTGACAATTGCGCATGCTTTGCGTATAACGCGCCCAGGATTTCAGACGAGAGGGCTGAGCCTGAAGCTGAATCCAAAGCCGAAGCCATGGTTTTGAAGTAGGCCATACTCTACCTGAATATTGCAGGCTTGGCCTGGCAATGGTTTTCCACCTGTTTTTGATCCATTATCATTGTTCATGTTTTTTCTTCGTCGTAGAGGGAGCGCTTTACATCCATTGCCAAAGGCTCTTTTTAAGTGTTATTTCTATTCAAATTCAAATTTATTTCCTTACTGAGTACACAATTCCAAACAGTACAAAGCCAAAATATTAATAGCAAGAGAAGTAGAAACCAAAAAGAAAGCATATTTCACAAAAGTCGAAAACTTGTTTATAAGTTTGGAGGCATCATCTAGAAGCCCAGGCTTGTGCAAAGATGCCTGATGTGCAGACAAACACCATAAGCGAAACAAGACAGACAGTTAGAAAGAACACAGACAGAAATGATGAATATAACAATGGTGATATAATTAATAACAACAACAATATTTATTTATTATCCAGCCAAACTTCAAGATACCTTGATGGGACTGACATCAGATGGCAGTTGAAGATCTATGGATATGTGGATATCTGGTCGTCCATTGAATGTCGTCAAATGGACAAAGGTAAAGAAAACTTTGCAATAAATCTGAGCTCCACTTTTTAAAAAGACACTGGACACTATTGGCAATGGGAAACTTTAGACTATCTGCCAATCACCAAGAGAGGGCGCTCTTCACCAGGTAATGTCAACAACTTAGGAATAGGAGAAGCATGAGTGACGGTCACTGACAGCAAATACCTTGTGTTTTGCGTGTTTTTGATTTTGTGTTTAGATTTAGCCAAACTGTATTTTGTTTTTCATAACACAATGCCAGCATAAACCAAACTGTTCTGGAACAGGACGTACTGGACACTAGTTCCCCAAGGATAACAAGCGGTGTGCATGAGTTTTTGGGAGTGTTTCTTTTAGGGTTATTAGCAAAAATTCCAAAATGCTGACCTACCATGCAATTGAGAAGAAATCTGAAGTTTAGTTGTATGACAATGTATCTGATTTAATTTCCAAGAGGCTGAGAGACTTCTTAATATTTGTTGAGTATTTTTGAATTTTTAGCATTTACCATTGTTTGCTGTAGGAGTTGTGCACCCTTACCTGGTAGGTCTGCTGCCCTCTAGTGGCAGAGCTTTCAAAAAGTCTCCCATTGTCAAAGACTAGTCTTCACTTTGTGTATCTCAACATATGCACACAATACCAAACCTGGGAAAATTTGAGCTCGTCATAATGAAAGGAAAAAACGCCCTTGTCACACGAAGGTGTGTGCGTTCAGATGCTTGATTTTGAGACTTTAAAATCTAATTCTGAGGTCTTGAAATCAAATATGTGGAAAATTTCTTCTTTCTCAAAACCTACCGAGGTAAAGAAAACTTTGCTGTATATCTGAGCTCCCCTTTTTAAAGGGTTTTGATACCCTTGTAGATCAAATTTTGGGCCATGACAAGAATCCCTACTCACTGTGAATGAAGATGTATGTAATATAAGCTACCAGAAAAGGTTCAGTTTCATTAGAAAAAAAACCAAGTAAAAATTGCAGAGCTACTTATAACCGATTTACTATGTGTACGCTATACTATGCATAAGTCTGTCGCCATTTGTGTCTTTTTCTATCGTGCCAAAAGCACACAATCCTTTTGATGTCCGCTTTTGAAATTCGTCTCTTTGATTTGGTGGACTTTATTAATTTATTTTTCCTCTTTTTGATTTTTCTATTTAGAGTTGACCAGATGCCTGTTGTCTATGGAATGTGATGTGGACGTACAACGGAGTTTCACCAATGGACTAAGGTAAGGAAAACTTTGCTGTTCATCCGGCCTCCACTTTCCAAGTTGGCTTTCGCGATTCACCGTTTTTGATAAGTTTGAATTTATCACAATTTTAATCTCTCCAGAAAATGTGTGCAGAGATACTTTTAAAACAAGTAGATACTTTTTTAAACTTTAAAGAAAAATTACATAAGCTGTGAAAAAAATTCATGCAGCAATACAATATACCAAAATGTTTTATATATTGATATTCTATCGAGAACACGGGGGGATTGTGATGTTACACAGAAAAAGAAACATGGCATCGTTGATACAAAATTGCAACTTTAAATCAAAGTTAAAACACTTGATTGATGAAGAAGTTTGAACTATTCTAAACCATCATTGAAAATCTAATGGTCAAAAATTTAACTAAAGGGGGCCTACAATCCTGTTAAAAAGAACAAAACCAAATTTGATTATTGAAAGATTGAGTGCTATTAATTTTGTGGAGGTCGGATAACGCGAGTTGACCTTAAAGGCATAGGGTCTGCAAGAGTGTGAAGTCTGCGAACGGTAAGAGGAGATCTAACCCGTTCTCTTGCAGAGTCCCACCCCACTGTACTGCCCCCGCCCCCAATGTTCTGCAACCTTGTTGATGTTGTCCTTGCGTGCATTAGTTTTTGAGGTGAACCCATGGCATCTTCTTTTTCTGGCATATTTCTTGAGATGCATATTGGTCGAAGCCAATGATGCTTTTTTCTAAATAGGAGACTGGTCTTACTAGAAACTTCTGGCTAGGTTGATACTTCTAGTCGTCAGTTTTGTCATGATTATTCAATAATTGTCGTAATTTTATATTTCTAAGAGCGTACATGTTCACAAAATGTTAGTTTGTTCAGTAATTTAAGTCCATTCAGTAATTTAAAACTTTAAATTAATGTCAATACTGTCTAATGACCATTCATTTGATGATTAATGTTTGGTTTGGGGGAATGATAAATAAATAATTTAGACCTGTTAAATTAGTATTTACATTTACCCAATATCAGCATTACATTAATTTTGAAAAATAGACATTTTCAACTGAGGTAGAGTTTAAAACTTAAAAAATAATAACACAAAGAAACGGTATAGCTTTGATCATTTTGATCAAAAATCAAATAAAATGAAAGATTTTTTTTTATTTATTTATTTATTTATTTATTTATTTTAAGGGGGCTCACAATCATAAGTTGCTTAAAGCTGTTATCACCAAAAACATAAATCTTCTTCTATGCTAAAAATCTTTAAAGAAATTAGTGCAAAACTACCCTTATCAACAAATTTTAGAGCGCTGCGAAAAACCTATCGTTGGAAAAAGAAAAGGATGGAGATGGTAAGAAAAAAGAAAACAAAAATTAAGAAGACCATGCAGAGAAGTCCAGAGGACAAAGGAGCAAAAAGGGAGCAGCTCATCCACGGGGAAGACATCTGGGGTCGATTTCACAAAGCAATAAAATCCACTGTAAGACAAATTGTCAGTATCACCATAGTGATTTGCATTGTGACATCACACTTTACTAAGCAACTACGATTGATTTGCAGTTCAGATCAATCTTGGCTCTTTGTGAAGTCGTCCCCCAGGTGCCTAGGTAAGTACGGGTGGTAAGACAGAAAGGCCTAGAGTATTTAGCAAGCCTAGAGAATAAGACTACCCCCTAACTCCCTCAGCAGGTTTGACTGGCATGGGTAAATGTATAAGCTGTGACTGGCGTGTCACTTAGTCTTGATTCAAGATGCTCAGTCTTGTTTACTGTGAGTTGATACAATACATGTACCTTCACATTTTAAGGACTGTGAAAAGAAGTCCTTAAACAAATAAAAATAATGCCTTGAACCAAGACCAAGAACTCTGCCGTCATCAGCAAATGCCGCACTTGACTGGATGATGAAGACTCTCCCTTTGATGTCCATGATGAGTGACTGGAGGCAAGTGAGGTCGGGTGTTTACAGAAATGGTTAAGTATAACAGGTTAAGTATAGTCAGGTAAAAGTACCTGGGTATAAGTGTCAAAGGTCAAGTTTAGCCCCGTATCTCATGTGCTTCTAACCTTTCCTCCACAGCTCTAATCCCTTTTTTGCAGGTTCTACTCTCTTAATGTAAAAGAGTGAAAATGTCGCTCTCTTGTCCGAGTGGTGTCTCTTTTAAGAGTGAAAATCAATCTGTATCACTCTTTTTGAGTGAAATTGGAACAAACTTCACTCTAAATCGAGTTGAATGTACCCGTCTTTCACTCTAAAAAGAGTTGTCCGCCATATGGCTCTTTGCAAGAGTGGTATGGCGGGGACAAAACAAGTGGTTTTCACTCTTTAACAGACAGAGAGTATTCCCTTTTGTTGCAACTTAAAATAACAGCTTCTATTTTTGTCTTTTGTCCACAGAGTTTCCTTGAAGTAGATGTTCTGGCAGGCCTTTGTAAGTTGAAGTGTAGAAATTGAGCAGTACCCGTCTTACACTCTAAAAAGAGTTGTCCACCATATGGCTCTTTGCAAGAGTGGTATGAAGTGTTTTTTCACTCTTTTACACTAAGAGGGTAATTCCTTTTGTTGCAGCCTAAATAACAGCCTCTATTTTTGTCTTTTGTCCACAGAGTTTCCCTGGAAGTAGATGTTCTGGCAGGTGTTTTGTAAGTGCAGAAATTGAACAGAAGACTTTGAAACCCCTGTTATGTCTCTAATTTGAGGTCACAATGAGGTCACTGTAGATGACATAAGCCTTTCTGAGGTTTGGCAGACACTTTATGGGTGCACTGTTTGGTTTGGGTGTATACAGACAAATTTACCCAAACCTAATAGTATCACTTGAGTGTGTGTCCACCACATCTCAAAATGGCTTGTGGTTTTGGTTAAGTATTTGGAGTGTCTCAGGTAACGTATTTGGAGAACTGACTTTGGGCAATTGATGTGACCACAAAATGCTCATCGTTTTAGCTATCAGTTTTCCTTACAGAATGCAGATGGTGTCAGATTGAAGATGATGAACATGTGCTGAATCTCAGCTGAGGTGATGACTATACTTGCAGGGACTGGGGTCTTGCAAAGGATGTGGTAATGTATCTTGTTGGAAGTGAGTTAAGCCCGGTTCATACTTTCTGCGAATGCTTCGAGCGAAGCAAATTACTCTGCGTCTCGAAGGGAGTGCGTACCGATTGTTGCATCACCAAAATTCACTTCGCATTAGCTTTCGCAGGAAGTTTGAACCGGGCTTTACTGATAAAGAAGCTATCTACTAAACTGGACAACAACTCAAACAAGAAGATTGGAGGATCGTGAACAAATCTGAACAATAGTTTTCGATAACTTTGAAAGGAGCACATGAAACTCGTGCCTAAGGACATCTGAAACAAATCTCTTAAGAAGTAACCAACAAACAAAATCTGAGATTCTGCAACAGCAACACATGTGCTGTACTGCTTGTACAATACAAACAAACCGAAATCCTTCCTGAAACATAAGTCTTCTTCTTGCAATCATCTAGATGCACAGAGAACAGCAAATATTACCAAAGTAATCTCATGACAACTCAAATTTGTCCGTGAAACAGAGGATTTGGTCCGAACATCCATTTCCATTCACTTTAGTTGATTGACATTGTCAGCCCAAAACAAAATTATTAATGGATGTTCCGAAAAATCCTCAGTTTGATGAAAAAACTTCAGTTCACATGAGTTCACTTTTGTTATTTTTTGCTTTTAGAGATGAATTTGTCTCTGTCTAATAATCTTTCTCTCAGCAGTTACCTTGTGGAGTTGTGAATGCAGTCTGACCTGTTTGGATGAGCATGGACAGAGTGAGTGGTGACTACAACTGAACTGAACTATGAACGTTGTTGGAGGGTAACACAGGGAGTGGTGACTACAACTTCAACATAAACAATATTTAAGAGCAGCAGATAGTGGTGTCTAAAATCGAACTATAAACAATGTTGGACCATACAGGGAGTGGTGACTACAACTGAACTATGAACAATATTGGACGGCAACAGAGAGTGGTGACTACCAGCGAACCATGAACAATATTTTTGGACGGCAACAGAGAGTGGTGACTCCAACCGAACCATGAACAATATTATTGGAGGGCAACAGAGAGTGGTGACTACCAGCGAACCATGAACAATATTATTGGAGGGCAACAGCGAGGGGTGACTCCAACCGAACCATGAACAATATTAAAGGGCAATAGAGAGTATTGACTTCAACCGAACCATGAACAATATTATTGGAGGGCAACAGAGAGTGGCGACTACCAGCGAACATGAGCAATATTATTGGAGGGCAACAGAGAGTGGTGACATCAACCGAACCCAAAACAATATTGGAGGGCAACAGAGAGTGGTAACAACCGAACTATGAACAATATTGGAGGATGCAGGGAGTGGTGACTACAGTTGAACTATGAACAATATTGAAGGGCAACAGAGAGTGGTGACTACAACCGAACTATGAACAATATTGGAGGGCAACAGAGAGTGGTGACTACAACCGAACTATGAACAATATTGGAGGGCAACAGAGAGTGGTGACTGTACAACCGAACCATGATATTATTTGAGGGCAACAGCGAGGGGTGACTACAACCGAACTATGAACAATGTTGGAGGGCAACAGGGAATGGTGACTTCAAGCGTACCTGTTTGGAGGGACATTGGTGGAGGATGTGTAAAGATTCACCAAGAGACCCCTTGGTAAGTTTAACAAATATAACATTCAAAGCCATTCTTTCATGAGAAGTTTCAGCAAACAAATTAGACAGAGGAGTTTATGTTTTAGAATCAAACCATTGAAGGTTTCAAACCATCGATTTGAAAGAATATATAAACTCCCATCCTTTAGTTGGGAACAATTACATCGACAACAAACTGTGAAAAACAAGCTTTGTGATAAAACTGTTCAGAAAAAGAAAAATGTGGAAAGGAGAACAAAGACGAAAATGCACGTTGTGTTGCATTCTGACATGAAGAATGGAGCTGGTAGCAATCTAACTTGACTATTCCTCAGAACAACTGATACTTTTATCGTGATATCAAAATTCACCTTTGAATTTTCTTTATTTTTTACAGGATATGAGATGACGAGATGACATCATGTACTCATCGATTCTCTTTGGACTGTGTGCCGCCCGCTGAAGAAGGACTGCATCAAGTCTAGCCAGAAGACTCTCTGCTCCAAGTTAAACTGTTAAAGGCACATTGGGATTCTGAAGATTTACCTAATATTGAACTATTATACCACTAGCCCTAGAAGGACTGAGTCATGTTTATTAGCCAATTGACTCTACGCTACAAGCTCAACCGTCTAAGGGACGGCGTGACGGGGAGGCTCATCAATGCTTTTTGGACTGTGTTCCACTAGCTGAAGGACTGCTTCAAGTCTAACCAGCTGACTGTCTTCTCCAAGTTCAACTGTCAATGTGAAGTCTGGATGCTAATGCTATTATTTTAAACTCGCCAACTGAAAAGCGTGTTAAGTCTAGCAAAGTGACTCTCTACTACATGTTCAACCGTTCAATTGATGGCGGGATAACCAATGCTTTTTGGTCTGTGTGCTACCAGTTGAAGGACTGCTCTCTGCTCCAAGTTAAACTGTTCAAGACACCTGTATTGATGCCCAGCTGTCCCACAGGGTCCCACAGACAGAGTTTTGGGCAAAGTGAACTGTGACGTCACACCTTCAGAACTATTTTGGAAACAGACTTTGAATAAATTTATTGGCTTCTCAATAGACCTTATGCATATGACATCATGTGAGTAGGGTGCCCTCGCCTAGAGGTCAAAGGAGGCTGCTCATTGGCCAGGTCTGTGTGCCTTGCGTAGTACGATGTGCATTTTCAGTTGTTTCATCATAAGTAACCTCTATAAGATGGCAGTTGGACGACATTAATAAATAAGGTCCATAGTGCTGCTCATTGGCCAGTTCTGTGTGCCTCACATACAATCTGTGCCTTTCCATTGTTTATCATTGTGTACCTCAAACATGGTGGTTGGATGACGTCAATGCATAAGGTCTATGGGTTTTTTGTTGAATCCATCAAAATCCAATACCATTGTCAGTGTACAAATCTGTGTATTTTTCCTTTGTTTCATCATAATTGTCACTTCTAAGATGGCGGTTTGATAACGTCAATGCAAATTGTCTATAGGTTTTTGTTGAATCCATCAAAATCCAATACCATTGTCAGTGTAGTGATCTGTGCTCACATCACTTGATTTGTTGAAAATTGGCATGCTTTGCCTCATGCCAAGCTTGGTTGGTTTATAATAGAATGTTCAAATTAATCAAATTCAAGTACAATACCCATTGGATTTTGATGGAGTCGGTGTTGTTTTAAATACAAACTCTAAAGATGGTTGACATTTTTGAAGGACAAATGAATCAATCAAATCAAGGTAGCAGTAGTTAAATTTATAAACTTTATTTTTTTGCTTGCCAAAACCTGTTAAAAGTAATGGTTTAAATTTAATTGCAGTGGAAGATTGGGCTATTATTAACTAAGTCACCAAATTGTTCTCAGAGATGTTAGGAATCATGGCAAGTGTTAAGCACAGGTTTATTTATTTTAATGTGTAACAAAGGTTGTAAAATAAGTTATTTAAATTCTTTTAAAGAGCTTTCCTAATGTTCAATACAAATTACGCAAAACGTAAAAGACTATTTTACTTAAAACTTCAATATGGGCAATAGTGTCAAAGCAAATTTAATGTCAAAATTCCAAGACAAAAACAACACAGAATCCTGGGTCATTATTCCTTGAATATAAAACCTTATACAATTGCAATATAACTGTATATACAATTACGATATTACCTTTATACGATTGCGATATAACCTTTTACATTTGCGATATAACCTTATATGATTGTGATATAATCTTGAACTATTGCAATATTTCCCTGATACAATTGCGATATAAATTGTAAACAATTTGCGATATAACCTTATAGAACCGTGGTTCAGCATTATACAATTCCTTTGAAGGCACTGGACACTATTGGTAATTACTCAAAACAATTGTTATCATTAAAAACTTACTTGGTAACGAGCAATGGAGAGCTGGAGATAGTATAAAACTGGAGAGCTGGAGATAGTATAAAACATTATGAGAAACAGCTCCCTGTGAAGTAACATAGTTTTTTAGACAGAAGCGATTTCTCACTAAAATATTTGAATTTTATTTCGAGACCTCAGAATTAGAATTTGAGGTCTCGAAATCAAGCATCTGAAAGCACACAACTTGTGCAACAAGGGCGTTTTTGCTTTCATTGTTCTCTAATTGCAAATTTGACGACCAACTGAGCTCAAATTTTTACAGGTTTGTTATGTTATGCATATTTTGAGATACATCAAGAGTGAATACTGGTCTTTGACAATTACCAAACATGTCCAGTGTCTTTAAATCAACATACAATTGCAGGTTTAATGGCAGAGGACACTATTGGTAATTGTCAAGGACTAGCCTTCACAGTTGGTGTATCTCAACATATGCATAAAATAACTAACCTGTGAAAATTTGAGCTCAAACGGTCATGGAAGTTGCGAGATAATAATGAAGAAAAAAAACACCCATGTCACATGAAGTTGTGTGCGTTCAGATGGTTGATTTCGAGACCTCAAGTCCTAAATCTGAGGTCTCGAAATCAAATTTGTGGAAAATTACTTCTTTCTCGAAAACTATGGCACTTCAGAGGGAGTCGTTTCTCACAATGTTTTATACTATCAACCTCTCCCCATTACTCGTCACCAAGAAAGGTTTTATGCTAATAATTACTTTGAGTAATTACCAATAGTGTCCACTGCCTTTAACTATTGTGATTTAACCTTATACATTTCTGATCAAGCCAAATGTGTTATATTGTACTATTCAAATAAACAAAATTACAAAACATTGATAAAAAATGCTTGACTTATGCCTTGTGATCTTATTTATTTGTATTATTTGACCACATTTTTGAAGTTCGATTTGTATGCATTAAAATGAAGCTGGTTTCTTCAGTGATGGCATCATGTACCTTTCATTTTTTCCTAAGCTTGAGATTTTATGTTGACCAATCTATATCTAAAACCATTCCTCAAGTTGAAAATATTATTTATAAAAGTTATTCCTCAAGTTAAAAACACATCAGAGTCGGAGGTACCTATCGCACTCTTTTAGAGAATAAAAACAACTCTTTGTGTTTTCTTAAATTTATGGCCCAAAATTTGATAAACTGTAGGACATCTACCCCTTGTTTTTTTTTATTTTTTGATTGATGTATTTATTTTGAGGCACAAGGCTCATCTCTTTAAACTTTTTTAGTAAACAAAAACGGTTTACCCTACAAAAAATGGATGTTCAAAGCCTTGCATTTTTTGTTACAAAAATTCAAATGGTAAGCCTTGCGTTTTAGTAAAATCCTTGCAATTTTGTAACACAACAACATGCATAAGATGGCCATATTTTGTTATTAATATTATTAATATTATTATAATAATTATTATTATTATTATTTTTTTTTTTTGGGGGGGGGGTGGTTGAAGTGTACCAAAGGCTTTAAAAGTTAGATTATTTGGTGGCGCAAATTTGAGTGAGATATTTTCAACAACGAAATAAGGTCACTTTTTAATAATCTACCTACAAGTTATTTATTCCTACATTAATAATAAGCTGAGAAACGAACAAAAAATAGACCTCATATATTACCTTTAGTTCTTTCAACTTTGCGCTAAATCATTTCAAGTTAAACAAACGTAAGGCTACTTGGTTTAATTACCACAGTTAGTTACAGTGTAAGCGTTTATTCATCACTTTTAATATGATTCAAGCCTTCATTTCTCGCATTTCGAATCATTCCGCGAGATCTTGCGGGAGCCAGTTTGCCCCTTTGATCTTGGACAGGCACCGGTGATTGGAACCAGCTAAAGCAACCGACAGGTACCCGATTTCCACGCTACGCGAAATAAACATCAACAGAGTAGTAGAGGTTTGGGTACTCGACGGCTTGATGCCGTGACGCGATATTCAAAATGGCCACCAGCCATGCTTGTGAAGTTGTCAACACCGTGGATATTACTTACGATGATTTGATGTGATTTAATGTCTCTTTGGGTAAGCTTTATCATGCAGCTTATTTAAGTTAATAATGTAGAATAGGATGAAGGCCTCGTGGAAGGCGTGTAACCACCTAGTTTGTCATAAAACGGGCAATTCTTGTCGCAATTTTATTCCACCTTCATGCTCAACATAAACAACGGCAATTCGGAAGTAGCTGTAACGTTAGAGCATAGGTCATTGCATTGTCATTTACATTTTGCCGTCAATCAGATACTGGATGAAGAATTCCTCCATGATCTGATGAAACAATTGACTTTTCTGTGTAGTTCTTATAGATTATCTACTTCAATTCGTGTCGGCCACTCCTACGTGTTTCTATGTCAGTTTTTGTTTACATGTTATGTAACACTGAGCTGTCGTAAACTGTTTACCAACCAAAATGACCGGTGCTCTGACATTCGGAGTCGTAAGCCTACCATCCAAAAGAATTGACACATCATGTTTAAGCCTTTGCAGATTGCCTTTCTCATATCAAGTTGTAAATCTAAAACTGGTTTGCCACCTATACTGCCAAATGATAATGTACATTTTTAAAATCTGAACATGGTCTGAATAAAACTGGCGGTTTTTTATTTTTATTTTTTTAATCGTCTGAAATTTCATCCAGATGTGTAATGAAGGACGAGGTGCACAGAAAAACCTTGGTCTGAGTCGTAGGCAACTTTTTGAGATTTTGTCTAGTTTTCGATGCCCCCAAATCAAGATTAAAATTAGCATTAATTTGAGGCCCTTCCAATTGTTCCAGCAATCTGTAATCCGTAGAGCGTCTTTTGCACATAAAGAACTTTCTTTGGTTAAATTTTTAGGCAAATCTGAGAGAATTTTTTTTTGAGGGTGAAAAAAACGTCAAGTTATACCCCATGCCGTTTTCTCAAAAATCTGCCGAAAAAAGTTGTGTTTTTCAAAATCGCCTGAAAACTTGGGTTTTAGTCGTCTACCTTAGTAACTTTTTGATGTAATTGTTTTTATTGCCTGATTTTCGATATAACAATGTCTCAAATAATTATTGTATCAAACTCAATAAAACCAATTGTACCATCACGGCGAGTACCCACCAAGAACACTGGTGGAAATTCAAAGAAGTTATATTCCCGCCGTCATGTTGATCCCAGCTAGCCTACTTAAGACTCAGCCACCCAACCCCAGTGTACCCCGCTACCCTTTCCACAGCGACCGACAATCCCCAATTCCCATCGAAATGCCAGACCAACTTCCCCTGTGAACTAATTTTCTATACCTACAGCGTGTGCCTTCGACTCAAATACCAATTTTGTAAGGCCCCTATTATGCCTATGTTTCCTTGTAAACCAATGCGCCATACTTACAGCGTGTGCCTTCCATCCACTCACCAATTTTTTTAATCACAACCAAAGAGTCCCCTGTCTACCCGTCAGTAAAGCGTATGCCTTCCACTCTCAAATTATTTACCAAGTCCAAAGCAAGGATTTCCCTATGCCATTGTACCATGCGTACCATTTCCCCATTAATTAAACTAATTGTCTATCTTTATGCCTACAGCGTGTGCCTTCAACTCGTCGAATACTTTTTAAGTCCGAACCCAAGAGTCCCCTATCTACTACCAATACCCGTCAGTAAAAGCGTATTATGCCTTCCACTCGCAAATTATTTACCAAGTCCAAAGCAAGGATTTCCCTATGCCATAGTACCATGCGTACCCCTTTTCCCATTTTAAAATATACAGTGTGTAGATTTTAACTCAAATATGTTTTAAGTCCGAACCAATGAGTTTCCCATGCCTCTGTAACCAGCCCACAACTTGTGCATTTCACTCGAAATTACTAAGTATAAAGCACTGATTTTACTATGCCATAGCATCATGTGGAAAGTGTTCCCCTCGCATATTATATACCAAGTATAAAGCATTGATATTCCCATACCATAGTATCCTATGAAAAGTATTCAACTCGCAAATTATACATTAAGTATAAAGCATTGATATTCCCATACCATAGTATCCTATGATGAGTATTCAATTATATACTAAGTATAAAGCACTGAAATCCCATGCCATAGCTTTCTGTGTAAAGTATGAACCGAAGGTTTATCAGGTCTAAAATGCGAATGATTTTTGGGGGGGACCCAAGTGGGTGTCGTAGGTGGGTGTCGGCTTCCGTAGCGAAGGGTCCCCGGTTCGAACCCCGGTGGTGGCAGCGCGGTTGCCGTCCGAGAAGTCTCGACCCACCAGACAGTGGCACACACCGCGCAGTGGCACTCACCGCTAGCACTCGCTTAGAAAAGAAACTTAAAACTTAAAACGAACCTATGCTCTTTTTTATATAAGTTTAAAAAAAATTAAAAATAAAACATTTTTAAAACGTCTCCAACTTTTCTGAAGCTGGATTCGATCCCGGGACCCTCCGGTCCAGAGACCAGAGCCCTTCCACTGGGCCACTGCTCCTTCTTACTAATATGCGTTCGAGTTTTATTTTAAACCTTCGTATGACAAACTTTTAATTAAAACGTAGTAAAAGAACTACCGGGAATCGAACTCCGCACCATTGGGTGTAGAGTCCGGAGCCCTTCCATTGAGCCACGTCTCCTCTTACTTCATTTGCGTTCGAGTTTAATTTTAAACCTTGGTATGAACAACTTTAAATCAAAACGTAGTAAAAGAACACCCGGGAAT
This sequence comes from Asterias rubens, assembly GCF_902459465.1. Taxonomy (NCBI): domain Eukaryota; kingdom Metazoa; phylum Echinodermata; class Asteroidea; order Forcipulatida; family Asteriidae; genus Asterias; species Asterias rubens. The sequence goes on from NC_047075.1 coordinate 2,828,651, forward strand.
CGAACTCCGTACCATTGGGTGTAGAGTCGGGAGCCCTTCCATTGGACCACTACTACTCTTACTTCATTTGCGTTCGAGTTTAATGTTATACCTTAGAATGAACAACTTTAAATCAAAACGTAGTAAAAGAACACAGATCGGGAACCGAACCCCGTACCATTGGGTGTAGAGTCGGAAGCCCTTCCATTGGGCCACTACTACTCTTAGTTCATTTGCGTTCGAGTTTAATGTTATACCTTAGAATGAACAACTTTAAATCAAAACGTATTATAGCTTATGCCTTCCACTCGCAAATTATTTATAAGTGTAAAGCAAGGATTTCCCTATGCCATAGGATACAGCGCAAACCAATGTTCTCAAGCGTAGTAAAAGAACACAGATCGGGAATCGAACCCCGTACCATCGGGTGTAGAGCCCGGAGCCCTTCCATTAGGCCACTACTACTCTTACTTCATTTGCGTTCGAGTTAAATGTTATACCCTAGAATGAACAATTTTAAATCAAAACGTATTATTTGCCTCCCACTCGCAAATTATTTACCAAGTGTAAAGCAAGGATTTCCCTATACCATAGGGAACCGCGCAAACCAATGTTCTCAAGCGTAGAAAAAGAACACAGACCGGGATTCGAACCCAGTACCATTGGGTGTCGAGCCCAGAGCCCTTCCATTGGGCCACTACTACTCTTACTTCATTTGGGTTCGAGTTTAATTTTATACCCTAGAGTAAACAACTTTATATCAAAACATATTGTAACTTATGCCTTCCACTCGCATTAATTATGGATTAGGGGTTAAGCAAGGGTTTCCCTATGCCGTAGAAAACCGCGTAAACCAATACTCTTCAACGCAGAAAAAAGAACACACACCGGGGTTCGAACACAGCACCTTTGGCTTCAGAGTCCAGAGCCCTACCACTGTGCCACTGTCCTTCTTCATAACAAAAGGTTCGAGTTTAAATATAAACCTTAGAATGAATTCAACTTTAAATCAAAACGTAATAGCGGGTGCCTTCCACTCGCATGTTATTTATTAGGTATAAAGCAAGGATTTCCCTATGCCATAGGGTTCCGCTTAAACCAATGTTCTTACGCGTAGAAAAAGACACACGCCGTGGCTCGAACTCAGTACCTTTGCGCTCAGAATCCGGAGCTTTACCACTGGGCCACCGCTCTTCTTATGAACAATGGGTTCGAGTTTAATTATAAACCTTAGAGTGGACAACTTTAAATCAAAACGTATACAGCGAGTGCCTTCCACTTGCGTGTTTTACAAGGATTTCCCGATGCCATAGTACCCCAGGTAATGTAAAGATTGGGACTGGGTACAACAGAGTTGATGCATGCACAAATTCGACGGTGTTTGAGATAAATAAAATGCACGGGACTAAAACGGGTCTATCTAACTGAGAAAATATCAGCGATTGAAAAAGTCTCTACAAGCCGGGCAAATCGGGCGGGGAGGATATTCAAACAGGGGGAGTAACAATGTGACCAACAAAACCATTTATTATTATATGTAATAGATATTTGATAATCTAAGGAAATTGAACTCTAAATAAGACACGGGACGGAGTATTCTTTATGTTTTAATTAAATATTTGTTTAATGTTTGAGTTTCTACATTTCACATTATAACTGCTCTTTTAAATCAATATAAAAAGAATTCAGACAATAATTGACATACACATTCAAATTTATTTTAAGCAGCAACTTTTTATTTATTTTTTATTTATTTAAATAATTAAAATCATTAAAATTAAAATTTAAACGTCAAGTGTTTGTGCATCGTAAAAGAATTTTGTTTTTCTCCAAAGGCGATCAGAGAATACTGACCGAAACGTCAATTGAAACCAACGGTTATTTTTAGAACCACCCCATATTTAGAGATGATAGTCATTGCATGGTGTTACCGCAAACCTGTCCATATCGTATTTCCACCATGCAAAGTTTTAAATCCAGGGTACAACATCAAAGCATTGCCATAGACAGGCTGTACAAATTGTATGCAGTGAATAATTAGATTGGAAAATTTTTACGACCTCACCACCAACTTCTGGCCGTTTTGTTTTAATCTCTAAATAATCAACGGGAAACAGCAACCCACAGGCCTACTAACTATAACAGAGAATTATATTGAGCAATAACACACCAAACCCATTGTGTTGTGCACAGTAGACCAGCATACCAGCTAACGTAGTGTAGACCTATAGCTAATAGAAACAAACAATTCACGAATAATATTGCTTTTACCATGGGTTTGAACGACTTTATATTGAATCAGAATAAACGAGTACACATTAGTCTTGCCTGAACAGTTCCCTGAAGATTAAAACTACATCAAAAAGGCTCTAAATATCTTCCACGGAGACAGCCAGAGTCAACTGCATGGTTGGAGATCATTTTGAATACATGTGTACGCGGCAAATTACTGGGTACGAAGCATGGGTTATAAGACCAACTATAGGGTACCCGACTTTTCGTGCTCTTGTCGCAATGTCGCTTACTTGTTGATATAGCAGTGCCTCCAAAAAGAGAGGTTAAAATGAATTTGAGACACATCCCAATTTTCCAGCAATCTTAAACTTGGAGACTGTCTTTTAAACATGACGAACTTCCTTTGGTTAAATTTTGAGGCAATTCGGCGAGAAAATGTTTCCGAGGCTGAAAAAACGTTAAGCTTACCCCCTTGTCGTTTTTTCAAAAATCGGCCGAAACTTTTGCCTTGACGTTTTTTCAGCCTCGGAAACATTTTAAGCCATCGTAGACGACTAAAACCAAGACTTTCCTGCTCCTCGCCCTCTAATACACCTAGGTATGAAATTTCAGGCAATTTGGAAGACAAAAGTTTCGGCCGATTTATGAAAAAACGACAAGGGGGGGGGGGGTAAGCTTGACGTTTTTTCAGCCTCGGAAACATTTTCTCTCCGAACGGCCTCAAAATTTAACCAAATGAAGTTCGTCAAGTGTAAAAGACAGTCTCCAAGTTACAGGTTGCTTGAACAATAGGATGGGTCTCAAATATTAATTTTAACCTTGATTTTAAACCGTCGTACTCTCCGAAATGAGGCATTATCTCAAAAAGTAGCCATCGTAGACGACTAAAACCAAGATTTTCCTGCTCCTCGCCCTCTAATACACCTAAGTATGAAATTTTAGGCAATTTGGAAGACAACAGTTTCGGCCAATTTTTGAAAAAACGACAAGGGGGTAGGTAAGCTTGACGTTTTTTCAGCCTCGGAAACATGTTCTCTCCGAATTGCCTCCAAATTTAACCAAAGGAAGTTCGTCATGTGTAAAAGACAGTCTCCAAGTTACAGGTTGCTGGAACAATAGGATGGGTCTCAAATATTCATTTTAACCTTGATTTTAAACCGTCGTACTATCCGAAATGAGGCATTATCTCAAAAAGTAGCCATCGTAGACGACTAAAACCAAGATTTTCCTGCTCCTCGCCCTCTAATACACCTAGGTATGAAATTTCAGGCAATTTGGAAGACAAAAGTTTCGGCCGATTTTTGAAAAAACGACAAGGGGGTAAGCTTGACGTTTTTTCAGCCTCGGAAAAATTTTCTCTCCGAATTGCCTCAAAATTTAACCAAAGAAAGTTCGTCATGTGTAAAAGACAGTCTCCAAGTTACAGATTGCTGGAACAATAGGATGGGTCTCAAATATTCATTTTAATCTGGATTTTAAACCGTCGTACTATCCGAAATGAGGCATTATCTCAAAAAGTAGCCGTCGTAGACGACTAAAACCAAGATTTTCCTGCTCCTCGCCCCCTATTACACCTAGGTATGAAATTTCAGGCGATTTGGAAGACAAAAATTTCGGCCGATTTTTGAAAAAACGACAAGGGGGTAAGCTTGACGTTTTTTCAGCCTCGGAAACATTTTCTCTCCGAATTGCCTCAAAATTTAACCAAAGAAAGTTCGTCATGTGTAAAAGACAGTCTCCAAGTTACAGATTGCTGGAACAATAGGATGGGTCTCAAATATTCATTTTAACCTTGATTTTAAACCGTCGTACTATCCGAAATGAGGCATTATCTCAAAAAGTAGCCATCGTAGACGACTAAAACCAAGATTTTCCTGCTCCTCGCCCTCTAATACACCTAGGTATGAAATTTCAGGCAATTTGGAAGACAAAAGTTTCGGCCGATTTTTGAAAAAACGACAAGGGGGTAAGCTTGACGTTTTTTCAGCCTCGGAAAAATTTTCTCTCCGAATTGCCTCAAAATTTAACCAAAGAAAGTTCGTCATGTGTAAAAGACAGTCTCCAAGTTACAGATTGCTGGAACAATAGGATGGGTCTCAAATATTCATTTTAATCTGGATTTTAAACCGTCGTACTATCCGAAATGAGGCATTATCTCAAAAAGTAGCCGTCGTAGACGACTAAAACCAAGATTTTCCTGCTCCTCGCCCCCTATTACACCTAGGTATGAAATTTCAGGCGATTTGGAAGACAAAAATTTCGGCCGATTTTTGAAAAAACGACAAGGGGGTAAGCTTGACGTTTTTTCAGCCTCGGAAACATTTTCTCTCCGAATTGCCTCAAAATTTAACCAAAGAAAGTTCGTCATGTGTAAAAGACAGTCTCCAAGTTACAGATTGCTGGAACAATAGGATGGGTCTCAAATATTCATTTTAACCTTGATTTTAAACCGTCGTACTATCCGAAATGAGGCATTATCTCAAAAAGTAGCCATCGTAGACGACTAAAACCAAGATTTTCCTGCTCCTCGCCCTCTAATACACCTAGGTATGAAATTTCAGGCAATTTGGAAGACAAAAGTTTCGGCCGATTTTTGAAAAAACGACAAGGGGGTAAGCTTGACGTTTTTTCAGCCTCGGAAAAATTTTCTCTCCGAATTGCCTCAAAATTTAACCAAAGGAAGTTCGGCATGTGTAAAAGACAGTCTCCAAGTTACAGATTGCTGGAACAAATAGGATGGGTCTCAAATATTCATTTTAATCTGGATTTTAAACCGTCGTACTATCCGAAATGAGGCATTATCTCAAAAAGTAGCCGTCGTAGACGACTAAAACCAAGATTTTCCTGCTCCTCGCCCCCTATTACACCTAGGTATGAAATTTCAGGCAATTTGGAAGACAAAAGTTTCGGCCGATTTTTGAAAAAACGACAAGGGGGTAAGCTTGACGTTTTTTCAGCCTCGGAAAAATTTTCTCTCCGAATTGCCTCAAAATTTAACCAAAGGAAGTTCGTCATGTGTAAAAGACAGTCTCCAAGTTACAGGTTGCTGGAACAATAGGATGGGTCTCAAATATTCATTTTAATCTGGATTTTAAACCGTCGTACTATCCGAAATGAGGCATTATCTCAAAAAGTAGCCGTCGTAGACGACTAAAACCAAGATTTTCCTGCTCCTCGCCCCCTATTACACCTAGGTATGAAATTTCAGGCGATTTGGAAGACAAAAATTTCGGCCGATTTTTGAAAAAACGACAAGGGGGTAAGCTTGACGTTTTTTCAGCCTCGGAAACATTTTCTCTCCGAATTGCCTCAAAATTTAACCAAAGGAAGTTCGTCATGTGTAAAAGACAGTCTCCAAGTTACAGATTGCTGGAACAATAGGATGGGTCTCAAATATTCATTTTAACCTTGATTTTAAACCGTCGTACTATCCGAAATGAGGCATTATCTCAAAAAGTAGCCATCGTAGACGACTAAAACCAAGATTTTCCTGCTCCTCGCCCTCTAATACACCTAGGTATGAAATTTCAGGCAATTTGGAAGACAAAAGTTTCGGCCGATTTTTGAAAAAACGACAAGGGGGTAAGCTTGACGTTTTTTCAGCCTCGGAAAAATTTTCTCTCCGAATTGCCTCAAAATTTAACCAAAGAAAGTTCGTCATGTGTAAAAGACAGTCTCCAAGTTACAGATTGCTGGAACAATAGGATGGGTCTCAAATATTCATTTTAATCTGGATTTTAAACCGTCGTACTATCCGAAATGAGGCATTATCTCAAAAAGTAGCCGTCGTAGACGACTAAAACCAAGATTTTCCTGCTCCTCGCCCCCTATTACACCTAGGTATGAAATTTCAGGCGATTTGGAAGACAAAAATTTCGGCCGATTTTTGAAAAAACGACAAGGGGGTAAGCTTGACGTTTTTTCAGCCTCGGAAACATTTTCTCTCCGAATTGCCTCAAAATTTAACCAAAGAAAGTTCGTCATGTGTAAAAGACAGTCTCCAAGTTACAGATTGCTGGAACAATAGGATGGGTCTCAAATATTCATTTTAACCTTGATTTTAAACCGTCGTACTATCCGAAATGAGGCATTATCTCAAAAAGTAGCCATCGTAGACGACTAAAACCAAGATTTTCCTGCTCCTCGCCCTCTAATACACCTAGGTATGAAATTTCAGGCAATTTGGAAGACAAAAGTTTCGGCCGATTTTTGAAAAAACGACAAGGGTAGGTAAGATTGACGTTTTTTTCACCCTCGAAATTTCTTTTCCCCCGCTTTGCCTCACAATTTAACCAAAGGAAGTTCGTCATGTGTAAAAGACAGTCTTCAAGTTAAAGATTGCTGGAAAACTGGGATGGGTCTCAAATTCATTTTAACCTCTCTTTTTGGAGGCACTGCTATATCAACAAGTAAGCGACATTGCGACAAGAACACGAATAGTCGGGTACCCTATAGTTGGTCTTATAACCCATGCTTCGTATCCAGTAATTTACCGCGTACACATGTTTTCAAAATGATCTCCAACCATGCAGTTGACTCTGGCTGTCTCCGTGGAAGATATTTAGAGCCTTTTTGATGTAGTTTTAATCTTCAGGGAACTGTTCAGGCAAGACTAATGTGTACTCGTTTATTCTGATTCAATATAAAGTCGTTCAAACCCATGGTATAAGCAAAGTTTGTGAATTGTTTGTTTCTATTAGCTATAGGTCTACACTACGTTAGCTGGTATGCTGGTCTACTGTGCACAACACAATGGGTTTGGTGTGTTATTGCTCAATAAAATTCTCTGTTATAGTTAGTAGGCCTGTGGGTTGCTGTTTCCCGTTGATTATTCAGAGATTAAAACAAAACGGCCAGAAGTAGGTGGTGAGGTCGTAAAATTTTTTCAATCTAATTATTCACTGCATACAATTTGTACAGCCTGTCTATGGCAATGCTTTGATGTTGTACCCTGGAGATAAAACTTTGCATGGTGGAAATACGATATGGACAGGTTTGCGGTAACACCATGCAATGACTTTCTTTTCTAAATAGTGGGTGGTTCTGAAAACAACCGTTGGTTTCAATTGACGTTTCGGTCAGTATTCTCTGATCGCCTTTGGAGAAAAACAAAATTCTTTTACGATGCACAAACACTTGACGTTTAAATTTAAATTTTAATGATTTTAATTATTTAAATAAAAAATAAATAAAAAAAATTGCTGCTTAAAATAAATTTGAATGTGTATGTCAATTATTGTCTGAATTCTTTTTATATTGATTTAAAGAGCAGTCATAATGTGAAATGTAGAAACTCAAACATTAAACAAATATTGAATTAAAACATAAAGAATACTCCGTCCCGTGTCTTATTTAGAGTTCAATTTCCTTAGATTATCAAATATTTATTACATATAATAATAAATGGTTTTGTTGGTCACATTGTTACGCCCCCTGTTTGAATACCCCCCCCCCCCCCCATTCGCCCGATTTGCCCGGCTTCTAGAGACTTTTCAATCGCTGATATTTTCTCAGTTAGATAGACCCGTTTTAGTCCCGTGCATTTTATTTATCTCAAACACCGTCGAATTTGTGCATGCATCAACTCTGTTGTACCTAGTCCCAACCTGGGGTACTATGGCATCGGGAAATCCTTGTAAAACACGCGAGTGGAAGGCACTCGCTGTATACGTTTTGATTTAAAGTTGTCCACTCTAAGGTTTATAATTAAATCTCGAACCCATTGTTCATAAGAAGAGCGGTGGCCCAGTGGCAGAGCTCCGGATTCTGAGCGCAAAGGTACTGAGTTCGAGCCACGGCGTGTGTCTTTTTCTACGCGTTGGTTTAAGCGGAACCCTATGGCATAGGGAAATCTTTGCTCTATACCTAATAAATAACATGCGAGTGGAAGGCACCCGCTATTACGTTTTGATTTAAAGTTGAATTCATTCTAAGGTTTATATTTAAACTCGAACCTTTTGTTATGAAGAAGGACAGTGGCACAGTGGTAGGGCTCTGGACTCTGAAGCCAAAGGTGCTGTGTTCGAACCCCGGTGTGTGTTCTTTTTCTGCGTTGAAGAGTATTGGTTTACGCGGTTTTCTACGGCATAGGGAAATCCTTGCTTAACCCCTAATCAATAATTAATGCGAGTGGAAGGCATAAGTTACAATATGTTTTGATATAAAGTTGTTTACTCTAGGGTATAAAATTAAACTCGAACGCAAATGAAGTAAGAGTAGTAGTGGCCCAATGGAAGGGCTCTGGGCTCGACAACCAATGGTACAGGGTTCGAATCCCGGTCTGTGTTCTTTTTCTCCGCTTGAGAACATTGGTTTGCGCGGTTCCCTATGGTATAGGGAAATCCTTGCTTTACACTTGGTAAATAATTTGCGAGTGGGAGGCAAATAATACGTTTTGATTTAAAATTGTTCATTCTAGGGTATAACATTTAACTCGAACGCAAATGAAGTAAGAGTAGTAGTGGCCTAATGGAAGGGCTCCGGGCTCTACACCCAATGGTACGGGGTTCGATTCCCGATCTGTGTTCTTTTAGTATGCTTGAGAACATTGGTTTGCGCGGTATCCTATGGCATAGGGAAATCCTTGCTTTACACTTGTAAATAAATTGCGAGTGGAAGGCATAAGCTATAATACGTTTTGATTTAAAATTGTTCATTCTAGGGTATAACATTAAACTCGAACGCAAATGAACTAAGAGTAGTAGTGGCCCAATGGAAGGGCTTCCGACTCTACACCCAATGGTACGGGGTTCGGTTCCCGATCTGTGTTCTTTTACTACGTTTTGATTTAAAGTTGTTCATTCTAAGGTATAACATTAAACTCGAACGCAAATGAAGTAAGAGTAGTAGTGGCCCAATGGAAGGGCTCCCGACTCTACACCCAATGGTACGGAGTTCGATTCCCGGGTGTTCTTTTACTACGTTTTGATTTAAAGTTGTTCATACCAAGGTTTAAAATTAAACTCGAACGCAAATGAAGTAAGAGGAGACGTGGCTCAATGGAAGGGCTCCGGACTCTACACCCAATGGTGCGGAGTTCGATTCCCGGTAGTTCTTTTACTACGTTTTAATTAAAAGTTTGTCATACGAAGGTTTAAAATAAAACTCGAACGCATATTAGTAAGAAGGAGCAGTGGCCCAGTGGAAGGGCTCTGGTCTCTGGACCGGAGGGTCCCGGGATCGAATCCAGCTTCAGAAAAGTTGGAGACGTTTTAAAAATGTTTTATTTTTAATTTTTTTTAAACTTATATAAAAAAGAGCATAGGTTCGTTTTAAGTTTTAAGTTTTAAGTTTCTTTTCTAAGCGAGTGCTAGCGGTGAGTGCCGCTGCGCGGTGTGTGCCACTGTCTGGTGGGTCGAGACTTCTCGGACGGCAACCGCGCTGCCACCACCGGGGTTCGAACCGGGGACCCTTCGCTACGGAAGCCGACACCCACCTACGACACCCACTTGGGTCCCCCCCAAAAATCATTCGCATTTTAGACCTGATAAACCTTCGGTTCATACTTTACACAGAAAGCTATGGCATGGGATTTCAGTGCTTTATACTTAGTATATAATTGAATACTCATCATAGGATACTATGGTATGGGAATATCAATGCTTTATACTTAATGTATAATTTGCGAGTTGAATACTTTTCATAGGATACTATGGTATGGGAATATCAATGCTTTATACTTGGTATATAATATGCGAGGGGAACACTTTCCACTAGATGCTATGGCATAGTAAAATCAGTGCTTTATACTTAGTAATTTCGAGTGAAATGCACAAGTTGTGGGCTGGTTACAGAGGCATGGGAAACTCATTGGTTCGGACTTAAAACATATTTGAGTTAAAATCTACACACTGTATAGTTTAAAATGGGAAAAGGGGTACGCATGGTACTATGGCATAGGGAAATCCTTGCTTTGGACTTGGTAAATAATTTGCGAGTGGAAGGCATAATACGCTTTTACTGACGGGTATTGGTAGTAGATAGGGGACTCTTGTGTTCGGACTTAAAAAGTATTCGACGAGTTGAAGGCACACGCTGTAGGCATAAAGATAGACAATTAGTTTAATTAATGGGGAAATGGTACGCATGGTACAATGGCATAGGGAAATCCTTGCTTTGGACTTGGTAAATAATTTGAGAGTGGAAGGCATACGCTTTACTGACGGGTAGACAGGGGACTCTTTGGTTGTGATTAAAAAAATTGGTGAGTGGATGGAAGGCACACGCTGTAAGTATGGCGAAAATCAGGCAATAAAAACAATTACATCAAAAAGTTACTAAGGTAGACGACTAAACCCAAGTTTTCAGGCGATTTTGAAAAACACAATTTTTTCGGCAGATTTTTGAGAAAACGGCATGGGGTATAACTTGACGTTTTTTTCACCCTCAAAAAAAAATTCTCTCAGATTTGCCTAAAAATTTAACCAAAGAAAGTTCTTTATGTGCAAAAGACGCTCTACGGATTACAGATTGCTGGAACAATTGGAAGGGCCTCAAATTAATGCTAATTTTAATCTTGATTTGGGGGCATCGAAAACTAGACAATATCTCAAAAAGTTGCCTACGACTCAGACCAAGGTTTTTCTGTGCACCTCGTCCTTCATTACACATCTGGATGAAATTTCAGACGATTAAAAAAATAAAAATAAAAAAACGCCAGTTTTATTCAGACTTTAAAAATGTACATTATCATTTGGCAGTATAGGTGGCAAACCAGTTTTAGATTTACAACTTGATATGAGAAAGGCAATCTGCAAAGGCTTAAACATGATGTATCAATTCTTTTGGATGGTAGGCCTACGACTCCGAATGTCAGAGCACCGGTCATTTTGGTTGGTAAACAGTTTACGACAGCTCAGTGTTACATAGCATGTAAACAAAAACTGACATAGAAACACGTAGGAGTGGCCGACACGAATTGAAGTAGATAATCTATAAGAACTACACAGAAAAGTCAATTGTTTCATCAGATCATGGAGGAATTCTTCATCCAGTATCTGATTGACGGCAAATTGTCAATGACAATGCAATGACCTATGCTCTAACGTTACAGCTACTTCCGGATTGCCGTTGTTTATGTTGAGCATGAAGGTGGAATAAAATTGCGACAAGAATTGCCCGTTTTACGACAACTAGGGGGTTACACGTCTTCCACGAGGCCTTCATCCTATTCTACATTATTAACTTAAATAAGCTGCATGATAAAGCTTACCCAAAGAGACATTAAATCACATCAAATCATCGTAAGTAATATCCACGGTGTTGACAACTTCACAAGCATGGCTGGTGGCCATTTTGAATATCGCGTCACGGCATCAAGCCGTCGAGTACCCAGACCTCTACTACTCTGTTGATGTTTATTTCGCGTAGCGTGGAAATCGGGTACCTGTCGGTTGCTTTAGCTGGTTCCAATCACCGGTGCCTGTCCAAGATCAAAGGGGCAAACTGGCTCCCGCAAGATCTCGCGGAATGATTCGAAATGCGAGAAATGAAGGCTTGAATCATATTAAAAGTGATGAATAAACGCTTAATTGTGGTAATTAAACCAAGTAGCCTTACGTTTGTTTAACTTGAAATGATTTAGCGCAAAGTTGAAAGAACTAAAGGTAATATATGAGGTCTATTTTTTGTTCGTTTCTCAGCTTATTATTAATGTAGGAATAAATAACTTGTAGGTAGATTATTAAAAAGTGACCTTATTTCGTTGTTGAAAATATCTCACTCAAATTTGCGCCACCAAATAATCTAACTTTTAAAGCCTTCGGTACACTTCAACCACCCCCCCCCCCAAAAAAAAAAAAAATAATAATAATAATATTAATAATATTAATAACAAAATATGGCCATCTTATGCATGTTGTTGTGTTAGAAAATTGCAAGGATTTTACTACAACGCAAGGCTTACCATTTGAATTTTTGTAACAAAAAATGCAAGGCTTTGAACATCCATTTTTTGTAGGGTAAACCGTTTTTGTTTACTGAAAAAGTTTAAAGAGATGAGCCTTGTGCCTCAAAATAAATACATCAATAAAAAAAAATAAAAAAATACAAACAAAACAAGGGGTAGATGTCCTACAGTTTATCAAATTTTGGGCCATAAATTTAAGAAAACACAAAGAGTTGTTTTTATTCTCTAAAATAATGCGATAGGTACCTCCGACTCTGATGTGTTTTTAATAATATTTTCAACTTGAGGAATGGTTTTAGATATAGATTGGTCAACATCAAATCTCAATTTTAGAAAAAAATGAAAGGTACATGATGCCATCACTGAAGAAACCAGCTTCATTTTAATGCATACAAATCGAACTTCAAAAATGTGGTCAAATAATACAAATAAATAAAATCACAAGGCATAAGTCAAGCATTTTTTATCAATGTTTTGTAATTTTGTTTATTTGAATAGTACAATATAACACATTTGGCTTGATCAGAAATGTATAAGGTTAAATCACAATAGTTAAAGGCAGTGGACACTATTGGTAATTACTCAAAGTAATTATTAGCATAAAACCTTTCTTGGTGACGAGTAATGGGGAGAGGTTGATAGTATAAAACATTGTGAGAAACGACTCCCTCTGTAGTGCCATAGTTTTCGAGAAAGAAGTAATTTTCCTCAAATTTTATTTAGAGACCTCAGATTTAGAACTTGAGGTCTCGAAATCAACCATCTGAACGCACACAACTTCGTGTGACATGGGTGTTTTTTTTCTTCATTATTATCTCGCAACTTCGATGACCGTTTGAGCTCAAATTTTCACAGGTTAGTTATTTTATGCTCATGTTGAGATACACCAACTGTGAAGGCTAGTCCTTGACAATTACCAATAGTGTCCTCTGCCATTAAACCTGCAATTGTATGTTGATTTAAAGACACTGGACATGTTTGGTAATTGTCAAAGACCAGTATTCACTCTTGATGTATCTCAAAATATGCATAACATAACAAACCTGTAAAAATTTGAGCTCAGTTGGTCGTCAAATTTGCAATAAGAGAACAATGAAAGCAAAAACGCCCTTGTTGCACAAGTTGTGTGCTTTCATCAGATGCTTGATTTCGAGACCTCAAATTCTAATTCTGAGGTCTCGAAATAAAATTCAAATATTTTAGTGAGAAATCGCTTCTGTCTTAAAAACTATGTTACTTCACAGGGAGCTGTTTCTCATAATGTTTTATACTATCTCCAGCTCTCCAGTTTTATACTATCTCCAGCTCTCCATTGCTCGTTACCAAGTAAGTTTTTAATGATAACAACTGTTTTGAGTAATTACCAATTGTGTCCAGTGTCTTCAAAGGAATTGTATAATGCTGAACCACGGTTCTATAAGGTTATATCGCAAATTGTATAAATTTATATCGCAATTGTATCAGGGAAATATTGCAATAGTTCAAGATTATATCACAATCATATATAAAGGTTATATCGCAAATGTAAAAGGTTATATCGCAATCGTCTAAAGGTAATATCGTAATTGTATATACAGTTATATTGCAATTGTATAAGGTTTTATATTCAAGGAATAATGACCCAGGATTCTGTGTTGTTTGAATTTTGACATTAAATTTGCTTTGACACTGTTGCCCATATTGAAGTTTTAAGTAAAATAGTCTTTTACGTTTTGCATAATTTGTATTGAACATTAGGAAAGCTCTTTTAAAGAATTTCCAAGTGTGGCCTTTGAATTACTTGGCTCATGAAACTTAATGGACAGTTAATAATTATGACATGGGTAGTCAGCCCAGTGATCTCCATGACCCCTCCTAAAATTCCAGCCCGGATGCCCACGATTATGAATTGTAAATCAAGAACTTGTGGTTCAGTAACTAGACGCTTGTCATTTTTAAAATAGCGGTTAGCTTGGTAGCATTTGAACTCACAACCTTGTCACTGCAAGTCCTGCAGTCTAACCACTGAACCATCACAAAATTGTCATTGTAAAATGAGCAGTTAGCTGGTAGATTTCGAACCAACAACATTCTGATTGCAAGTCCTGCAGTCTAACCACTGGACCACCATTAGCTTGGTAGGATTCGAACCCACAACCTTGTGGATGCAAGTCCTGCAGTCTAACCACTGGACCACCATTAGCTTGGTAGGATTCGAACCCACAACCTTGTAACTGCAAGTCCTGCAGTCTAACCACTGGACCACAGTTAGCTGGGTAGGATTCGAACCCACAACCTTGTGGATGCAAGTCCTGCAGTCCAACCACTGGACCACAGTTAGCTTGGTAGGATTCGAACCCACAACCTTGTGGATGCAAGTCCTGCAGCCTAACCACTGGACCACAGTTAGCTTGGTAGGATTCGAACCCACAACCTTGTGGATGCAAGTCCTGCAGTCCAACCACTGGACCACAGTTAGCTTGGTAGGATTCAAACCCAGAACCTTGTGATTGCAAGTCCTGCAGTCCAACCACTGGACCAGTTAGCTGGGTAGGATTCGAACCCACAACCTTTTGATTGCAAGTCCTGCAGTCTAACCACTGAACCACAGTAAGCTTGGTAGGATTCGAACCAACAACCTTGTAACTGCAAGTCCTGCAGTCGAACCACTAAACCATCACAAAATTGTCATTGTAAAATGAGCAGTTAGCTGGTAGATTTCGAACCAACAACATTCTGATTGCAAGTCCTGCAGTCTAACCACTGGACCACCATTAGCTTGGTAGGATTCGAACCCACAACCTTGTAACTGCAAGTCCTGCAGTCTAACCACTGGACCACAGTTAGCTTGGTAGGATTCGAACCCACAACCTTGTGGATGCAAGTCCTGCAGTCTAACCACTTGATCAGTTTGATTGGTAGGATTCAAACCCAGAACCTTGTGATTGCAAGTCCTGCAGTCCAACCACTGGACCAGTTAGCTGGGTAGGATTCGAACCCACAACCTTTTGATTGCAAGTCCTGCAGTCTAACCACTGAACCACAGTAAGCTTGGTAGGATTCGAACCAACAACCTTGTAACTGCAAGTCCTGCAGTCGAACCACTAAACCATCACAAAATTGTCATTGTAAAATGAGCAGTTAGCTGGTAGATTTCGAACCAACAACATTCTGATTGCAAGTCCTGCAGTCTAACCACTGGACCACCATTAACTTTGTAGGATTCGAACCCACAACCTTGTGATTGTAAGTCCTGCAGCCTAACCACTGGACCACAGTTAGCTTGGTAGGATTCGAACCCACAACCTTGTGGATGCAAGTCCTGCAGTCTAACCACTGGACCACAGTTAGCTGGGTAGGATTCGAACCCACAACCTTTTGATTGCAAGTCCTGCAGTCTAACCGCTGAACCACAGTTAGCTTGGTAGGATTCAAACCCACAACCTTGTGATTGCAAGTCCTGACGGTTAGCTTGGTAGGATTCGAACCCACAACCTTGTGATTGCAAGTCCTGACGGTTAGCTTGGTATAATTTAAACCCACAACATTTTGATTGCAAGTCTAGTCTAACCACTGAAACACAGTTGGCTTGGTAGGATTCAAACCCACAACTTTGTGATTGTAAGTCCTGCAGTCTAACCACTGACCACCATTAGCTTGGTAGGATTTGAACGTACAACCTTTTGAGTGCAAGTCCTGCAGTCTAACCAATGGGCAAATAGTGATTCAGTAACAATAGCAGACAATATTTATTTTAATCATTATAAAATTGGTGGTTAGCTAGGTAGGATTCAAACCCACAACCTTGTGATTGCAAGTCCTGCAGTCTAACCACTGAACCACAGTTAGCGTGGTAGGATTCAAACCAACAACCTTGTAACTGCAAGTCCTGCAGTCGAACCACTGGACCACAGTTAGCTTGGTAGGATTCGAACCTACAACCTTGTGTTTGCAAGTCCTGCAGTCTAACCACTGAAACACAGTGAGCTTGGTAGGATTGAAACCAACAACCTTGTAACTGCAAGTCCTGCAGTCGAACCACTGGACCACAGTTAGCTTGGTAGGATTCGAACCTACAACCCTGTGATTGTAAGTCCTGCAGTCTAACCACTGAAACACAGTTAGCTTGGTAGGATTCAAACCTTTAATCTTGTGATTGCAAGTCCTGCAGTCTAACCACTGAACCACAGTTAGCTTAGTAGGATTCAAACCAACAACCTTGTAACTGCAAGTCCTGCAGTCTAACCACTGGACCACAGTTAGCTTAGTAGGATTCAAACCTACAACCTTGTGATTGCAAGTCCTGCAGTCTAACCACTGGACCAAGTTGACCACCATCCTGGAATAGTTTCATTACTTCTGTTGATGAGTTGTGGATTGCATTCAAGAGGTCAAAGTGCAAAAGAAGACATCTGGAGATGCTGCATGTTGTTCTGAGCTAAACAAAAAAAGGGAGACGGACAAGTAACCTGTTAAAGGCAGTGGATACTATTGGTAATTGTCAAAGACTAGCCTTCACAGTTGGTGTATCTCAACATATGCATAAAATAACTAACCTGTGAAAATTTGAACTCAATCAATCGTTGAAGTTGCGAGATAATAATGAAAGAAAAAACAACCTTGTCACACGAAGTTGGTGTGCTTTCAGATGCTTGATTTCGAGACCTCAATTTCTAAATCTGAGGTCTTGAAATCAAATACGTGGGAAATTACTTCTTTCTCGATTGGTCATCCAAGTTGCGAGATAATAACAAAAGAAAAAAACACCCTTGTCACATGAAGTTGTGTGCGTTTAGATGGTTGATTTCGAGACCTCGAGTTCTAAATCTGAGGTCTCGAAATCAAATTCGTGGAAAATTACTTCTTTCTTGAAAACTACATCACTTCAGTGGGAGCCATTTCTCACAATGTTTTATACTATCAACCTCTCCCCATTACTCGTCACCAAGAAAAGTTTTATGCCAATAATTATTTTGAGTAATTACCAATAGTGTCCACTGCCTTTACAGAGCTGTTAAATGATCAGGTTAAAGGAAAGGGATATGTTTGGTAATCACTCTTAAAATTAGTGGCAATAACAACCTTTGGTCAGAAGCCTACAGCGGATTGGGATACATAAAGCATTATTGAAACTAGTTAACCTCATCAACAACCAATAGCTTGTTTATTCCTCTTGTCAGGAAGTCGGCCACTGTGAATGTCAGCTTAATCATATCTTCATTCAACTGTTTGTTTATTTTTGTTTAATTTTTATAACTGTTGTTCATATGCGATGCTTTCCAGATCTGGTTAGGGATTGTTCTGTGATTTTTATGTTTTTTGTGCAATTCTGTGTCTTTTGCCCTGTTACTTTTGTGGTCTATTGTCATTTGTGCATTTTAATTTGTTATGTTTTTTAATCGTATTACATGAAACTATCTTATTATTGTATTAACTGACCAATTGTGAATTTAAGACCGCAATTCAGGTTTCTTTTACTGCCAGTGTCTTTTTTAAATATTGTTGAATAACTAAACCATTAATTATATATTATTACATTTCACTTTCGATTCGTAAGACGTGTTTTTTTTTTAAGCCAAGCAGTGACGCTTCTCAGTATGTGTATTCCCATCAGGGAATTTCCTTCATGCGTTGACATATTTTCTCTTGATTTTCAGCGATATCTCAAAAACCTGACCACCCTTGAAAATGTAAGTCTTAATGTGCACACCTACATTTTAATCGATTAAACAGTCAAACTGTTCCATAAACTAAAGGTTTACTTGCCCTTTAAAGTCTGCATTTCTTCTGTTAAAGACACTGGACACCTTTGGTAATTGTCAAAGACAAGTCTTCACAGTTGGTGTATCTCAACTATGCATAAAGTAACCAACCTGCAAAAGTTTGAGCTTGATTGGTCATCGGAGTTGCGAGATAATAATGAAACTTGGAAAAAACACCCTTGTCACACCAAGTTGTGTGCTTTCAGATGCTTGATTGCGAGACCTCAAATTCTACACCCGAGGTTTTGAAATTAAGTTCATTGAAAATTGCTTCTTTCTCGAAAACTTTGCACTTCAGCGGGAGCAGTTACTCATAGTCATAATGTTTTATACTATCAACCTCTCCCCATTACTCGTTACCAAGTGAGGTTTTATGCTAATAATTATTTTGAGTAATTACCAATAGTGTCCACTGCCTTTAAAGTCTGCATTTCTTCAAATCAAATTTTATGTGTATGGTGAAAACTAGCCCACCTTGTTGAGCTGTTAATGGCTCCGCTTTTAACATCGGTCTCATCACTGTCACCATTACAGCCCACCTTCGATACATGTCTTAAAAGTTTTCAAAGGTCGCAAAATGCGAGGTAGTTTGATTGCAAATTTCTCCCATTTAAAAAAGTCCTATACTACTCCAACATACCTCATTTTATTCCTTACATTTGTGGAATTACTATGACACATAACAGGGCTTACTAAATGATGACTTTGTCCAGATGTGATGATTTGAAAATTGGTCCAAAAAAACGTGTACAAAAATTACATTTAACGTGACTATTCTCGGGCGCCGCCATCTTTTAATGATTCTCCCGCTGTTGATCAGGGGCGCCCGGCAAATCTTGCAAGTCATGAATATCCATAAGGTGACGTCATGATCGCTAGGCTTATGTGCGTGTACAGTAAAAAGTGAATATGTATAAGATGACGTAGCGATGCGCTGTATCTGGAAACTACAACCGCGCAACGTCACCTCATACATATTCATATTTGCTTTGTACACCACACAAATTGATAAATCAGCGTAGCCATACCGCGTCACGTGACATTACCTCTTGGATATTCATGACTTGCAAGATTTGCCTGGTGCCCTGACTTCTCACGTCCAACAAGAGGAGAATCATTAACACATGGCGGCGCCCTAGAATAGTCACGTTAAATGTCATTTTTGTACACGTTTTTTTTGGACCAATTTTCAAATCATCACATCTGGACAAAGTAAGCCCTGTTATGTGTCACAGTAATTCCACAAATGTAAGGAATAAAATGAGGTATGTTGGAGTAGTATAGGACTTTTTTAAATGGGAGAAATTTGCAATCAAACTACCTCGCATTTTGCGACCTTTGAAAACTTAGCGTGTAAGACATGTATCGAAGGTGGGCTGTAATGGTGACAGTGATGAGACCGATGTTAAAAGCGGAGCCGTTAACAGCTCAACAAGGTGGGCTAGGTGAAAACAAAATACTGTGAATATTGTTTACCGTCAAAATAAGTGGTGTCCGTTCTGTCATCTGGGGCTGGTATGAAAGGGGCTTCTGTCTCCCTGATTCGCTTCCAGTCGATTGCGTGGAATAGTGGATGGGACTTCAGGTCTGAAGAAAGCAAGATAATATATTTGAGAAAATTATGGGAAAGCGTCATTAAAGAAAATGGCTAATGTGAACATCCTTTTTATCTGACAGTTACCAACCTAACACACAAGACAAGAACATAAACAAAAACAACAACAACAAACTGTCAGTGTCTTCATTCCCATTTTAGCATTCGACCGGAAGTCGCACGTCTGGCTTGACCCCCAATAAAACGTGGATGAAAACAAACAACAACCACATGAAACCGCGACCAAAATGGTGGTCTCTTTTAGTTTGCGTAGACTACCGTAGAGAGCAAAAAAATCCCCATCGGATTGCTTCAGAAAGAAGGAAAACGGACCTAAAACATCCATCAAAAACCTCCATGTTCCCCGTCCACAAATGACCTAAAAAACATGCTCAAAACTTACCTTTAAATATTGAAAATGCTTGAAAAATGCGAGTTCTAGTGGTTGTGTTTTTGTTAACCACCGTCCTAGCTACACGACGTACACACACGCATCACGGCAATAACCAACGGAACTTTCGCAATGCTTTCTGGAAAAACAATAAAATGGAAGTTTATTTAAAGGTGACGCAATGAGGTGGCACTACTAATAGTAGTACTATTATTGAAATACTTTCTAAATCACCAAACTATCTTTTTGAATTGTACAAACAATTTACGGGTTTTCCCCGCCAGATATAAATATATGCAGAAACATAGTTATGTGATCTGAAAACAAATTAATCAGAAAGATTATAAATTGAAACAGTCAGGTCCCATTTTTTCTTAAAGCAGAAAATGTCCCTTAAAAATGTTAGTAGAAATGAGCAGGATACAAGTCAAAAGTTACTTATACGACGTTACAGTGAACGAGATGTTAACAGTTTTACTTGAATTTTTCCATGCCTTTTAAACGTATTGTAAAACGGTTGCATACAGTGATTTCATAACAAAAATGTTCCTAGAACAATTATTAATATGCTTTTCAAACTAACAGTATTCTCTACACTCTGTTAAACAAATTGCTTTGGATATGAAAAATTCAAATCTTATTTCAATAGATATTTTCTTTTGTCATTATTAATAGATTTGCCACAGATTTTTTTTCTTGAGAAATGAATCAGCTGTTGCAAACTGCTTGCCAACCAAAAAGGACCTTAAGGTCAAAATTCAACAAAATAATAGTAAAAATGCCCTCGAAGGCTAACAAGTACAAGTCAAACAAATCAAAAGTAATTTTAGCAGTAGGGCCTTCACTAACTAAATTTCTTACCCATTATTTTTGGATGGTACTTGAAGTGGACGAAAGGAAAATAGAAGATAAGACCAGAGAAGATGAAGAGACATGCGTAGATAGTTTCCATTCCTGGACCATTAATGAAGGGACACACAACAAGGTAACAGGCGGTGATGAATACAACAACCACGAAGATCATGGGTACCTGGGGGAAATAAGGAAAACAACTTTTGTGAGTGCTGAGATTAGGGAGAGGCAAGTTGGTCTCAATTTCTTGACCAATAATAAAGTGAGGCACGACAAGTTAACTGTTGTAATACTACTTTGTGTGCAGAGGCACACATGTTGAAGTTGGTAATAAAATACTCCATCTTACGATCACTTCATATCCCACCGCTGCAACCATGAAGTCACTTCATATCCCACCGCTGACACCATGAAGTTCGAGTATTTTATCACCAACTCAAACGTGTGTGCCTCCACACACAAAGTATTATTACAACACCAACATGCGGTGATGAAGACAACAATGACAAAGATCATTGGTACATGGGGAATAAGGAACAACTTTTGTGCGAAGATCATTGGTCGTATATGGGGAATATTAAGGACCAACTTTTGTGAGTTCTGAGATCAGGGAGAGGCAAGTAATTGGTCTCCGTTCCTGGACCATTAATGAAGGGAGACACGACAATGTAACAGGCGGTGATGAAGACAACCACGAAGATCATTGGTACCTGGGAAACAAGGAAAAGTGCTCTTGATATATGCCTTTTTGTTTTTAATTGATACAAAACATGCCAAGAAATTGCCCGGTAGCTAGAGGCAGTTCGGAGCCTATATTTTTAGCAGCGGGTGGACATTTTTGCAATCGGGGATAAAGAATATTAATATTGTGGTTTTACCCAGATACACCGATGTGTGTTAGCACTGTATACTCAGTACTTTCCAGAGCTCTGCGAAAATAAATCACAGGCATATTCGGGTTGGATGAAACAGAAACCAATTGCTGAGTTTAGAGGCAGCTCATAATACATACAGTAAAGAACTTTCCTAACTACGAAAAAGGCCTACTTGTTGGCGTACTTTAAAGGGTCTCGGGCGATCCGGTAGACGGTACCGGAGTATCGGGACGGCCAGCACGGCACTACCGTAGAAGATCCACCCAGCAAAGCTCAGTCCGTAGACCAACGTGTCGAAAGATCCAACGGCGATGAGAAAGACCGCAACAATAGCCTGGTATAGGTGAAGAAATGAAAGCAGGGTTTAAAATGTTTCATAGGGCTGATTTAAAGGCACTGGACACTATTGGTGATTGCTCAGAAATAATAACTGTCAGCATAAAAGTTTACTTAGTAGCAAGCAATAGAGAGCTATTGATGGTATAAAACATTGTGAGAAACGGCTCCCTCTGAAGTAACGTAGTTTTTGAGAAAAGTGTAACTATTTCTCACTCGAATAATAAAAAGACTTCATATGAAAGCACATGAATTTGCATCTCAAGACGAGCACACACATTGTTGTGCAACAGTGTTTTTCTTTCAACTATTCTCTCACAACTTGGATGACCAATGAGTCAACATTTCCACAGACTTGTTACTTTATGCATAATGTTGTGATGCACCAAGAGAATACTGGTCTTTGACATTATGGGGGAAATAATAATGGGCGGGGCTTACTTCCAGAAAGATTCCTTGGAGGGGTGTTCAACTCTTTATCCTGATCATGCTCAGAACCTGGGCCATGTGACCCTCACGACTCGTAACGTACGGAAGCCTAGACAAAACAATATTTAACAACATAAAAATACATTTAAAATTTACTCCATGCAGTGTATTAAAATTGATCCGTGTGTTGTCACATAGGGCATACAGATACACCTAAAAATTAACATCATGTCCTACCTGGGTGTTAAAATGTACACTAGGGTGTTAAATTTGACACCATGGTGCTCAGGCTAAAATGAACATCATGTCCTACCTGTGTGTTTAAATTTACACCAGGGTGTTAAATTTGACACCATGGTGTTCAGGCTAAAATGAACATCATGTCCTATCTGGAATCTGTAAGAGACGACCCCATTGCTCCCCCGAAGACTGAGATGCAGATACCTAGAGGTACGATCCAATACATGACACCAACCGATACCTCAGAGAAATCCTGGTCACACAAAAATAACCAAGATTCAGACAGTTTTTAAAGAAACGTGTTCTTGAGAAATCCTTTTTTTTCTTCAAAAGACTTGATCAGGCATGAAGTATTTTCTTCTGCATCTAAAAGCACACAGATTGGTGCATGGGGTTGTTTTTCCTTTCATAACTCTCTTGTAACTTCGCATGACCAATTGAGCCCAAATTTTCACAGACTTGTTATTTAATGCATACAGACCTGATACTTCACAGAGGCAACGAATGCGATTAACAGTTAACTAACAGTTAGCAATTACCAGTGCACTGCAGTGCACTACATGTAAATATTATTAATACATTACCAGGGCAACTGCTTTTGATGCGATCATCTCATTTGGGGACAGAACAGTCAGATACGACAGGGTGACGAAGATGTAAATCACTATGGTAATAGGAATGCTAATTATTACGGCCAATGGAACATTTCTAGAGAATGAAAATAAAATAATGCATTTTGTTGTTATTTATAAGTAAGGGATACGACAAGTTATACGGAACAAAACATATAAGGTTCAAATTATAGTTTGTAATGGCCTTACACGTTACGAGTACAGCAAACAATTTGATGAGCACATCAGGCACCCCACAAACCCCAGGGACCACAAAGTCTGCTGTGTACGTCCCCAGGGCTAGCGTGACGAGAGCCATACCCCCAGGACGCATGAGCAGACTGGAAGTCCACGAGTATAGCAATGCTGGGATATAGGCTTCCTTTAGGAAGATGTACTGGCTTCCTGACTTCCCTGTTACGATACTCAGTTCAGCGAAGCACTAAGGCACCTGGCCAATAGAATGAAAGAGTTATTGTTGTACTACAAATTGCATAGGAGGGTGGTTGCTCAAAGGTACAAAACCCTACATTCCGATAACACAATGAATATAGTGCTTTGAAACCACCGTAAAATCTCAGAAAAGAGCATCATTTTCTGCTATTAAGCAGAAAACGTTGCTCTTCTATAACACAGAAATGGCACTAATTTCATAGAGCTACTTTAAGCAATGGATAATTACAGCACATGCTTCAAGTGAGATTATCAGTCATGGCACATGTAGAATATGTGTTGTATTCTGCTAAGCAAAAACAACTACCATGTATTAAGCAATATTTTCGGCCTAAAGGAGCACTACAAGACCCAAAACTGATTACCCAAAAAACAGCCCGCCCGACATATAGCATGAACATCTGACGTCACACTTACAGGCTCATGAATAACGTCAGAGACCGGCCTCCAACCGGTGTGTACATTCACCTTTGACCTATATTCATTTCACATAGAGGGTGCGTTCGTTTATCTTCCCTGGGTCGACCCCGGTGTGTGACGGTTTTTTTTCCAGGACGAACGTGTGCAGATAATTAACCACGTTCGTCCTGGAAGAAAAAACCGCCACACACCGGGGTCGACCCAGGGAAGCTAAATGAACGCAACCCAGAGATACGCAGTAAAATGGAAAGCTAATGTCACTGCACGTTTATCCAATGATATCATAATTATCCATCCAATGGAATCACTAGAAATGAGTAGCAGATACCTGTCTTACAGGGGTCCACACGCTGACACAGTGAGCTCGATCAACTCACCTGCTAGAGCTAGAGACTAACCCACATACCACACATACCACCAGTTAGCAACTGACCATCACAACGTAGCTGGTTGCAAGTCTTATAATGCATTGTCTATGTGTAAATGAAGGAAACCAGCCTATTACTTAATACGCACAATTAGGCTAGTTTACCGTGAGCGCAATGTTTTTACTGACACACTACTACGTATGCGCTGGTTTATGCGCTACAACTCACACAAAGAGTCAGTTACCAAAGTACATTTTAGTAATATGCGCTATGAAAGTAAACAGGAGTCAAGACACAACATGGTAAATGGTTTATTACTCAATGTTTTTATTAAATCGTAAAGAATGAAGCGAGGATCATGAAGTCGTAATTGGCTAAATAAATCGTACAAATTACCCCTAAATCAAAAGTGTTGGCACCTTTTTGGGGTTTGTAATTGCATTTCAAGCCTTAAAATTTCATAAAAATTTAGGCCCAAAAATGTAAAGCAGTTGACTTTTTAAAATTGTATTTATTACTTGTAACACTAGTTTTATACATGTTATACAATGTTATAAATCATGTTTAAAAAATTGTTTAATAACACAAAGAAATCAAAAAGGGAGATTACGATAATCAATTAAAATTACCTTGCTTAAGCCACTCGCAATGTTTGTCCTGTCTTTAAATTTGTTGTTTATAATATAAACATAACCATGTACTTTACTTAGTTCCAGCCCGATACTTCACGGAGGCAACGAAGGCGATCACCTCCGTGTCCCCTGATCATTGCCTTGGTGCCCTTGAACCGCTCCGGTAGAAACTTACAATGTCCTCATAGGGTGCCCTTTACCAAGGAGGAAATGCGCTGCACTTGCCCTTTCAAAATACAAAGCATACATGCCTGGCTAGTTGGTTGCCTTTATGGAGGCAACAAAGGCGATCGCCTCCATGTTACCTGGTCATTGCCTTGGTGCCTTTGAAATGCTTCAGTAGAAACATGTCCTCATAGGGTGCTCTTTACCATGGAGAAAATGCCTTGGTGCCCTTGCCCTTTCCAAAAACAAAGCATACAGGCCTAGCTAGTTGGTTGCCTTCCTGTCGCCTGTAAGAATTTCCAGGTTTCACAAGCCCCCAAGGAACATGGTTTTTTATGTTCAGTACATTCGTTGTGGGTAGTGCTTAGGTGGGCTTGGGGACTCCAATCTCGGCTTCTGCAGCGGTGACACGTAGGACTTATGTCGAATGGAATACGCAGGATCACAATCTCTACCTGTTTTTAAAGGCAGTGGACACTATAGTGGTAGTTACTAAAAATAAGTATTAGCAAAAAACCTTTGGTAACGAGTAATGGAGAGCTGTTGATAGTATAAGACTAGTGAGAAACGTAGTTTTCCACAAATTTAATTTAGAGACCTCAGATTAGATTTTGAGGTCTCAAAATCGAGCATCCGAAAGCAAACAACTTCGTGTGACAAGGTTTTTTTTCTTCTTCATTGTTATCTTGAAACTACGACGACCTATTGAGCTCAAATTTTACAGATTTGTTATTTTTAGCATATGTTGAGATACACCTAGTGAGAAGACTGGTCTTTGATAATAAGCCATTTGCGAGTTAAATTTGAATAATGTCTGATACAATGCAGTTAAATGCACCCTTTACATTTGAATTCCTCAGACAATCAAGACAGTTGCTACGCCATGTGATTAGTAGTCTTGGTTCAGGACTCTCCTGGATTTGTCACAAGAGGTCGCGCTATCACCCCCAACACGCTAACAACCACGAACCGCTATCACAGGAGAGTCTTGGCACATTCGTTAAATCTCCCCCCCAAAATGAAGGGGGGGGGGGGGGTCTCTGCGGGAAACGTACGCACGCGCATTATGTTTCCCCCGATTTTGGGGGGAGATTTAAGACTCTCCTGTGATAGCGGTTCTCGGGTAATAGCGGTTCGTTGTTGAAAGCGCGTTGGGGCGCGCCCTTTTGTGACAAATCCAGGAGAGTCTTGAACCAAGACTATGTGATTAGAGGCAAACTTTTGTATAGCAACCTCCAGAATGAGCAAACCATGGTACCATTGTGTCATACACATCCATTCAGAATTGTGTGTGGGTGTTCACCGGCTCTTACGTAACTACGCAAAAGCTTGTCCCTAATCACTTGGCGTAGCAACTGTCTCGATAGTCTGAGGAAATCAAATGTAAGCGGTGCATTGTAACTAAAGCGAGTCATTGTACCAGACATTATTCAAATTTAACACGCAAAATGGCTTATTACCAAAAGTGTCCAGTGTCTTTAAAGGGAAGGTACATGTTTGGTAATTTCTCAAAACAAATATTAACTTAAAAACTGACTTGGTAGTAGAGCTGTTGATATTATAACACATTGTGGGAAATGGTTCCCTCTGATGAAGGAATGTAGTTTTTGAGAAAGAGGTAATTTCTCACTAAAATATTAAAAGACTTCCAGCTAAAAGTATTTTATTCCAGCTGAAAGCACACAAATTCGTCCAACAAGGGTGTTTTTTCTTTCATCATTTTCTCGCAACTTCGATGACCAAAAAATTTAGCCCAAATTTTCACAGGCTTGTTTTTTTACGATTATAATGGGATACACCAAGTGAGAATACTGGTCTTTGACAATTACCAAATGTGTTCAGTGCCTTTAACTGACCTTTCCGAGAATAGCAATCACTCTCTGACGTCTGGAAATTGTGAAGATCAAAACAGTCATCGTAGCAATCACCCCTTGCAACTTTCTGCTCTTCAAGAAGCCACAATTGCTCGTCCTGAAGATGGTGTCTGGTGGGTATCTCTGCATGGTATGGGATGTAGGCAACTCTGTTGGTTTGCTCCTGAGAGTGGGCTTCAAGGAAGTAGGAGTGGTCTTGTCGATAGTGAGGCGGGTGTTGCTGATGGGAGCTGTTGACAACATCCAAGATATCCCTAGGATCCTGAGGAAAAGAATTTGGATGAAACTGAACATTGAGAAAATAGAATAGAAGGATTGCAATACACGTCATCGACCGCCATCTTTGATGTATTAACAAGGGAAAATTTCACTTGCAGGGCGTACACGCGTGCGCTTTTCCCTTGTTAATACATAAAAGATCGATGGTGGTCCATGATACTAATTGCAATCCATCTATTAGCCGTTGCAAAGTGCTTACCAACCAAAAGAACCTATGGTTGACTCTATCACAGTGCCAAGGTTGTACAGTATGATCCTTTTGTATGTATTCTGAAAGCAAAATTATCGTACTCAAAAGAGTCATCAATCGTACAACCCATAATATACATGTTACACGTTTACACACACTCACACACTCAGTTGACCCAAGTTGTTGCATTGCAGCATGTTTGAGTCAGGCTCTATGTCTGACACGCCACACGACTCTATCCTGAATACAGCTGATTAGCTCCTCCTTGTTAACACGTTTAAAAGGCTATAATATAACTTAAGCCTTATGAAAAGTGTACAAGGCCTTGTGTACCTGAAAAATGGTACAAGGCCTTGTGTACTTGTCAAATTTTGCACGAAGAAAAGGGAACAAGGCTACAGCCTTGTCTACCTGAAAAGCATAAGCCAATTTTGCCCGAAAAAAAAGGGAACAAGGCTACCTGAAAAGTTTAAGCCTTGTGTACTTGTCAAATTTTCCCTAAAAAAGTGTACTAAGGCAAGCCTTGTGTACCAGAAAAAGTTTTGATACATGTGTATGCTCACCTGTTGTTGATAGATGTCATGGTAACCAGCCCTCCAATCAGGATGCCGGTTAGGTTGCTCAGTGTGCCAATCAGGACATCTGTTGGATTGCTCAGCTAGTCTCTCTCTCATCCCTGCTTCTCTCAAAGCATGGTGCCAACCGCTAGTAGACTCGGTCAGTCTTTCGTAAGAACGAGCCCGCCAATCTTGCTGACTGATCTCTTGCATATCTCTCAACACGGTGGGTATTTTTTCGATAGCCCCAACCGTCCCGTCCTTGGTGACGCCCCACGTGTAGGTCGACTCGGATGGCCTGTTGCTTTTTAAGGCCTGCCAAACATTACCGGACTCTACTAGTTGATCCCTTGATGTCATTGACTCCCTAGTTTGCCCACTCTCCTCAGCCTTCCTAAGGAATGGCAGGGTATCGGTGATGCTGTCTACTGCCCTCTTGTGACAATCTGCTGTATAGGCTGCGTGTGTAGTAGTTGGCACCATGTGTATATTCTGAATGAGACAGAAATAGGGTAATTGATTTAAGGCTGAGTGATAGACACGGAGCAAGATCGTTTCCTCAGCTCACGTCATATCAATCTTCTTGCCATGCCACACAAGGTAATTTAGGATCCATCTAAAGTTTACAGCATTTTCACGCTCATACAAAGTGTATGAAGGGTATCAGGGGGGGGGGGTGTCAGGGCACTTCTTTAAAATTAATAATTTGGCTGTTTACTGTTTGGAAATTCTCCTGAAAAAAATAGCGAGTTGAAATTGAATTGGATTGAATTTGATGATGCAAGTGTACAAGTTGGCACACTCCAGTCAGAGTATGTTATGATAAAGATATTGGACTATAGGACCATTGCAGATTTGTCTTTTGAAATAAGTGGTAAAATAACAACTATTTTGGTAAAAAGTTAAATGCATTTCACATACTCGGTATCAAGGACAAAAAATAATTGTTTACTTTTAGTCTAAAAGCTTACCGATATGAAGTTCATACTTAACAGGGTCTATGTACTTTGTGTAGGAAAAACAAAACAAAAGTCTACAGATTTACACTAAACTTACACAGTATGAAGATAATGATAGTAGAAAGCTTTCTTGAAAATATTACTAGCTGAGGTGCTGTAGTTTTTGAGAAAGGAGTAAAACAATGTCATGAAAATAATTTTTGTTTCAGTGATCATGAGACGAAAATTATTTTAGCATTTAAAAACATATTTTCATGACAATGAAAACTACAGCACCTCAGCAACTAAATTTTAAAGTTACGCTTTCTACTATCATTATCTTCAAACGGTGTAAATTTAATGTAAATCTGTGGACATCGTGTTAGTACCCAAATCCTTTAAAGCTATTTTTATGTGAAAGAGTTCTTTCTATATTTTGCTATTCGAGATAAACCTTATCGGCTGCAGGACTCTTTACCTTGTAAGGCTGGTATTGCCTCAGGTCCAATCCTGTGCTCTCCTGGGACAAGGAGTACACTGCGGCCCCATGGACAGGTTCAGCTTCAGCAGAGTGGCCTGGGATGTAGGTCGATGGCGCTTCGTGGGGATGAGTCAAGGAATCTGATGAAGCTGGTTGATTTTTCTCTTCTGGAAATATACACAACACAGGACTTGCATGATTTTGTATGGGTCAGATAATTCTTGGAGGCAACAGAGGCAGTCAGCACTAGCCCCTGGGGCAAATTTCATAGAGCTGCTTAAGCAAAAAATTTGCTAAAGCACGAAAATAGCTCGCTTATTACTGGCCAAATGTCATACCATATATTGCTTGTGACTGGTATTTAGCTGTTGTTTACTTTAGCATAACAATTGAGTTGAGTCTTGGCCGGTACTCTGATTTTACTAAGCGAGGATGTTTCTGCTTAAGCAAATTTGTTTGCTTAAGCAGCTCCATGAAATTGTGCTTGATGGCGGGACTGACAGTTACAGACGACAACAAGAGCAATGGCAATGTGACACCCAAGTGCAAACATCATCTGCCAAGAGTTTCCTTCCCTTAAAATATTACTTGCTGAGGTGTTGTAGCTTTTAAGAAATGAGTACCACAGTACAACTTCACAAAAAAAAACGTTTTCGGTCTCAGTGAGCCAAAAATTATTTTAGCTTGTACAACAGATTTATGCGGCTTTCCTGAAAACATTGCTGTGATTTTCAAAAACTTGAGGAATAATGAAGTGAGTGGGGATTCATGTCATGGTCAAAAACTGCAATTACAAAAGGTATCAAAACCCTTTAAAGACACTGGACACTATTGGTAATTGTCAAAGACTAGTCTTCTCACTTGGTGTATCTCAACATATGCATAAAATAACAAACCTGTGAAAATTTGAGCTCAATCAATCGTTGAAGTTGCGAGATAATAATGAAAGACAAAAACAACCTTGTCACACGAAGTTGTGTGCTTTCAGATGCTTGATTTCGAGACCTCAATTTCTAAATCTGAGGTCTTGAAATCAAATACGTGGGAAATTACTTCTTTCTCGAAAACTACAATACTTCAGAGGGAGCCGTTTCTCACAATGTTTTATACCATTAACCTCTCCCCATTACTCGTTACCAAGTAAGGTTTAATGCTAATAATTATTGTGAGTAATAACCAATAGTGTCCACTGCCTTTAAAGAATTCCGACATGGACTTCCAGTCAGTGTAGGATTTCTCTGAAGTTGGGGAAATAAGCAATTACTTCAGACACTTACCTTCCTTTGCAGTTAGAATCGCATCTACTCTAGATAGGGTGGAACTAGTGTCTCCTCCCGAGCTGACAGAGTGACAAATACTGGGAAAAAAGTATAACAAAATACAGAATGTGTTGAAATAACAATAGAAGCTTCTTATTTAGCGCTCAATCCGTCACTCAGTGATGCTCAAGGCGCTTTAACAAACATTCATAAATACCTAAGACAGTTTATCCATTCTGGTTGGTCGAGAGGGCATCACGAGGGGTTGTTTGAACGAATGATATAACACCAGTAAAAAGTGTTGAAACATGGGCGTGACACACGAGCTTGCACCTGTGCTTATAAGACAGTTTCTTCATTCCTATTGGTTGAGAGCAACGGCTGAAACAGTTGTGCCACATCGGCATTTCCTTATAAGGAGTTGTTTACCCAAGGGCGGCAGAGGGCTTTACCATTTCATAGCTGGAGGGGTGTTGTGTTGAAAGAAATCATTGAACAATTATAATTTTCGCATTTATTTTACTTTTTGACCAAAAAGTGTTGATGTTTTTGACCGAAAAGGTATTTATGAATGGGAATCAAAGAGTATTGAATCTGTTTTCAACTAGTGGTTTAAACCCGCTGAGGCCTGGTTCTTGATATTTTACCTCGACTTTGTCTCGATAAAATTATCAAGAACCAGGCCTCATTGGGATTAAACCACTACTTGAAAACCTCTTCACCACACATTGATTCCCTTAGTATTTCCTGCAAAAAGGTTGGCTAGGTTTAAGTTTTGAGATCTATTCCTTTTACACACATGTAGCACCATGCAATATGCTGCCAATCAAACCAGGAACACCAGGGAGAACCCCTTCTCATTTTGATAAGTGCACTGGGTTCTTTTACATGTGTTAATGTACACAACACACGGAACCAACGGCTTTACGTCCCATCCAAAGGACGAAGCAATGGAACACCTGGGAATTAAACCCCTTGTCATTTTGATAAGTGCACCGGGTTCTTTTACACATGTGAATGTACACAACACACGAAACTAACTGCTTTTTGTCCCATTTGAAGGACAAAGCAATGGTTAAGATTCTTGCTTAGAGACAAGTTTCACGACTGGGACTCAAACCCACACTCTGCTGATCAGAAACACCAAAGAAAAATTATGTTGTAAGCATAGAGTTATATATAAGAACTAGAGGGCGCACTTGCGATGCTGCTTGTACAAATGCGACGGGACCGCAAGATGACAAGCGCGCCATTCTGTACGCGCGTTGAATATGAAATACACGTTTGAGTTTTTTTATTGAACGCTCACGCGATGCTGTTTGTTTAACTTACAAAATGTGTGGTGAAGAGGTTTTCAACTAGTGGTTTAAACCCGCCGAGGCCTGGTTCTTGATAATTTGACCGAGCTGAATTCGAGGTAAATTATCAAGGACCAGGCCTCGGCAGGTTTAAACCAGTAGTTTAAAACAGATACAACACACTTTGATTCTCATTCATAAATACCTTTTCCGTCACGCCCATGTTTCAACACTTTACTGGTGTTATATCATCCGTTCAAACACCCCCACGTGATGCCCTCTCGACCAATCAGAATGGATAAACTGTCTTAGGTATTTATGAATAAGGTTTATAAACACACACACAACAACAAGCAAACAAACAACAACATACCTGTTTCTCTTTAGCATTTTCAATAAGTCCTCCTGCAGTTCTTTGAAATAACCTAAAGGAAAAAAAGACACAACACTTGAAAGATAATAACAAAAATAATAATGAGCCATTGGTATAAAGCGCAAAATCACAATGAAGTCTCAAAGCTCTTTTGAAATGAAAGAGTGAAACCAGGAAAATACAGATGGAACTGTACTGCATACAATAAAAAATACAAGTTATTTCACAAAAAGTTGTGTCTTCAAATTAGACTTAAAGACACTGGACACTATTGGTAATTGTCAAAGACTAGCCTTCACAGTTAGTGTATCTCAACATATGCATAAAATAACAAACCGGTGAAAATTTGAGCTCAATCAGTTGTAGAAGTTGTGAGATAATAATGAAAGAAAAAGCACCCTTGTCACACGAAGTTGTGTGCTTTCATCAGAAGCTTGATTTTGAGACCTCAAATTCTAAATCTAAGGTCTCAAAATCAAATTCGTGGCAAATTACTTCTTTACATCAGAGTGAGCCATTTCTCAAAATGGTTTATACTATCAACCTCTCCCCATTACTCGTTACCAAGTAAGGTTTTGTGCTAATAATTATTTTGAGTTATTATAGTGTCCACTGCCTTTAAAGCCATTGGACCCTTTTGGTACAGAAAAAAATAATAAAAGTTCACAGATTTACAAAAAACTTACAGGGTTTACAGAAGGTAGTGGTGAAAGACTTCTATTGAAATATTATTCCATGAAATGCTTTACTTTTTGAGAAAACAGTAAAACAATATCAATTCTCGATAGCGAGAATTTTGGATTTATTTTAAACACAGGTCATGTCACGGCGAAACGTTATTTTCTCCCGACTCCGATGACCGGTTGAGCCTAAATTTTCACAGGTTTGTTATTTGATATAGAAGTTGTAATACACAAAGTGTGGGCCTTGGACAATACTGTTTACCGAAAGGGTCCAATGTTCTAGAGAGGAGCTTTCTTTTGTACTATTAGGAGTGAGTTCCAGAATTCAGGAGATGCAACCTGAAAAGATGTGTGCCATGCTTAAAGGATCAATCATGTTTGCCATGCTTTGGTTGGGCTAAGTGGTCCACAAAGTCGGTATGATGGGAGGATGCCAGAGGAGGGCATTATGGATGGGATGCCGGAGGGATGCAATCGTTCCGTGGGCCGACCAAGGGTGGCTGGTGTTTACATGGAGCTGTCCATACACCATACAAGTATTTTGCACCCTGATGAGACCTCTGAAAATCACTTCAGTATAGGCACGTTACTTGTGTGGGATTCGAACCCAGGATCTTTGCCATTCTAGTCTATAGTTATCATGATAAATTATCTACTAATAACCTCTCCCTGAAAAAGCCACCTTTATGTCAGATCGAAGACAGTCCATAGGCTAAACAAAATCTATAGGCACGTTACTCTTGTGGGATTCAAACCCAGGACCTTTGCCATTCTAGTCTATAGTTATCATGATAAATTCTCCACTAACCTCTCCCTGGAAAAGCCATCTTTATGTCTGATCGTAGACAGTCCATAGGCCAAACAAAATCTATAGGCACGTTACTCTCGGGGGATTCAAACCCAAGACCTTTGCCATTCTAGTCTATAGTTATCATGATAAGTTAACTACTAACCTCTCCCTGGAAAAGCCATCTTTAATTATGTCTGATTGAAGACAGTCCATAGGCCAAACAAAATCTCTAGGCACGTTACTCCTTTGCCATTCTAGGGCTGCAGTTATCATTATAAATTCTCCACTTACCTCGCCCTGGAAAAGCCATCTTTATGTCTGAACGAAGACAATCCATCAGGTCATGGCTGATCTCCTTCAGAGGTAGATCCTAAAGACAGAAGTAAAATGAAGATTTGGAAGCTGAAATTCTCCTTTCCCTTATGAAATAGTCTTATAAGATTCTTATAAGATTCTTATAAAATTCTTACAAGATTCTTATAAGATTCCTTTACGATTCTTATACAATTCTTACCCATGTTCTTATAAGATTCTTATAAGATTCTTATAAAATTCTTACAAGATTCTTATAAGATTCCTTTACGATTCTTATACAATTCTTACCCATGTCCTTATAAGATTCTTATAAGAATCTTATAAGTATCTTATAAGGATTTTATATGCAAATTAGTAGGATCTTATACAAATCTTATAAGAATCTTATAAG
Organism: Asterias rubens; assembly: GCF_902459465.1. Classification (NCBI taxonomy): domain Eukaryota; kingdom Metazoa; phylum Echinodermata; class Asteroidea; order Forcipulatida; family Asteriidae; genus Asterias; species Asterias rubens. The sequence continues at coordinate 2,863,307 of NC_047075.1, forward strand.
AATGTTAAAAGACCCTTTTAAGGTTGTAAGTAAGAATCTTAAAACAATCTTATAAGAATCTTATAAAAATCTGAAATTCTCCTTTTAAAGGAACACGGTGCCTTGGACCGGTCGAGTTGGTCTTTGAAATCTGTTTGCAACCGTTTGTTATAAAATGCATATGATTAGAAAGATATTTAAAAAGTAGAATATCATGATCCACACAAGTATCACTCGAAATTACGTGGTTTTCCTTTTACCTAGTCGACAAACACAGTCAGCCATTTATGGGAGTCAAGTTTTTGACTCCCATAAATGGCCGACTGGGTTTGTTCGCAAAGTAAAAGGAAAAACATGCAATTTCGAGGCAAATGTGTGTGGATCATTGTATTCTACTTTTAAAACATCTTTCTACCCATATGCATTTTATAACAAACGGTTACAAACGGTTACAAACGCTTTTCAAAGACCAACTCCACCGATCCAAGGCAACATGTTCCTTTAAGAGAAAGTATGTTTAATGATCAAATTTGTGGCTATTGACAGAACTCAACAGGGCCAATTTCATGGCTCTGCTTACCGTAAGCACAAAATCGGTGCTTACGGAAGCAGGGAATTCTGCGTTACGGCAAGCGTATTTCACGGGTTAGCGGCGAATTTCTGCGCGTGCGTACTCCACGTTCCTAGGCATTCTACACTTACAAGGCTAGCGCAGAAATTCGGCCCTTGCACGTAAGCGGGGAATTGTGATCGTAAGCGCAGAATTCGGCGGTAATTAGAGCCATGAAATTGGGCCCTGACGTCATCATCAGACTAATCTTGGATGCGCCATTTTGGTGGTCAATGTCACCGTCAATGTGCGATATTCAGTGAAGTGTGCATTTTGACGAAGCGGCGTTTACACATAAACCTATTGACCACTAAAATGGCGCCATGTGTGACGTACTTGCAACGGGTCAACAACAACTTTTGGTTAGAAGTCTACGACAGAATAGTATCAAGCAGTTAGAGAAACATTTCACTTTTACATATATTATGAGTACAATGTAAATGAGATAAAAGTTTTTACGACACAAAATCACAATTTAGATCGTTTATTCCTATTAAGAGCACCGAATTCAAACTCTGGTGTTTCTGATCAGCAGAGTGTGGGTTCGAATCCCCAGCCGTGACACTTGTGTCCTTAAGCAAGACACTTCACCATTGCTTCATCCTTCGGATGGGACGTAAAGCCGTTGGTCCCATGTGTTGTGTAACGCATGTAAAAGAACCCAGTGCACTTATCGAAAAGAGAAGGGGTTCGCCCCGGTGTTCATGGCTGTGGCTGCTTAATGCGCCGTAGCACCTTGTAAGGTGCTAACTAATTGGGTCTCAAAATTCATTACTGCAATAACCTATCTTTCTGAAAGCTTGTATATACTCAGCGTCTTGAGTACCTTGTTTGGTAGATACGTGCGCTATATAAGACTTTGATATTATTATTATTATATTATAATCAATGCAGATTTTCAGTGATTACTCAAAAATGCAACCACCTTGTGAAGTGAAATTTTCTGAAAATCAATGGCAATAAAAACTTACTTGGTAAGAAGTTCAGCAGATTTGGAAAGTATAAAACATTTTGAGAAACTTTTCACTTTCAAGGAACGTTACAGAATTGGTAAGAAACAAAAATCGTGAATATTACAGATTTACATAAAACTTACATGGTCTAATGATGATGATAGTAAAAAAAACATCCCTTGAAATATTTATGTCTGAAATGTCATATTTGATGAGAAATAAATAATCTAACTTCGCGTTTGGAGTTTATCGCTCAGTGAGCGTTTTATTCATTTTTATTTTGGCATCGATGCAGTGCAAAATTTGTAATCGGTTTTTTCACTATTCTCTCGTGACCCAGATGGCCGATCGATCTCAAACTTCAACAGGTTTGTCAGTTTATGTATATGGTGGATTACATAAAGTGCTTACACTGCTAGCAACTGTTTTGTTAGCAACAACCAATTCTGTAATGTTCCTTTAAATCCATGACCAATCTATGACCAAGCGCAAGTACATAACATGTACATCTGTAGAGTTATTAGTCATAGTGGGTCTGTGTCATGCCACTGCCAAGCAATTCTGTTTTTGTCAATGATTAATTCTCTCTGTTGTTCACTAACCTTTGGAAACTCCTCATTCGTGCTTGCCTTTTGTCGACAACCATCCGCCTTACTGTGTGATCTGCAAACAGAATTGAAACTTCAATTTTAGAACGCGGTGCCAGTTTTATATAGAGTCTTGATAATTCTTCTTCTTTGTCAATTAGTTCTCTTGGCCTAGAATGATGTGTAAATTTGAACTCAATTGGTCGTCAAAGTTGCGAGATTACTATAAAACACTATTACTCAACTACCGTGATCCCCCTCTCGCTCCCGCCTCTCCGCAAACATTACTATCGTCTTGCAACAAGAATGTAGTGAGAACAAGTTCGGTGTGATGGGGATACATGAATGTATACCCGGCAGCCAGGGAAGTTCTTTATATAATTTGCCACAACATCCCAAAAAGTAGTCTGCACACGTTGGTTAAAACTTTTGTATTACTGAGTTTGGACTATTGTTGTTTGGTTTAGGGAGGCCGATACAACACACCTAGTAACCTGTTGAATAGACTATTGAAAAGAGCCGCCAGATTAATCCTTGGTTGCCCCTACCAACTTCCTCGACTGATATGTTTAATAAATTTAACTGGTGAGCTTTTGCCGAGAGAATTTAACAATAATTGTTCTCTTGTATAAATGCATTCATCATCTATGCCCAGAGTACATTTCACCAACAGCTGTTCCACTCGACAAAATGACAACCTTATCTCTGAGAGTTCCCATGGCAAAGACAGAAAGCTTGTGCTCAAGCTTTGCCTTTTCTGGGGCCAAAATGTGGAACGATCTGCCAGTAAGTCTGAGGAAAATCGAGTCTCTGTCAAGTTTTAAAACTGAGCTTTTTCAATTCTAAATCATTTAATTTATACTCTGTACATATTGTGAGTCAAGTTTTATTTGTACTTATTGGCAGTTTTCCCGCCTTTTATAATTGTACATTCATATAAATCAAATTCTATTGAAGTTCCTGAATATCTATATAGGGACGGGTTATTTATTTATTTTTTTAACCTCCTCTTACTGTGACAGTTTATAAAATTTACTCTTGTGATATTTGTTTGTTTAGACTCTTATTTTTGTTTATGTTGCTTTTAATTTTCCGTAACATTCTTAGATATTTTTGGGGTTGAACAAAGAATTGACTAGAGTGGGATTCGAACCAACGACCTCCGGATTAACGTGCCGGCGCTCTACCAACTGAGCTATCTAGCCCTATATTGGCGGTGTCCCTAAAATAGGGACACCGCCAATATAGGGCTAGATAGCTCAGTTGGTAGAGCGCCGGCACGTTAATCCGGAGGTCGTTGGTTCGAATCCCACTCTAGTCAATTCTTTGTTCAACCCCAAAAATCATTTACAAATTTACCCAGTCAGTTTCCCTTGTGGTTTATATTGATATTCTTAGATATTTACGTAATTTTTATATCGTAATTTTATCAAGTGATTTTAGGTTTACTTTTAATATGTTAGTTTGTTTTCAGGGCCCAAATGGAACCAGTTATTTTTTACTGATTTGGCTTACCCTGGGTTAATAAAGAAAATAAATAAATAAATATAAAGTTGTGCCATGGTCACCCAGTTGTACTGAAAACGACTCCTACCTCGGCAATGATCCAACAGACGGTAACTGACTTGCTCTAATCTCCGTACTGACCACTGGTGTGATTGGGCCAGTGCTTCCAACCAGAGAGTCGTCAAAGCTTGGTGCATTGTGTAGAGTCCGATCAGAAGTGCTCAAGATCTTCTTCAGGTCATTCTCGACCGCTTCTTTGACACGATCAGAGACAAAAAGTGGAGCTTCAAGAAATAAAAAGAAGAAAGCGATTTAAGATGATTCATAAAGCTGAAAAGTTTAAACAATTACCAAATATATTGTGTGCAAATGGGAGTGTCGTGGCCGAGCGGTTAAGAGCACTGAATTCAAACTCTGGTGTTTCTATCAGCAGAGTGTGGGTTCGTATCCCCAGCTGTGACACTTGTGTCCTTAAGCAAGACACATAACCATTGCTTCGTCCTTCGGATGGGACATAAAGCCGTTGGCCCAATGTGTTGTGTAAACGCATGTAAAAGAACCCAGTGCACTTATCAAAAAGAGAAGGGGTTCGCCCCGGTGTTCCTGGCTGGATTGGCAGCATATTGCGCCACAGCACCTAGTAAACCATTACATACTGTGCTTAAGGATTAGGTCTTATATCTCAAAAATTCGCCCCACTCCTTGCAGTAATAATACCTGGCGCTTTGTATCCTTTTGCAAAAGGCGCGTTATAAATATGGTTATTATTATTATTAAATAAGTGAACTGTCGCAGAGTATAATCATGGGGTAAAATTCTTGACTATTCTCACCCAAATCAAAAAGACAGTTTCTCAGCGTCAGTTTGGAAAAGTTTGGCGTGTATTCCTGTCATCTGATGTGAAGTGGTTAAGAGTGTAACTAATTAACCTTGCTGAACTGGACCCAATTTCATAGAGCTGCTATAACAACAACGTTTTGGAAATATCGCGGAATATCTGGCACAGTAATCTTCATGCAGGAAAAATAATCCTTAGTTGGTCATCGGAGTCGGGAGAAAATAACGGGAAAACCCACCCTTGTATCCGCACGCTTTGTCGTGTCATGACATTTGTATAAATAAATCCGTAATTCTCGTTATCGAGAATTGATATTGTTTCAATGTTTTCTCAAAAGTAAAGCACTTCATGGAATAATATTTCAAGAGAAGTCTGTCACCATTACCATCTGTAAACCCTGTAAATTATTTGTAAATCTGTGAACTTTAAAAAAAAATTCTGTTCCTAAAGTGTCCAATGGCTTTAAACAAGAGCATCAACCTAAAAATTAGTCACCTGTCCGTGAGCCTTCAGAATATTTGAATATAGTTGATGTTTGCTGTCTCATGTTAAAGGCACTGGATCGACACCTTTGGTAATACTTGTCAAAGACCAGTATTCTCACTTGGTGTATCCCAACATCTGCATAAAAAAACAAATCTGTGAACATTTTTACTCAATTGGTCATCAAAGTTCACCAGGCTTGTTGCATAAATTTGTGTGCTTTCAGATGCCTAAAAAAGGCTTCAGGTCTTTTATAAATTTGAGCGAACAGCTCTCCATTGCTTGTTACAAAGTAAGTGATGCTAACAATTATTTTGAGTAATTTGGCCTACCAATAGTGTCCAGTGCCTTTAAGCAAGTCAATGTAATTTTACATGTTTTTATGTGACATTTTTTATGTGACATTGTCTGCCGTAATTTTAATGGATGTCTGCCTCACGCCTGTCAACCTTCATTAGGATTCAAAGCCTGTCAATTTACATTTAACCGTAATCTCTTTCGACAAAAAAATATTAGCGCAGATTCGTTTATTCCATCACTGAGCTTTGTTGTGTTAAAGGCAGTGGACAATATTGGTAATTACTCAAAATACTCAGCATAAAACCTTACTTGGTAATGAGTAATGGGGAGAGGTTGATAGTATAAAACATTGTGAGAAACGGCTCCCTCTGAAGTGACATACATGTAGTTTTCGAGAAAGAAGTAATTTTCCACGAATTTGATTTCGAGACCTCAAGTTTAGAATTTGAGGTCCCGAAATCAAGCATCTGAAAGCACACAACTTCGTGTGACAAGGGTGGTTTGTTTTTTCATAGTTATCTCGCAACTCCGATGACCAATCGAGCTCAAATTTTCACAGGTTTGTTATTTTATGCATATGTTGAGATACACCATGTTAGAAGACAGGTCTTTGACAATTACCAATAGTGTCCACTGGCTTTAAAGATTCTAGGTATGGTTTTTGGCCGATTTGAACATAAGTTTAAACTAAAAATTTAAAATGGTAAGGATTTAAGAAAGTTACAGCTACAGGAGGTTTTTATATTTTGTTGTGGTAATGAAACCAAGGATGTCTCATACGTGCAAGTCAACTTAAAGGCAGTGGACACAATTGGTAATTGTCAAAGACCAGTCTTCTCACTTGGCGTATCTCAACATATGCATAAAATAACAAACCTGTGAAAATTTGAGCTCAATTGGTCGTCGAAGTTGCGAGATAATAATAAAAACAAAACACCCTTGTCACACAAAGTTGTGTGCTTTCAGATGCTTGATTTTGAGACCTCAATTTCTAAATCTGGGGTCTCAAAATCAAATTCGTGGAAAATTACTTCTTTCTCAAAAAGCTACGTTGCTTTACAGGGAGGCGTTTCTCACAATGTTTTATACTACCACCCTCTCCCCTTTACTTGTTACCAAGTAAGGTTTTATGCTAAAAATTATTTTGAGTAATTACCAAATAGTGTCCACTGCCTTTAAGCGCAGTCAATGTTATTTTGAAGATGGGACATTTTTTGCCATAATTTTAATGGATGTCTGCCTCAAGCCTGTCAACCTTCATCAGGATTCAAAGTCAGTCAATTTACATTTAGCAGAAAATAAACATAAGCGCCGATTCGTTTATTCCATCACTGAGCTTTGTCAGGTTAAAGATGCTAGAGTATGCTTTTTGGCTGATTTCATAATAAAATTTAGACTAAACATTTTATATGGTAAGAATTTAAGGAAGTTAAAGCTTCTAGCACATATCTGTGCAAAAAGGGTGTTTTTTTTTTCATATCTTCTTGCAACTTTGAAGACCAATTGTGTAAAAATTGTCACAGATTTGTTTTTTAGGCATATGTTGGGATACACCATGTCAGAATACTGATCTTTGACCCAAAGGTGTCCATGGGTCCATTTCACAAAGAGTTTAGGACTAGTCCTAGGAGATATACAAATTGCATGGCTAGTCCTAAGTTAGGACGAGTAACTGGTCCTAACTCGAGATAAGACTTGTCCTAACTCTTTGTGAAATCCACCCCAGTGCCTTTAAGTTTCTACATACATTAGTCTCATCAATTGTGAACGTGACCAACACAAAGATAAATCAATCTCCAAGGTTCTGCATCTCTAAATGAAATCATGAGAAATCGACACAGAGAGTTTAGCGCTCACCTCGGTAGACTTTGTCTGATTTCTTGCCCTTGTTGTAAATTCCAATCGGCCTCTGGGAAGATAGAAAATAAAAGGTTGTGATATGTTGCTATGTTTAAAGGTAGTGGACACTATTGGTAATTACTCAAAATAATTATCGGCATAAAACCTTACTTGAGCAATGGGGAGAGGTTGATGGTATAAAACATTGTGAGAAACGGCTCCCTATGAAGTGACGTCGTTTTCGAGAAAGAAGTAATTTTCCACGAATTTGATTTCGAGACCTCAAGTTTAGAATTTGAGGTCTCGAAATCAAGCATCTGAAAACACACAACTTCGTGTGACAAGTGTTTGTTTGTTTCATTCATATCTCGCAACTTCGACGACCAATTGAGCTCAAATTTTCACAGGTTTGTTATTTTATGCATATGTTTAGATACACCAAGTGAGGAGACTGGTCTTTGACAATTACCAATAGTGTCCACTGTCTTTAAGGATTTCCGATTCCCGGAGAGAATCTCTTTTACATCTGATTTACATCTTCGTCTCTTCAGGCCTCTATCAAGCCTTCTTTTTTGGAAGGGCAAAGGGCGCTAACAATAATAATAATATTAGAGGATTGGAATGACTGTATTCTTCTATTATTATTATGTATGTATTCTTCTAGAGACCCTTTATGATATGTTTCAGAAAAAAAAATAGAAGATTGGAATGAATGTACTCTTCCAAAAACCAATGATGTGCCATCCCTTTATGATATGTTTCTTGAAAACTAAAGGATTGGAATGAATGTACTCTCTTCCAATAACCAATGATGTACCATCCCTTTATGATATGTTTCTTGAAAACTAGAGGATTGGAATAAATGTACTCTTCCAAAACCAATGAGGTACCATCCATTTAAAATATCTTTCTTGAAAACTAGAGGATTGGAATGAATGTACTCTTCCAAAACCAATGAGGTACCATCCATTTAAAATATCTTTCTTGAAAACTAGAGGATTGGAATGAATATACTCTTCCAAAAACCAAGACGGACCATCTCTTTATGATTTTTTTTTTGAAAACTAGAGGATTGGAATGACTGTACTCTTCCAATAACCAATGATGTACCATCCCTTTTTGATATGTCTCTTGAAAACTAGAGGATTGGAATGAATATACTCTTCAAAAAACCAAAGATGTACCATCTCTTAATGACATGTTTCTGAAAACTAGAGGATTGGAATGAATGTACTCTTTTAAAAAACAATGATGTAAGTGTCTTGGCCGAGCGGTTAAGAGCACCGAATTCAAACTCTGGTGTTTCTGATCAGCAGAGTGTGGGTTCGAATCCCCAGCCGTGACACTTGTGTCCTTAAGCAATACACTTAAAGGCAGTGGACACTATTGGTAATTACTCAAAATAATTATTAGTGTAAAACCTTTCTTGGTGACGAGTAATGGGGAGAGGTTGATGGTATAAAACATTGTGAGAAACGACTCCCTCTGAAGTGCCATAGTTTTCGAGAAATAAGTAATTTTCCACACATTCGAAATCAACTATCTAAACGCACACAACTTCATGTGACAAGGGTGTTTTTTTCTTTCATTATTATCTCGCAAGTTCGATGACCGATTGAGCTCAAATTTTGACAGGTTTGTTATTTTAGGCATATGTTGAGATACACCAAATGTGAAGGCTAGTCTTTGACAATTACCAATAGTGTCCACTGCCTTTAACCATTGCTTCGTCCTTCGAATGGGACGTTTTAAAAGCCATTGGTCCCATGTGTCTCTTTGATTCAAAATCATGAAAAGTCTGTCAAAATCAACTTAATTTTTTTTTTTTATGAAGGCCACTTCAAGGTGTGGGCTACAATTTTTTCCAGAGGCCGTTGCCACCTACTCCTAGGACTGAAACAGGGTAACCCCTTTTAAAGTCCATACGGATGTAGGCATGGGTATCGTCAGTCCGAAGCCTGGCCGGTAGAGCAGAAGGCACTACCTCCCCAATTTTACGTAGCAAGCGTCACGACTGGGATTCGAACCCACACTCTGCTGATCAAACACCAGCGCTTGAATCCGGTGCTCTTAACCGCTCGGCCAAGACACGCTACAAACTGCCACCAGGGGCACGTTGCCACCCACTCCTGGGACTTAAACAGGGTAACCCCAAGCACAGTCTGTAAGGATTTAAGCACGGGTCATTCACTAAAAGAGTCTGGCTGGTAGAGCAGAATACAATACCTTCCAAATGTTTTTAAAAAGCAATTATGCTGTAGTGCCTTGCTAAAGCGCACAAAATTTCATATATTTCATATTCGAACCTAGAACCCGCTGCTGACAATACCAGAGCTTGGGTTCGGTGAACTAGATCGTCCGACCATGACATGCCACATTTAAATATTGATGTTTCTTACCGTGAGTCTGCCCTGAGTTATGATGGAAGTCTGTTGAGTTTGCTGCACCCCATTGTCAATTTGAGAATGCTGTCAAAAAGAAAAACAATTCAGAATTTATTTTATCAACTTACTGTGTCTTATGGTGCTTGTATGAACAGGCATTAAACAATTGTTTGTCATTGTATTTGGCTTGATGGGAGGTAAGGGGCAATTCAAAATATTAAATCATCAAATATTTTAACAGCAAAGCTTAAAGGCACTGTACAAATTTGGTAATTGTCAAAGACCAGTGTTCTCACTTTGTGTATCCAATCATACGCATAAAATAAAAAGCCTGTGAAAATTTGGGCTCAATTGGTCATCGAAGTTGCGAGAAAATGATGAAAGAAAAAAAACACCCTTGTTGGACGAATGTATGTGCTTTCAGTTACTACAGGCACCGATAGATTTCCATGACTATGGCCTAGATAATGCGCGCTAATGCCGCGTCCAAAAATGCATGAACCAAAACACACACAAAAGAGTGACCCTTAATTCATTATTCTTTGACAGATTCAAGCCAACAAGCAGGGGAAGAAAAGAATCAATAGATAAAGTCAATTTGTAACATCGGCCTCGATTGATTGAAATGACAAGATGGTACATCATCAAATAAAAATAGCGCAAGTCCTTGAGTTTAATGGATTTTTCTGCGGACAATACAAGAGTGATATTATCCGTGTTAAACATGGACTACTGGATGATTGAAGAGGCTATGCATTGTGGAATTTTAATTTCAAAACCGAACGAGCGGGATTGAAAATCATGTTATGAAATATTGGGAACAATCTGAAGGCTCACTGATTCATACACAAACCAATCAATCCTCCATGAAACTAATTGCATTTGAACTTGTTTATGGGATTTGTTTGATTTAAAGGCAGTCGACACTATTGGTAATTACTCAAAATAATTATTAGCATAAAACCTTACTTGGTAAAGAGTAATGGGGAGAGGTTGATAGTACAAAACATTGTGAGAAACGGCTCCCTCTGGAGTAACGTAGTTTTCGAGAAAGAAGTAATTTTCCCCGAATTTGATTTCGAGACCTCAGATTTAGAATTTGAGGTCTCGAAATCAAGCATCTGAACGCAAACAACTATTTCCATCTGGAAGTTCACTGATTATAAAGAACATACCAGTACCAATCCTCCAGAGAAAAATTTCCATCTGGAAGCTCACAGTTGGTTCTAAAGTTCATACTTAATTTAAAGAGGATGTCATAATGATCTAAGCAAGTATGTTGCTCTAAATAGAATCATGAACTCTCACCAATTTTTGGGGAGGGCTCTCCACAGATTTGATATAAAGAGGGAGGTTGCTGTATGAATTAACATGTTATGATGAGGTAAATAAAACCCTGTTCAATAGTTTGTGGTTAGAGACAATGTTGGATGAGGACTCACCAGTGAAATTTCCTTAGCGCGCTTGATATGCTTCCTAAATTCTGTCCGTTCATGTGGATCAACCTTTAAATACAAACAAATAAAAACAACGATCAAATCAGTAAAATTTTATTTCTAATCCTAAATATTGTGTTTTATTTTCTTTCAGCTTAAACTAGCACCCTTCTTAAAATATCCTTTGTTTTGGGGGTAAAATTGCTTGAAATTCATGTAATAATAATCAATAGTCAAAAGTATCTGAAAAATTACTGTATTGAGCGGAAGGCAAAGTGGTGCAATCATATGATGAGACAGTGAGGCCTACCCAGCGGCGCAGTTATAAATGGTGTGCCTACAGGTGCAATTCGAGGCAGAGGCTGCCCTGAGCTGCGCTGGATAGACAAAGTCACAAAGTGGAGCGGCAGAAGCGTAGGAGAGTTGAGAAGAGCAGGGTTTGAAAAAGATCATGTGATGGCGGTGCCTCCAGGAGTGCGCCCCCATTACAATTTGAGGATAAGGCGTCCACGGACGTAGGTATTTGCCAAATGATGATGTATTGAACACACAATGATGAAAAGTGAAAATTATTGTCAGAAAATTAGACAGTAAAAATGAACTATGTCCTAGCATATGGTCAGAGCTATTCTACATGCAGCTTGGGAAATGCAAAGCACACACAGTTTTTTAACTCTAGGCCTCAAAATCACCCACAGCAATGGCACTTTTGGGACAAAATGGTTGCTTGTATTGGAACCTTGCAGAGGGCACCACAGAAAAGAGCGCGAGGCACCCTCAGCAAGGTTCCAATACAATGTTACATTTTGTCCCCATAGAGTGCCTCTTGCCAGAGGAAACTTACCGTGTCCCTTCAAGTACGAAATTCAAGGCCTGCAACTCCCTATTAAACTGTTAAAAACACTGCACAGCTGATAGATCTCCCTAAGGTTTATCGCGAATAGCAAAATATAAAGAGAGCGCGCTGAACCCACACAGAGATATAAGGCCATGCGAGTGCACGTCCTGCATGACAACATGCGCCATAGTCGTCAAATGCCCCCTCTGCCTACCCATAACGCAGTGCGGTTCAGAATCGTGAACCTTATGGGCTATATAGAGGGCCATGTGAGTACCCTCCCCCCCTCCAAGACAGTACCCACAATTATGGGAAACTTTGGGGAAATGTTTGAAGGGGCACCTTGGGAAACGTTTGAAGGGGCACCAAGGCCAAAACCTGGGCAACAAGGGCCATTGCTACCTGGGCCCAATTTCATGGCTCTGCTTACAGTAAGCACAGAATCGGCGCTTACGGAAGCAGAGAATTCTGTGCTTACGGCAAGGGTATTTCACGGGTTAGAGACGAATTCTGGCTTCTGCGCGTGCGTACTTCACGTTACTAGGCATTCTACGCTTACAAGGCTAGCGCAGAAATTCAGCGCTTGCACGTAAGCAGGGAATCGTGACCGTAAGTGCAGAATTCGGCGGTGAGCAGAGCCATAAATCGGGCCCAGGTGAACTGGGTCAATAGTCTACATGTAGGCTACAGGGGATTACAATGCATCCTACCTGTTGCTGTTTCTGACCAGCTCTAGTCTTATTCCTCTCTGTGCGTGACTTCCGCCTTTTCTCCTTCTGATAGCTCGTCTTATGGCTCGCGTCCCGATGGTGGCGATGCTGACATCTTACTACTGGGTTGTCCTTGTCTTTAGCGGGTTTTACTGTTTCCTTCTTTGCTTTTGTTGTTTGTTTTTCCGGAGTCGTCGTTCCGCAACTTATCATCACGTCATCGCTGTCGTACAAATTGTATTTGTAGAAAGTTTCGGACGCTGTTTTGACTTGAATGAAGAAGGAGAGGTAACCCACACAAAATTTTAAATCAGGAAGGTTTTTTTTTATAGCTTTTTTTTAATAATAGTTATAATAGTGGCCTCTTAAAGACAGTGGACACTCTTGGTAATTGTCAAAGACCAGTCTTCTCACTTTGTGCATCTCAACATATGCATAAAATAACAAAACTGTGAAAATTTGAGCTCAATTGGTCGTCCAAGTTGCGAGATAATAATGAAAAAAAAAAACACCCTTGTCACACGAAGTTATGTGCTTTCTGATGCTTGATTTCGAGACCTCAAATTCTAAATCTGAGGTCTCGAAATCAAATTCGTGGAAAATTACTTCTCTCTCGAAAACTATGTTACTTCAGAGGGAGCCGTTTCTCACAATGTTTTATACTATCAACCTCTCCCCAGTACTCGTAACCAAGCAAGGTTTTATGCTAATAATTATTTTGAGAAATTACCAATAGTGTCCACTGCCTTTAAAGAGCCCCTGTCCGTCAGCCATGTTGCTCATGGCGCTTTACAAGCAAAATATATAAAAATACAAAACAAAGTACAATATATCTTTACAACATCGACATAACAAATTGACTAGAAGAGGTAGATTGTTCCAGAGAGATGGGCCAGCGTGGGAAAAGCTGTGGTCACCCCAAGAGTGCCCTGATTTTAGTTTGTTACAATTAGATTAGTAGGATTTGAAACTTTGCATGGTGGAAATACGATATGGAAAGGTTTGCGGTAACACCATGTAATGACTGTCTCTAATGAGTTGGGGTGGTTCTGAAACGAACCGTTGGTTTTAACTCAACGTTTCAATTAGTATGCTCTGATCGTCTTCTGGAGAAAGCTGGTCTTCTGGAGAAAGCTGGATTGTTGTTGAATTTCTTAGAATTTTGGTTTCATAAACAGAGAGATTTGAAGATGAAAATTGATTTGTCAAAAATATATATTTTTTTTTTACCTCCTGCTGTCTTTGAAATTGTTGGAGTCCTTCTCTTGACAACAATATCTGCACATCGGGACGTTGTAGAGCCTCGAAATACTACGAGTTTAAAAACAAATAAGGTATAATAGTTATAATAATTCATAAAGCGGGTTAATATTAATAATAATAATTAAAAAGCACCATCTATCTAAGACTAAACTTATTCCGAGGCGCATAAAACAAACAAAGCTAGTAACAACACAAAAATACAAATTATGAAGCTTGGAAAGAAATAAGGGTATGTTGCATAAAAATGCTGAATTACATAAACATGTTGGCAAAAATAAATGGTTAAAAACAGACAGAAAGTCAATCATAAGAAATTTTGAATAGGTGGGTTTTTAGCAGAGTTTTGAAGCAGGGTTCGTGCGAATGTGATTCAAATTTTGCGGTCACAAATTTGCGACGAATAATTTGAAGGAGTAGAGATGTGGACAACATCTGCGAAACATGCGCAACAAAAACAGAGCTGCGGCAACAAAATGCGATTTGCAATCGCATTCGCAGGAATGGACTGGACATCAAGCGCAAATTGTACATGTAGGTGCATAGCCACGATCGTTGGTACACTTTTTTTCTTGTCTATTGCAGGGGTCGAATTTGCCACTAGCCCGCTACTACCAAATTGACAGCCGGGCTACTCATTAACCAGTTTGATAGGCTGATGGGCTAGTGGAAAAATAATGCATAATACAATATCACCAATAATAATGACCTGTGCTGATGGTAGTGTAAAATGAAATTCTTTCGGTGACAAATTTGTGCTGTGACTCAAGACGTAATGTGTTTTTTCGGGCTACAAAAATCTCATCAAGGCTACTAACAATTATGGGTTACTAGCCCTACTGACTTCCATGAAAATACACTTAATTTCAACCCCTGTATTTTTATGAATAACTGTTTGAAAACCCCGATGCAGAAGTTATCTCAATTATTTAAATCAATTACCAATAGCTGCGTCAATTATGAATAAATCCTCAGTTTATTTTGACACAAGGTCTGCAAAGAGTTACTCAATATTTATTGGTTGCTCGTTTGGTGTCTTTTGTCACAAAATTGAACCCATGTTTGTGGGTGTGAACAGGCATACCCAGAACTGTGCGGACTTTTACTCAATGGAACAAAGGTACCGCAAACATTTTCTTTGTTAAACTGGGTCCCCACTTTAGAACAGGGGATAGAACAACAGAAGCAAGTTCCTGTAACAAGTAGTCACTACTAAATTGAAGATCAAGACACAAGATCTGGAATTTCGTCATGTTCGTTTTGCAAAGGGCACTTCCCACTGGAAAATCTTACTGTCTATGGGGAACTTTTTAAGAATATTTCCTCAAAATGGGCCCAACTTCATAGAGCACAAAAAGTGGCTAAGCACAACATAAACTGGTCACGGGTGGCTACACGGGGGTTTGGCGTTGTTTTGGCTGGTGCATTTATTTTAGTGTGCGGGTCTTTTGTTGCTTTGTATTTCTGACTTAACTTATTTTGTTATTTATATAGTTTTGATATTGATTGTGTATTCTTGTATTTGGCCAGTGGATGTCAAGTTTCTATGTTTTTTAACCTGGACAATAAATAAATCTATTCTAATATATTCTATGCTTACCAGAATAAGGTTACCAGCCAAATTACTTTGTCAATTACGACATTTCAATGTGGTATTCTGCTAAATTTTGCTAAGCACACACGTTGTAAGCAAAACTACACTGGCTCCATATCTCTCAACGAATCATCTTAAAGCTGATGCTCACTGTCCACAAAGCACTTAATGGCAAGGCTCCCCACTATATTTCTGAACTTCTTCAAGTTTACACTCCATCAAGGAATCTTCGATCAAGTTCTATGCTTCTCCTCATTGATTGAACCCAAGTCTCGACACTCATGGGGAGACAGGTCTTTTTCTTCAGCTGCGCAACGCATCTTGAACTCTCTACCACTTAATCTTAGATCTTGTCTTTGTACCACAACATTCAAATCTCTTCTCAAAACTTATCTTATGTCACAGGTTTTCAAGGACTAATTTTGTTGTGTCTGTTTTTCTTTGTTTTGTTTTGTTGTTGGTTTTTACTGCGCCTTGAACACTTAGCAGGGGGTGGATACGTGCGCATTACAAGTCTTATTATTATTATTATTACTATTAAAATTGTCAGCTCTTAAAAACAGCTCTATGAAATGGGGCCTTGGCACCAAAGAGTTTAACAGTCTGGGGAATCTTACTTTTAAGAGCAGCTTCTCTAACTAGTGGTTGGTTTGTTGTTGCATCCATACAGCTCAGCTTAATGTGAAACTTGTTTTATAGGAAGAAACATCTGTAGCAAGACAGGGAAAACAAAGAAGACATAACAAACTAGCTGTCTACAGAAACTAAATTGGATTTGTTCTTAAAGCCATTGGACCCTTTCGGTAAACAGTATCATCCAAGTCCCACACTTCGTGTATCACAACTTATAATAATAATAATAATAATAACAAATTCTTATATAGCGCATTTCACAATAACCGTATCAATGCTCTTTACATTAGTGCCCTGGTCATGGGGCCAATAACATCCCTGTAATGTTTCTCAGCTCCCTAGGGAGTATACAGCCCTGAGCTGCCTGTAAGGCGCTTGTGGCTTTTTCATACACAATAACAACCTCTACCCTCGCAGGTACCCATTTATACCCCTGGGTGAAGAGAAGCAATTATAGTAAAGTGTCTTGCTCAAGGACACAAGTGTCACGACCGGGATTCGAACTCACACTCCGGTGAATCAGCACCAGAACTTGAATTCGATGCTCTTAACCACTCGGCCATGACACTCTATATTATATATTAAAACAACAAACCTGTGAAAATTTAGGCTCAATCGGTCATCGCATTCGGTAGAAAAAAACGGGAAAATCCACTCTTGTTTTCGCGCGTTTCGCCGTGTCATGACATGTGTTTGAAATAAATCTGTAATTCTTGCTAACGAGAATTTATATTATTATACCGTTTTCTCAAAAAGTTAAGCATTTCATGGAATAATATATCAAGAGAAGTCTTTCACCATTACCTTCTGTAAACCCTGTAAATTATTTTTTTTGTTTTTTCTGTACCGAAAGGGTCCAATGGCTTTAAAGGGAAGGTACACATTTCTTAATTACTCAAAACAAATATTAATCTAAAAACTGACTTGGTAACGAGCATTGGAGAGCTGTTGAGAATATAAAACATTGTGAGAATGACTCCCTCTGAAGTAACATAGTTTTTGAGAAAGAGGTAATTTAAAGGCACATGGACACTATTGGTAATTACTCAAAACAATTGCTAGCATAAAAACTTATTGATAGCATAAAACATTGTGAGAAGCGGCTCCCTCTGAAGTAACATAGTTTTTGAGAAAGAGGTAATTTAAAGGCACTGGACACTATTGGTAATTTCTCAAAACAATTGCTAGCATAAAAACTTATTGATAGCATAAAACATTGTGAGAAGCGGCTCCCTCTGAAATAACGCAATTTTTAAAATAGAGATATTTTCTCAGTCACATAGGAAAATACTTCAGCTGATGAAGCCTTTATTTTGCATCTGAAAACACACAAATTTGTGCAACAAGAGTGTTGTTTTTTTCATTGTTCTCCTGCAACTGATGACCAATTGAGTCAAAATCTTCACAAATTTGTTATTTTATGCATATTTTGGATTACACCAAGTGAGAATACTGGTCTTTGACAACTACCAAAGGTATCCAGTGCCTTTAAATAAAAAGAAATATTCAACCACAAGGGAAACTGACTGGGTAACTTTTAATTTAACAAATTTACTAGAAGGGGATTTGAACCATCCAACTCAGGATTAACAAGCTGATGAGCACTCTACAAACTGAGCTACCTAGCCCTATGTTGGTGGTCATGTAAATGTTCTAGCTAAAAGTCCTGCAGCCGATTTCACAAAACTCTACTAGGATTAATCCTATCTCGAGTTAGGACGAGTAACCCGTCCTAACTTAGGATGAGTTCAATTCGTCCGAACGTCTTCGGATACGGAACTGAACTCGTCCTAAGTTAGAAAGAGCTTGTTTTCAGATCAATGTTATTTAGACTTGTTCCATAACCTTCCAACCAGATTTTCCCATCAAATTCATGTACTACATGCACTTCAAAGGTGAAGAGTACATTTTCAATCATGCCTTTTGTGTTCCATTTTTTAGACTCAGTAACTAAGTGTTTTCCTTCAATAAGTTACAGACATTTTTGTTTTCTTCATATTTTTAGGTTTTTCAGCCACATTGTAAACACAATGGTCTATTGACTCAATTCACCAGGGCCCAATTTCATGGCTCTGCTTACCGCCGAATTCAGCGCTTACGGTCGCGATTCCCCGCTTACGTGCAAGTGCCGAATTTCTGCGCTAGCCTAGTAAGCGTCGAATGCCTAAGTAACGTGAAGTACGCACGCGCAGAAGCCAAAATTTGCTGATAACCCGTGAAATAAGCTTGCCGTAAGCACAGAATTCCCTGCTTCCGTAAGCGCCGATTCTGTGCTTACGGTAAGCAGAGCCATGAAATTGGGCCCTGACGTAATCATCAGAATAATCTTTGATGCGCCCTTTTGGTGGGCAATGTCACTGTGCATTATTCAGTGAAGTGCACATTTTATTTTAGGCGACGCGGCGTTTACACATAAACCTATTACCCACTAAAATGGTGAGTGTGGCACAGTCGCCGCACGTGACGTGAGTGCAAGATTGCTTTTTTGGCTGTCGTGCTTCAAAATTCATGCAGTCAAATAGGCAAAATTCCAAAAGTTGTCACATCCCCCAACCAAAACTTCCACTTAATTTAGGTCAAATTAAGGACAAGTTTCTGTATGACGCCACCACTTTTCTATTTGATATGAAATAATAAAGTATCTAATTTACCTCAATAAGATATCCCTTTTTCATGTTTTTGTAACTAAAAATGAGTGAAAAAGTGGTGGCGCCATATGGAAAGTTATCCCAAATTAATAATTAATCCAATTCCTACCATAGTATTAGTAACCTAAACTAGGCCTACTAAAAAAAGTACTACTGCTACTACTGAAGCTAGAAGTAGAATAAAAAAAGTATTCATACAGAAAATTAAAACTAAGACTCACTGACATGACTGAGGCCTGAGCAACAGCAGAACAGGCAATTTCAAATTTAATACGAAGGTCAAGGTGTCGATGCAAAATCATGAAAATAAATTAGCCATTTTCGTTTAGACTGTCTTCTGTGGTCGGTCTCGACAACTTTGCTCGCTTAGATCGTTAAATAATTGTTGTTGCCAACTTGCTAATGGTGTAACTGCAACTTTCTAAACTAAACAATAACAATCATCGTCATTTTTTGTATAGACCCCCAAAAAGTTCAAGATTCTTCCACACGTTCAATACCACCAGCAATACCATGCATGTATTTTAATCATCGGCGAAAATACGAACACACAAACAATAATTTCAATCCGTTTTAATACTCACTTTGACTTCGTTTTCTTCACCATAGTTCGGAATATACAGCCACAACATCATCCACTTGATTAAATCTCTCGGAAAATCGCTTTTGTTTGACCAAAAGAGCCATTAAAAATTGCTTTTTATCTGATTTTGTGCGACGTATGACGAACGTCCTCCAAAGAACTTGGCAGCCATGTTTGAATAATATGACGTCACATATTGATAGAAGAAACCATTATCTTTTGAAGGGGTGTGGTGCATAAAACTTTTCTCTAACGTGATTGGTCAACAATGCTTTCACATTAACATAGTGCTTTGCAGTATCAACAGAATGAATGATGATTTTAAAATGTCATTTTGTGGACTGGGATCAGAAAATTTTAGGGGGAAAGCCAAAGGAAAGAAAAACGGGGGAAATATGTGATTTTTTTTACCGAAATCATTTGTTAGCAGTGAAAAGTTAGCCCTCTGTAGGCTACAATGAAATGATAGAAAATCATCCTTTGCTCATTTTTTAACGATAATTGTAACGCTGAGTGCATAGCCCAATAATTAGGCTACAGAAGCGTTAAAGGCATGGACAACTAACCTTTGGTAATACTTATCAAAGACCAGTTTGCAAAAAAATAACAAACTGTGAAAGTTTTGGCACAATTGGTCATCGAAGTTGCAAGAGAATAATGAAAGAAAAAACACACTTGTTGCGTTACTTGCTGTGCTTTTTAGACTCATTATAAAAGGCTTCAGGTGAAGGTTAGTTTATTATTTTAGTGGGAAACCACCCTTTCTCAAAAACTACGTTGCTTCAAAGGGAGCAATTTTATTTTTTATTACTATCAACAGATCTTCATTTCATACTGGTTTCAATTAAATTGTTATGCTAACAATTATTTTGAGTAATTACCAGTAGTGTCCGATCCAGTGTATTTAATTAAAGAGATACATTGAGAAAAATAAAAGAACGTCATATTTATGACTATATATAACGCATAAAATATGACTTTGAAGTCGTAAAGTCAGTACTTAAAGCCATTGTACACTTTCGGAACAGAAAAAAAAAGTTCACAGATTTACAAATAACTTACAGGGTTTACAGAAGGTAATGGTAAAAGACTTCTCTTGAAATATTATTCCATGAAATGCTTTACTTTTTGAGAAAACATTAAAACAATTATCAATTCTCGACATCAAGAATTACGGATTATAGTAAAACACATGTCATGACACGGCGAAACGTGCAGAAACAAGGGTGGGTTTCCCGTTATTTTCTCCCGACTCCGATGACCGATTGAGACTAAATTTTCACAGGTTTGTTATTTTATATATAAATGGTGATACACGAAGTGTGGGCCTTTGGACAATACTGTTTACCGAAAGTGTCCAATGGCTTTATAAAGCTCATAACTGTGATACAGCATAATTCATAATCATGGCTTGTGTAAATTATGTCATCTGTTATAAGTATCGAAGTCGTGAATATTATGACTTGTTCATAGGCCTATAACAGGATTGGTATAACTTTGTATAGTTTACTGCAGAGGCGCATTCCACCATACATGGATTGAAACCGCTCGCTATACAAAATACACCATTGACAATATTATTCGCCTGGCGCCGTACCAGGAAACAGTTGAACAATTCGCTCGTTTTGATCAATCGGGGCAATAATTAATGTTGATTTCACAAGTGAATGGTTTACGCGTTCGCTAATTAAATAGGTTGATTGACTGGTCTGGCGTAGTGTTTGCTTGAGATATTGCGAGCAAACGATAACAAGGGTACTTATTAAAATAAATTAATGTTCAGAAAGCATTGCTATTTTTTTCTCAATTATACCTTTCTGTACCAGGAAGTCAACATTTTAGAAAATCTAAAAGTTCTGGTTGCAATGTGACAATGCAAACTAGCAAAAATGCCATACGCATGCGCGTGTGGCCGATGAACTAACAAGGAAGGGTGGATCATGTTCTTCTTCCATTGGTAGATTTAGAGTGGAGTCTAATGGCCCTTTTCGAAACCACGGCTTCGGCTCAGGCTAGCTAGCTTGGCCCCGTGGATAGTTTGACAATATTGTGCGTGCTTTGCGTATTACGTGCTTAGGGTTTCAGACGAGAGTACGGAGCCTGGATCCGAATCCAAAGCCGAGGCTTCGTAAATGGCTTTGCTTCGGTTAATGTTTACCCTGACATCATAATAAGAATGGCGCCTGCATGCAACTGCTGAACTTATTTTTGTGATGAGTGTTTATTTTGCTCTTCGATTCGGCTTGTTAACATCATCACTGAAGTTGTACACGGGGTCACATCAACGTGAAACACCCTGTACTGTTTGATCTTCAATAGCTAAACAAATAAACCATAACACGTAATTTGTCTTTCTGGTTTTGAAAGGTCAGTTGGTTGTAGTTTCGAATTCTCCATTGTGAATCTTTTTTTTTAACCTCAGTTAAATTTATTTTTCGGATAAGTTAATTATTTGCTTTAGTTAGGGTGTATTTCTGCGTTTTTGATGTATACCGATTACAATTCGTTTATGGTTGCGTAAGGTGTCACAAGATTAGTAAGGATAAAAATATGTTGTTTAATTTTAATCTGAAAGTTTTTTTACGATGAAGATCGTACTTTTAGCAGATCGGAAAACTTTAAAGTGAATGAATACCTTTGGTACTTCTGGGTTTTTTTTCCAATCTTAAAAAAAAATTGTTTGTATATTTATAGCCATCAAACTAACCTGTGAAAATTTCATTAAAAAAAAGGGGGTAGCGTTTTTGAGATTGCCGTGCCGAAAATCTTAAGCGTGGCATGCAGAAGAATAGTCGGCAATTGGAATATACAATCTGAGATTGAAATATACAATCTGAGAAGCTTTACCGCTGCAGTAACGCCCTTTGAATAGTCTTGGTTCCAAGACAGAGATCCACAGACATTAATAAAAAGAGCGCCCGCTAACGTTCGTTCATTACAATCCTGTACAGTTTTTGCCGTGCGCAGATCGGAACGTTGGTTGTGTGTGACCGCGCAACACCAATGGTCTTGGAACCAAGACTACCCTTTGAAGTAATGTGGTTTCAGAGACAGAGGTTCTTATTTTTACCAGGAATTTGAAGAAAGGCTTCAGCATGAAGTATTTCTCAGGAATTTGAAAACTGAAATTTGAAATTATTCAACGCAACAAGGGTGTCTTTTCTATCATTAGTATCTTGCTTCTTCGATTACAAATTGAGTACAAATTTGTTATTTTATAACTTTATTGTATCGGTTGCAGGGGTCCGGTTGTACACATATTAAGATGACAGTTTTTATGCTTTTGTATAACCCGTTGACAGCCCCTGTCCAGCTTGTTATCATTATGGATATGTCAAAAGATTTACCATAAATAAAAAAAAAAAATTGTAACAGATGCAAATGTTGGGATACACCAAGTGAGAAGACTGCTCTTTGCCTTCTTTTTCGAACAAGTTAATTATTTGCTTTAGTTAGGGGCTATATAGTTTATGTGATGTATTTCTGCATTTTTGATGTATACCGATGACAACTCGTTTATGGTTGCTTAAGGTGTCACAAGATTAGCAAGGACAAAAATATGTTGTTTAATTTGAATCTTAAAGTTTTTTTACGATAGGCAATTCAGCACATAATTATTTAGAGAATTATAAACTGCAGACTTTCCCTTTAAACGGTGGGGGAATAAAGTCCATGTTGATTCAACTACCACATGCGGAAATGCACCAAGAAAACAAATACCCATCATGGAACTTTCAACCCATATGGTCATGGTTAGACCTATTTTCAACGCTCAATTGCACGAGGTTTCGCTTTAGACGATGGTTCTGCATTTAAAGAGACATACAAAAGCTGCACCTTATCTTGATTCAAAAGAGAGTGTAAACCAAAAATTAATAAACTTACCAAACGTTTACACACGCTGCACTTTAAGTGTACATGCACAACTAGCAGTTGTCAAAAATGTACTCCAAAAATGTTTTTAAGGACGTACGAGAAATCCAACTAGAATCACGAACAAACACTTCCAATTCTGTTTAGTTTCTGGGTTTTTTAATATTTTAATATAAAGAAAATTCCATGCTTTCAGGCTTCAAACACAATATAAAGAATATGAGTATTACAATTATATAATCATCGTTAAGGTTCACTTTCGGTAAAATCTAAATAACTCTTTTAAAATTATAATAACACTCTAAAAACTAACGAGTTGAATCCAACACTTGCATGAGTTCGATGAGTGACTACACTTTGAAAGTGTTGAATCCCGCATTTTCTTTGTTAAGCACAGCATTTTAAAGTATTCGGTCAACAATTCGAGTGCCAGTTTAACGTTTAAAAAGCTGATCCAACAGTTCAAAGAATATTTTTTTAAGAAATGTTGAAATAACACTTGTTTTGTTTGATTCAACCCTTTTTGCGTTTGGATCAAAAATTTAAAATGCTAGATTTAACAAACAACACGCTGGATCCAACACTTTCAAAGTGTCGTCACTCACCGAACTCATGCAAGTGGTGGATTCAACTCTTTAGTTTTTAGATTGTACATTATTTATGATGATAAAAATAAATTTGCGACTCTACATTTTTGCTGCATAACAAGCTAGTATGTAAAGGTATAAATTGCTTTATTTGCATTGCTTACTTTAAACTCGTATATCGAGGCCCGATGTTTACGACACTTTGGTTTCACACCTAAAAGTTATAAACCTGATCCAGTAATTATTTCAAAGTCTGACACATGGTATTCGATTTTTCAACCCAAATCATGCGATATATATATTTCTATCCGAAATAAGGTAATGCGACTGCAAATTTTCCAAAAGCTACTTATAAAATATGGTGCAAATTAAATCCAAGCACAAAATGTGCACACCACTTCCCCGCCATTAACCAATCTGTCTCGAAAAGTTCAAAATAATGTCGGTTAGGGATTTTTGGGGAATAACATTTTTCTTTTCTTGCAAACCTCTAAGTATAAAATATTTATCATGGAACATTAGAAGAAAAAAAAATACTTTGGGCTGTCTCGTCATGATCAAAGCAGGCTGTGGTGTAAATGGAGTATGCTTTGATCACGACGAGACAAACAAAAACAGCAGTTAAACAAAAGGGCGCCGGTGCTTGTGGCATTCACACTAGTTTGTAAACGTCTTACTTGAGGCTAAACTGTAATTGCTTTGGGGAATTGGCCAATCTCAGGAGGATGATAGTGTGATTGTGTAGAAGTTGTTCGGGGGAAGTCTGATTGTTTGGTTGTAATATTTATCAAGATATTTATATAGCTGGATGGAAATGTTTTGTGTGCTGGTCACTGTTTTATCGCTGTCTTGTGGTTGTCTTTATGTTTTCGTCAATAGTATTGTTTGTTATCTTTTGTTTGTTGCTGTTGTTGCTCCTGTCTTTGGTTTCTTACTTCTTGTTTTTGCTTGCTGTTGTTGGGGTTATTAATTTTTGTCGTTTTCACTTGTCTTTAATGTTGTTGTGAATAACTTATAAAGCTGTTGCCGACCCCTTTTATGTAATTTAAAAAAATTAAATCCATTCTAGGAAAGTCTAAGAATAAATTTAGAATGATTAAGAATCATCTTTTGATGGTATAAGCTCTCATCACTCAACAAATGTGATGGGTTGGTCACAGTATATAGCCACATAACATTGTCTTACATGTAAACAGCAATGTGTGTATACCATTTTGGATTAAGAATAATGTTGCTATACGCAAAATATATGAAGTATTTATTATTGCACCATCCGATAAGCGTTATTAAAAGCCACTTTAAAGGCATTGGACACTATTGGTAATTACTCAAAATAACTATTAGCATAATTAAAACCTTACTTGGTAACGAGTAATGGGGAGCTGTTGATGGTAAACAATATTGTGAGAAACGGCTCCCTCTGAAGTGACGTAGTTTTCGAGAAAGAAATAAGTTTTTTTCCACGAATTTGATTTCGATACCTAAGATTTAGAATTTGAGGTCTCGAAATCAAGCATCTGAAAGCACACAAGTTCGTGTGACAAGGGTATTTTTTCTTTCATTATTATCTCGCAACTTCGAGGATCAATTGAGTTCAAATTTATTCAGGTTTGTTATTTTATGCATGTTGAGATACAGCAAGTGAGAAGACTGATCTTTGACAATAGTGTCCAGTGTCTTTCATAAAAGATATTCGAACACACGCACGAGACTTGCGCGGGTGTTAAAATTGACACCATGGGTGTTAAAATTGACACCATGTGTGTTGTCACATTATAGATACCGAAGTGAGGATCAAAATTGGGTGTTAAAATAATACCAGTGCAATGGTTTGGGCAGAAATTAGATACTGGAAAAAGGTATCAAAGTGTACACCATTATGATGGTGTTAAAGATATTGGACACAATAATTGTCAAAGACCAGTTTTCTCACTTGGTGTATCTCAAAATATGCATAAAATAACAAACCTGTGAAAATTTGAGCTCAATTGGTTGTTGAATTTGTGAGATAATGATGACAGAAAAAAACGCCCTTGTTACACGAAGTAGTGTGCTTTCAGATGCTTGATTTCGAGTTGAGGTCTCGAAATCAAATTCGTGGAAAACTACTTCTTTCTCGAAAACGACATCACTTCAGAGGGAGCCGTTTCTCACAATGTTACAACATCTCCAACATACTCGTTACCAAGTAAGGTTTTATGCTAATAATTATTTTGAGTATTTACCAATAAGGCCTTTACAATTGACACCATGGGTGTTACCACGTGATTATCATAGATGCCACACAGCGAACCAAACTTACTATCATAAGGCCTTAATAACACCAATGCAAATGTTTTGGCAGAAATTAGATACTGGAAAAGGGGATCAAAATTTACACCATTATTTGGGTGTTAAGAAAAAGAAAAAAAAATTCTAATAATACTACTAATAAATCCGACTGAAGTCTTTGCACACGTCCGACAAGCTTAAGGTACTCAAGGCGCTTAGTAAAAAATACATTTTTTTTCAGAAAGATAGGTTATTGAAGTTATGAATTCTGAGACCCAATTATGTAGCACCTTATAAGGGTTCACATGACCATAAGGAGTCTGAACACAATAATTTCTGACAAAAACGTTCACATTGGTGTTATGTTTTAAACACCTTTGGTGCAAATTTCGAATTTACTTTGGGGTACATAATACTGGACACCAACCATTGTATCAATTTTAACACACCAGTTTTTGCAGTGTATGTCTATATTCATAATAATAAAGCATGTCATTGTGCGCGCCATTTCTTTCACAGGTTGAATAAAGCAATCATAATTTGGGAGCCCAAAGTGCACGCGTGCGGGTTGCATTGATTTTATGAACGTGTTGCTGCGAGACACTTGACGGGTGAGGTCTCTGACCAAACTTAAAGGGACACAATTATTAGCTTTCAGATCGGGTAAAGTTATTATTATTAATGTGGTTAAACCCTAACACCGATGTGTGTTAGCACTGTTTTGTTTACAATAAGTGTGTCAACCTTGTACATTCTTTGGCTAGTCTGGCAGGCAAGATACTGCACTGGTCATATGGGAAAGTTGACATTTTGTGTCATAATTTCCACATAAATCCAAGAGTTATGAAAGTAAAAGCTGGAAAAGTTTTGAGATGTGCCCCCCTTGATAAGAATTAGACAGTGCAATCTCCATAAAATATAGGATTTTATGTTTTGTTCCATTAGGCTGTGTACAACGTGCCTGCATGAAGTTCAGGCTTGGTGGCTCTTTTGTAAGCATGTGATGTCACAGGTCACCACGTCTATACTCAGTACTTTCCCGAGTTCATGTAAAATGGGATAATTTTGCAGCTGTTCTTTTTCTTCTGTTCTTGCAAATGGGGATGGGGAGTGTAAGCTACATGTAAACGTTTCAGCGTCATCAAACAGAAAACATCATCAACTTCGATGTTTGTTCCCTGTTTTCATTCCCTCTTTTTTTTACCAAACAGAAGTCACACATTCACATCATTTAGCGAGGCTGATCCATAAAAAGTGAGTTGTGTTTCCTATTTTGCTTTCCGCTGTTCCGTTTGTTGCTAAATCATAAGTCTTTATAAACAGTCGTCGCGGCCTTTCCTATAAACAATTAATAGGAGTGGTCTCCCCTTTTCGGGGTGGGCTGGGTTAAGGCTACCCCACCTTTCCTCTTCCACAGATTTCCCTCAAGGCTTTTTATATAATATCAGCGTATAAAAAACCCAACATTTACATAGGAATAAAAAAATAACCACTTTGAACAAAACAAAAAAATATATAAGTAAATATACTTTGGCCTAGAGCTATAAAATGGAATTTTATCAACAAAAGCTTTCAGATCTTGGGCGGGAGATTTCCATAGATAGTTCGTCTGTTTTTGCTATGGAGTTCACAAGAGATCCCGTATTCTCTTTTTCAGTCGCTTTTTCAATGCTGCCACTGCTGGTGGTGCTATCTTCCCGCTCGTGAAGCGTTGGCATGGATGGTTGATCAGCGGTCTGGCCGTATAAGGGATTCCCAAAAGCGAGTGCGGAGAGTCTAGGCGATTTGAGCTTTCTTTGAGGACAGTCAGTGGTTGTTGACGTTTCATCCAAGACATGTTCAATGTCACCAAGGCTGAGTCCATCCACAGTGACCTTCGTCTCAAGTCTGAAGATGTTATCATTCAATGTGTCATCTTGGTCGATGAGGTCGTCCTTTCCCGTGTCTTTCATCAGGGGCGGGACCCACTGGTCGAAGACTGGGTTTTCGAAGGACCAACTCGCCCGTCTGGTCCCCGAGCCCAGCTTCGGTGGCCTGGTATCCGAGAACGAAGACGGCCTTTTGATGCTTGGTTTCGCACTGGCGGTGTTGAGGGTCGAGTTGTCTCCGGGGACTTCAATATCAGAAAAAGTTGTTGTTCCGAGTCCGTTGGGTATAACATCGAGGCTCCCGCGCCGTAGCTCCCGCCCAGGGTCGGGTGGATACGACTGGTGCCTGGTGGGTGACACCACGGAAGCAGGTCTCGAACTGCGTGCCCCTAGTACCTTAGAGCTTGCCGTGGACACGGGCCGGCTGCCCCCATCCTTTCCACAACTCTTCCCCCGTTGATCAGGCCTATCTGCCCCGGTCGCCAGAACTCGCAACTCGGCTAATGCTTTCTCCTTGCGTAGCACCGTAGCTCGGAAGTAAAACATGGCCGCCGCGATGCAAACCATGGCAACGGATGACACCGCACATGCAATAATGATCCTTGTGTCATCCTTGTCGGACGAGACCGTTGTGGGAACTATCAGCGTGACCGTCACGTTCATGACGGGGCACCCATCCCTAAATCCTCCGCCCAGTCTTCAGCTACAACCCCCCTAAAAACACCCAGCAACAAAAACATCAGCGGTCGAGATGTTCCACTTCGGCAGACGACATCTTGTGCTGTTGTGATGGATTTTGCTGTCTCTATTTTGCATTAGCAAAGCCGCATAATACATGAAAAGGAACAGCAAGGTCACTGCGAGCTGCCGTTCGTGTATGTGTTTAACTCAGTAGTGTCAATATGTCAATGCGCTGGCTCACACCGTGGGTTCGTATGGCAGAGTGCGCTGAGTGGGTTTTAAAGGTGACATGCGAAATCGGTAAAAAGAGAAAAAGAAAAACACACAAGGAAGTAAGTGATGTTTGAAATTTTGCATGGTGTGAAGGATAAGAATCAACAATACAGTTTACAATACAAAAAAAGGTATTTGTATTAAACCGCTATTTCGTTTAGATAGTAGCGGTTTGATGATACACAAATGACTCATGAAAAATTAATTGAGTTCCTAATCATTGGTCTCAACGTTTCGACTAGCTTGCTATAAAAGAAAATCATCGTCACGACTCTTCAATCTTAGACTTGTGGACAAGTCTATTGGTCCCACGCGGTGAGATGGTCGAGTTGTGGCGGAGCTATGGCGAGATCACTGCTCTCGCGCGAACTCTATCACCGCGACAGACATTTCAACGACTTGTCCACAAGTCTACTTCAATCTCTGTTGTACATATTCCAATTGTGTAAAAATATAAGTGAAAATCCGTGGTTAGTTGCGCAAGGTAGAAAGAATCAATTCAATTCAATTCAACTTTGCTGTTTATTGAATCTTTGTTTATTACCGTGGGTGGTGCTGATGCATTACAAATGTGCACCTTTTGAGCACAAACTGCCGGGTTCATGATCAGAGAATTTGGGGGCATTGGTGTTTGACAATATCTAATGTTTACACCCACGCGTCTACTTCAAAATTGAGAATTTTATGTATCGACTGACTATTATTTGACATATACCCTTTAGCAGGCCTACAGTAAACAACAATTACGAAAGTAATGCCTCATTATGAAGTATGATCATAGAGCTCAGTTTTCTAAATGGCTTTTACTGGCTTTGTGGGTAAACAGAAGGTAAAATTGCCAAAATTTATTTGAATTACACCTGCAATTTGTTTGTCTTCAGACACTACTGATTGGCTAACGCCGTTATGCACAAGCGGATGTACAAAACTGTATACATAAGTCACGCCAACGGAAACCCGATTACAAAAAGGCGCGATATTCCCTCATTTTGTCCACTGGTTTGTGCAATTTTATATTATTTCATGGGAGGGTCGACGAAATTTGAGACGGAACAAAGTTCTCTGGAGGATTGGTAGCAGCCTCGGTTTGAATACGTTTGCAATGAACGGGGAAAATGCAAGATGGCTGCTCAAACTATAACTGTCAATTGGCCAATTCTACCTGACGTCACTGACTGGCTGATACATGCGTACAAGACCTTGATGCCCTCACCTACACACCTGGCGGCCATTTTGAAGAAGAACAAAAACTCAGCCATTTAATTAATACACACAATGCACTACAAAACGTAATGCAGAATTACCCTCTCTATATACATAACGTCATTTCCAACAATGTTCAATAACATCAACAACTCTCTTCAGAGGCTCTTTACCAAGTCAGTTTTTATGGTAATTAATTTCTGGAGTAATTACCAAAGACCTACGTACTTGTACACTATAAAATAACAAACGGCCAATCGGTCATCAAAGTTGGGAGATAATAATGAAAGAAAAAACACCCTTGTCACACGGAGTTGTACGCTTTCAGATGCTTGATTTAGATCTATAGAGACCTCAAAATCTAAATCTGAGGTCTCGAAATCAAATTCGTTGAAAGTTACTTCTTTCTCGAAAACTATACGTCACTTCAGAGGGAGCCGTTTCTCACAATGTTTCATACCATCAACCTCTCCCCATTACTTCTTACCAAGTAAGGTTATATGCTATAATTACCAATAGTGTCCACTGCCTTTAAAGGAACACGTTGCCTTGGATCGGACGAGTTGGTCTATAAAAAGCGTTTGTAACCGTTTTTTATAAAATGCATACGGTTGGAAAGATGTTTTAAAAGTAGAACACAATGATCCACACAAGCTGCCTGGAAATTGCGTGGTTTTCCTTTTACTGCGCGAACTGCATGGTCGGCCATTTATGGGAGTCAAACATTCGACTCCCATAAATGGTCGGCCGTGTTAGTCGACGAGGTAAAAGAAAAACGGTGCAATTTCGAGGCATGTTTGTGTGGATCGTTGTATTCTACTTTTATAACATCTTTCTACCCATATACATTTTATGAAAAAAACATTACAAACGCTTTTCAAAGACCAACTCGTCCGATGCAAGGCAACGTGTTCCTTTAAGTCTCTTACAGCCATCGCTCTATTGAAAATAATAATATGTTTACATGCCCGTATCCGTACGAAATACAAGAGGCCTTTATGATTGCAACTTTTGGTTTCTATACAACCCGAAACTGCCAGGTCTCAATATTTGTGGTAATTGTGAAATTATTCTGATTCCATCGACCAGACGAACCGGAAATAAAATGGCGACCGATCAACCGGAAACGGAGCCAAATTGTTTTGGTAGTCACAGTAGGATCTCATCGGGGGGTTACATTTATACATGTCAATTCAAAGGTACTTATTTTAAAGGCACTGGGGTGGATTTCACAAAGAGAGAGTTAGGACTAACTTAGGACTAGTCCTAGGAGATATACAAATTGCATTGATAGTCCTAAGTTAGGACGAACTCGAGATAAGACTAGTCCTAACACTTTGTGAAATCCACAGGACACTATTCGTAATTACTCTTAATAATTGTTGGCGTAAAAAAATACTTGGCGAGCAATGGAGAGTTGTTGATAGTATACGCCTCTCTTAATACTTATGCATGACGTCATAATTCTTACCCAAAATGAGGCCATGGGCGCACTTCCCCCGTCCCTTGCAGTGGCTGCGCCCATCGCCTCGTTTTGAGTTAGCATTGTGACGTACCTCATGCATAAATATTAAGTGAAGAACGGCTCTCTCTGAAGTATCGTATAGTTTTTGAGAAAGAGGTAATTTCTCACTCAAATAATAAAAGACTTCAGCTGAAGCCTTTTATTATGCATCTTCAAAGCACACACACGAAGCTACAAGAAATTTTGTTTCTTGCATTATTGTCTTGCAAACTCGATGACCAGTTGAGCCAAAATGTTCGCATAATTATTGTTTGTTATATTGTGCATAATGGTTGGATACACCAAGTGAGAACACTGGTCTTTGACAATAAAATAAAATTACCAAACCAGTCCAGTACCTTTAACTTACATGATGTTTTTCGTGAAAGGTTAGCGCACTTTCAGAAGAATTTTTTTTTTGTTCGTTGGATAATGTTGTGTTTTGGGGGAGCGGGACTGCACCAGGTACCAGGAAGTGCCCGCGTTTATTTTGATAAATAGTGCACTTGTGATATATAGGCCTATATTAAAAGTTGAATACCAAGTGAGAAGACTGGTCTTTGACAATTACCAATAGTGTCCCTCCAGTGTCTTTAAAGGGGATGATAGATTGGCTTTTTGTCAACGTTAGAATAAATTATAAGCGAAAATATAAAGAGGGATACAATAACACTGAAAGTTTCTGAGCAGAATATAGTATCTATTTGAAAAAAAGAAGGAAAAAAACAGGAAACTGTAAAGGTATTTTCAAACGAGTCAATACCAATTTAAGCATGTTTAACCAATTAATTCAAAGTGAGGCTTGAAGGTAAATAGCATGGTCACTGTTTTAACAACACGGACGCCTGGTAAGCGAAACGTTCTGCAAAGAGGGATCAAGACAAAATGGCTTGCTTGAGGCCTACTTTCGCATCTCGCGGCTTTGCTTCCAAACAACAAGAGCAGTTCATGTAAAAGTAAACAGCGCCCTCTCTGCCAGGCAAGCTTTGCAAATTATTCATCAAAGCTTCTCGCGAGACCATGTGTCCTTTGTTTACAATAAGTGTGACCTTGCACATTCTTTGGCTAGTCTGGCAGGCAAGATATTGCACTGGTCATTATGGGAAAGTTGACATTTTGTGTCATATTCCACATCAATCCAAGAGTTATGAAAGATGGACAAGTTTGAGATTTGCCCCTTTCATCATATCAAAAGTTAACAAAATTAGACTGTGCAATCTCCATAAAATAAAAGATTTTATGTTTTCTTGGTGACTCTTTTGTAACCATGTGATGTCACAGGTCACATCGTATAATATAGGAAAACGAGATTTTGTCGGAGATGAACAAGCAAAGAGAAAGAACTATTATAAAACAGATTATGTCCGTTGCTTTTTTAAAAGTAAAATGTCTCAGAGTGCCCAGTTTATGTTTGTGTAATTTTATGATGTGTATACTTTTATCTAATGTGGGCCAGTCTAACAGTTGAGTTAAGAGAAAAGTGAAAAAATCATTGCAAAATGTTCAGCATGTGAATACAATGTCCTTAGTTTGACTTGTATCACCGAAGCTGTTTCAATGTTTAAAGACAATTGGTAATTACTCAAAACAATTATTAGCAGAACCTTACTTGGTGTCGAGTAATGGGGAGAGGTTGGTAGTGTAAAACATTGTGAGAAACGGCTCCCTCTGAAGTGGAGTAGTTTTTGAGAAAAAAAGTAATTTTCCTACGAATTTGATTTCGAGACCTCAGATTTAGAATTTGAGGTCTCAAAATCAAGCATCTGAAAGCGCACAACTTCGTGTGGCAAGGGTGTTTTTTCTATCGTAGTTATCTCGCAACTTCGACAAACAATAATGAGTTCAAATTTTCACAGGTTTGTTATTTTGTGCATGTTGGGATACACCTAGTGAGAAGACTGGTCTTTGACAATTACCAATAGTGTCCAGTGTCTTTAAGGTTTTCAGATACAGTTTTTTTTTAAATAACTTTATTGCAAGGGAAATACTTAACAGGAAAAAAATTTATCTTAACCAGTATAAGCTTTCATACTAAAATTAAACTACGGTGTGCCTTATTATCCTTGCCAATTCTAGAATGGACAGAGTAATACTGGGTTTTTTTTGTGTTTTTTAAAACAATCTTGTGAGAATCAGATGAGCAAGATCAGCGAAAGGGTAATTCAATCCGTCTCAAAAATAACGACGAGAATCGGCTATATTTATAAGGCAATTACATATACTCTCTAGTTCGTATATTTCCATAAGACTCGAGCGAATTTCTTCATCTATTTATGCCACGTGTCTTCTACAATCAATATTCATCTACGATGAAACCTGACTTCCCCCTCACAAGTCGCAATCTCATCTCATTACATCATAAACCTCTAAAGGTTTTTTTTATATTTTTATCTTCCGTACTTTTTTTTATTAGCGCGCTGTCACATCTATCGTCGTGGGGCAATTAGACGCTAGCTGCCCCGTCAGCTCTTCCATCAAGCCGAGGGTGGTACACGGAACGGAAAGTCCGGAAATTGGATGACGTGATTAAAGATGGGATACTATAAGCACTTGGTATTTAACTCTTTTGAGGAAGAGCACATCCAGAGTCAGTTTGATTCAGTCTGTATGGAACTCATTCCGAACTTGTAGTTGGAATTGCTGCGTATCTACATCATCGGTTTTTTTTTTATGAGCCAAATTAACCACTAGCTTTTTTTTTTTAAACTAGTGGTTAATTTGGCTCATAACTCATAATGGAATGGTACATCATCAGTTTCCGGAAGGGTATATTCATTCCATTCTTCCAGTTTACAGAATCATAAATGAATATTGTATTTTTTTTTTTTTATACATTCCAATCCTCTAGTTTACACGAATCATTTCATAAGAAGTGACGGTACATCATTGTTTTGTTTTTAAGAGTAAGGCACAATAGTAATTCCAATCCTTGAGTTTACACGAAACACCATAAAAGGGTTTATATCATTGGCTTTTGGAAAAGTACATCCATTGTTACGTAATCCTCTAATATTTAAGGAAACGCATAATTGTTTTTAGGAGCTCAGAGCACATTTCATTCAAATCTAATTTGTTCAAGAAACGCATTTTTTTTGCAGAGTACATTCATTCAAAGCCTGTTGTTTTCAGCAACACACTTCTGGCTTTTGTCAAATTATTTCATTGCAATCCTCATTACAAGAATTTCCATCAAAACACACACTCGATAATTCTTTAAACCATCTTTCCCAAAATTTCCACATTCTTCACGGACTCATGTTGACAAAAATATAAGCAGCCGTCTAGTGTCGACCTTTCCTCACCTCTTCGTATAAAAACAGCAATTTCTAGCAGCGAGAGGCAGTGATGACACAGGCCTTGCAACAAACTGGCCCAGTTAATCTCAAACACCAAGAATTCAAACTGAAAATCCTCAGCACGCGCGGCGTGCTGACGGGCCGTGGTCTAGTTCCCGCCACCCCATGGGAAAAATACAGTTTGCATTCGGGGTTGTCTTCGCATAAATGTAGATGGCACAGAATAAAATATCACAACAACCAGATCAATAACTTTTGTCAGCATGAAAAGGTTACCAACCAAAGGTCAATGTAAGTTTACAGTAATGCAACTGGTGCCCAGAGACTTATCAAACTATATAGGACTTGAGGCATTGCATGGTGAGGTATCAATATGTATTTGGTTTGCGGCAACACCATATGTGTGTATCTACTTGCCAGGTAGAGTTTGTTCTTAGAGAACTGTCTTGCTTTATTCTACTACCGCGGAGTAGATTGTTCGGGTGTTCGGGAGACTTCTCAGTTCTGAAAAAAAACCTGTCCTGCTTATTAACTATTACCTGGGCGGATGGTATAGAAATAGGCTGGGACTACTATACTTATCAAACTACTCGCAATTAATTTACAAAGGGTGCGTTCGTTTATCTTCCCTGAGTCGACCCCGGTCTGCCCCGGTTCATCCGAATAGCTATGACGGGGCTCACCTAGGTCAGCCCCAAGTGCCCTGCTTGTGGAGTGGGTCACTTGGGGGTGACCTGAGGTGCATGCCGTCGCCACAAGAGGGGGAGTGTGATCGTTCGATTAGCTCTTGTCAGGGGCTCACCGAGTGAGCACTGCGGGGTCGACCCAGGGAAGCTTATCGAACGCACCCAAAGTAAATTTTCTCTAGCCTCAACATCTGACGTCACACTCGTCCAGATACCGGCCCTCGAGAGCCTGGCAGGATCCCATCGGATTTACCTCTCGCATCCATTTCACATACTAGAGATTTGCGATCAATCACAAGGAATAAAACGAAAATATTGGAAGCTGACAAATTAATTACGAACTAATCATATCACAAATGTGGAAATCTTACGTCACTGCACCTATGAAATCACGGGACCTGTAACACCAGCGCAAGGGACCAGTCTTTATTTAATTTAAAGCCAACTCACTGATCTCTACTCAGAAAGATATAGATCGGTGGCCCAACTTCACTACAGCACAAGTCCGTTTGCGATTTATTCGACAGAGGGCGCTGTTTACAAAATCTTCTCGCACCTCGAAATGATGATGCATGTGCAAAGATAATTTTGATCTCGTCTTCCATTTTGTCATCTGGTAAAGAGATTGCTGGCGCAGTACAATCATCGTGGCGTGTGAAGCCATTTGTATGAAACTAGAACGGGACTAATAAGTTGAGACACGTATTCGTGCGTGCAGAATATTAATGCAAATTAAAGGTATAGATTTAAAGACTCATACAAATACAGACCATTTTTGGGAGTTCTAAAGGCCGGGAGTACACACTGCTGGTAAACATTGACATCAATGTCTGTGAGTTAATAATTGAAAAATCCCTGAGGTTATAGATGTTTATTAAACGCTAATTAAAGTAAAGGCTCGTTCTTTTACATTGTTAGGGCCGAGGCGACATGGGTGGGCTGTAAGATTGGGGTGGGGTGACGCCCCTAAAAAGGGTTCCCCATTGGAGCCTAGGGCACGATTACACTGTAAAAAAATACCGTAATTTTACAGTGAAAAGTACGTAAATAGCTACGGTGTTTTACCGTAACGAGATTTGTCCATGACTTTACCGTGCAAACCCCGTAAATACGTAATTTTGAAGGGAGATTATTATCTCATTTGCAGTTTTATGATGAAAATTATTCAGAACTATATTTCTTGCCAAATTCTTTTGATAATTACCAAAGTCGATCGTACCTTTAACATATGGTTATTTTCCACTTTTTAAAATACAATACCATCGGAGTAATTATACTATTGTAATAAGCCATTACAATTACATTAGCCAATACAATTACGATCAGTTTCCACTTTTTCAAATACGGTCCCATGGTAGTAATTTCAACGTGTAATGTACTGTACAAATCACGGCACACCGTAACTTCGTGTACGGTTTACACCGTAAACTGACAGCTTTCTCACCGTGAAAATCACGGCACACCGTAACTTCGTGTACGGTTTGCAACGTACAATTTACGGGAATCGGTTGGCATCTCGCTGCACAACCGATTCCCGTAAATTTTACGGGAATTTGTTTACAGTGTACTATAATAAAATGCCAACTAAAACAGACCGTATTGAATATGACGTCAACGTTCAAATATCTGCCCTACAACATGGCGTCTGTGAGCGTGTGCGTGAGGGTGTGCGTGCATTATGTGCCGTAGAAATCAAACCGGGAATGCCGCGTGTTGCGTGCTTCATTGATAATACGCGTTTGGACGCGCATACGGTTTGGCCTACAAGATGGCGACTTTCATAGCAAAAGGGGGTTATTCAATACGGTCTATATTATGCAAGTTATGCTAGAATGTACTGCATTGTTGTAAATTCCCTACTTTCCTTTAAGTATTTTTTGCTTATTGTTTAAAGCGCTTGGAGGCTCTCCCCGTTTGCATGGAGAAAGATTGTCACACACATAGGGCAGTGGAGGACTTGGAGGCATGGAGAAAGATTGTTGTAACAAGCTAACGTTCGAATTGGTAGGAAACAAAAATCATGAAGATCACAGATTTACATCAAACTTACACGGTCTAATGATGATGATAGTAGAAAACATCCCTTGAAACATTTCTGTCTGGAATGTCATATTTGGTGAGAAATAAATAATCTAACTTCGCGTTTGGAGTTTATCGCTCAGTGAGCGTTTAATTGCAATGCAAAATTTATAATCGGATGTTCACTATTTCGTGACCCAGATTGCCGTTCGATCTCGAGCTTCTACAGTTTATGTATATGGTGGATCAGTAAAAACCAGTCATGTAATGTTCCTTTAAGTTATAGAAAGGTTTGTTGAAAACAGCGATTCTTTTCAATACCAACCCAACTCATTTAGAGAACTATCATTATTACATGGTGTTACCGCAAACCTAACTAATCGTATTACCGACATGAACATTTTCAAATCTTACTTGCAAAAAGTTGAATAAACACAAAATCGATTGAAAGTCGATCTTAAGAAATTTGTTTCTTGTCTGGAATCCTACATCTGTTTGAGCAATTATAAACGCATGACTAATTTACAGTCAACATCAACACCAACCAGGACAAAATATTGACATCAAAACAAGTATCGACTTGCAACAAAATGAAGTTGACAACTACAAGTACCTTTGGTTGACTTGTGGAGACAGCAAGAGAATCGACACGGATGGCATGGTCGGCGTGCCCTTGTCGCACATGTGTGCTTTCAGATGCATTAAAAAGGCTTCCGGCCTGAATAATTTAGTGAGACATGATCTCTTTCTCAAAAACTGCGTTAGTTCAGAGGGAGCCGTTCCTTACAATGTTTTATCAACAGCTCTCCATTGTTTGTTACCAAGTAAGTTGTTATGCTAACAATTATTTTGAGTGATTACCAAAAGTTGTCAAATTTTCACAGTTGTTACTTTATGTTGGGGGTTACACCATAGAGCTAAATATATAGCTCTATATGGGGTACAGCAAGTAGTACTGGTCTTTGATCCAAACATGCCCAGGGGTCGATTTCACAAAGAGTTAGGCCTAGTCCTAAGAGATATCAAAAACGTATAGCTAGTCCTAAGTTAGGACGAGTAACTCGTCCTAACTCGAGATAAGACTAGTCCTAACTCTTTGTGAAATCCACCACATGTGCCTTCAATGAACGGGTAAATCTTAACATGATTCCAACCTCGGTCGACTAGACCGAGAGACATTGAGAGAGAGAGAGAGGGGGGGTGGGGGTAGGGGAGATGTTGTGCATTCAACGTGTATGGGTCGTCGTCCACGACTCGTGACTTGGGGCCCGATGAAACAACCATTGATCTGCTGCTAAACTGTTGTCTTGACTGGGATTGAGCAGTTGTATATTACAACGAAAGCAAGCTCAAGAAAAGCTGTCATCAACTACATGTTTTTCGCACTGAATGAGAGATGTACACAAAGTCCCAAATGTCACTGCCTATAAACAGAATCAAATTACTTTAACGTATTTCGCTAAAGAACAATCATCTTCTCGTCAACATGACCACCGAAGTTAATGATATTGTGTCCATCGAATTACACATGTGCATGAATTACTCTTATACAAAAAACATCTTATTCGGAGGCCGTTTGTACATCACAGACTAACTTTTTCAGTTCTGAACTGACTTTAGAGCAGTGATCTAAGATCACACCATGACATTACAACATTATAATAATAATAATAATAATTGTGGCTTCTTATATAGCGCACATGTCCGTCACTCAGTGACGCTCCTGGCGCTGTAAACATATACAGTATTTCCTGCAAGATGTGGGACTACGCTTTTGAATTATGAGACCTAATTCTGATAGCACCATGTAATGTTTTACAAGGTGCTGTGGCGCAATTTGCTGCCGATCATTACAACATGACGAAGTATATTCTTTAGATGATGAAGGACGACGCGTAACAGTTTCAGGGGTGAGAGTCATTACTAATGAACAAGTCTGAAACTTGGATACAAATTCAAAGGTATGTTAAAATGATGGCATTTCTACCGTTTGGTAACCCCTGGGGTTATATATTCCAAGGAGCTTTTGGAAACAGTATCCAAAGCACTAGAGAAGTAGACAAATGAGCAGGATTTCTTTATATGTGGGAAAAAATATTGTCTGATTTTCTTCACCAGGCCGACATAAAAAGTCTGAATTCAGCCAAAAGTCTGAACAATCTCATCCCTGCAGTTTATATATTTGATTGACCATAATGGCAATTCGCCTTGACAGACAACCGCAACACCAAGGGGGAAATCTTTGAAGAATAAAGCATGACGCGTAACAATTGAATTTTATTTGAAAGACAACGCAAACATCAAGGGGAAATCTTTGAAGAAAAACGAACGTTTGACGCATAACAATTTTATTTATTTGAATGGCCGTAATGGCAATACGCATGGACAGACAAAGACAACATCAAGGGGCTTGCTAATGCGCCCTGACGAGTCCATGCACTCGACCGTGTGGTAATGCAAACCGATGGATTGATATAATAATACAAGCTAGTCCGGAGCCAGTTCAAAATTAATTAATTGGAATTTAATTGCGCTATAAAAACAAAACCCGACCACAGCGCTGTCAGGTTTCACACAAATTTTTCGTATAAGGTTTGTACTCACATTTATTTTGTTTTCATTTAAAATCAACATTTATTTATATTTTGGTGAGCAAAAGGAGTAAAATAAACAAATTAAGTCAATAAAGTGAAAGACAGACGAGAACTGGTCGTTGAAAAATAATTCATGAAAACAAAGAATAAATAATGATATGGAAATAATATAACGTGTTGGACACGAATAAAATAAAGTTGTACACAACAAAATGTGTAGGATATTTCGAAAAAGAATTTTGAGTGTTTATTACATTTTGTCACTGCAAACAAAAGATCTTAATCATTATCGTAAAACAACGATTTAAATAAACCCTTTACACAATAAACCAGTTGCATTGCTTTCAATAACAATAACGATATAAATCACGACACAACAAACTGTAAAATTCTGCTAAAAAAAATAAATGAATGTCTATGTAAACTATAGATTTCAGAGCCATATTTTACGTTATACTTTGGGGTTGCAGTTAATCGGCAACCTCGTTCCCACAGGTCAGTACGCATCATTATGCGTATACGAAAGCAGAGAGGGAAATGCAATGCGGCAAGATTGCCTATAAACAGCCGGGGACGAGAATATACAGGGCCCAATTTCATAAAGCATGTAAGCACGAAAACTTGCTAAGCGCAGACAACTTTTGTTAGCAAAATTAGGTCACCAGCCATATAGAGTTAATTGATGTGACTGGTGCCCCACTCATTTCTTGATTAGTAAATTAATTTGCTAAGCAGACTGTTCTGCTAAACTGCATCAAGAAATTGGGACCAGCCCCTTTCTGCCCGATTCCCACTTGCTTTACTGCTAAAAGCTAATTATTAATTGGAATAAATATAATTGTTGTTAGAAACTTTAAGAGGTGAGATTAAGATGCATTTACAGAAATTATGTACAGGAAGTCGAATTTGTATAACTAATTTGTTGTAAAAGGGCACGTTGCTTTGTTGAGCGCTTAGGTTTGAAAAGCGTTACTTTGTTTTGATGTTTTGAAGTTAAACAGTTATGCTGGGAAAGATAGGAAAGTAGAATTTAATTGTTTACGTAAACACCCTTCGAAAGTGTAAGGGTTTGTGTGTAAACATTTATGACAGAGCACTGTCCATTATTTTGTCGAAGAATGGGAGACTTTTGGGACGCTTGGTGGCATCAGACTTACCAGGTAAAATCCATTGTTCCCGGTAATGTGCGCAGGCTCAGAACTACGTAAACAATGGAAATTTACCCGGTGAGTCTGCTGTCACCTAGCTTTCAAAGGTATCCCATTGTTTGGACTCAAGTCAACAAAATGGCAGGCCGTGTACTCCACTTGTTGTATACCAAGAGGCACATTTTTGTATATTTAAAGCCATTGGACCTTTCGGTACAGAAAAAGTTCACAGATTTACAAATAACTTACAGGGTTTACAGAAGGTAGTGGTGAAAGACTTCTCTTGAAATATTATTCCTTGAAATGCTTTACTTTTTGAGGAAACAGTAAAACAAGATCAATTCTCGATAGCGAGAATTACGGATTTATTTTAAACACATGTCATGACATGGGGAAACGCGCGAAAACTGGAGTGGATTTTCCCGTTATTTTCTCCCGACTCCGATGACCGATTGAGCCTAAATTTTCACAGGTTTGTTATTTTATATAGAAGTTGTGATACACGAAGTGTGGGTCTTGGCCAATACTGTTTACCGAAAGGGTCCAATGGCTTTAATTAAAGACGTACACTGGACACTATTGGTAATTGCCACAGACTAGTCTTTACAGTTAGTGTATCTCAACATATGCACAAATTAACAAACCTATACAAATTTGAGCTCAATCGGTCGTCGAAGTTGCGAGATAATAATGAAAGAAGAAAAAACACCCTTGTCACACAAAGTTGTGTGCTTTCATATGCTCGATTTCGAGACCTCAAATTCTAAATCTGAGCTCTTGAAATCAAATTCGCCTCGGGAAAATAGAACGCTCCGGGGATCACCTCGGGAGTCATAGTTTTAACCATAGCACTCGAAGCAGTCAATGTTTGTATACTACCTTTACTCGTTATCAAGAAATGTTTTATGCTAATACTTATTTTGAGTCATTACCAATAGTGTCCACTGCCTTTAAGCACCCCTCTCACTTATTAACAAAACACTGTACTGTACGTGTGTCATAGCTTGAACAACTCCATACAAGGATATGGCAATTCCAAGCAGCAACATCGAAGGCAAAGTGCCCTTTTAAATCAAACTAATGACACATTTAAACTTTATGATGCATTATACAGTTACAATTTGATCTTAAGAAACGTTCTCAACCATCTAAGGCTTCTGAAGAGAGCGTTTGCTACTACGAAACGTTCTCAACCATCTAAGGCTTCTGAAGAGAGCGTTTGCTACTACGTACACCCCTAACTCGATCAGATATAGCTTTGTGCGTAACTTTTCTAACCTTGGCTTGTCATTTTGCACTCGAATTTGATCGCCAAACACTATTGTTAACCACAGTTTGACTATAAGTTAGCCCGAACTCTGGACTGCTTGGACTAGATACGCATAGTCGACTATTTGGAACCAGCCTACAGGTTGGGGGGGGGTAGCTGCAGTCTAACCAGGCAAGTGTTCATGAGCGAGTTCTGAGCATGCGCATTTTACCGAGAACAACCCGGTAAGTTTGCTGCCACCTCGCATTATCCCATTGTGAAGAACTCCCTTCACGTTTATTTGCATTGATTTCGATTTTTCAACCATTGTCGATCCACTGCAGGGTGAAGTCCTCACAATCAGCAATTGTCTCCATAATTTCTCTATTCTGTGATCGTTAACTGTCCCCCAGTATTGTTGCAGCTCTTCTCTACATCTTTTTCTCTGGTGCCCTCCATTTTGTTTGATCCAATATGGCGTCTATAAAATGATTGATTGCTGAGCTCCGATTTGTATCTGTCTAGAGCATAGAGTTATATGTAAGAACTAGAGAATGCACGAGTGGTACTTCGTGCACAAACGCCACGGGACCGCAAGATGACAAGCGCGTCATTCTGCCCGCGGGCGTTGAATATGAAAAACACGTTTGACTTTTTTTTTATTGAACGCTCACGCGATGCTGTTTGTTACTTACAAAATGGCCGCACAAACACGCGCTGTGAGATGCCAGTTTTGTCCACTTAGAAAATGGCCGCCTGCGCGCATGCCGGAGTGCGTATATAGGCAAGTGCGCCCTCTAGTTCTTATATATAACTCTATGGTCTAGAGCTATTGTGTCCTGCCCAGCTCCATCTTCTCCCCAGTTTTCCGTTTCTATGTCAGGAGCTTTGAAGTGT
Organism: Asterias rubens; assembly: GCF_902459465.1. Classification (NCBI taxonomy): domain Eukaryota; kingdom Metazoa; phylum Echinodermata; class Asteroidea; order Forcipulatida; family Asteriidae; genus Asterias; species Asterias rubens. Next base: position 2,906,637 of record NC_047075.1, read on the forward strand.
TCCTCTGTCACTTGTTTGTTTTTCTGTTCTTGTGTACGTGATCTCATGTTGCAATATTTGATGCTACAGCACTTGGATGTGTGCATCTTGCCCGCCACAGTCGCCGTCATGTCATATCCCATTTGATGAGATTGTACAGTATACATTATACAGTATACAAGAACCAGAACCTGGGCCCAATTTCAAAGAGATGCTTAGCACGAAAATTTGCTTAGCATGAAATTTCTTCCTTGATAAAAACAGGACTACCAACCAAACTTCCATGTGATACTCAGGATAAGAAAACACCAGCTGAATACCAGTAACAAGCAATATGCAACCAATAGAAATTTGGTTGGTAATCCTGGGTTTTTTTTAAAGAAGAAATTTCATGCTAAGCAATTTTTGTGTGCTCAGCAGCTCTATGAAATTGGGCCCAGGTGAAGTAGTAAAGTAACTTCTAGGCCAACAACAGATAGCTGCGCTCAGAGAGCCTGAAGCATTTCCACGTGTATTATTCCGTTAAAAATCTAGACAAAACTTGCATATTATTAATCGATCTCCTTTTCATCCCTCAGTTTTCTATAATAAAATCATTGGCCTGTTTCGGCTTCCGTCCATGGCGACCATTCCTCTTCATGTTCACGTACGTATAATTATCATACGACGGCGACGGGGGTGCTACACAGTCAAACTCGTCCTCATATTGGTCCTTCTCGTCCTTCACTAGATCGGACGAGTCGTCCTCGTCCTCGTCCACAATGCACTGTAGCTCTGAGGTCCGACTTCGTACCTGGAGCCTCTCCGAGGCAACGTCCTGCCTCCGCTGCTCGCGCAGCTCGGCCAACTCGACCTGCGCCTTTTTCAACTCTCGTCTGGTGCCCTTCACGAGGAAGTACAGGATCAATATCATCATGAAAAGGGCCAAGACGGCGAACGTCACAAACCCAATGATCATCCCCTTCTGGAAGTTGTCCAGGCCAGAATGCGCGTTTGGATGGTGAGTCCCTGGGAACGAGGTTGGGGTCAGACAGGACGCTACTGGTAACGTTATTGCAATGAGGAGTATATTGAGGAAGAGCCCCTGGCTGGAGGTTGTTTGCTGTAACGACGCCATGTTGAAATTCTGACCGGCAAGATGCTTGCACTTAAACTTGTCTTACTTGCACAGGAGATGTGACTTCACAACCTGCATGGAAATGAGTAAAACAAACAAACAGATAATTGTTAAAAGTTGATGGTTAACTTTTTTTTTTGCAATATATTGTTTTTCATTTGGGACCCTCTAAAGTGACTAGCACTAGTGATCCCATGCCTGTGTGCTTCGTTTATAAACGGGCAAGGGCACCAAGGCAATTCTACTTGGTAAAGGGCACCACCCTTTATGAGGAAATTGGAATTTTGTTACTTGAGCATTTCAAGGGCACCAAGGCAATGACCAGGGGACATGAGGCAAACACCTTCGTTGCTTTCGTGCCTGGTCTCCTGAGCTGAATAACACTCGTGCATCTTTTCGGCAACTCTGTTGCAGTGTATTCATGTGTACCTCAATTGAGATGTTAAAGGCAGTGGACACTATTGGTTAATACTCAACATAATTATTAGCATAAAACCTTACTTGGTAACGAGTAATGGGGAGATGTTGATAGTATAAAACATTGTGAGAAACCTCCCTCTGAAGTAACGTAGTTTTCGAGAAAGAAGTAATTTTCCACGAATTTGATTTCGAGACCTCATATTTAGAATTTGAGGTCTCAAAATCAAGCATCTGAAAGCACACAACTTCGTGTGACAAGGGTGTTTTTTTCTGTCATTATCATCTCGCAACTTCGATGACCTATTAAGCTCAAATGTTCACAGGTTTGTTATTTTATGCATACTATGTTGAGATACACCAAGTGAGAAGACTGGTCTTTGACAATTACCAATAGTGTTCAGTGTCTTCAACAGCAAGTTGAAATTATAAAAGGATTTGTCTCTGGAGTCACGATTCTGTTTTGCTTCGAGACAATTCCAGGGTTTTTAATTTACGATTAACATTCTGTCTACTCCGTGAAATAGTTGTCAAGCCACGATGAATAATAAACAAAGCAAAATAGATGTGCCCGACAATTTATTCATTTATTTATTGCATTTCTCTACCCAGGGTATGACCATCGGGACACACAAACATTAAACATTCTGCATCTAGTAAATGACTATAAACACACATTGTAAATGCCATTTAAAAAATAACAAAACAAAGGGATTAAGGAGACGAATAATTAAAATTCTATGCAAAGGAGATGTTAAAGAGCTACTTGGACGATAACAAAAAATACGTCATACCGTCCCGTCAACATCTTATACAAAAAGTTTATGAAGTACAAAAACAAAATCATGTTGACCTCAACTCAACTTTGCATTTCTTTGAGTTTCGCACAAAGCCCCTTGGCCTCATCATTCGTGGATGAATTCGTGTGACGTCATAGTTGGGGGTGATGTTTCATAAACCCCTGCGCGGTATGTACGCATTGCAATGATGGTAAATGTACTGTTCTTCACCAAGACAAAGTCGAAACAAAATGCCGCAGAAAATGTTAGTGCTACCAGATACTCGGAGAATCTTGCTTGATGTGTCAAGTCGCCCCCAGTGCCAGGAGGCAATTTACGCCTTGTTGACAAAACAGTGAATCCTCAGAAAGACAACAAATACGGAAATAATGTTCGATCCACTACGGGTAAGATTCACTAGAGAGAGCGAAACAAATGCTCCTGCATTTTTGTTGATCCAATGATCCAGTCCTCTCGAAAGAAAACAAGCCAACTCAAGATGTAACACCATGTTCGCTAGAATAGCGGATAATTGAGCCCGCAAGACCGAACTATACATTCCCAGTAGTTCCGTAACTCACGATTGCATCCGAGAGCGCTATTGTTTGGGGATAAAGCATCGCCATGAAAACCCCTGGGAACGATTGCGTTTTTGTGACGCGTGACTTACGGGTAACTCGACCCCCCGAAGAAAGAAAATTGCTGGATTTTCTTTAATGCAATCATGATACTGACGGGGTGACCAAAACGCACGGGAATTTGCATTCGTTTTTCTACGACGGTGTAGCGAAAACTGCTAACCGTTGTCGTCGTAGACTTGATCATTCTGCCACCATATTGGCCATGTTCCTGTGTCCAACGGCATTAATGGATAGTAATAACCATTGTACAAAGAGGAACCAGACTATTTTTCAAATCCCGGTTTGATAACACTGCTTTGAAAACTAAGAAATTAATAATATTAATTGTTCAAAATGAACCAGACTGTTTATCCGTCTACAGGTAATCACCATCTTGGTCATGTACCCATTATCCAACAGCATAATGGATGTTTATTTTAAGTGTAAAAAAGGAACCAGACTATTTGCCCTACCAACCTAGAATCAAAACCACCATCTTGGTCATGTTCCCTGTATCCAATAGCAGTATTGAATGCTACAACTCAATGTACAGAAAGGAGCCAGATCATTTCTGCTTCCAACCTCAGCTTGGCTACACTCATTTGAATGGGGGAAACTCAAAATGGCTGCACCATATGACAAAGGTCTAGTCGGGACAATCGGACCTACTCAAGAATTTTCTTTGATCGACTTGCATGGAGCGAATGGCAAGTCATACACTTGCTACAAAATTGGTGATAAAAACATGTTGAGGTGTAATTGCGGTTTAGGGTTTCAAATCGAAGCTGTAAACCTTGGGTTGTTTCTTTGCCAATTCCCCCGGGGGAAAAGTTCGGTTTCAGCGGGTAATATTTAGCGGCGAACCAAGTATCCGAAGTGAACACGACGCGGCGTGGAACTCAATCGGTCGGTGGTAATTTTTTGAAGGTTTGGGATTCATTTAAATGTTCTCGTTTCGAGAAACATATCGAATAGGAATAGTTCGTCGATGGTTTATCCTCATATTATAAGATACATTCCATAAAGTGTTGACATGTATCATATAGGTTGTGGAAGTGTGCATGGATTCAAATCCTTTCTCCTTAACATATAGTTTCAAGAAACATATCATAAAGGGATGATCATCATCGGTGTTTGGAAGAGTAGATTCATTCAAATCCTCTAGTTTCAAGAAACCTACTATAAAGGGATGGTACAACATCAGTTTTTTGAAGAGTAAATTCATTCCAATCCTCTAGTATTCAAGAAACATATCATAAAGGGATGGTACAACATCAGTTTTTGGAAGAGTAAATTCATTCCAATCTTCTAGTATTCAAGAAACATATCATAAAGGGATGGTACATCATTGGTTATTGGAAGAGTACATCATTCCAATCCTCTAGTTTTCAAGAAACATCATAAAGGGATGGTACATCATTGGTTATTGGAAGAGTACATTCATTCCAATCCTCTAGTTTTCAAGAAACATATCATAAAGGGATGGTACATCACTGGTTATTGGAAGAGTACATTCATTCCAATCCTCTAGTATTCAAGAAACATATCTTAAAGGGATGGTTCATCATTGGTTATTGGAAGAGTACATTCATTCCAATCCTCTAGTATTCAAGAGACATATCATAAGAGGATGGTACATCATTGGTTATTGGAAGAGTAAATTCATTCCAATCCTCTAGTATTCAAGAAACATATCATAAAGGGATGGTACATCATTGGTTATTGGAAGAGTACATCATTCCAATCCTCTAGTGTTCAAGAAACATATCATAAAGGGATGGTACATCATTGGTTATTGGAAGAGTACAGTCATTCCAATCCTCTAGTATTCAAGAAAAATATCAAATAATGGATCGTACAGCATTGGTGTTTGGATAAATTATAAGAATCTGTTGAAAACAGCATACCAACCGAAAGGACATACAAATAATTATTAGAATTTCCAAAAATAGCTAATGACATGACGTTTCGTCCCTGGTAGCAGAGACTTTCTCGAATTGAAAAATGTTAAGAAAGCCACACTCCTGGCTAGACGACCCCATCGGTTTAGGGTGACACGAGTCCAATCAGATTTTAGAATTATTACCTGTTATATCTTGGGAAATCAGCGAGAAATTCTCATCTATACTTCTTTCATAATGAAATGAAATGTGAACAGGGAAAAGAAGGAATACCACTTTAGAGAATTGATTCTTAAATCACCTCAATGTTCACGCTGCCTTTTGGGATTCGAAGCAGACATGTCTGCGTATAATATATAAAAATGAAAACTTGATAATTTGATTGAAAATTATGGTGTCCTTTTTAGTCCTTGTAATTTAAAAATGCGGCTGGGCAGGATTTTGTTCTTGGTTTCTGGTTCTATTGTATAACGATTGAATTAATTAGATTTGATTTTAAATGAGAGAGGAGTGGGCTGGAAATTGGTCTGGACAAGGTGAATTATAGATATGTCATATCTTTGATCACGGCCCTGACAAGAAATTATGTATTTTTCTTTATCCGAAAAACTACTGTTATAAAGATGACAATATGGTGCAAATAATTTGAAGTTCCTGTTTTTGCCATTTGCCATTTATCTTTACGTATCCCTCTATAAGTAGTTGGTTTTACCAGTAATTTGTATAGTTTTGTACATTAAAGTAGCTTGAATAAATTTCCTCCTCCAGGTGGGAAAAGAAAATGCTGCTAACAATATTGATATATGTTTTGCGATGAGACCGTGCTTGTACTATGGCATGTACTATAGCTGTCAATATTCCTCCTTATGATTAAAGGCAGTGGACACTATTGGTAATTGTCAAAGACTAGCCTTCATAGTTGGTGTATCTCAACATGTGCATAAAATAACAAACCTGTGAAAATTTGAGCTCAATCGGTCACCGAACTTGCGAGATAATAATGAAAGAAAAAACCACCCTTGTCACACGAAGTTGTGTGCGTTTAGATGGTTGATTTCGAGACCTCAAGTACTAAATCTAAGTAGAAAATTACTTCTTTCTCGAAAACTATGGCACTTCAGAGGGAGCCGTTTCTCACAATGTTTTACACCATCAACATTTCCCCATTACTTGTAATCAAGTAAGGTTCTATGCTAATAATTATTTTGAATAATTACAAATAGTGTCCACTGCCTTTAAAGGTACCCATACTGTATCATGACATAGCGAGGTAACTACTGACATGTTTTTCTTCTTCAAATAAAGATAGGCCTACCCACATTGGTACAATACACACTTAAAGTTTCCTTTAATTTCTCATTTAAAATTAATAATTGTCCGATTGTCTTGATCGTAAAACAAGGTTATCCATTAAAGGCAGTGGACACTATTGGTAATTACTCAAAATAATCATTAGCATAAAACCTCACTTGGTAACGAGTAATGGGGAGAGATTGATAGTAGTATAAACATTGTGAGAAACGGCTCCCTCTGAAGTGACATAGTTTTCGAGAAAGAAGTAGTTTTCCACGAATTTGATTTCGAGATCACAGATTTAGAATTTGAGGGCTCGGAATCAAGCATCTAAAAGCACACAACTTCGTGTGACAAGGGTGTATTGTCTTTCATTATTATCTCGCAACTTCGACGACCAATTGAGCTCAAATTTTCACAGGTTTGTTATTGTATGCATGTGCTGAGATACACCAAGTGAGAAGACTGATTTTTGACAATTACCAATAATGTCAATTGTCTTTAAAAAGTCAAGTGAGTAAAACAGTTATTCTTCAGTAAAAATTACAATTCTGTAATTCTTGTAATATATTTCTACGTTGAAAAGCGCGTTCGACAAAGCAAATTCCAATTTTATGGGCAATGGACAATTAATTAAATTGAAATGGAAACAAAATCATAAAGCACTGACAATTAATGATGACAAGGATAAAGCAATATTCTCATGTAAAAATCTCTCATCATTACAAAAAGGAGACGGGACTATATAACAACATGCGAGCGTGTAGCAGGCAGGTGCGCTCATTGATTGATTGACTATTATAGGCTTGCCATCATTACAGGAATATTGCACATCATTGAGATGCATGCTAACGACAGAAGCTCCAGGGAAATTAATGAAACATCGGACTACAAGATTGAACGGTTCACAATTGCAGTCGAGAGTCAAGAGTAAATTCATTCTAATCCTCTAGTTTTCAAGAAATATCATAAAGGGATGGTACATCATTGTTTTTTGGAAGAGTACATTCATTCCAATCCTCTAGTTTTCAAGAAACATCATAAAGGGATGGTACATCATTGGTTTTTGGAAGAGTACATTCATTCCAATCCTCTAGTTTTCAAGAAACATCATAAAGGGATGGTACATCATTGGTTTTTGAAAGAGTACATTCATTCCAATCCTCTAGATTACAAGAAACATATCATAAAGGGATGGTACATCATTGGTTTTTGAAAGAGTACATTCATTCCAATCCTCTAGTTTTCAAGAAACATCATAAAGGGATGGTTCATCATTGTTTTTTGGAAGAGTACATTCATTCCAATCCTCTAGTTTTCAAGAAACATCATAAAGGGATGGTACATCATTGGTTATTGGAAAAGCACATTCATTCTAATCCTCTAGTTTTCAAGAAACATCATAAAGGGATGGTACATCATTGGTTATTGGAAGAGTACATTCATTCCAATCCTCTAGTTTTCAAGAAACATATCATAAAGGGATGGTACATCATTGGTTAGTGGAAGAGTACATTCATTCTAATCCTCTAGTTTTCAAGAAACATATCATAAAGGGATGGTACATCATTGGTTTTTGAAAGAGTACATTCATTCCAATCCTCTAGTATTCAAGAAACATATCATAAAGGGATGGTACATCATTGGTTATTGGAAGAGTACATTCATTCCAATCCTCTAGTTTTCAAGAAACATCATAAAGGTATGGTTCATCATTGTTTTGTGGAAGAGTACATTCATTCTAATCCTCTAGTATTCAAGAAACATATCATAAAGGGATGGTACATCATTGGTTATTGGAAGAGTACATTCATTCCAATCCTCTAGATTTCAAGAAACATCATAAAGGTATGGTTCATCATTGTTTTGTGGAAGAGTACATTCATTCTAATCCTCTAGATTTCAAGAAACATATCATAAAGGGATGGTATACATACATCATTACAGGAATATTTCACATCATTGATATGCATGCAATAGACAGAAATAGGCTCAAGGGAAATTAATGCAACAACGGGCTGCGCGAATAATGGTTCGCGATTACAGTCGTGAGTCAAGCATAAAGATCACCGACCTCCATGTTCGAGAGGAAGACAGTTCAAGACCAACAGGACCACACTCTACGGAGTTCTGGAAGTGTCATCTAACGTGTATGATGTCATCATCATGCAATAAAATCTTAGGATCTCAACAAGTTGGGTGGCAACCGCAAAGCTCCGTATATAGCTTAAAACCGAGACTAGTTGATAACCCTTGTATAAAGGTTTGGAGTATTGCATGGTGAAATTAAATGAGGTGTGACTAATATAATATATATTCGATGTATTTTTTGGTGCATAAAATGGTAATTTTTTAGTGTTTATTGTTATATACAAATATTCTTAGACACGCAAAACCAAAACAAATTTCACTGTACAAATATTTGTATTTTTTTTACAAGTGACAATAAAACAATATTCATAATTATTATTCACAACAACAAACTATAGACAATAGTAAACTTGCGGGGACAACCATGTATTAAATCTCTTTATAGGGAGTGTTGGCGCTTATAATAGCTGGTTTGCTCTCATCCAAAGTGGATGCACCGATGGCGAAACTTTGTTTTGACAACAAAGGGGGACAGGGGGACAGGGAGACAGGAGAGGAAAGCATAATGGGCCCGGGGACTGTGAGGGGAAAACCGGTTTTGTTTTCATTGCATTGTGTCATCATCCTGCAGAAAATTATCTTAGGATTTTAACAAGTTGGGTGGCAATTGCAAAGCTCCGTATATCGTACAACCGAGACTAGTTGATAACCCATGTATATAGGTTTGAAGCTTTGCATGGTGAAATGGTGTGAATAATATAAGAACAAACTCTAGACAGTAGTAAACTTGAGGGGACAACCATGTATTGTCTTTATAGGGAGTGTTGGCTCTTAAAATAGCCGGTTTGGTCTCACCCAAAGTGGATGCACCGATGGCGAAACTTTGTTTTGACAACAAGCGGGGACAGGGGGACAGGGAGACCGGGGAGGAAAGCATAATTGGCCCGGGGACTGTGAGGGGAAAACCGGTTTTGTTTGCATTGCACTGCTTTGGGAAGAGAATAGCGGGGCGAGGAATGAAACATGATTGACTGTAAAGTTCATCTCTAGAGACAAGATTCTGGGCCTCGTAGCTTACACAAACAACAAGTACTTTAGACTGAAAACTTGAGGGCCACTGCGTAGTACGCAGGCTAAAATGTACCTTCTCATCACTTTCCGACCCCCGTGGGTCTAAGAGTATTATTTTAAGCGAACCAACATTGCACCGTTTGGCACATGGACAATTCAAAATTCGCGCGTTGTGTAATCGCATAATCCCACAGTCAATTACTCGGTCACCCGCAGCCATCTCTGTTGTATTCGCTGCATCACCGTGTTTAAAGGCAGTAATGGGGAGAGGTTGATGGTACAAAACATTGTGAGAAACGGCTCCCTCTGAAGTAAGTGCCATAGTTTTAGAGAAAGACGTAATTTTCCACGAATTTGATTTCGAGACCTCAGATTTAGAATTTGAGGTCTCGAAATCAACCATCTAAACGCACACAACTTTCTGTGACAAGGGTGTTTTTTTCTTTCATTATTATCTCGCAAGTTCGATGACCGATTGAGCTAAAATTTCCACAGGTTTGTTATTTTATGCTTATGTTGATATACACCAACTGTGAAGGCTAGTCTTTGACAATTACCGATAGTGTCCACTGCCTTTAAACTGCTTGTAAACATATAACATTGTGCTATGTGTCTCCTATATATAATACATATACCTGCTGTAAAAACAATGAATCCCTTAACACGACCATCATGTGATAAAGTACTATAATAACAACCATTATTATCATTATAAACAAAGGTGTACAACAGCTGGATCGCTCGTCAATGCCACCCTAACCAAATTATACACTGACCACCAGACAGGTAAAACAGCACACTGCAATAAGGCCATAAGACAGGTAAAATAGCACACCGAACATATAGGCCCTTTTCGAAACTACGGCTACGGCTTTGGATTTCAGCTTCAGGCTCCGTCCTCTCGTCTGATACCCTGAGCGCGTACCGAAATCCCGCGCAAATTGTCAAAACAACCGCGGGCCAAGCTAGCCTAAGCCGAATCTGGAGCCGAAGCCGTGGTTTCGAAAATGACCTATACCATGCTGCTAATATAACACGTCCCAATTCTCCAACAAACCATCGCTATCTTTACCAATGTAGATGAAAATCTAGAAAATCTAATAAAACCCCGAACTCAATTTCATTCCACCGGGAACTTTCATCGGATCAAAAAAAAAAAAAAAAAAAAAAAAAATAACACAATAAGAGAGAAGATGAAATTTTGACCGTAAAGCCTAAAGGCAATGTACACCTTCTAGGCGACAATAACCCAATTTAATCAGAAACTGATCTCTCTGGCTGGTCTGGGTCCGGTGTTAAAGTAAGAGTAAGACGACCAGGGCCCAATTTCATCGCGCTGCTAACCGTAATCACACGAAAAGGCATGATAACCTTCTGGTGCTTACCGCACGAAAATAAATGACGTCACAATGCAAATCCACGGTAAACACGCACTATGACAGTATCAATTGCTACTTTAAAATGCTCACAATTTCTTAAAATTCAGATGCAAATCAAGTACGCTTACCAAAAAGTGGTTATCCTGCCATGTTAGAATGTATTCTTGCTCAGCAGAAAACAGTCAAGCAATATTCTCCTCTTCGAAAAAAAAAACCAGTACTCATGATTGCGCCTTCGTCAACTTTCCATTAAATTGAGCCTGTCTCAAGTAGTTTAATGTGAAACGATCATTTATCATGCATTAGGAGTCTGATCATAGACTCATTATAATCGATCAACTCAAGCGTAGTGTAGCCTCATGTATCATTAAATGCCAAGGGCATGATAATTACCAGACTAGCCAAGGCTATATTATAGCCTGAACATCTGACGCCACAATTCAATAACGCCAAAACTGGCCTTGTTCGCATGCAATATACCTTTGACCTCTCGTCCATTTCTTCACAGAGATTCGCAGTCAATTCTCACATACATGTAGGCCCACATAAGACTTGTAATGCGTATTATACATACAAAATTACCACCCTGCTCAAGACACAGAAAACAAAACGAAAGAAAACGGACACAACAAAAAAATACCTCGAAAACCTATGACCTGTGCGATTTGAATTTTGTTCTCAAAAACTATTTTACTTCAGAGGAAGCCATTTCTCAAAATGTTTTTTTGTTTTCTTTTTTTTACTTAACAACTTGAGAGAATCGCGGAAGGAGATTTTTTTTCCGGTCACTGAGGGTTAATTTAGGAGATTGGATTAAGTCCAACGGCAGGGGACGAAACACGATCGTTGACGGGGATTCGATGTCGGTGTATGGGAGGGAAGTGACGGGGGAGATTGGCTTGGCTGCGTGGATGGATGCCCGGGCATCTTAACTGCGATGTTTTTCTATAACAGTGATGTTTTGTTTGGTTTATGAGATGATTAAGAGTGAAGTGAAGACAGCGAGTTGGTTAAGGGAAATTGGGGTGGTTGGATGAGGTTAGGAAATGGATTGGGTTGGATGGTACGATGCTCTGGAAGTGCCATCCATTGTTAAGCTTGGTTCATCCTGCGAATGGTTTGCAGGAGTTTGTATAGATTTGGCAAAAAATACTAGGCCCCCATTTACACAATGCAAGGCTTTGGCGATAGTTCAGCACATTTCAACTGTTGCGAAACATTCGCTACGAATTTGTGACGTCAACATTCGCAGAAAGTAGAACCGGTGTGGCGGTTTCAGTCTTCCGCCGTGTTCAGTTTTCCGGGTGACGTAGTCGGACATATCAGCACGTTGTTCGAACGGTTTTAGCTTTCCGGCGTGTTCAGTTTTCCGGGTGACCTGTCAGATACCGCCGCGAGTACCCTGGCGAGTACTGTAGTTCTCTCAGCAGTGACCCCCAAATTGTTTATAAATTACGATTCTTTTCTGTGTAGTCACATAATCTCTTGCCCCATCTTTACATGTATTCATGGGTACAACTTTAGGCAGGTCACACTCTGCTTGCATAAAAAACAACTCATACGATCCACGCGTTTGCCGCTAGTTGTACTCGACTCGTGGACGCCACCATGACAGCTACCGGAGGGTAATGGATGACTCAATACGGCACTAAAAATGGACTACTTTCGCTTGCTGTGCGCAGGCATCGCATGACGGAATGCTACCGTATTTGGTCATTCGGAAAACTGAACACAGCGGAAAGTTGAAACCGCCACACCGGGCTTTGGGCTGGTATCTGGCGTAATTCACTAGCCTCAATTATTGAGTGTGGCGTAAAAATGTTCAGGCTATCTACGAATAGGCTCGGAGGACTATGGCAGGACAAGAGTGTGGATATAAAGGGATGGGTCAATGTGTATTTTGAGACCCCTATTACCAAGTGGTGTTTCCCTTTGGCTGACAGAAAGCTAATTGGATGGGAGAAGAGATTGGGTTGAAATGGGGGTCAGGAGAATGGATGTGTAAAAGGAGTAGTAGGAAATAGGAAAGACAATGAAACAGGGTGAACCAATAGACTTGATTCAAGTCCCAGTCTCGTGCGGGAGGTCCTTAAGCATATACCCGCCGCCGTCAACATTTAGTTATGTGGTCACGTGCGGAACAGGTTCAGGAATAAAACAATAGTTTTTTGAGATTGGCACGGGATTGGGACTAGGTCAAGTCTAGGTGAGCCTTGATGTTGGTTCCATCAGCGAAGTGATTTTGTCCTTATTTGGTTGTTAGTTTGTTGAAGGAAAGAAAATTGGGGTTGAGGGTGGCTGAAGAAATGGAGGCTGGGTTGGATAAATCTGGGAGATGAGGAAGAGTGTTGATACAGGGATGGGTCAGAGTGCATCTTGACACCCCTATTAGCGAATGATGTTTTCTGTTGGTGGTTAGAAAGCGAACGGGACGGGGAAGAGATAGGGGTCGGGATAGGGGTGACGAGAAGAGATGTGCAAGAGGAATAAATGGATGGGTGATAGGACAGACAAGGATAAATAAAGGGATGGGCCAGAGTGAATCTTGACACCCCTATTAGCGAATGGTGTTTTCTTTTGGTTGTTTGAAAGCGAATGGGATGGGAGAAGAAATAGGGGTCGGGATAGGGGTGACGAGAAGGGATGTGCAAGAGGAATAAATTGATGGGTACAATGATAAGTGACGAGCTGAACCTTGATCTGATTGTATTCCATTAGCGAAGTGTTTTGTCCTTCTTTGGTTGTTAGGAGAGCGGAAGTGATGACAGCCAATTGGACGAGGACATGAAATTGGGGTGATAGGATAAGGAAAAAGAAATAGGGAAGATCGGAAGACAAGGGAGACATTTTGAGGCAATGGAGAGGGGTTCGGAGAAGATGCGTTGTTCAAGCGCGTCCCTTTTTGGTCTCCCTTCAAGAGGTATGGTAGGCTATAAGATGCAAGAAGAATGTGTATGCGAGATCTTGTTGAACAGACATGGGTTTATTAAACCATGAAATTAAGTTTTACGGTAACGCGCCATGTCCATATGTTCTATGAAGACGAGCAGAGTATACTGTTCGAAACGTCGAGACCCAACCGGCTCTTTTCCGAGCCAACACTCACCCTAAGAGATTTACACATGGTTGTAGTTGCAAGTTTACTATTTATTTATAGGTACTTCTTATGTTATATACTCTTTTTTTTTACGATTTCAACGGGTATTGAGCCCCCACTACCCAATTTCATGGAGCTGCTTATAGACAAATTTAAGCTTAGCAAAATAAAATTATGCTTTAATACCAAAATACCAGACAGAGTTAGGTTACCACCTAAAATATCATGTCACATGTACAATTTGCGACTGATATCCTGTTCAATATTGCTAAGTAGAGATTTATGAACCAGTAAGCCTATATTCTGCTTAAGAAGCACGAAATTGGGCTCCCAATCATATGAAACGAGGTAATTACTGATCATAATGCAATAATACCCAGGTGTGGGTTGGACGCCAGACGCGGAAAGGGATCTGAAATGGCTGTGGAAAGACAACTTTGATCAACTCTCTGTACTAATTTGGGGTAGTTTGTTGTTTCAGGAGAATCATAAGCAAACGTTGGGAAAAGTACCGAAAATTTCATAATTATATACACTGAGAATGGTCAAAGGTACGGACCACTGAACTCAGAGCCGAAGCACCACTAATTCAAGCGGGGTACAATTTAAAAAGAAGACCACTGGTAAAAGCCAAGGTCTACTTGAGGTTGCAAAGACAATTTTTAACAACGCTCGATTCGAGAAGAAAATGGTGGGGAATGTATTTGTGAAAACCTCTCAATTTGAGTGGGTAGAGAATAAGAGGTTGAGAATGTTACACTATAAGTTTGTTTGTTTTTAGACTACTTTTTGTTCGTTAAGTGGATTTTGCAATCATTCATATATTTACAGACCATCTTCCTTAACAAAATGCTCTTCTTACAGACAAAAATGATAATAATATTATTATCACCATTCCTGGGCTTGCTTTTATGGAGAATTCCACCTCAGTTCAAATTGAAACACAAGGCCATAGTGCACCCTGTTAACATTCCACTCTTGTGTATTCGTTCATTCGTACCCCGTTCATAGTTTTTAAGTGAATTATTCCGCGGGGGAGCAGCTTCGGGAAGTGACTGCTAGGCCGTCTGTCGGCTCCCAAGGACGGCGTGGCAAGACGCTGCTCGACGCCTCCGAGGCGTATGTGCATTGGGGCAAACATTACAGATACTTCGCAGAGGCAGGAAGAAACTCTCACAGACCCTTTACGAAATCAAGGCTTTAGCTTTGGATTCGGCTTCAGGCTCCGTCCTCTCGTCTGAAGCCCTGAGTACAGAGCAAGCTAGTCGAACCATACACAAGGGACAAGGAATGTGGTTCTTGACATAAAACGGACACCGTACAACGTTCTATAGAGGGTTATTGTAATATATATATTACAATAACCCGATATCCGCCATCTTCAAAAATGGGAGACTTTTTGAAAGCTCTGCCACTAGAGGGCAGCAGACCTACCAGGTAAGGGTGCACAACTCCTATAGCAAACAATAGTAAATGCTAAAAATTCAAAAATACTCAAACTATATTTAGAAGTCTCTCAGCCTCTTGAAAATTAAATCAGATACATTGTCATACAACTAAACTTCAGATTTCTTCTCAATTTTTGGTAGGTCAACTCTTTGGATTTTTGCTAATTAACCTAGAAAAACACTCACAAAAACTCATGCACACCGCTTGTTATCCTTGGGGAATTCGTGTCCAGTACGTCCTGTTCCAGAACAGTTTGGTTTATGCTGGCATTGTGTTATGAAAAATAGTTATTGTCATAAACCTGGTATCCAATTCAGAACCATGTACAATATTTCCAAACAGAATATAACCAGTTGCCACTATAGACCTTATGCATTGACGTCATCCAGCCGCCATCTTAGAGGGAAAACGGTGACAAAACAATCGAGACGCACGCGCAGCGCACAGTATTGGCTGACAAACAACCTCCTTCGACCTCCAGGTAAGGGCGCCCTACTGAAATGACGTCATGTCATTTGATAAGACGGACCGGTCCGTCTTATCAAGTGCATCGGGGCACCGATCACTGTCAGCATTTGAAAAACACATGTGCCCTCTTGCTTTTTTGTACTCGTAGAGATGACACACACAAAAAACGTGTGCATTCGAAGAGGCATTGCCGAGCCGCTGACTAACTTCTTAGTTTAAGTGCAGGACATTGGCAAGGCGTGGGACTGAGGACCGGGGACCGGGGGTCGGGGACCGGGGGCAGGGGACCGGGGACCGGGGGCAGGGGACCGGGGACCGGGGGCAGGGGACCGGGGGCAGGGGACCGGGGGCAGGGGACCGGGAGCAGTGCTGCTCCGAGCCCCACCGAAGACATTGCAACTGTTACCGGTGCTAAGAACCCAGGGGGGTGATTGTACGAAACGTTCCAAGCCCGACTGACGGTTTGTAACGTTCCTCAAGCAGTGCACAAACCATCATCAGCGTGTATATGGCACAGGTCGCACGGGATCCTTGTGTGAATCCGCTTCCGCCGGACGCCCGGGGTGA
This sequence comes from Asterias rubens, assembly GCF_902459465.1. Lineage (NCBI taxonomy): Eukaryota > Metazoa > Echinodermata > Asteroidea > Forcipulatida > Asteriidae > Asterias > Asterias rubens. Next base: position 2,922,865 of record NC_047075.1, read on the forward strand.
TGTCTTCTCAGACCCCTTCATCAACGGATACTTGGCATAGTTTGAGGGATATCAAAAATTTCATGGCAGTACTGTTTATTTGTTGTACCCAATAATATGTATACATTATGCACGCATGCGTACAGACGACTTAAAATGGTAAGGCCCTCGCGTATCGCGTGATATGTGGCACAACTGGTTTAGCCGTTGCTTTCGACCAATGGGAACGAAGAAACTGTCTTATAAGCAAAGGTGCAAGCTCGCGTGTCACGCCATGTTCAAACAACCCCTCGTGATGCCCTCTCGACCAATCAGAATGGATAAACAGATATGGAAAGCGTATGAGAGTCTGTAAAGTGCTAGCAGTGAAATTACAAAGTCGGCAATATTCGATATTACGAATATTAAACCGGAACAAATGAAAACCAGTGTCTTCGAATATTATACACATAATGAATGTTTATGAGTGCAATGGTGCGAATATGTTCATGAGTTGAAAGATGGAATGTTCTATTCAACGAGGCGGAGCCGAGTTGAATGGAACATTCCAGCTTTCAACGAATGAACATATTCGCACCATTGCACGAATGAAAAACATTCATTATTTGTTTTATATAACATCCAAGTAGAACTTTGTCATTTTGATTGAAAGAAACAACTTTCAAAACAAACAATTTCAACTGTAGAAGCCGAATGCTAGTAATTTTACTATGCCTTCTTGCAGTAACACCTGCTGCGTTACCAAAGACACGCGCACGCAGTGATGTTTTTACTCAGCTTTTTCGTTCCATCCGAAAAGTACCATTGCACGCTGGCACACGGCGAGTGACTCAGCGTGCAATGGTACTTTTATTTGCTATCACGTGACGGACAATCCTCCAATCAAATGGCAAGGATCTGCTTGGGTGTTATATAATATACACATAATGAATGTTTATGAGTGCAATGGTGCGAATATGTTCATGAGTTGAAAGATGGAATGTTCTATTCAACGAGGCGGAGCCGAGTTGAATGGAACATTCCAGCTTTCAACGAATGAACATATTCGCACCATTGCACGAATGAAAAACATTCATTATTTGTTTTATATAACATCCAAGTAGAACTTTGTCATTTTGATTGAAAGAAACAACTTTCAAAACAAACAATTTCAACTGTAGAAGCCGAATGCTAGTAATTTTACTATGCCTTATTGCAGTAACACCTGCTGCGTTACCAAAGACACGCGCACGCAGTGATGTTTTTACTCAGCTTTTTCGTTCCATCCGAAAAGTACCATTGCACGCTGGCAGCGTGCCAGCGTGCAATGGTACTTTTCGGATGGAACGAAAAAGCACGGCGAGTGACTCAGCGTGCAATGGTACTTTTATTTGCTATCACGTGACGGACAATCCTCCAATCAAATGGCAAGGATCTGCTTGGGTGTTATATAAAAGCGAATATGTAATCATGTCCGTTACAACATGGCCTGACCATCCGACGTCACACTTCAAGGCTCGTGAATAACGCCAAAGATCGGCCTCTACAGCCTACGTAAAGATCCTGACGGTCATATGCTATGAATGCACCTTTTATCCCACAACACATGAACATTGTATCCAATGATATCGCTGGTTCAATGTACAGCAGTGACTCTATCCAGGGCCCGTCTGCGCCAAGCTGGCGGGTATGGTTCGATATAGCAAAATCTTGTCAAACATTGCTACATTTTACAACCATGCTAAAATAAAGCAAGGGACCCAAATTAAACTGCTGTCGTGTGAATTGTTTACTGTTGAACATTCACCCCTCACGCCTATATGAACAACTCTCTTGTCGGGTAAAATGTTGCAGGGGTAAAGACAAGGTAAAAAGTAACTTGGGAAGATCATAAACAAATAATTAGCCAACAAGCAAACAATTACAAACAAACTGACAAACCAACAGCCCAAACCAACCAACCAACAAACAAACAAACCAACGAACCAACAAACCAACAAACCAACAAACCAACAAACAAACCAACAAACCAACAAACAAACCAACAAACCAACAAACAAACCAACAAACCAACTAACAAACAAACAAGAGAAATGAGAAAGCATAAACTGATTCAAACCGTGAGAGGACCGACATCACAATCACGACACATGTAAGTGATTAACAAAATTCATTTCATCTCGACAATTTCATCATAAAAAAAAACCAGATGGAAACGATTTTCATCCAACGTTAGTACTTGCCCGAGGGAGAATGTTTATTTAAACACGCGTTTTAATTTTAAACAGTCTATAGTGACATTTACAGAGTAAGTAATTTATCTCCCTTCCTCCTCCCTCGAGGTGGTTTGAAGTCGACTTAACGTCTCTTCAACCTGTCACAGGCTAATGTCGTTTAAACTCTGGTTAATTGCGCTTGCTGTCTTTCTCTTTTTACAGTGGCGTGGGAGTGCCACTTTAAGAATTGTGGACGAATACAAATTGTACAATTACATTACGTTTTAGTCTTTAAGCTTCCTGCTTAAGAAGTTGATAACAATGACATACAACCATTCTATGTTATGTTTCTTGAAAACTAGAGGATTGAAATGAATGTACTCTTTAATTTTAAGCGGTCATGTATTGACATTTTCAGAGGAAGTAATTTATCTTCCGAGTTCGTCTCCCCTTCCTTCTCCCTCGAGACGGTTTCAAGTCGATTTAACATCTCGTCAACCTGTCACACACTGATGTATAAAATCGGAGCTCAATCGGTCATCGAAGTTGCGAGATAATTATGAAAGAAGAAAACACCCTTGTCACACAAAGTTGTGTGCGTTTAGATGGTTGATTTCGAGACCTCAAGTTCTAAACTTGAGGTCTCGAAATCAAATTCGTGGAAAATTACTTCTTTCTCGAAAACTATGGCACTTCAGAGGGAGCCGTTTCTAACAATGTTTTATACCGTCAACCTCTCCCCATTACTCGTCACCAAGAAAGGTTTTATGCTAATAATTATTTTGAGCAATTACCAATAGTGTCCACTGCCTTTAAGGGCACCGTATGAGGACATTGTAAATTTCTACTGGCAGGAGCATTTTCAGGAGCACCAAGGCAATGACCAAGGGGCATGGAGGCAATCGCATCCGTTGCCTCCGTGAAGATAGACCCGTGCACAGACACAAAAGGGCATTGCTTAAGCTTATCCATCAGTCTGAACGAGGGATGATGGGAACTTTGTAAACAAGCAGGATGCTTTCCCCGAGTCTCCACCATTCCAAAAACTACGGAGCTCCGGAAGTGCCATGCGGAATGGTGAGATCCTGAGAAAATTAACTGAAGGACCAGGCCTTGAAATAACAAACAACACCACAGCAATGGGAGGCTTTGAAACGCTAGGTGGCAGCAGACTTACCAAGTATTAAATGTCCATTGTTTACGTAGTTCTGAGCGTGTGCACATTATCGAGAACAATGGATTAAACCTGGTGAGTCTGCTGCCACCGAGTCCCGAAAGTCTCCCATTGCCACCTTCGCTCGTCCCCAGCGCCTTGCTTTGACCAAAGGCGCTGGGATGGGCAAACGTATCATGCACTGTCATTGGTTTAATAATGCGCAGTCCCATCATGCATCACACTCACACTGCACCATATTTTTATGCACTGTAATGTACGCATGACGTACTTCCTGAACAAGAATCTGTGCAAGCGATTAGCCCATCCCAGCGGTCCTGGATTGACTGGCCGCTGGGGCCGAGCGAAAATGCCACCGTGCCCTCAGAAAAGTTCACGTACATTTATACTTTCTTCATAGAAGTGCCCCTTACCAGAACAAAATTTGTGTGCCCCTTGAAGAGCGAGCCCCTTTAAGGCCTGAATAACATCATAACTGAACAAATAGGAGACTTTCCAACGCTAGGTGGCAGCAGACATACCGGGTAAATTTCCATTGTTTACGTAGTTCTGAACATGCGCATAATTCTGAGAACAATGGATTTACCCGGTAAGTCTGCTGCCCTCTATCGTCCCAGAAAGTCTCCCATTGCGACATCCTGAGATGGTTCATTTGTTTCAGTGGTTATAATCACACAACACACGAACAGCGGAAACTGAAACTCCCTCTTTTGTCTTTTCTCCATAGGGTTATTATACTTCAGAGTAAATGAAACGAACATGAAATGCTATGAACTGAAAAGAAACAACTCTCGGTGACTAATATTGTCATTTCTGTCAACCATGCAGTGTATAATACCTTTAAAATATTACTTTAATATGATAGTCATCAGACGAAGCTCTCTGCTAAATCGTTTTGGAATAATTCAAGAGTTTTGGTGATTTACGGAAGTCAGTGAACATCAGAATGATAATAGCGCGGAAACCGATTGCCTTTAAAGGGTTCCCGAGGGGCGTTGACATTGCATAAGCGCCACATTTAATAAAAGCATCTCAATTACAATATTGTAGATCAATTCCATCCTCTTATCACAGGAAACATTATCATGAAGGCCTTGCTAGGAGTGGTACATCATTTCTTTTGTGTGTGAGTGAGAGAGAGTGAGACATGGAGAGAGAGGGGGAGGGGGGGGAGTACACCCTTCCAATCCTAACAAATATTACAAAGGAATACATCAATGTTTTTGGGGAGATTCATTCCAATCCTCTAGCTTTCAAGGCCTTGCCAGGAGTGGTACATCATTTCTTTTGTGTGTGTGAGTGAGAGAGAGTGAGACAAGGAGAGAGAGGGGGGGGGGAGTACACCCTTCCAATCCTAACAAATATTACAAAGGAATACATCAATGTTTTTGGGGAGATTCATTCCAATCCTCTAGCTTTCAAGGCCTTGCTAGGAGTGGTACATCATTTCTTTTGTGTGTGAGTGAGAGAGAGTGAGACAGGGAGAGAGAGGGGGAGGGGGGGGGGGAGTACACCCTTCCAATCCTCCAGGAACAAATATTACAAAGGAATACATCAATATTTTTTGGGAGATTCATTCCAATCCTCTAGCTTTCAAGACAAAATTTATAAAGTGATGTTATACATCAATGTGTTTTTTTTAGACGAGTAGGCCTACATTCATTCTAGTCATCTAGTTTAAGATCCTTTGGTTTTTTGAAGAGTCAATTCATTAAAATCCTCGAGCTATCACAGAATCATATCTATAAAAGTGATGGCACATCATTGGTTTTTAGAATGGAACATTCATTCAAATCCTCTTGTTTTCAAGAAACATCATAAAGGGATGGTACATCATTGGTTTTTGGAAGAGTACATTCATTCCAATCCTCTAGTTTTCAAGAAACATATCATAAAGGGATGGTACATCATTGGTTTTTGGAAGAGTACATGCATTCCAATCCTCTAGTTTCCAAGAAACATATCATAAAGGGATGGTACATCATTGGTTTTTGGAAGAGTACATTCATTCCAATCCTCTAGTTTTCAAGAAACATCATAAAGGGATGGTACATCATTGGTTTTTGGAAGAGTACATTCATTCCAATCCTCTAGTTTTCAAGAAACATATCATAAAGGGATGGTACATCATTGGTTTTTGGAAGAGTACATTCATTCCAATCCTCTAGTTTTCAAGAAACATATCATAAAGGGATGGTGCCTCATTGGTTTTTGGAAGAGTACATTCATTCAAATCCTCTAGTTTTCAAGAAAAGTATCATAAAGGGATGGTACAACATTGGTTTTGGAAGAGAACATGCATTCCAATCATCTAGTTTTTGAAAAACATACATCCTACGGTAAGGTAAATAGAGAGCGTCTGTTTACATTTTACAGCTGAATTCACATGATCGAAATTATTATATTATTCCTATAGTCAGTACAGACTCAGAAACATCTTGCATAAAGAGGCTGGTCACACATTATTTCGAGTAGGGAAAACAAATTCATTCCACGTCTCTAATCAAGCTAACCGCTAATGGGAAAGACTGGCGACTGAATAATTAAGCGGCAATCGTGTGTCTGTATACGCACAGACGATATTTTGTAAGAAAAGGAATACAACTATTTAGACAAGAAGTGTAATGAGATGGAAGAATAAAAGGAATTGTACTATTGTATTAAATTTTAGTCTGAAAGCTTTCTAATTATGAAGTTCATAATAGAACCATTTTTATATGTGATTTAAAAATACACTGTTTTATCTGGGAAAAACAAATTCACTGCATAGCGGTAAACGTGTGTCTGTACACACACAGACAACACTTTGTAAGAAATGGATAGATAAAAGGTGTAATGAAAGAGGTTTGCCACACGATAGCCAGACCACTCTGGCCAATCAACAATTCCAAACACACAACAAACATCGGCAGAGCAATTAAAGGTATTATACTAGTATATTCAATCTCGGTCTGAAAGCTTTCTGATAATGAACCATTTTAACTGTGAAATATTTTCCTCCGAAATGATGATGTAGAAACACATTGTTTTGTCCGGGGAAAATGCATTCATGGCGACTGCATAAGCGTAAACGTGTGATTGTAAGCAAATAAGAAAAGGAATAACAATAACTAGACAAGAAGTGTAATGAAAGAGGTTTACCATCCAGACGATGGCCAGACCACCATGGCCAATCAAGCAATACCACACCCACAACAAACATTGAGCTGTATTTGAATTATATAAAGACAACATCGTGGAGCAAGGCATTACGAAATTTGTGATTTTAATTGATATTAAAGTACACTGTTTTGCTTGGGAAAACAAATTCATGGCGACTGCATATTCAACTGTAAACTTGTTTTCGATACACACAGACAAATAGTTCGAAGAAATGGAATAATAATAAACTAGACAAGAATTGCAGGGACAGAAATCTGTCAGACGTGGACAGACTATTCTGGTTAATCGAGCAATACAACAGAATCGGCAGAGCTCTTTGGAATTATACGAAGACATCATGGAACAAGGCATTAGGATTTGGCTTTTTGAGTTATTTGAAGACAACATCAAACAGGGCATTAAGAAATTTGTGATTTTAATTTGATCAGTGCGGGGAACATTCTGTGGATGCCATTCGCAATAGTTCAATTAAGATTCATTTTGATTTTCTGATTAAATTTTCTGTCCATGGATGAAAACGTCGAGACATGGCAAGATTACTTGAAGACTACATGAATTCATTTAAGCATTAATAAAAGCAAGTAAATGAATCAGACATATATAGAAATGCCGGTAAACAAATCAAATATACTTGTATTACGAAATTAATTAGTTATTTTTATTATGCATTTCTAATAATAAAACCAAGGATACCTCATAAGTCAACTTAATCACTGTAGCTCGCAAGCCTGGGGAAAACATGTTTTGTAAACAAGGGTGTTTGTTTATGTCAACCAGAAACACCAGGGTTAACCCCAACTCTTTCACTGTTATAGCTTGCAAGCCTGAGGAAACCTGTAAACAAGGGTGCTTGCTATGTGAACCAGAAACACCGGGGTTAACCCCTACTCTTTCACTGTAGCCCGCAAGCCTGAGGAAACTTTTAAACACGGGTGCTTGCTATGTGAACCAGAAACACCAGGGTTAACCCCCTACCCTCACACTGTAGCTTGCAAGCCTGAGGAAACCTGTAAACAAGGGTGCTTGCTATGTGAACCAGAAACACCAGGGTTAACCCCTACTCTTTCACTGTAGCTCGCAAGCCTGATGAAACCTGTAAACAAGGGTGCTTGCTATGTGAACCAGAAACACCGGGGTTAACCCCTACTCTTTCACTGTAGCTCGCAAGCCTGAGGAAACCTGTAAACAAGGGTGCTTGCTATGTGAACCAGAAACACCGGGGTTAACCCCTACTCTTTCACTGTAGCCCGCAAGCCTGAGGAAACTTTTAAACACGGGTGCTTGCTATGTGAACCAGAAACACCAGGGTTAACCCCCTACCCTCACACTGTAGCTTGCAAGCCTGAGGAAACCTGTAAACAAGGGTGCTTGCTATGTGAACCAGAAACACCAGGGTTAACCCCTACTCTTTCACTGTAGCTCGCAAGCCTGATGAAACCTGTAAACAAGGGTGCTTGCTATGTGAACCAGAAACACAAGGGTTAACCCCTACTCTTTCACTGTAGCTCGCAAGCCTGAGGAAACTTTTAAACACGGGTGCTTGCTATGTATATTGCATTATTTGTATATAGGACTAGTCCTAAGTTAGGACTAGTCCTATGAACCCTTTGTGAAATCGACCCCTGGGTTCTTGTACGTGCACTACAAATCCTATTACATGGGACCTAAGTCTTAATGTCCATCCAAAGGAAAAAGCATGGTAACATTGTTGACAAAATTTAACAGTTTTGCAAACTTTCACTAAAATAAAATGTTTCCCATGATTTCCAACGAGTCCAACACTATGTTTGAATAGTTGGGTGACATAGTTACAAAAAATGTGGCAATCTGTTATTGTTTTGCATTTATGGCGTTCCATAGTTTTCCAACCTCGGTTGGTAAAAACTCGGGATGTGCATTGCAAAAGACGAACGCAAGGCTTTCCGCATGCGCAGTGATTGGAGGGTTTTACTTTGGATCAGTCTCGGGCAGGGAGATGACTTTTGAGAGATTGGAGATAAACAGAAGCAGACAAGATGGATCAACAATAAATCCCAGCAAACTATAGTTCAGCAAATGACCTTCTATCATCATGGCACCATGCCTGACATGTCCCCCGACTGCATCAATAGAGAAGGACACTTAATCTAATCACATCAAAATGGGTACAGACTGATTTGCTCGACGATTGGAGTTAAACAGAAGCAGACAAGATGGATCAACAATCAATCCCAGCAAACTGAGTTCAGACTCTTTCCATAAACCCATCCTAGAAGAAGTAATCGCCCGCCCGAACAGTGGGGCAAATGACCTTATTATCATTGCACCATGTCTATCAGGTACCCTGACTGCATATATAGAGAAGGACACTGAATATAATCACATCAAAAAGGGTGAAGATTAATTTGCTCTTTGAACAAGTTGAGTTTGGTTGACGCTGAATGAAGTGAATGAAATAAAACCCGTCATGTACCCCGACTGCATCCACATAAATAAACATTGGACCTATGTCACATCAAAAAGATTACAGACTAATTTGTTCTTCAAATAAGCTGAGTTGGTTTACGCTGAATGGAATGACAAATGAACACCGTCATGTAGCCTGACTGCATCACCAGAGAAGGACACTGAATCTAATCACATCAAAAAGGGTGCTAACTAATTTGACCTTTGAACAACTAGACGGTGAATGAAATGACAAATAATCCCGTCATGTACCCCGACTGCATCGACAGAGAAGCGACACTGAATATATTCACATCAAAATGGGGTACAGACTAATTGTTATTTGAACAAGTTGGGTTTGGTTTACGCTGAATTGAATGAGCAATAAACCCTGTCATGTACCCCGACTGCATCGACAGATATGGACACTGAATATAATCACATCAAAAAGGGTACAGACTGATTGTTATCCGAAAAGTTGGGTTTGGTTTACGCTGAATTGATTGAGGAACAAACCCCTCAGTTTAGGTCTCGAATTCAATTCAAAAATTTGAGTGAGAAATTACTTCTTTCTAAAAACATTACGTTACTTCAGAGGGGGTCGTTTATTACAATGTTACATACTATCAACATCTCTTCGTTGCTCGTTACCATGTAAGTTTTCATGCTAACAATTATTTTGAGTACTTACCAATAGTGTCCAGTGCCTTTAATTGTAATAAGTAAAGCAAATAATCAAATGACCTTTATATAGAGCTTGAAACAAAGTCAATCTGCGGTCAATGATTACCAATGAAGTACGTTTTGTCTTTAACGATTACGAGACGATTATCAACAGATCTTCCAGACCAATCAACCAACCAAGCCCAAATGTTCACAGGTTTGTTACTTTATACATATTTTGAGACACACCAAGTGAGAATACTGGACAATTGCCACAAGAGTCCATAATAGTGCCTTTAATAATCAGAGAAGCAAATGACCCTGTCCAACATGAAACATAGTCAATCTGCTGTCGACGGTTCTAAATGAAGTACGTTTTGTCTTTTACGATTACTATAGAAGTGACTCGACCTGTCCCAACTCGAAGATTATCAACAGATCTTCCAGACCAATCGACCAATCAACCAACCAAGCCCAAATGTTCTCAGGTTTGTTATTTTATACATATTTTGAGACACACCAAGTGAGAATACTGGTCTTTGACAATTGCCAGAAGAGTCCATAGTGCCTTTATTAATCAGAGAAGCAAATGACCCTGTCCAACATGAAACATAGTCAATCTGCTGTCGACGGTTCTAAATGAAGTACGTTTTTGTCTTTTACGATTACTATAGAAGTGACTCGACCTGCCCCAACTCAAAGACTATCGACCGATCTTCCTAAAGCCATCTGGTTGTCATCACGCTCGGAGAGGTATTTTGATGGCCGACCCAGATCTTCAGAGGAGAAATATTTCTGGAAGCGTTTGATCAAAACATTTCCTCGAAGAACACATTTATCATCTGGAGTTGTGTGGTTAAAATAAACAGTAAATCAAAAGTAGATAACAATAAAAAATTACAAATGAAAAAACTCAGTGCATTTCAAGGAGGCGATCGAAGGAATCTACGAAATGTTCAGTGTTGACCGGGAAGGATGGTTATCACTCTTAAAATAATTGGCAATAAAAACTATTGTTCGAAGCCTACAGCATTATGGGATTTGAGGCATTGCATGTTTGGGTATCAATATATATTTGGGTTTTTTTTTGCGGTAAAACCATGTGTGTATCTTGCTTGGTTGGTTATGATCTTTTAAGAACGTGTTATAGCAGAATAGAGTTTTGGAATTCGGGAGACTTCTCACTTCTGAAAACAACTGCAGCAGTTTTTGACATAATAAAGCATGTTGAGAAACATTTCAGAATAAAAATCCACACCATTGGGTGTTATAAAAATAACAATAAATTATGCCAAACAACTACTTGACTGAAACGTATCTGAATGAGACAAAATACATCATGTGTGCACTAGAGCGAAACAGATTGTAATTAATAGCTTAAAGGAACACGTTGCCTTGGATCGGTCGAGTTGGTCTTTGAAAAGCGTTTGTAACCGTTTGTTAAAAAATACATATGATTAGAAAGATAATTTACAAGTAGAATACAATGATCCACACAAGTTTGCCTCGAAATTGCGTGGTTTTCTTTTTACTTTGCGAACTAACGGGTCGGCCATTTATGGGAGTCAACAATTTGACTCCCATAAATGGCCGACCGTGTCAGTCGACGAGGTAAAAGGAAAACCACGCAATTTCGAGTGATACTTGTGTGGATCATTATATTCTACTTTTAAAATATCTTTCTCAACCATATGCATTTTATAACAAACGGTTACCAACGCTTTTCAAAGACCAACTCGACCGATCCAAGGCAACGTGTTCCTTTAAAGAAACCCTATGCTAAAGAGAACGTGTGTGAACTTGAATTCGTGATAATGAATTAAATTGAATGACTTTTTGCCGAAATTGGCTGGAAAACCTTTAGCAGGCAGAGTAACACCCAACAACAATATCCCTGACCAAACTTCGAGAAGGTGACCTTTTTAAAGTGATGAACGTACTCTCAGGTTGTTTGGTTTGGTCCAGGAATCAATATGAGCTCCAAAGAAACCCAATGATCAGCAAGCCCATTAATTCAGCAAAACAGGCCTATACTTACCAAGGTGGGATATGAATATTAATGGATACTAAGAAAGTGTGATAAAATGTAGGGTCGTAAAAATCGACCGAGGATCGGGAAAGAGATATTCATTATGTATGAACCTGACTTCGATCAGAGAAAGAAAAACAACTTCGGGAAGTGTTTTTCTTTGGATCGCAAACTCTAAATTAAACTGGCATACGATTGATTTGTCTGTGCCTTTCTGTTTCTCTGTCAAATATAAATAAACACACTTGTTTTTCTGATTAGTACACGCGCTGCATTTCTTTATTTGGTTTATGGAACAGTTCGATTGTTTTAATCCTAAATGTCGGATGTCACCATTAAACCCTTGATGTTTTTCTTTAAAAATCTCAAAATTCTCTTGTACTTTGACTTTAAAGGATGTGGGTACTTTTTGTAACACAAAACACAATGTCCACAGATTTACATTAAATATTTCAAATATTTTAGTAAGCAGTTACGATGTTACTTCAGAGGGGGCCGTTTCGCACAATGTTTATACCATCAACCTCTCCCCATTACTCGTTACCAAGTAAGGTTTTATGCTAATAATTATTTTGAGTAATAACCAATAGTGTTCTGTGCCTGTAAGGAACTTGAAATAAAAAAATGTATAATTTATTTTTCGACCTTCGATGGTGAAGAAAAAGGTGACTAACCGTTCGTTTAAATTCGTGGGTGTTAGAGCTCCGGATAACGGTACACCGTGTCGCACGGACTGTGGTCAGCCCGGTAAATTTGATTAACTAGCCAAATGCAATTAGTTTCACAAAACTCCTTCGGGGACTATCCCACTGCAGTTGACACAATTTGTTAAATTGTGAGAGAATTGGATGAATACAAAGAGCTTAACTTTTTTCTGTCATCCCCTTTTTGCCACGACTCACTCATCAGAGTGTTGTTGTTAGATCTAATCTGGGTAGGATTTAGAGTTTGACTTGTGGAGAGTAAATCGAAAGATTCGTGAGGTCTGTGCAAGTGGACACTATTGGTAATTAATCAAAATAGTTATTAGCATAAAACCTTTCTTGATACGAGTAATGGGGAGAGGTTGATAGTATAAAACAATGTGAGAAACAGCTCCCTCTGAAGTGACGTAGTTTTCGAGAAAAAAGTAATTTTCATCGAATTTGATTTCGAGACCTCAAGTTTAGAGTTTGAGGTCTCGAAATCAAGCATCTAAAAGCACACAACTTCGTGTGACAAGGGTGTTTTTTCTTTCATCTCGCCACTCCGACGACCAATCGAGCTCAAATTTTCACAGGTTTGTTACTTTATGCATATTTTGATATACACCAAGTGAGAAGACTGGTCCTTGACAATTACCAATAGTGGCCACTGTCTTTAAAATAAAAAGAAATGATTGCTGAAGAACAAATGGACACATTTTCGTAATTGACGGAATTTTAGAATGTTTTATCGTCTACAAAAACTTGGGGTCTTAAAATTGATACCATATGTCCCAAGAGATAATCAAATTTTGACATGATTATATGGTGTTAACATAACATTAATGTAATTAATGTTGGCAGATATATAAGAGTTCATTTTACACCCAATAATATTGAGGTTGATTTATTCATCATTAACGAAGCGATTGTTAATAAATACATAAGTAACATTAAGTGCTACATTAAGTGCTACAAACTGTTGTTCGTAAAAATGGACATGAAGAAAATGTGTACCAATTATTGTAATGTGACTCTCTTCTACTAACATCAAACTAACTTTTATGCTAACAATTATTTTGAGTAATTACCAAAAGTTTCCAGTGCCTTTAAACTGTTGTTCAGTAAGTGGACACGAACAAAATGTGTACCCATGACTGTGGCTGTGCATAGCTGTAAATTACGAAGATTTTCAAGATCGTTTGCCATTTTTGTTCAACTTCAAACAATGTTAAACCACTAGAGTCCCCTTTTATAAGTAGCTATTTTTAACTCCACAGGGAAACCTCAGAAGACATCACGAGACACACAACCCCTATAGGGTCTGTATAAAAACATCTCAGAATAACAGGGATACAGAAAACACACATCGAGTAAAGCACACTTTTGACTGCAGGCGAAGAGATTCGAGATATAATACGAACCGAAGATGGAGTTCAGTTGCAACAACTACTTAAAGGAACACGTTGCCTTGGATCGTTCGAGTTGGTCTATCAAAAAACGTTTGTAAACGTTTTTTATACAATGCATATGGTTGGAAAGGTGTTTTAAAAGAGGAATACAATGATCCACTTAAATTTGACTCAAAATTGCGTGGTTTTCCTTTTACTGTGCGAACTAACACGGTCGGCCATTTATGGGAGTCAAAAATTTGACTCCCATAATGGCCGACCGCGTGTTAGTCGACGAGGTAAAAGGAAAACCGTGCAATTTAGAGGCATGTTTGTGTGGATCATTGTATTCTACTTTTACAGCATCTTTCTACCCATATGCATTTTATATAAATAAAAAAAACGGTTACAAACGCTTTTCAAAGACCAACTCGACCGATCCAAGGCAACGTGTTCCTTTAAAACAATTGAACAGTATCACAAAACAAATGTAGACTTTGTCTTTAAGGTTTCTAATGCAAAACATACACCCGCAGGTGACGTACAATGCATCATGAGTTTGCTGGCGACATCTGACCTCTAATTACGAGGCATCTGCCACCGTAATTTCTGAGCGCGCATTCGCAGGAAACCACAGAGCACATGAGCAGCACGTATTAGCGGCGCGAAGAAACGTAGTCTGTGTCTAATTTTGTCCGTTTTGGATTGGCTGGAGACCTAGGATCGTGTTTGTTTCTAGCCTCTCTCACGTGCGCTGTAAAGCAATATTGTTTTCGACGTGCTTTGAGTTTTGGGTTCGGATACAAGTTGCATAGACTCTTTGCATGGTTTGGTTTAAAGGGAAGGTATATACGTTTGGTAATAATTGCAGTGAAAACTCCTAGTTAGAAGCCTACAGCATAGTTTTTCCTTAGAAAGCATTTTGAGAAACATTTCTTGCAGAAAAAGATGTAACTTTTCGTTAGCCTCTATCATGTGTGTTGTAAAGCGATATTGTTTTCGATGCTTAGAGTTTTAGGTTCGGATACAAGTTGAATGGACTTTTTGCATGGTTGTTTTAATGGGAAGGTATATACGTTTGGTAATAATTGCAATGAAAACTCCTGGTTATAAGCCTATAGCAGCAGCTAGTCGTTAGAAAGCATTTTGAGAAACATTTCACTTCAAAGTAGGCTTGCTACGGGTATGGAACAAGATGACACTTTTTCCAGCCTCTATCACGTGCGTTGTAAAACGATATTGTTTTCGTGGATTTGGGTTTTAGGTTCGGAACAAATTGCCTAGACTCTACATGGATTGGTTTAAAGGGAAGATGTACGTTTGGTACTCACCCTTGAAAACGAATGGCAATAAAGACTAAGTATTGTTTGAAGCTTTGCATGTTGTGGATAAATAGAAAGACACTATAAATAAGTAGTAAACGTGCGGGTACACTGAAAAAACTGGGGTGTTAAATTGATTCTCTTGGTATCTATGTGACAACACCGACACGGTGTTAATTTCACCAACGGTGAAGTAATGGGGGTACATAACATGTTGGTGTTGTCACATATATTATATCAGGAAGAATCAATTTAAAGACAGTGGACACTATTGGTAATTGTCAAAGACCAGTCTTCTCACTTGGTGTATCTCAACATATGCATACAATAACAAACTTGTGAAAATTTGAGCTTAATCGGTCATCGAAGTTGCGAGATAATAATGAAAGAAAAAAAACACCCTTGTCATACGAAGTTGTGTGCTTTCTGATGCTTGATTTCGAGACCTCAAATTCTAAATCTGAGGTCTCGAAATCAAATTCGTGGAAATTTACTTCTTTCTCGAAAGCTACGTTACTTCAGAGGGAGCCATTTCTCGCAATGTTTTATACTATCAACCTCTTCCCATTACTCGTTACCAAGAAAGGTTTTATGCTAATAATTATTTTGAGTATTTACCAATAGTGTCCACTGCCTTTAACACCCCAGTTTTTGCAGTGTACAACCATGTTTGAATTTATGTTGTGTGAGTGTTGGCTCTTATTCATTTCTCCAGAAGACGAGCAGAGTAAACGGTTCGAAACGTCGAGACCACAATGTTGTGCATTTATTTTTTTTCTAATTGCAATGTACTTTTTTGAAGGTTTCGTGTAATTATTTTAATTCTGTACAGTGGCAAACAAATTGCATGCGTTTTTAAATGATAAATAAGTAAATTGAATTGAAGTTGATTAGATTTTAATTGCATTACGTTTGAAAAGCAGGGTATACCTTTGGCAATTTCGTAGAAGACAAGCATCTTCACTTGTTCTATCCCAAAATAATACGTAACAAAACAAATTTTGTGCAAACTTGGGATAAATTGTGTATCAAAATATAGCAAGAGAAAAAGCAAAGAAAAAAACACCCCATGTTGCATAGAATAATTGTCTGCTTTCAGATGCCTGAGAACAGATTCACCAGGCCTGAAGCCTTTCTTGGATTAAAACTTGAAAAGTTACCTGTTTAGTCTTTCTCTAAAACTACATTACTTTAAAGGGGGTCTTTTCACACAAAGTTTTAAAATATTAACAGCTCTCCAGTGCTCTTTACCAATACTTTACTTTTTATTTTATGGTCATTAACTTATAGAGTAACTAACAAAAGCAAAAGATGCCTTTAATAAACGAAGCACGGCGTTCCTGACTCTCAACATTTTTTTTAGAGTCTGGCAGAGTTGACTCTCACGAGAATGCCCCAAGATATTAACTCACCGTCTGAAATTATCCCATGTGTGCTTGAATTGTGTAATTTAATTTGGTAAGATATTTTATTTGTTTTACCTCGCTGGATAAATAAAAAACAAACGATCGAAGGTTTAAGAAGGAGGGTGATGGGTCGATAAAGGTTTTTGGTTTGCCGTGTGCCATGATGCAGATGTAACGTTGGTCGATGTTATAGCGCGTGGTGTATTGGATACCATTCTTAAAAAAAAGAATCTTTCCCGACGTTTCAATTAATAGCCGAGTCTGGTCTTCAGCAAAATAAACTTACATAAATTCCAAAGGTATTTATACCGGATTGGTTGACCTGACTGACAAAATAGTCGTAGACAGTGTCCATGTTTTGTGTGATCAACCATTTACATGAAATAACAAACCTGTGAACATTAAAGCTTCATCCGTTATGCGAGTCAGGACTGAAAAAAACATGCACAATTTTCAGCTTAATAAATACATTGTCCTTAATTTTGGTTGCAACAGCCGAAATCAGTTTGTAGGTTTTTGCATATTATAGTTTTCTCGAATATGACTTCAATTTAGAGGGAAATATTTTACACTCCCGCAAAATGGTTCCAGTATGAACTTCCTAATCAGTAAGCTACTCCAATTAATGATAAGTTTCCACACTAACATTTCCAACAACACCGCAGGCTAATTTTGTACCATGCTCTTGTATACACACGCCTTTCTCTATAGTTGAAACGAACACTCAAATGCAAACATACCATTAGAACAAACGTTTTCGATCTAAAGTCTATTGACATTTCACACGTGTTAGTTTGTACGGTTTTTTTTCTCCTGGACT
The DNA here is from genome assembly GCF_902459465.1 of Asterias rubens. Lineage (NCBI taxonomy): Eukaryota > Metazoa > Echinodermata > Asteroidea > Forcipulatida > Asteriidae > Asterias > Asterias rubens. The sequence goes on from NC_047075.1 coordinate 2,940,113, forward strand.
TGGAGAATAATTTATTGCAGCAGCTTTGTTTGTATTTAGTTTAATGATGACTGGATGGTCGCAAAGTGGTTGGGGTGTGGGTTTGAATTTGTGTCATGACACGAATGTGCCCTTAAATAAATGGGAACCTGTGATGGAATACAGATGGTTCTTGTGATTGATTTACCCGAGTGTGCCATGCTTGGCACCACCGGCTGTATACTCTCATAGGCCAAGTGTGTCAAACAATTTGTGATTTCTTACACGACAGACCAAGGCTCGTTTGTGTACGAGTCAGTGGAAATTCCCTTTGAGATAGCGGACTAGCCTATGTTGTTAAAAATCCAGCGTATAAACGACCTTGCCACGGCCACCCAAATGTTACATAACGAATATTCCTAGAAAGTCAGTGAAATTGGATTTGAACTAAAATTAATACGCAGAGTAATTAATTGGGGGTGAGAGGGGAGGATGAGGACCGGTTCTTTTTTTAAGGACACAAATATTTGTGTATAAGAGTCAATGTAGGAGTTCTATTTAAACAGCGGACTAGTCTATCTTGTTAAAAATCCAGCCGGTAAACGACCCTACCCTTGCCACTCAAACTTTGTTTCTCAAACGTGTTCTCTTATAAGTCAGGGAATTGAACTAAATTCATTAATAATTTATGAGTGGAGGGGAGAGGGAGGGAAGGGGAGTAGGAGAAGTTTCCTGCTGAAGGATAAGCATTCATCACTTAAAAATCTCCTCAACTAATGCGTTCCTAAAAATACAGCTGAAGAGCACTAACAACCCCAAATAGTACAGTATTCCATGGTATACAACGTGGAGCTATCAAAGGTCAACACATCGCATTTCAAAGTTACAAATGGCTCGATCCATCAACAACACAAATCACTGCAACTTTTTCATTTGCAGTTTGCAGTTTGCTGCAGCACAGAATGGACGAGATGAAGACGTGAGACATGACATTCATTGAATTGATGCATTCGGTAAACTGACTGTTATTAAAAAAAAAAACGAGATGTAATAAACCCATCTCACTCAGGGTTTTCAATCAAACTATCCCTTCCAGAAGTGTTACTATAATACTGGAAAGTACAAGGAAAACGCTGTACAATAATGAAAAATATTGGACAATACCATAAAATACCAATCAATACCGGGAAACACCGAACAATTCCAGAAAATACCGAACAATACCGAGTACTAATACCGAACAATACCGGGAAATACCGAACATACAGGAAAATACCAATCCACACCAGAAAAACTTTTAGTTAGAAATGAATGTTATAATACAATTCAGCTCACAAGAGGGTGCACTTCTCAGGACACTTTGAATCAAATTAGCAGGGCATTGGTAGTACACCTTTAAGCTTAACTCGACTCATTATCCCTGAACTGTGTGTAACATTCTGTATAACTACTCCAGGCTAAATACAATATTAAAGCAAACTCAACAAGAGCCTGTTATTAAAGGCACTGGACACTTTTGGTAATTGCTCAAAATATATTTTAGTGTAACAACTTTATCTTGGTAACGAGCAAAGTAACGCTGGATAGAAACGACTCCCTCTGGAGTAACGTAGTTTTTTAGAAAGAGAGAATTTCCCACTAAAATATTTGAATCTGAAAAGACTTCAGGCCTGATGCAATTTTCAGGCAATTGAAATCACCCACATTATCGTGCATAAAGGGTGTTTTCATTCCTTATTCTCCTTCAACTTGACCAATTGAGTAACTGTTTTCATATAGGTTTGTTATTTTGTGCATATGTTGAGATACACCAAGTGAGAAGACTGGTCTTGACAATTACCAATAGTGTTCAGTGTCTTTAAACACATTATCAAAGCGTACTCAACAAGGCCCCTATAATAATCCCCTTTGAGATGTGTGGGACACTTTCGTGTAAAGTTTGGGTAAATTTGTCTGTATACACCCAAATCAAACAGTGCAGAACTGAATTGGCCACCATATCTCAAAAGGGCTTACTAGCGTTGTTTGATAAAATAAAATAAAAAATAGACTCACCCCAAGTCGCTATGTTGTCAATAAATTAGTCACTTCCGGGCTCTAGATGTATCCCGGTGCTAAATTTCACCCTGTCGTTGAAACATTCATTGTGACGCCATAAAGTCACACGGGAGACTCAGCAGAAATTGACGGCATATAGTTTTCAATTTCACGATGAAGTGACAGCAGAAACACTTTGCTGGTGGGGGTGGGTATTATGCTCAGCTAATACGGTGCTCCACTTTTTTTTATATGGATTGGGTAGGTGCGTGTCCTGCATTGGTAAGAAGGGGAATAATGGGTGAATACAGAACGGTTGTGACGGTGTCATTTTCTGATCGTGAGTTCTAATTCAGGTCCTCAATCATTAGATAGTAACATTGACAGTGTATGTCCTATCTTGTGCAGTGTGCTCTTGAGGGAAATCGGATAGCGGCACCGTAATTGTGTTCTATTTTGTGTCATGTGTTCTATTTAGTGTTCTAGTTTTCCCAAGTGTTCAACTGTCAAAACTTACTGAAAGGGTGTCTAAAATTTGGAGTATGAGACTATTTGAAGAAAAAAAAGCAAGATGTTAAAACAAATATTCTGTTCTATTTTTTGTTCTATTTTGTGTTCTAAATGTCAAATTTGGTAAAAGTGAGTCTGAATATTTACAGTACGGGTTTAATTTGGAGAAGAAAAACACAGTTGTTGAAAACCGTTATTGTGTTTTATTTGTGCTTTATTTTGTGTTTTAATTTCCCGCGTGGTACAGGTGTTCAAGCCTTGGTAAAATGGTGTCTAAAATTTGTAGTATGAGACTTTTTGAAAAACGAAAAAAAAAAAGTTGTGTGCGTTTAGATGGTTGGTTTCGAGACCTTAAGTTCTAAATCTGAGGTCTCGAAATCAAATTCGTGGAAAATTACTTCTTTCTCAAAAACTATGGCACTTCAGAGGGAGCTGTTTCTATAACAAGGTTTTATACCATCAACCTCTCCCCATTACTCGTTACCAGGTAAGGTTTTATGCTAACCATTATTTTGAGTGATTACCAATAGTGTCCACTGCCTTTAAAGGATGTTTTCGAATGATCATTTTGCTGCAGACATTTCAGCAGTTTAAAACTATTGGAATAGGCCTACTGTTTTTAGGTAAACACAGACACCGCACAAACAGCAACCCGTGATTAAAATGCAAATACCTCGCCAGCCGGCGACACAAATATACTTAGGACTATTTACCATCAAATTCTGAGTTATCACTTGGAGACTATAAATAATATAATGCATGTGGCATGAATATCAATGCAACTGGCATTGCAAAATAGTTGTATTATAACTTGTCTGAAAGACAATGGACACGATTGGTAATATTGTCAAAGACCAGTCTCCTCACTTAGTGTTTCTCAACATATGCATAAAATAACAAACCTGTGAAAATTTGAGCTCAATTGGTCGTCGAAGTTGCGAGATAATGATGAAAGAAAAAACATCTTCGTCACACGAAGTTGAGTGTATTCAGATGCTTGATTTCGAGACCTTAAATTCTAAATCCGAGGTCTCGAAATTAAATTCGTGGAAAATTCTTCTCTCTCGAAAACTACGTCACTTCAGAGGGAGCCGTTTCTCACAATGTTTTATACTTTCAACCTCTCCCCGTTACTCGTTACCAAGTAAGGTTTTATGCTGATAATTATTTTACATAATTACCAATAGTGTCCACTGCCTTTAAAGACAGGATATACTTTTGTATCCTCTCTTGGTGTATCCCAACATTACGCACAAAATTTGTGAAAGTGTTTTCTCAGTTGGTCAACGAGGTTGCAAAAAAATAACATCGCTGAGAAAGACTTCATACCTGAAAACTTACTCAGAGTTTGTGAAAAGTTACCTTTTTTCTAGAACTACACATGACTTCAAAGGGGGGAGGGTCATTTCAATTTTATAACAAAGTTTTATAAAATCAACAACTATCCAGTGCTTTTCATCAAGTGTTTTTTATGATCATTAATCTCTCGAGTAATTGCCAAAGGCATACCCTCCCATTAAAGTATGTAAATAAACAGCAGTTTACCAAAAACAGCAGAATAACCAAAATCATTGTTTTATAGTGATGCAGATCAGCACTGCGTTTCTCTAATCTCAGCCTACAAGCCTACAATCACAATACGTCATCACTGACGTCAGAACACCCCTACACATAAATCCACTCACCTGCCGCAGCCCGTCTCCTGGAGATCGATCGCTTTCAGGTTTTTGGCGCCAAACAAAATGTCGTCTGCTCCAAGCTGTAAACTGCACACTATAAACTCCGCGCAATAAATCCCAACCGAAAAAAAATCCCCACACACTCTTCTTGATAAATCCTACACGAGGTCTGTAGAGCACTCTTAAGAAATTCCACACGCTAAAATGTTTTCAAGACATAAAATATCAGGATCACTCTTTCAAAAACTATTCGTTCGTTATCAAGTGGCACTTTTAGCCCACACGTGTTGAGTGTCTGATACAAGGGCCGACAGCGTTGCTATCGGCATGAGATAGCAAAGTAGTTTCTATGAAGAGCTTTGGGCAGATTCGGGCATTAAATGTATGCGTTGGAGGTGTCTTAAAATACAGTTATATGTACATATTTATGTACATTATGTATTAGATTTGCTGGCGTTAAACTCATTTGCAGTAACAAACAATGCAGCAGCAAACTTTAAGTGACCTTAACATGAAGTTTGTCTATAAACAGTGATTTGTTGAACACAGTGGATATACACTTAGCTGTTCATTAAACTTCACGCAAGAGAAGTTACCTTAACATGAAGTTGGTCTATCAACAGTGTTTTGTTAAATACGGTGGATATAAAGTTAGCTGATCAAACAAACAAGGCATCAAACTTCAAGCAAGAGAAGTGACCTAAAGACGTTGGGCTACAGACAGTGCTTCGTGGAATACAGTTGCTATATGGAGTTAGCTGTGCCTCGTTGATACGACATTTGCATCTGCTTGATGCATAAAATATCCACTAAATCGTACATGATATCGTCTGTGAACTCCATGTACATGATATTCAGATGATAATCGCTCAATTAAGATCCGTTCACAGACACAACAACTAGAAGGTTTTAAAGACGCACCCAAATGCTTCTTTTGTTTACACAAAAGAGATGCGACGATAGAATGCTCCAGAGAGACACGGCAACGGCAGATTTCGATCCTCAGTTATCCAGTCAGCGGCAGTTATACATCACATCCTTTTACAGTTATGGGAATTACTGATATTCGCAAGTGGTTTTCTGTTCACTTCTGCATAAAACACGCTGGCTGTTTAACAACGCCGGCTACTAATGTAGTACACTCGTTGCTCGATGCTTGTTTTTTTATATTATCGTCCGCGAAGCTTGAAGCCGTTTATATCCGTGAGTTTGCCACGGTGCCCCAACGACATTACATCTTTTAATCACTGATATTTATTTGCAAGGGGTTTTCACTTCGGTTGGTCATATCGACGTCGGTTGTATAACGATGTTAGCTGTATAACGGTGATAGCTGTATAACGATGGATAGACACTGATGTAGTACACTGCTCGTAGCTTGAAGCTTGTTGTCGATTATCGTCCGTGAAGCTTGAAGCCGTTTATATACGTGAGTTTACCACTGTGCCGCAAAAACGGCCTTAACCGCATACAAAACTGCGGCTTAGTTGTTCCAAGTCCACGGGTATAGAATAAAGTACCTCCCCCAGTTGACAGATGTGCCCACAGATGTACGAGGACGAAATGTCTCAATCGGAGTGGCGACCTTCGCCTCCACACCGGTGATTCGCGCTCCGAACACCGTACAAATCAACTGCGATTTGTCGCCTATTCTCGGAGTGGCTTTACTACTCTCGAAGTACACGCACACTTCTGTTGAGCTGCTGATCGTCAGTCACGCTAGACTTGACTCACGTCCTAATCCCGTGCCATGCCTGCATGCTGGCGAGTTACATGTGTGCTGTAGAGATCTCGCATGAGAAAGAGCTTGAACCAAGTCTACATGCTGCCTATTTATGAAGTGTACGCGATGTATTGATAAACACGAAGATGCGGTGCTGGAAAAGATGAACAAGATGAAAGTTTGCCACTCATAGATGGTAGTTCATGCTCAACTCGGTGGGGTAGAACTTAGCAAGAGGTAATGATCCAAATCTGGTGTGACGTCATGCTCCAAGTACACGTTGTTTAATAAACATCTGCTGATGTAAAAGGTGAACAAGATGAAAGTTTGCCACTCACAGACCACTCTTCAGTTGATGCTTTCTCGGTGAGGTAGAACTTAAAAAGAGGTTATGATCCAAAGTGGTGTGACGTCATGCTCCAAGTACACGTTCTTAAAAAAACTCTTCTACTGACTATAGTTGGTGCTGCCAGTTCACACTGACTGCAAGTTTGCCTAGGTTTAATTAAGCATTGTTAGCCCAAAGGTCGTCGGTTCGAATCCCATGCTGTCAAAAGTACTAAAGTGCTATTGTGGAGATTATTTCTGAATCAGTAACTGGTGAGTTGGCAATGCCGATTTATGACCAATGTGAAGCTCTTAAAGTCAGGTTAGTTGAGAACGATTAGCCCAAAGGTCGTCGGTTCGAATCCCATGCTGTCAAAAGTACTAAAGCGCTATTATGGAGATTATTTCTGAATCAGTAACTGGTGAGTTGGCAATGCCGATTTATGACCAATGTGAAGCTCTTAAAGTCAGGTTAGTTAAGAACGATTAGCCCAAAGGTCGTCGGTTCGAATCCCATGCTGTCAAAAGTACTAAAGTGCTATTGTGGAGATTATTTCTGAATCAGTAACTGGTGAGTTGGCAATGCCGATTTATGACCAATGTGAAGCTCTTAAAGTCAGGTTAGTTAAGAACGATTAGCCCAAAGGTCGTCGGTTCGAATCCCATGCTGTCAAAAGTACTAAAGTGCTATTGTGGAGATTATTTCTGAATCAGTAACTGGTGAGTTGGCAATGCCGATTTATGACCAATGTGAAGCTCTTAAAGTCAGGTTAGTTAAGAACGATTAGCCCAAAGGTCGTCGGTTCGAATCCCATGCTGTCAAAAGTACTAAAGTGCTATTGTGGAGATTATTTCTGAATCAGTAACTGGTGAGTTGGCAATGCCGATTTATGACCAATGTGAAGCTCTTAAAGTTGAAATAGTTAAGCAATGTTAAACCAAAAGGTCGTGGGTTCGAATCCCAAGCTGCCAATAGTGCTCAAGTGCTGTTGTGGAGATATTTTCTGAATCAGTAACATGTGAGTGGGCACTGCCGGTTCATAACCAATGTCGGTTCATGACCAAGCTCGTAAAGTTGTGCTCAGTTTAGCATTGCAAACCAAAGGTCGTGGGTTCGAACCCCATGTGCCAAAAGTACACAGTCCTTTATTTGGAAATACACATGTGCTGTTATGAAGATCGTTTCTAAGAATGTTGAAAGCCGAAGGAAGGGTTCACGGACTTAGTGTAAACACACACTAGCCCACACACAGTGCCCGCGAGATACAAAGCGTCAAGTCAAACGTACAGTCACACGAAGTTACTAGAGAATTAATGGCTTAAAAGATCAAAAATTGACCGAGCATTAAAAGTTCACTGGCAAACTCTCACGAACATCGGCCGTGAATTCATAATTACAGCCCGGCAACTTAGACAACACCGGAGTGGCCACAGGTCTGTTGGGACTGAAGACAACCTCAGACTACCCACGGCGGGCGCTTCTTTCAAGACTACCCTGGAATGGCTCAAGATACGCATGAAGCCGCGAGCATTATTTCCTTTATCCACACGGGCTCGATCACCCCTACTCACAGAATGTAGAGGCGATTTCAGCTGTTGGTGATCAACCACAGCGAGCGCGAAAAAAAGACGGAAAACAAAAAACTCAGTCTCTAAATCTGCTAATGCCGTTTGTGATCGTTCCCCGGGGGGGGGCTCCCCCGCCTATCTCTACTGTTGGACAACTCGCTACGGCCCGCCATCAATCAACATTGACTCGCAAGGGGGTTACTGTTCGATTGTGGAAAGCCATTATTACAAGACCAAGTAGATACTTGTAGCAATGTTTATACACAATTTGTTCAAACGTAGTGATTAATTTGTTGGAAACGAAACAACCAGTCATGGGAGATAGAAAATTTTGTCAGGTTTGTTATTTTATGCATATGTTGAGACGCACCAAGTGAGAAGACTGGTCTTTGAAAATAGTGTCCAGTGTCTTTAAACATAGAGTTGAATTTGTTGGAAACAAAACATCCAACACAACAGATTTTCTAATCGGTGAACCCGTAGTTGAGGGTTTGGCTACTTTCATTGCATTACATTACAGACAGTCTATACAAAAATAAAATAAAAAAATAAAAAAGTGTTTTGTTTTTAAAAACAAAATAATGTTCAAGTGGAAGATAAGAGTGAGTCCGTCACTCATTGCAAACCACTTCGGGGTAAATGCTAAACTGCAGAGTGAAGGACACACACAATGTGTGCATTAAAATACATTGCCGACGGGCACATCACCGGTCGTATACTATAAAGAACGAAGTACCAACAAAAAAACAGTTTAGCTTTCAAGGAACAAGCCCCCACCAAACTCATCACCATACTTTAAAGTTGCAATGCCTGATTTGTGTAACCTTAGAGGAACATTACAGAATTGTTTTTTGCTAACAAAACAGTTGCTGGCAGTGTAAGCACTTTATGTAATCCACCATACATAAACTGACAAACCTGTAGAAGTTTGAGATTGATCGGCCCTCCGGGTCACGGGAAAATAGTGAAAAACCGATTACAAATTTTGCATTGCATCGATGCCAAAATAAAAATGAATAGAACGCTCACTGATGAGCGATAAACTCCAAACGCGAAGTTAGATTATTTATTTCTCATCAAATATCACATTTCAGAATTTCAAGGGATATTTTCAACTAGCATCATCATTAGACAGTGTAAGTTTCATGTAACTCTGTGATCTTCACGATTGTTGTTTCTTACCAGTTCTGTAATTCTCCTTTAAGACCGCCCACACAAATGTTTTTGACAGATGGTGCGTTTTCAAAACGGAAACAACTAACTTATGTCAAGCAAAATAATAAAACCCTTAATATCATGCATTGGTTAACGACAGTGGACGCTATTGGTAATTGTCAAAGACTAGTCTCCACAGTTGGTGTATCTCAACAAATGCATAAAATAACAAACCTGTGAAAATTTGAGCTCAATCGGTCGTCGAATTTGCGAGATCAAAATGAAAGAAAAAAAAACCTTGTGTCACGAAGTTGTGTGCTTTCTGATGATGCTTGATTTCGAGACCTCAAATTCTAAACTTGAGGTCTCGAAATCAAATTCGTGAAAAAATACTTCTTTCTCAGAAACTACTCCACTTCAGAGGGAGCCTTTTCTCACAATGTTTTATACCATCAACCTTGTCCCAATTACTCATTACCAACTCATTAGAGATAGTCATTACGTGGTGTCACAGCAAACCTTTCCATATCGTATTTCCATCATGCAAAGTTTCAAATCGAACTTACTTGATATAAACCAACTAATCATTATTATGTTAAACCATTTTGGCACAAGACAGGCGGTGTATCTTTTTATAGGTTTCCGTTTCCAAAGAAGAAAAATCACTTCTCACCAAAATGTTTGGGGAAGATATCAACATTCAACAAGCAGGAACCTTTAGCTGTTAATTCTGTTTTCTCTTCTCTCCAATTTTTAAATTTCGGCACTTTTTTCACTAAAACGTTTTGGGAAATTGTTTGAGGAGAATTTCAACGAGGAGGAAAGAACCTTTTGGCTGTTACGACTACTCGTATTCTGTTTTCTCTACTTTTTTTTTTTTTTTTTTTTTTTTTACTTTAGATACTCGAATAAAAAGAAGCGGTGACATTTCGCTCCGGTAGGATCGGATCCGGTGATACCCTCAGAGATTGCAGTTGCACGGCGCAGTGCCATAAATCCTCGTTGCCCTTTTACCTGAGTCTACTGCTCGCACTAGTATTGGCTTCGCTCCGGCCGGATCGGATCCGGTGATACCCTCAGAGATTGCAGTTGCACGGCGCAGTGCCAATAAATCCTTGTTGCCCTTTTCAGGATCCGTCGTATTAGTTTTGCTCCGGCAATAAAACTTCATTATTACCGGAGGCTCCGGCAACTCTGCCCTAATACACGGCCCGTACAAATGAGTTATGGATATATGAAATAGTAGACTAGCTACCAAGTCGAGAGGGCGGGTTAATTTACTCAAAACCACTCGCCTTGATTATGGCTTTTGGCCGGGTTGTATATGAATAGAAGAAATTGACCCAATTTCACCCAACGTTATCACTTGCGACAACTATTGGTTGCGCCATCTTGGGAGTTGTGCTACAATTAACCTCGTTCCCAGTGGGGTGACCGATCTCAGTGCGCCATTTCTGCCCAGAATGCCCTTTTTGAGGCATTGATAACGGCGTGCTGCCCATGGTAGCGAGGTTGTTGTTTCACAGTGTGTATACCTGGCAGTGCACCTTACAGGCAGTGGACTCTTATTGGTAACTACTCAAAATAATTATTAGCATAAAACCTTAGTTGGTAACAAGTAATGGGGAGAGGTTGATAGTATAAAACAGTGTGAGAAACGGCTCCCTCTGAAGTAATGTAGTTTTCGAGAAAGAAGTAATTTTCCACGAATTTGATTTAGAGACCTCAGATTTTGAATTCTGAAAGCACACAACTTCTTGTGACAAGGTTTTTTTTTTTCTGTCACAGGTGACTTCGACGACCTATTATAGCTCAAATTTTCACAGGTTCGTTATTGTATGCATATGTTGGGATACACCAAGTGAGAAGACTGGTCTTTAACAATAACCAATAGTGTCCAGGGTCTTTAAGCGTGTGCGGTAACATGGTACACTTTCCTCATATGAAGTGCACATTGAGGAAAAAGCTGTGTCCCTCCAAGAGAAGTTGAAGGCCTGGGGTCGATTTCACTAACGCGTTTTGGTCATCGCAAACGCCGAAATCGATCACTAAATCTAAAATCCATCGCAACTTAGCGATGGATTTTTAGCCGACGATTTCACTAAAACTTAACGATGAATATACTCGCCGCAAAGTTTTATTTAGCGATGACAATCTTGCGATGACATGTTAGTGGTCGCAAAGTAAAAGTAAAATTGCGCCATTATGTGCTTATAGCTATAGCGGTGTACGTTTTGACTGTCCGTGATTTAGAGTAAAATGAGTGGCGCTACATTATTTTAGTCTTGCGGTCTTTTACCTGGTAGACTCAGATTGCCGATGACAACTTCAGCGACGCAACTGCAGCAAAGAGTCCCTTAATATCGGTAAAAAGGAGATACTATATAGGTTCGATTATTTTAACCATCATTTTTAGAAATAATGTGTAATGTATTGGCAAATTGACAGTGTGAAGCTTAGTATTATTAGACAGATATGTCAGTATTTTCATCAATCCCACCGTTACAACAGATTTACGAAAACTGTTTATTAAAATCTAAAATTATAATAGAGGCCATAGGCCTATAAATGCTTTAACCCTTTGTAAATGAGTGCCTAAACATCGTCCACAATAGTTCGTATGCGCCAACATGACAACGATTTACATATAAACTGCACAATGCCATTTCATTTCGAGCGACGACCGACGATTTTGTCGCGGGATGTCAAAGGTAACTACTTTTAGCCTCGTACAAAAACTTTATTTCCCTTTTAAAGTCATCGCAATTGCGATGACTTTAGTGAAACGCAGAATTAGCGACATCGCAATTGCGACGGATTTGAGGATTGCGATCTCATCGCAAGTGTGTTAGCGATGATCGCAAACATAGACGTTAGTGAAATCGGCCCCTGCACTGTATCTGTATTAAATTCAGCCGACACTCACATGTGACTTTTAGCGTATCTTTCTCGTATAAATTTGCCTATAAATCAGACTTTAATCCGCGGACAAAAAAAACAAACATTTTATATCCCGACCTTTAAAAACTTGAGCATGCTTCGGCAGTTTAATGAATCCACGCGTGATTTGCAACGTACTCTCGGGAGGTTAGAAAGCAAAGTGCACTTAGGCAGTCAACAACACACAGGGGTATACACGTACTTGACTTTACAACATTGAAAGATGTTTGATAAAGTTATCATATACGACACGATAAGTCAAAATGAAGGCTTATTAATGTCAGACTTCTCTGATTACGTTCATACTAATTTTGTGCCAATAATCATTCAGAGAAAATGCTTCCGTCTGAAACACTGTTCGATCAGGTGGAAAATAAGTGTTGAATGTGCACAAACACAAAGTATTCCGTTTTTCAACAATGTTAAATTTTGGTCGGGGTTTATAAGGACATACGACAACATCTAAACGCTAATGATAGAGTTGATTTGCTGTGCTTTTATATATAAAAGACGAGGTTCATTATGCTAAAATATTCTCGTATGAAAGGGATTTTGTTAAGGAGTTTGCGGGAAAATAAATGCGGTGAAGTGAACAAACATTTTCGGCTCTGCACAGAAACCTTTTCATTCAATCGCACTAAGAAAATTAAAAGTGTCCTGTCCCACACCCTTAGGCTTCAAATCCCCCTCCCCCACCCTCCTCCCCTCCCCCACACTCCTCCCCTCCCGAACTAAATGGCTCAAACTCCATAAGTGCAAAAATCCTGTTGACTCTATTAGCTACTGTTCGAGATGAAACTCTATCGCCGAGGATTAATATTCACAAAGTTCAAAGCAGGCTAAATTGCCGCGGGTCAAAAAAATACCCATCCAATCTCCGCCGGTGATCTGAAGCGAGCGTGATCAAAGGACTAATCCACCGGGCTCAAGCCTCGCTGTAACCGCCTAGCATACCTGGATCGACCCGCTCGATTATCGTCCCCCGGACCCAGTCGGACATCCAATTATGAAGTTGTTATTCTAAGGTCGGCGCAGTTCATCGGTGAAGAGCATTTCTAATAAAGCGCAATTATTGTAAACTCTAATGGAACTTTTCTAGTGTGAAATGACGATACGCATGGAAGTTCTATGGTGGACTTTGGAACGCTAGGTGACAGCAGACTTGCCAGGTAAATTGCAATTGTTTAGAGGATGCCCACATTACCGAGAACAATGAATTTAACTGCTTACACTAAGCTTCCAAAAGTCCCTAAATTGCCTAAATCGGGGTCCGTAAATAAAGTGTGATGCTATAATATTATTATGTCAATAATGTGCCAAAATTGACCAAGTGAAAACTGCAGTTTATACACCACTTGCTTTGCAGGTGATAAGCAGTGAACAGGGATAGACAAAACTAAACAATGAGGGCGCTGTACAACGAAATCACAATTAATTTGTAACGTCACTTGTACAAGATGAAATTGTTTAATAAAACAAACCAAAATTTTGAAATTAGAAAAGAAAAGGGAAACAACATGCTGAGCTTTTGCCGGGTAAAATGCAAAGAAAAGGGCCACGGCCCCTGACATGAAAAAAAGAGAACATTACCATACAGGGTAAACTAATTATTGAAAAACTACATGAATAAAATACATTAATAACTAAACAAAATGCATTTGTAGGCCTTTAAGTGCCCGAACATCCCATTAATTTTGTGTTCATTAATTTTGTGAGACTGTGGGTTTAATTGACTCTTAAAAAAACGCTACTTGGACTCATGTAGCTAGAATTACAACGACACTTTGGCCTGGGTCCAATTTCATAGAGTTGCTTTAAAGGCATGGTGTGCTTTTGGTAACCTTATCCACAAATTATTTGGTGAGCTGTTGATTTTTGTTAACCTTAAAACCCGGGCACTTGGACCGAGGAGCTAGAATTACAATGATATTAGCATGGTTCCAATTTCATAGAGCTGCTTTAAAGCCAGCCAGTGTGTGCTTTTGGTAATAATAACTACACAAAATATTGTGCATTTCTAGGATTTAAAGAAGGTGATGATTTCTTAGACTCATGGTTAAACCGGGCACTTTGACTAATGCTTACAAAGACAATGGACTGGGTCCAATTTCATAGAGCTGCTTTAAAGGCAGGGTGTGCTTTTGGTAATATTCCACAAGTTATATTGGAGAGCTGTTGATGTTTTACAACATTTTTATCAGAAAAGGTTCCCTTTGAAGTATTGTAGTTTTTGAGAAATATATAAATTTTCACCCTCAACATTTGACTCTTGAGAAAGGCTTCAGGGCAGGAATCAGACTCTGCCAACGGTGACTCGGATCTCGGACTGGACAACAGGAATTCGAATACAGCACTGAAACTTTCCCATTTTCCTTATACTTTACCTACAATAAGCAATTATACTAAATTGTTTGATAATGGTGCTTTTAAAGTTAAAAATATTTAAACTTTATAGTTTTTATATGACCTGGTCCCCCAAAGTTCAATACCATACAGGTCAATCTATTGCTCTAAACCCCTCATGGAAAAAAAGCAAGGTTTGTGACCATTCAACTCACAATAAAATATGAGCAAGTAACAAGTAATAGGCCTATGTATTCTTAATGAAGTACAACGTATGCATGCAATCAGACAATGAGGACGCTGCTAGATACTTGCAGACTGTCGCAATTATTTAATAATTTTATAAATTCGGTTTGCTGCAATGAGCTTAATTATGTAAGATCAGTCAATGCAATAGCATTAGACAGAACCTCAGAAGAAGAGATTTATTTAATTTACCGTATTTTGACCGCACGAGGGCGCTTTACACTGTTAATTTCCTTGCACATGACAACGATACAGTTTCAGTATCTTATTTTGACTGCCTGTACCTTAATTTCATTCATCACTGGCCATGTAATATTAATCATAGATCAAAGTCAGTGAAGGTAAAATCACTATCACAAGTGCACATGAAAGTGAAATTGTATGTAGTGTTGCTCTTCAGTGTAAATTTTAAGCCCTGCAGGGTGATGCACACTTTTGCACAGTGAAATTAGAACTATGTTTTTGTCAACTAGAAACGAGAAGAACTGCACAGTACAAGGTTTGAGCAAATTGACAAAAGTTGCAAGTTGTAATTTTGTCTCTACTATAGAACTTTTTTGTAAAAAGCAGATCCCGGTTTCCAGGCACCAACATTATTGTCAAGAAAGATTTGACATTCATCGAAAATTTTATGTTTTTGTCAACCATGAAACAAGAAGAACTGCAGTAAATTGCAAATTGTTATTTTGTTTCAAGCAACAGAAAAGTTTGCAAAAAGCAGACTCACAGTTCTTGCAAGGCACAAGTCACATCATCACAATACAAACAAGAAAGAGTTGACAATCAAAGACATGATTTTTAGTTTTTGTCAACCATGACAAGAAGAACTGTACAGTACATTGTTTAAAGAATTTACACAGATTGCAATTTGTAATTTTGTTTTAAACAACAGCACAACTGCCAGAAAGCAGACTCACAGTTACAAACAAGGCACCAAAACCCATCACAACATTGTCAAGTTGACATTCAACGACAATGATTGGAAATAAGATTACAGAAATCGATAAGGACAGTTAAAAATAAACTACATACTTCACACAAGGTCTGCATCATAGAATATTAACTCTTCAAAAACATTTGCAAGGCTTGACGGTTAAATCAATATGACATTACAGCAAACAGGCATCAAAGTGCTCTAATATGGAAGGAAATACACAAGACCAAGTTTTGTATTTCCTGCATTAAAGTGCAAGACTGCATCAGCAAGATTAATATTGGTCCTTGAAAAAACTACGGAAATTTGAGTACTTGGGGCTATTTGGGAAAATTTTGGGTCGAATAAAGATAAATTGACTCAGGTTGGACTTGAACCTGTGAGTGACCTCTAAATAATGGTCTCTACCATCATAACACATCAACTCTTCAGAAACATTTGCTATACTTGACGCTAAATCAATATGACATTTTATCTTCAAGTACGTGCTCATCCTCCAATCAGATTCGCAGAATGGAGTGGTGATAAAAACCTATAGGATATTGCACGGCTAATATCACTACCATGCGTCTTGTGTGTTCTAAGTCACGCGCCAAGTTTCCTTCGGCCTCGTTGGATATGGGATGCAGAAGCGCTATATTTTTCCGTATTCCACTCGCGCTTGTGTGATAACATATAGTAACATTACAGCAAACAGGCATCAAGACTTAAAATGTGGGTGGAAATCCACATGACTGCAGGGCTGGAAGCTCAAACTATTTACTGGACTCATATTGTGTACAATGCCAGAATTGAAATGAGAAGTGCAAAACATTCTTACAAAGTTTAACAATTTAACTGATTGAGTTTTAAAAAGCCCTAACTAAAAGAAGATTTATCTCATTGGTTAAAATTATTGGTTCTTCAATAGTCAATAATAATGTGGTCGTCTAGTTTAACTTCAAAGCACAACACACAAAAGGTGGAGACAGAAACCAGCTTTAATAGTCCCACTAGTGTGTAGACTTGATGACAAGTCGTTAGGCGCAGCCTATTTGTCTGCCGTTCATGCAACAGTCACAGTGCGATGATTGTATGCAACGGTCATGGGTAGCGCGTGGCAATTGCCACTGACTCACACACACATACTGGGATCGAGGATAAGTGTACCGTCCCCGTAGCTACGCTACACCGCGCTGTAACTACACCGCGCTTAACGATTACCGTCTTGACTTCAAGACTAACTATTAAACTAGTGTGCGGCATAGCACTAATGCCAGTGTTGGCACTTCTGCTACTACTGCTAGCGTGGCACTTGGCCACACTAGACTAGTACAATTGGTAATAGCCCACTCTACTTACTAGAGTGGGCTATTTACAGTGTAGCCAAGACATTGGACAATTTAGTACACTACAAAAATTTAGTACACTACAAAAATATGCTACTGGTGCAGTGGCACCAGTGGTGCTAGTACAATGGAACAGCGCTACTGTCTACACTAGCATGACTAGTGTAGTGTGGCCAAGCCAAGTGTCACTTGGCAATTATTAGACTAGGGTTAGTGGTTGAGTAATGGCTAATATTCATCCATGGTATAACCAGTGAGGAAGAAATAGAGGATAACTTTCCGTATGGCGCCACCACTTTTTCACTCATTTTTACAAAAAGGGATATCTCATTGAGGTAAATTAGATACTATATTATTTCATATCGAATGAAAAAGTGGTGGCGCCATACGGAAACTTTTCCGAAATGGACTACAGAGCAACCATTGTACCACCATTCTCAACCATAAAATAGTTGAAAATGGCACTGGTACCTTGCTGTAAGAGTGTTTCAAATAGTACCACATGTGTGCGGTACCAATGCAACTGGTCAGTGTTTGGAACGGTATGATGGTACGGTCAGATATCCAAAATTGCCAACAACTGCAGCCTAAAAAGACAGGCTTGGAAAGTCAAAATAAATCATAAAACGACTCACCGAATGCCAACACTTTCAACCAGGGTAGTCCATGGAATATACATGTAGTTGCACTTGGAAACTTAGCTGGCCATCCTCAACAATTTCAAGTTCTTTTGGACCATCCTCGAGAGACATTCTTCCTTTTTCCCGACTCGAAGTGCAGCATGACTGAAACTGTGGAGTCGAGACTGGTGCACTTCTGCGCACATTGTTTTTCAGCATACGGACAAAGATGGTGGGCGTTTCACGCACGGTCAATCGACGTGTTGCCATTTTTGAAATAGGAATGTTGTCAAGTTTTTTAAGAACAGACAAATGTACACTATACTTGACTTAATCCAATTTACCACCCGAAGAGTGTTTAACGTGCCCCTCTATTTATTGTCTTTTTTTATTGTAACAGCTATTTATTTATTTTTGATAGCAAGCACTCAATTTCCAGTGTGCTGTACGTATCGAACGCGTGCTCAAAATACGTCCCTGTGATTGGCCAGTTTTTTCCCCGCTCAAAACTTGCAAACTATCATAAAAATGTGTGTAGCGCTATTTCGAGACAAAACTTAATTTTTATTGAACACATTATAGCGTTGAGGAAAAAACCCTGAAACTCACACAATTCATTTTACATATCTGTACACAAAAATGCAAAAGGCTTTATTTACAAACTTCACAGTGATTTGTCCTATAAACATTACTGGAAATAAATATTGAATGTCTTGTTTAATCGACAAAGATATACCGACTGGACAAGTATAAAGAATTTGTGTTCTTTTAATATAAATAATATTGAATGAAGTTAGAATACAAACAAGAGCCCTCCAGAAAATAAGCCTCAAATTTGCTAAACGCTTTTCTTAAATTACCTGGGGCCCAATTTGATCAATCCTGTAGGCACAGAAACTTGCTAACTACAGACAAGTATTGCTTAAAAGAAATTGGTAACCAGCCAAAATTGCATTCAGCTAAGTTAACATTGTTGCAACTGGTGTCCCCTCAATTTGTTGCAAGCAGTAATTTCTGCTGAACAGCTTTTTGAAATTGGGCACTAGTTGAGACGAAGACTACCACAGAGTGAGTCGCAACTATTGACAACACTTGGACCCAGTTTCAAAAGGGTGTAACCCTTGCAAAGCTTACTAAGCATCAACAAATCTTGCTGAGCAAAAAATAGGTTACCAGCCAACTCTGTACATTGTTGCGACTGGTGCCCTCCACTCAATTGCTTAGCAAAGAAAGTGGCTTAGCTTTGCCTCAAAGCAAATTACTTCTTTAAGTGTGCATGTTGAATCTTTGTGTCTAGCCACCTTTTATGGGAACTGGGGCCAATTTCACAAAGAGTTAAGACTAGTCCTCACTTAGGACTAGTCCTAGGAGATATTAAAAACTTAAGGCTTGTCCTAAGTTAGGACGAGTAACTCGTCCTAACTCGGGATAATACTAGTCTTAACTCTTTGTGAAATCTACCCCTGGTCTCGTTTTACTGAAAGTATACATCTATGAAAGTTGAAAGAGAAAATGTAAATTACATACATAAAGAAGGATGACAAAATTCATGGTTCTATACAGTTTAGAAGTGAAGGCTAATATTGCAAAATGTCAGCCGTGAAACATCACACTGAAAAACATACCGTACAATTCTCCCGAACTAAAAGGATTGAAATGAATGTGCAGTTTCCAAAACAAATAACAATTTTTCCTTTAGAAAGGAACTGTGCAACAATGACAACATGTAACCTTATAATTTAAATCAGTACTGAATATCTACTGAATATAAATATTGTCACACATACCAAATAAAATATTTCGTTAATATTCCATTTTTCAAATAAATTACTAACAAAGTGTAGGATTAAACACACTGTCCTTAAAGACACACTATTGGTAATTGTCAAAGACCAGTCTTCTCACTTAGTGTATCTCAACATATGCATAAAATAACAAACCTGTGAAAGTTTGAGCTCAATCGGTCATCAAAGTTGCGAGATAATTATGAAAGAAAAAACACCCTCGTCACACGAAGTTGTGTGCTTTCATATGCTTGATTTTGAGACCTCAAATTCTAAATCTGGGGTGTCGAAATCAAAATTCGAGGAAATTTACTTCTTTCTCAAAAACTCCGTTACTTCAGAGGGAGCCGCTTCTCACAATGTTTTATACTGTCAATAGCTCCCCATTACTTATACTACCAAGTAAGTTTTTATGGCAATAGTTATTTTGAGTAATTACCAATAGTGTCCACTGCCTTTAAACACACTGTGGGTTGTCACACCCCAAATCAACTGTTGCACATACTTCGGCTTTCAAATAGTTTTCTCAAATATGACTTCATACCCGAAAGACTAAAATTAAGCAATGTTTTTTCCCTACCAAAACTGTATAAGACTTGATGTCAACTTACTCCATGACGGAGAAAGATCGGACATTTTTGCTAAGCTGATAAGTAAAAGGACAATTTGCATCCAAATAATTCATATCAATATCAATAGTGTACAATCCAATATGAGTGCATTGATGCAGTCATTAATATTAGCACAGAAAACATAGACATGAATATTCATGAAAATAATAACATTAACATTCATAAAAATTAATTCAGTTATTCATCAGAGTACTCTTTTTACAGATATTCAATATTTTCAGCGGAGAAAGAATTGCAAATACATCTTTTTATACAGAACAAAACTGGACGAAGAAAGCTCAGAATCGTCAACAATAAATACAGAGTTTTTTACACAGAGAAAAAAAATCTCATTTTGAAAGTAATAGCAACTGATTTCATCAGTCGGCAAACAGCACAGAGTTTTCACCCGGGAAGAAACTTTGTGGCATATTAAAATTATTTAAATCAGTGAAACCATCAACATTACACAGGTTTTTTTCCCATTAGGAAAAACTATGAATATTCAGTAAAAAAATATGCAAATAATAAAATAATTTGCATATTCAAATTTTGTTCTTTCAGATTTAGGCATGTTTGGCATAATTAGGGTTCCTTTATGTGCGAAAATAAGTTACTGTTGTAGAAGAATAATTTTTTTATTTGGGAGTATGAAAGGCTATGGTCCATTGCAGGCGTTAAGAGTGCGAGTTTCTTGACCACAGGAAGCACTACTTGGGTTTCGGAAGGGGGAACTGGGCTAAACCTGCAGATACATTACATGCACACTGGGGTAAACTGGGTGCCATTGGGTGGGATTGTGTGTCCTCCTTGGGAATCACCGGGTGCCAACATGAGGCGCAACTAGGAGAACCACATTTTGTCCTTGGACCATGCTGGATGGCATCTGGGCTAATCTAGCTTCCCTTGGGTGTGTCCTCCTTTTACAGGGTGCCAATCCGGGAACCATGAGACACAACTAGGAGAACCACATTTGTCCTTGGGACATACTGGATAACACCTGGGCTAATCTAGCTTCCCTTGGGTGTGTCCTCCTTTTACAGGGTGCCAATCCGGGAACCATGAGACACAACTAGGAGCACCACATTTGTCCTTGGGACATACTGGATAACATCTGGGCTAATCTAGCTTCCCTTGGGTGTGTCCTCCTTTTACAGGGTGCCAATCCGGGAACCATGAGACACAACTAGGAGAACCACATTTGTCCTTGGGACATGCTGGATGGTATCTGGGCTAATCTAGCTTCCCTTGGGTGTGTCCTCCTTTTACAGGGTGCCAATCTGCATGAGGCGCAACAAAGATAACCACATTTGTCCTTGGGCCATGCTGGATGACATCTGGGCTAAACTAGGTGCCATCAAGGAGGGGTGTGTATTCTCCTCTCACACAGGGATCCAATCGGGGAAACATAAGGTGCCTTTAAAGCAACACATGATGTCTCCATAGGATAGGCTGGGATACATTTCGGGTAAACTAGGCGTCACAAAGGAGAACAAAGCGCACCATCGGGGTAAACAGGTCGCCTCCAGGGGCATGCTGTTTTTTTTTAGGAAGAAGAGGTTTAACACAAGATGTAATCTGGGGAACAGCGTGCCACTGCAGGGACACACATTTCTGGGAGACATTGGGTACCATCAGGGAAGACATACTAGGTACCTTAAGAAAGGATAAAGGGTACAACAAGGGAGCCCATAAATGTAGTCTCAGGGTGATCAGGGCGACTACAGGGTGCCTCTGGGTGCCATCAGGTGTACAGTCTCACTGTGTGGTGAAAGATAGTTCTAGCTCCTTGCGCATAATCTCTGCTTGATGGATGTCATTAGAGTCATACTAGGAACAATCAGAGGTCCTGTGTGTAGGCCGACAAGAACCCATTCTGGGTGCCACGTCGGTACCATCAAGAGGTACACATACGTATAGAAGTGAACAGGGGTGGGGGAAAGCGCAGGGGTGGTTCAAAAGGGTAACACAGGGTCCGACCGGGAAGAACATCACCTTTGGAAAACCATTGCAGAACTGAGGGCATCCGAGTACAGTGTACACAAATGTAGGTACAGGTACATACAATAAACTAAACCTCAGTGATATCTGTTCGTCAACCACTGCCCTCGGGTGGCGAAAGATAGTTTTAGCTCTCTGCGCAAAATCTCTGCTTGATGGATTTCAGGGTACCAGACAAATGTTGAAACATGTTCAAATACATTCCTGCTGTGACGAGAGAGCGATTTGTTTCAAAATCAGTCTGTAAAAAGACTGGTGCCTTTTCTATACATTGTTCATCCCTCAACTGTCAGGCGGGTTACCAAACAAACATGGACTAAATTTTATCGATCTATGGCTGTGTCCGAAATTAGCGGCTACAGATATGGCTGCGGCTAGATTTCTGCATCACCATGCATTGAAGTATAGGACGTCCTTGGCAACACACAGTCATAGCCATAGCTAGGATATGCCCTAAGGAGGTTAAACAAAGACTAAGAACTGCGATTTGTCAGACGGCCGTTCCGGGCCACGACACCACCGTGAGATGTACCCTGCCGGGCGTGTTCTTGAGGATGGACACTGCCTTCGTGTGGTTGATATTGGTCAGGCACTCGTTGTTCACTTTCAGGATTTGGTCGCCGCATCTGGAGTGAGAGCAAAAATGATAGGAGAATATTGGAGAATGGAGGATGTATATAATTAAAGCTACTGGTTGATAACAAATGATCTTTGTGCTTAAGATTGAGTGCTTTTGTAAAAGACCCTTTGCACAACTTGGAGTGCACTCACACAAGCTTATCCCGTCCCCAATTTTGAGAGTCAAAATCGTGCGCAAACATGCACAAAAGATTCAACTAAAAAAATGATGGAAATGAGAGATGCGCAATGCGCGGAGGTGCTTCCATATTGTGTGAGAAGTCTATAGAAATCAATAGATCCCCTTGCATAACGAGAAATGCTACGGGGTATGCCGAGGTCATGCGCAAGTTTTTATGCACAACGAACAGGTATTGTCAAACGATCTGCCTCCTTTTGGCCTCGAAGATGGCACTTTTTGAGAGTGTGATGTCATATGCAAGGGGTCTACATGCGACAGAAGGTCATCAATGGTAAGAAAGAGGCGGTTTGAACGCAGCCCACAAAAGCACTGGTAAGGAAGATAAAAGACATGGTTGGACAACTTACTTGAGGCTTCCACTGCGTCCAGCCGCACCATTGGGCACCAGGGTCTTGACGAAGATGGGCTGGTTGCCATGGGTGCAGTCACATCCCCCGACGACGCTGAACCCTAGACTCGGTGAGGAGTCTTTCTCCAGAGAGAGTTTACTCTGAATCTGGCAAAACCTTCACAAAACGAACGAACAAACCGAAATATTTTAAAGGTATCATACAGGATTAGTCAGGATAAAAAACATCATTGCTTAATTTCAGGCAGAGAGCTTCAAATTGTAACAAGATAGGAAACTTTTACAAATCAAACCACCAGTCAAAAACTTTAAAAAGTAAAGAATATACAATTCACACAATAAATGTATGAATCAAAGCACACACTGTTTTAAAGGTCTATAGTTATATTCAGCATTTAACAAGATAAGTCTTAGGACCTGTGGGGCCTTTCTCAAACCTCGG
This sequence comes from Asterias rubens, assembly GCF_902459465.1. NCBI lineage: Eukaryota > Metazoa > Echinodermata > Asteroidea > Forcipulatida > Asteriidae > Asterias > Asterias rubens. The sequence goes on from NC_047075.1 coordinate 2,963,489, forward strand.
CTTGGGTTCCGGGTCAGCCTTTGGCTCCGCGTGCTGCGTTTGCAGCTCAGCTTTTAACCTGCATTTTTGCGTACTGCGTCAGGAGACGGAGCCGGGAGCCTACATGTAAGCCTAAGCCGGGTTCGATAAAGGTCCATGGTTCAAAAACAGCTACGGAGTTTAAATAATCAACCTCAGAATGATCTACTTACTGAGGAAGAGTGAGCCACGTTAACCATGACGGGGAGTAACGAGTCGAGCCGTCTAGTGCCCTGTCTCCCTCTAGCACTTTGAGTGTGATTGCTTTGGAATTGGCATTAGCTTTCAGGTTGTTGACTGCGTCCGTGTGGGACATGTTCCATAGACTGGTGCCGTTCACTGTCAGGATAATGTCTCCTTTCTGAAAATAAATCACCCAAGAGAAACAAATGACCACCGAGAAATAAATGGCCAATGGGAAATAAATGACCGACTGGATATCAACAAGACACACAACCCAGGGCGCAATTTCGTAGAGCTGTTTAAGCACAAAGACAGCAAATCACAACAAAAATATTCTTGGCACCAGTCAAAGTACCATGTCACATGTCTCTGAGGATGGTATCCTGCATATTTGTGCTCAGCATTAAGTTTAAGCAATATTTGGGGTTTGAAACTTTGCAAGATAGAGATACAATCTAGTAAGGTTTGCAGTAACAAATTGACATGAGTAGGATTTGAAACTTTGCATGGTGGAGATAAAATCTAGTAAGATTTGCATTAACACCCTGTACATGGGAAGGATTTGAAACTTTGCATGGTGGAGATACAATCTACATGTAGTAAGGTTTGCAGTAACACCATGTACATGAGTAGGATTTGAAACTTTGCATGGTGGAGATACAATCTAGTAAGGTTTGCAGTAACACCATGCACTGAGTAGGATTTTAAACTTTGCATGGTGGAGATACAATCTAGTAAGGTTTGCAGTAACACCATGTACATGAGTAGGATTTGAAACTTTGCATGGTGGAGATAAAATCTAGTAAGATTTGCAGTAACACCATGTACATGGGAAGGATTTGCAACTTTGCATGGTGGAGATACAATCTAGTAAGGTTTGCAGTAACACCATGTACATGAGTAGGATTTGAAACTTTGCATGGTGGAGATACAATCTAGTAAGGTTTGCAGTAACACCATGTACATGGGAAGGATTTGAAACTTTGCATGGTGGAGATACAATCTAGTAAGGTTTGCAGTAACACCATGTACATGAGTAGGATTTGAAACTTTGCATGGTGGAGAAACAATCTAGTAAGGTTTGCAGTAACACCATGCACTGAGTAGGATTTTAAACTTTGCATGGTGGAGAAACAATCTAGTAAGATTTGCAGTAACACCATGTACTGTACATGAGCTGCAGTGGTTCTGAAACAAAACAAACCGTTGGTGTGACAACTCAATGTTTCAACCACGCAATTTCTTCATCTTGAAAAAACTAATCGGAAAATAAAAAGTTTTTGCATTCAAATTCCTTAGTAGTGATTTTACTATGCAAGTTGTCATCAACTATTTTGCTTAAAATTGTTACCTTCAACTGTCCCTGGCGACCAACACATCCATCTGCTTGTACATTGGTGACGAATACCGGTACGTCCCCTCTGGGTCCCCCTCTTCCCCCGCTGACGCTGATCCCAAGGCTCTCTTTGCTCCCCTGTAGAAGGTTAACACAAAGATAATATTAATACTGGGTTCTTATGTAGCGCTGTGATACACCTTTGGGTTAGGGTTTAGGTACGTCCCCTCTGGGTTCCCCTCTGCCCCCGCTGACACTGATCCCAAGGCTCTCTTTGCTCCCCTGTAGAAGGTTAACACAAGGATAATAATAATACTGGGTTCTTATGTAGCGCTTTGATACACCTATTGGGTTAGGGTTAGAGTACGTCCCCTCTGGGTCCTCCTCTACCCCCGCTGACACTGATCCCAAGTTAGGAGTTAAGACTAGTCTAGTCTCGAGATAGGTTACTCCTCCTAACTGAGGACCAGCCTGAAGTTTTTTAAAATTCCTAGAACTATCTTTGGTGGGGTGTCGTGGCCGAGCGGATAAGATTACCGAATTCAAGCTCTGGTGATTCTGTTCAGCGGAGTGTGGGTTCGAATCCCGGTCGTGACACTTGTGTCCCTGAGCAAGATACTTAACTTTAATTGCTTCTCTCCACCCAGGGGTAAATGGGTACCTGTGAGGGCAGAGATGGTTCTTGTGATTGATTTAGTCAAGTAGCGCATATTTATGTTGCACAGGCTGCATACTCCCCACCAGGGAGCTGAGAGTGTTTAAGGAGTGATTTAAGGCCCAGTGACCAAGGGTAATAGTGTGAAGCGCTTTGGGATGCCCTCCGGGTGTGAAAAGCGCTATATAAAAACGGGTTATTATTATTATTATTATTATTATTATTATTATTATTATTATTTAACCCTTGGTGCATTTGTACCTTTTTGATATTGATGAGTTTCTCCTGCCGTGTCTTGAGCGCTGAGGACTCGCGTGAGATTGCTTCTGAGGGGAACTCATTGAGCAAGGCTTGCATGGCCTCAGAGTCTTGGGAATCCTCAGGGGGTCTGGCGTGACGAAGGATCACCAACTTAATGCGGTCACCTGCATCCTGAAAAACAAGATAAGAAAATGGAATCGATCCATTACATACCGACCACCACACTTATAGTAATAATAAACAATTTTTATATTTTAATTGTAGTTTTTACCCTTTCACCGATGTGAGTAAGCACTGTATTGACCCAATTCACCTGACGTCCCGATCAGAATAATCTTGCATGCGCCATATAAGTGGGCAATGTCATTGTGTGTTTTTAAGTAAAGTGCACATTTTAGGCGACGCAGCGTTTACACATGAACCTATTGCCAACCAAAATGGTGAACGTGGCACAGTCGAGTCCTGTGAAAAAAAATCACAGAACTCGGGAAAGTACTGAGTATACAGTGCAAACACACACATCTGTGTATGGGTAAAACCAAAATTAATATTCTTTATCCCCGATGCATGTTTGAAGACACGGGACACCTTTGGTAATTTTCAAAGACCAGTCTTCTCATTTGGTGAACCCCAACATATGCATTAAAGTAACAAACCTGTGAAAATTTTTACTCAATTGCTCATCGAAGTTGCAGAAGAATAAAGAAAGAAAAAAACACCCTTTTTGCACAACTTTGTGTGTTTTAATAAAAGGTACATGCCTAATGCTGTAACTTTTTAAATACCTTTAAAAAAAAAAATGCCTAATAAAAGGCTTCAGGACAGAAGTCTTTTTTTATTTGAGTGGGAATTTACCCCATTCTTAAATACTACGTTACTTCAGAGTAAGCCGTTTCTCACAATGTTTTATACAATCAACAGCTCTCCATTTCTTGTTTACCAAGTAAGCTTTTAAGGTTGATAATGTGCTTACATTGATAGCGTGTGCCGCTCTGTCCGGTGTAGCCTGTCTGAGGTCCTGACCGTTGACCTCTACCACGAGGTCATCTGCTTTCAGTCGTCTGTCACACCACGCTACACTGTCCTCCAGCTAGAGTACAGAGACAAGAAGAAAACAAGGTTGAAAGTTTTGGTACTCTCACACCAATGTGTGATAAGAACTGGGCCCAATATACATGTAATGGCTCTGCTTACCGCCAAATTCTGCGCTTACGATCACGATTCCCCGCTTACTCGCAAGTGCGGAATTTCTGCGCTACCCTTGTAAGCGTAGAATGCCAAGTAACGCGGAATATGCAGGTGCAGAAGCCAAATTTTGCAGCTAACCTGTGAACTGAGTTTGCTGTAAGCTGTAAGAATTCCCTGCTTCCGTAAGCGCCGATTCTGTGCTTACAGTAAGCAGAGCTATGACATTGGACCCTGTAGGCAGACACTACTCAGGGATTAAATACCCACGATCCCTGGGCCCAATTTCATAGAGCTGCTAAGCACTAAAATTTGCTTTGCATGAAATTTTTGCCTTGATAAAAACAGGATTACCAACCAAATTTCCACATGATTTTCAGGTTAACCAAACAACAGCTGAATACCAGTAACAAGCAATATGTAACAAATGGAAATTTGGGAGGTAAACCTGTTTTTTTAAAGGCAGAAAATTTATGCTAAGCAAATTTGTGTGCTTAATTAGCAGCTCTATGAAATTGGGCCCAGGTCCCTGCATTGTGGTGTGTTGTGGCCGAGCAGTCTAGTTCATCGGACCTAAGTTCTGGGACTTATTGCATGGCTCTGCTTACTGCTAAATTCTGCACTCGCCATGATCATTCTCCACTGACCGTGCAAGTGCTGAATTTCTCCACTAGCTGAGTAAGTGAAGAATGTTTAGTAATGTGGAGTACGCATGAGCACAAGCAAACATTATCTGCTAACCTATGAAATACAAAGGGCGAAATTCCTGTGAGCGCCAAATCTTTGCTTACGGTAAGCAGAGCCATGAAATTGGGCCCAAACGTCATTGGTACATCCCACTCCCCCCCCCCCCAAAAAAAAAAAAAAAAAAAAACAACAACGACACCAAAACAACCCCCTTTATACTTACCACTTCCACAACATAAACACCCAGTTCGTTCCTAGAAAAAAAAGAGACAAGTTCAAATTTTGTTAAATAAGATCTGTTTGCATCAAGGTTTGCATTTAACCATGTTAACCCTTTACCACTCGTGCATTATGAAAATAGCTGCAGCATCATCACTCCTTACCGCACCACAGAAATTCACATGATTTTTGGAATCTTAAGAAGTCCTAAGAAATCCTGTTCGCTGTTTTTATTTTCTTGTCGTACAAGATCCGTCTATTTTGAAGAGGATGAGTTTTTCTCTTAAGTGATTTTCACAGTTGTTTTGTTTGCTTCAACAAATTGAAGCTTTGAGGTTGGAAACATAAGAGAGATCAACAAAAATTAAGTAATTAAGTAAAAATTTGTTCCATGGAAAATCGTGCACACAAGTTCCCTCAACTGTACTGACAGCTCAAAGGAAAACAAAGCTACAAAAGTGATTCAAAATAATCACACTAAACACACCGTGGACTATAACTGCTTCTCTCAACCCAGGGGTAAATGGGTACCTGTGAGGGCAGAGTTGGTTCTTGTGATTGATTTAAGGCCCAGTGACCAGGGGGTAATAATGTTGAAGCGCCATGAGCATCACTGCGTGACGAACCTGAGCGCTATATAAGAAGCCACTATTATTAAGAGAAAAAAGAGATATAACTTCTGTACCTAAAGCACTTTGTAAAATCCTTTCAAATCATGACTCCTACCTTTTTGCAGCTATCTTGATGCCCAGTGGAACGCCAGGCACTTTGGTCAGGTTGATCTTAAACATCTCCAGCTGACTAGTATTCTCCGCTTTCTCCCTGTAGATGGTGAGACGTACCGGGGACCTGGCTCGATGGAGTGCCATGCGGGCGACTTGATGGCTGACGTCCTTCAGGTCAACGTCGTTGACCTGGACTATTTGATCGCCCGCTGCTATCCGCCCATCTCTGGCTACGATGCCGCCTGCTGTGACTTCTTGAATGACAATACCAATCTGAAAACAAATATCATTGTTAACAATTAGTCTTTTTAATTGTGTGTCAAACTGTTAAAGGTGCTGGACACATTTGGTCAATGACCAGTCACTAATCAAAAGACGACAACAAACAACGAGACAACAATAGAACAGTAACAGAACACAAAACATTTCCAACAACAAACAGGTGAACATGAAAATACTTCACGAAATTGGGCCCCGGTACTAACCTGCATTCACGTACTGAAACCAACCCGCAGAAATATGAGAAAAACGACTCATGCATGTAAACAGCTAGGCTGTCACATAAATCGGGACAAGCTTTTTGACATTTAAGTGCATGTACTGCAGTTTTACGTGATGACATGGCGAACACAATGACACAATACTGAAATAAAGGTGTACTTTGGCACGGTATCAGGGTTCGCTCATAGCCTGAACATCTGACGACACACTTTGAGGCTTGTGATTAACACCAGAGCCTCGAAGTTTGAGGTCAGATCTTCAGGCTAGGGACCAGTCTAGTTAGGAGTTTGATGTACAAAACCATATCTCCACTCACCAGTGGTGTCTCATTCCCCCCAACGATGCTGATCCCAAGCTCCTCCTCCCTCCGTCTTAAGATCTCGATGGTTGTGAGTGTGCCGTCCTTAATCGGTACACCTACAGGAACTGGAAAGAAGGGAATCAAAAATAAAAACGGTTAAAAAACTACTATGAAGATCTGTACCACAGCATGGATTTCCTCTGTCTTTAAAAACCTTTCAACAAAAAACTTGTTTAGATTTGTGTGTACTCTCCAAACACACAGTTAAAGGAACACGCTGCCTTGGAATCAATCAAGTTGGTCTTTGAAAAGCGTTTGTAACCGTTTGTTATAGAATGCACATGGTTTAGAAAGATGTTTTAAAAGTAGAATACAATATTCAACACAAATTTGCCTTGAAAATGCGTGGTTTGACTTTTACTTTGCAAACTAACACGGTCAGCCATTTATGGGAGTCAAAAATTTGACCCCATAAATGGCCGACTGTGGTAGTCAACGAGGTAAAAGGAAAACCACGAAATTTCGAGCGATATTTGTGTGGATCATTATATTCTACTTTTAAAATATCTTTTTATTCATATGCATTTTATAACAAACGGTTGCAAACGCTTTTCAAAGACCAACTCGAACGATCCACGGCAACGTGTTCCTTTAAGAGGACGATACCCATGCGTAATATATGGACAATCCTTTATGAACTGTGAAGCCGTTACCCTGTTTCAACCCTGGGAATAGGTTTCTCCCTTAGCACTTGTCCACTAGCCAGAAAAAGCAGTTAAGGACCTAAATTCTGTCCAACTCGTCCCGCAGGCTAGTTTTAGAAGCATGCCTACAGTGTGAAAAAGGACTCTATGAAAAAGCTGGCACACAATAATAATAATAATAATAATAATAATAATAATAATAAGACATTTGTAAAGCGCCTAATGCAAAAGCCTCTAAGCGCATTAAAGAAACAATAAAATAAACAATTAGAGAATGATACAAGATACAAATAGGCAAATTACAAAAAAGAAGCTTTAAACAAATGACTTTTCAACAAGGACTTAAAACATTGTAAAGTATTAGCTTGGCGAATATGCACAGGAAGACTATTCCAAAGAAACGGTGCGGCGTAAGAAAAAGATCTGTGGCCATAATTAATGGAAAAAGCAAATGAAATTGGTCCTGCAAACGCTGTCTCACTTTCCCCAATGACAATATCATGTGGAATAACTTAAAGTTGCCTGGAACTGGTTGGACTGGGCTTTTCAAGATTGCCTGGAACTGGTAAGACCGGGCCCCTGTCTTTATCCACAAGGATAAAGACAGATACCTGCTACTCAGATCTAATGATTCCATTAGATGCAATGCTATCATTGGATAAACGTGCAGTGGCATGAGCTTTCCTGTCTTTATCCACAAGGATAAAGACAGGTACCTGCTACTCAGATCTAATGATTCCATTAGATGCAATGCTATCATTGGATAAACGTGCAGTGGCATGAGCTTTCCTGTCTTTATCCACAAGGATAAAGACAGGTACCTGCTACTCAGATCTAATGATTCCATTAGATGCAATGCTATCATTGGATAAACGTGCAGTGGCATGAGCTTTCCTGTCTTTATCCACAAGGATAAAGACAGGTACCTGCTACTCAGATCTAATGATTCCATTAGATGCAATGCTATCATTGGATAAACGTGCAGTGACATGAGCTTTCCTGTCTTTATCCACAAGGATAAAGACAGGTACCTGCTACTCAGATCTAATGATTCCATTAGATGCAATGCTATCATTGGATAAACGTGCAGTGACATGAGCTTTCCTGTCTTTATCCACAAGGATAAAGACAGGTACCTGCTACTCAGATCTAATGATTCCATTAGATGCAATGCTATCATTGGATAAACGTGCAGTGACATGAGCTTTCCTGTCTTTATCCACAAGGATAAAGACAGGTACCTGCTACTCAGATCTAATGATTCCATTAGATGCAATGCTATCATTGGATAAACGTGCAGTAACATGAGCTTTCCATAGATGCCCAAACAGTACACTCCTGTCACGTCCACCTTAGAATTTGACTGCGTAACTCTATGTGAAATTAATGTTGGTCAAATGCGGATGTACACGTCGGCTGGAGGCTGGTCTCTGGCGTTCGTCACGAGCCTCGAAGTGCGACGTCAGATATTCAGGCTAAGAACTTGTTACCTAATGGGGGACTTTTGGGATGTGGGTGGCAGCAGACTCACCAGGTAAATCCATTGTTCTAGGTAATTGAACATGCTTAGAACGTCATCGACAATGGAAATTTACCCAGTCTGCTGCATTCAAAAGCCTCCCATTGCCCTGTGTGACACATCATAGACTTCTGAGATTTTGCTCTCACCTGGCCTGGATCTGTAGGGGCACTCCCATACATGTGTTTCCTTAGCCTCTGCCGGCCCATGCCACGTACATCCCTGGGCTTCCTTGGAGCAGTGCGCTGCGTTCCCTGGGCAGCGACTCGTTAGGTGGGGTTCCAACTCGCACCGTGGCATGGTGGCGCTGCAGTAACTTGTGTTGGGACAGACGACGAGAAGGCGGTCTAACATTCTGGAAAACATAACAGAAATAAAAACATTATTTATTTTATTTATTTGTTTATTGTTTATCCAGAAGAAGCCTTTCGATGACAGATTGTTTCAAAGGTGCCCAACAATTACAACAATTATCAATATTAAAACTGGAAAATTGTTTGAGACAATACGCATAAATACCTAAGACAGTTTAATCCATTCTGATTGGTCGAGAGGGCATCACGTGGGGGTGTTTGAACGGACAATATAACACCAGTAAAAAGTGTTGAAACATTTGTACATTATACCACTACTACTACTACACTACACGGTTTTTATATAGCGCTTTTTCACGGGGTGTCTCAAAGCGCTTCCGACATTATTACCCCTGGTCACCCATGTACATGTATACATGTTCATACAGTGTACATGAATGTCATGCATTTCTTGTGTTAACTTATGTGAAGACAGTTCATTACTGTCGTGGCCGAGTGGATAAGAACACCAAACTCAAGCTCTGGTGCTTCTGTTCAGCAGAGTGTGGGTTCGAATCCCAGTCGTGAAACTTGTGTCCCTGAGCAAGACACTTAACTATAATTGCTTCTCTCCACCCAGGGGTAAATGGGTACCTGCGAGGGCAGAGATGGTTCTTGTGATTGATTTAGCAGAGTAGCGCATTATATTAATGTTGCACAAGGCTGTATACTCCCCACGGAGCTGAGATGGTTTAAGGAGTGATTTAAGGCCCAGTGACCAGGGGTAATAATGTGAAGCGCTTTGGGACGCCCTCCGGGTGTGAAAAGCGCCATATAAAAACGGGTTATTATTATTATTATTATTATTATTATTATTATTATTATTATTATTACCACCCCAGTCTACTCAATTAAAGAATACTCTACAACTAAAGAATTTACAAACAACTTTTCTAATGAATGTGGGCCTCTTGCCACACATTTCATATGCTAAATCTCCATTTCGTTAGAATGGCAACTAAATCCAAACATTGCAACATATACTGGTGCGAGTGTTTCTTCTAATATTATGCCAACAATCCATCAAACACACTCAGCCAACCCACGAAATCTACGCCTTAAAAATAAACTACTTTTGTCAATCTCCTGCCACGCATTCCATAATGCTAATCGAATTACATTCTACATTCTTCCAGCAGGAGGAATTGCAAACGAACTGTCACAAACGTAGAGTGTTTCAGAGATGCATCAAGCGGGGGATCTGGCGTTATGTGAGAGCGCATTTAGAGACCACAAAATTTACGCCTCGAAAAAAATAGACTACATGTACTTTTCAAATGAATGTCAACCTTCTGCCTGCATTACATAATGCTAATCTAATTTCATTCTACATTCTTCCAACAGGAGGAATTGGAAACGAACTGTCACAAACGTAGAGTGTTTCAGAGATGCATCAAGCGGGGGATCTGGCGTTATGTGAGAGCGCATTTTTTTATAGACCACAAAATTTACGCCTCGAAAAAAATAGACTACTTTTCAAATGAATGTCAACCTTCTGCCTGCATTACATAATGCTAATCTAATTACATTCTACATTCTTCCAACAGTAGAAATTGGAAACGAACTGTCACAAACGTAGAGTGTTTCAGAGATGCATCAAGCGGGGAACTGGCGTTTCGTAAGAGCTCACTCAGACTACGAAATCTACGCCTCAAAAATAAAACTGCTACATGTGTATTCTAATGAATGTCAAGCTCCTGCAACGCATTTCATAATGCTAATCGAATTAAGTTCACATTTTTTCAGCGGATTGGAGCAAACGTACACAGAGTGTGTCAATGAAAGAATCAAGCGGGGAATTCTGCCGTTTCGTGAGAGCGTCGTAGTCAGACCACGTGCCGGGTCCCCAGCCTGTCTCCCTCTACCCTCCCCTGGGGTACTTATTAATGCATGGTAATATTGTCGGCTCGCCTGCCAATTGTCCAATTAGGAGATTAGAAACATGAGCCGAGTGGTGGATGGTAGGCATTTACAATGGTATGAGTAAAATGTAAAAATTGTATTGGAACTTTGGTAAGGGCACCACAGTAAAGGCAGTGTAGGCACAGGGCACCAAGGCGATTGCTGTGGGTGCCGTTGGTTATTTCAAGTCATCTACATGTAGTTATGATGGTGTCATACAGTATTGTAAATACCACTTCATGGTTGAGAACAAAAATACAAATATGTATTCAAAAGAAATGTGAGAGTAATAATTGTTTGGAAAGCTTGTTGTACTGATACACATGCTGGCAGTCTCTATATGTTTTCAATAGCTTCATTCTGGGGTGCCAGTCAGACATGTCAGAAACCAAACAACTGTGACAACCCAACGTAATGTAAAGTTATGTTAAAATCATAGAGCTATTATATTGACTAGAGCACTAACACCCGTTATACATGTACACGCACTAAAGTTTTGAAGCCGCGTGGGCGCATCCATGTTTACATGTATGTACAAACCAATACAAAAGCAAGATAATTTGTGCAGCAATTGTACGGCTATTTGCATGATAGTGCGTTTGTTCTTTTCTATGTGTCATCAAACCAAAAAATTCAGCAAATGTAAACGCACAATCTGCTGATGAGCGTACAAACTGGGAGCGTCGTGTGCGTCATGTTTAAAAAGCGCGCATACTTTTTTAACTACGTCAATCAAGTCGCACTTACGGTTTTCGTAGCGCGGACAGACGCGAATGGGCAGTCGCGTACGTAAGCGCATATGGCGAATGTAAAAAAAAAAAACACCCGCCAATGTGAATTCAAATCGTTCCGTAGTCACGCAACACATCAAACATGTCTGCGCCCAGGGTGGCTTCAAAACGCAGAGCAAGTTAGCGCTCTAGTCAATATATAGCTCTACGGTGACAATCTGTGTACATTACAGTATGTTTTCAATCTTACAATGCTATTCATGCTCGATGACAGCCCATTGGGGAACTTACCATTGACGGAATTCCCTTTACAAGAATGAATTATTATTAATATTACATTACAAGTACTGTTCACACAATCCTACAATGTATTCCTACATGTACAACTGTAAATTAAGCTTGGGCGATATCGATTTATTTTATTCACGATATATCGCCGACAATATATATCGCGATATTCGATATAATCGTGATTAATGAAATTTGACATCATCAGTCTTAAAACTCCAAGTGAAAGTTGTAGAAGAGACAGTCATAGCTTAAGAGAGGTGTTCTAATGACCTATTCTTCTGGTTTTACTCCAAACCTATGGGGTGCAAGATGTCTCAGCTAGCAAATACATCGCGATATTTAATCGATACATCGATATATCCATCCGATATCGAAATCGTGTCCAAATTAATATCGCGATATTCGATAATATCGTGATATCGCCCAAGCTTAATGTAAATAACAATGTACTTGTACATGTATGTACCATCTTAAATGTTTCATGGCAAAAAAAGGAGAGGAAAATATCCGAGGGCGAGTTCCATTCATGAATCATAGTCAGCATGTGTTTCTGTTTTTCTATTGTGTGCCCCGAGAAAAACATGTGGCTTGGCAACAAAGGAAAATAGATGAGTCATTGGGTGATTGGGACCACATTCTTGTGATCTTGTCATGTCTGTGTGTCATTATCAAAGTTCAAATATAAAACTTTATTGACTTGATTTGAAAGTGTAAATAACATCGTAAGATTGAAAAATATGTTCACAGATTACACAATAATTTAAAGGCAGTGTGGACACTATTGGTAATTACTCAAAATAATTATTAGCATAAAACCTTACTTGGTAACGAGTAATGGGGAGAGATTGATAGTACAAAACATTGTGAGAAACGGCTCCCTCTGAAGTGACGTAGTTTGTGAGAAAGAAGTAATTTTCCACAAATTTAATTTTGAGACCTCAGAATTAGATTTTGTATTATTTCATTAGTATTTTAAAAGCATTTTGAGAATTATTTCACTTTGAGCGAGTAAGTTTTTATGACCCTAAGTTTGAATCCGAGAAGTGTTAATGTCATCAACACCCACTCTGTTGGACTCCCATTATCTTATGATTCCAAATTGCTTGTGCCACCCATCCACACATTCACACAAACTGTTCACTACATCATTATTCAGAATAGATTGCCATTCAAGGATGTTATGGTTTGACTGAGACTTGATTGATGACAATGACAATGAACGAGGGTCTGATGACAATGATGACTAAGACAGACCAGATACTGTCAGAAATGATTCCGATGATTGGAAGGTGGGAGGGGGGAAGGGAAACTACGACTGTTTCAAAGGGCAGAGGTAAGACACTTGCAAGAACAAGTTCAACATCAACATCATGGTATCTCAACACCTGTACACTGTTGAAATCACTGCCAAATTGCTAGAACCACACATACATGTAACAACTTCACAGAATGGACAATAAACTGTTCACTCCATCATCATTCAGAATTTGTTACAACTCAAGGAATTTACAGTTTGATTGAGATTTGATGATGACAATGACAGTGAAAGAGGGCCTGATGACAAATGATGAGTAAGACAGACCAGACACTGTCAGAAATGATTACGGTGATCAGAAGGTGGGAGGGAAGAAGATGGAGGACAGTGGCCCTGTGGAATGGCAGAACTGGTTGGAAGGTTAATTTTCTGTAATATTGTATAAAAAAAACCTCTGCACAGGATGTGTATGCTCTCTGCGTATACACACCGACATGGAGAACTTTTTTTCTATTCCGGGCCCAATTTCATGGCTCTGCTTACCGTAAGCACAGAATCGACGCTTACGGAAGCAGCGAATTCTGTGCTTACAGCAAGCGTATTTCACGGGTTAGCGGCGAATTTGTGCTTCTGCGCGTGCGTACTTCACGCTACTCGGCATTAAACGCTTACAAGGCTAGCATGTAAGCGGAGAAGCGCGATCGTAAGCGCAGAATTCGGCGGTAAGCAGAGCCATGAAATTGGGCCCTGATCAGCAGTATGTGAAGACAATGATTGGCCTACCATACAACCACATTGGTAATTTTCCGATTTGACTGTTGTACACAATTATCAAAAAATAAATAAACAAAAACAGTACTCCCACTTGGTGAATTCCAAATGTATGCATGAAATAATAAATCTGTGACAAATCTGACTCGGTAGTCGAAGTCACAAGAAATTATGGAAAGAAAAATCCCCCTTGTTGCACTAAGTTGGATACCTACAGATGCCTGAGAAAGGCTTTACTAAGTCCTGAAGTCTTTCTCAGATTTAAATGTAAATATTTGAGTGAACAATTACTTCGTTCTCAAAAACTACGTTACTTCAGAGGGAGCCATTTTTCACGATGTTTTTTTCTTATCAACAGCTCTCCATTGCTCACTACCAGGTAAGTTTTTATGCAAATGTATATTAAAGACAGTGGACACTATTGGTAATTGTCAAAGACCAGTCTTCTCACTTGGTGTATCTTATCATATACATAAAATAACAAACCTGTGAAAATTTGAGCTCAATCGGTAGTCGGAGTTGCAAGTTAATAATGAAAGAAAAAACACCCTCGTCACACAAAGCTGTGTGCTTTCACTGCTTGATTTCGAGACCTCAAATTCTAAACTTGAGGTCCCGAAGTCAAATTCGTGGAAAATTACTTCTTTCTCGAAAACTACGTCCCTTCAGAGGGAGCCGTTTCTCACAATGTCTTATACTATCAACCTCTCCCCATTACTCGTTTCCAAGTGAGGTTTTATGCTGATAATTATTTTGAGTAATTACCAATGGTGTCTAGTGCCTTTCCAAGTTCTAAATGAAAGCCTGAAGCTGGACGGGGGGATTACACCAGATGGCCTCATCAGCTACAATGTGAAAAATCAATTGTTCTCGGAAATGTGGGCTCGCCCCATGCCTGTAAATTTACATTTTATGTGAATACGCCTCCATGCCTCCTGGCCATTGCCTTGGTGCCCCTTCAATTGAAATGTCCCAGAACAAATGCCCTAATCTTAAGAGTGAGACAACCGACAAACAGGTCATAAATTTTGTATCTGAAGTGCAGTTAAAGGAACACGTTGCCTTGGATCGGTCGAGTTGGTCTTTGAAAAGCGTTCTGTAACCGTTCGTTGCATTAGGCGCTTTACAAATGTCTTATTATTATTATTATTATGGATTACTTGGACCCCAATTTCAAACCTGTTCTAAAGTGAAAATCCATCGCACATAAAATGAGCAACCTCAAAGTGCTCCACACACGCACAAGGCATTTACTACTCAGACAAAAGCTCTCTGAAAGCTAACTTTATTGTTTCTAATCTTTGCCATGAAAGAGGTATTGAGCTACAACATAAAAGCCCGGGGTTGATTTCTTCCCAAATTTCAACCCTTCAAGCAGTGGAAATCCATCGCGCCCAAAATGAGCAACCTCAAAGTGGTGCAAACACGCACAATTGTGCCATGTGCACTTGCGGCATTACTACTCAGACTACCACTACAGGCCTGATTCTTCCGGGAGGCAACAAAGATGATTGCCTCCGTGCCCTCAGATCATTGCCTTGGTGCCCTGGAAATGCTCACAGTAAAACTTCACAATTTCCTCATAGAGTGCCCTTAACCAAATAGAAAATGCCTTGGTGCCCTTGCCTTATTCAAAATCGAAGGCCTGCCACTAGATACACTTCATTTACTAATTGAAGCCTGCACCATCACCAACAACGCACCCTTGTCACAATAATTTCTCCATCACAAAAAAAAATTCATGTCATTAGAGACTGGTTTGTTGTCGAGTCTACAATCCCAGTGACTCACCGAATCAATATTCTCACACGTCGGTCGAACAGCGGCCAACGATTTTTCATTTTCTATCCACCCTCGTGTTTCCAATCCCTTGATGGGTTGAAACAATAGATATTTGACGGCCCTGAGCACTATCAGGCGTCGACGCTGCCACGCCCATAGGCGTCGGCCCCGGGAAAACCAAAACAAGAAGGCGACATCGGATATCGAGTTAAGTCCTCTAGGTGAGCGCGTAAATACTGAAGGGCTCCCCCAGGGGGAGCTCGTAAAAGTTGTTCGTTTAGCTGGTTTTGTACGTGTACAATAACACGTGTAATGGATAATAACTGGACATGAAGGGAAAAGGTAGAGAGTCCACTGGCAAGAGTGCATTGACCTCACTCATGTCGGTATAAAATGTACTGAAGGGACAGTGATTGCTGTACACAGTATGTATTCTGCCACCCTTATTTTCCAATCCGAAAACCACCTTACAAGTACACAAATAATTGACATGCTATAGGTTTAGGGTTACGGTTAGAAAAAGAACACAGGGGTGTCAGAACATACATTGTGTACGTATGTAGGGGTGTCGAAACATCTATAGGGGTGTAAGAAAATAGGTGTGTACCCGAACTTTGGGAACGTCATCCAGTAGGCCTAAACTCACACTCTGCTGAAGTCCAGTGACGTACACACAAAGGCCTTGTACTTTTAGCTTTCTGTCAAGTCATGAAAGTAGCCTACCGGGCTAGTCAACTGTGGATTCCACAGAAAGTTTTAGTAGCCCAGATATGAAACATGTAGGCCTATTTCATAAATGTTGTATACAATATTAATGGTTGTACAGCACTATTTGGATGTCCTTTGTTAGTGACCCTCTTCTACGGTCTTTTCTTGTCCAGTAGGAATTTATTTTGAGCTACAATTGTACAAGCCCTGCTTACATAAGGACCAACCAAAGTCTAGTGAAAAGCCACATTTTCCCCCACTTTTTTGGGGGTGTCCCCCTTTTTTAGTTTTTCCTCTTTTGGGATATCTACAGTCTGTTTGGATGCCTACTTTTTCCATATATGCCCTCTCTTGCCTTAATGTATTTTGGGGGATTTAGGAGACATACATCTTTTGGCAATAGTTATTTTTTTTTTACTTTTATGCTCTCCTGGGCACCCCACTGTTGTTTTACTTTGTTTTCTTAAATATTTTTAATGTATGTACATGTGCTTGTAAATGTGATTGCCCAAATAAATATTATTATTATTATTATTATTATTATTACTTAGTAAGCTTGGGCGATATCGATTTATTTTATTCACGATATATCGCCGACAATATATCACGATATTCGATATAATCGCGATTAATTAAATTTGACATCATCAGTCTTCAAGCTCCAAGTGAAAGTTGTAGAAGAGACAGTCATAGCATAAGAGAGGTGTTCTAATGACCTATTTGTCTGGTTTTACTCCAAACCTATGGGGTGCAAGATGTCTCAGCTAGCAAATACATCGCGATATTTAATTTATCGCGATATATCGATATTTTGATTAAAACCAAATCCATCCGATAGCGAAATCGTTTTCAAATTAATATCGCGATATTCGATAATATTGTGATATCGCCCAAGCTTATTACTTAGGGGGCTACCCTCTTTTGGGTATGTTTCTCTATTTTTGGGTGTACATTTCTATTTGTTTGTCCTTTTTAGGGTGACCCTCTTTTTTAGTCCTTTTTGGACCAGTAATAATTTTGAGCGACAAACCTTGCGGCCCTTCACCCCAAATTCAAGCCCTGATACGGAAGCCCCCTGCTGACTGGTAATTATACATGTAGACAGTCAGGAATCAAAATCGCCCTACAATTTCTCAGGCCTAGAGACACACAGGGCACCCACAGCAACAATCTGGTGTGCCCTGAGCTTTTGCTGAGGGCACCCACAGCAACAATCTGGTGTGCCCTGAGCTTTTGCTGAGGGCACCCACAGCAACACTCGGGTGTGCCCTGAGCTTTTGCTGAGGGCACCCACAGCAACACTCGGGTGTGCCCTGAGCTTTTGCTGAGGGCACCCACAGCAACAATCTGGTGTGCCCTGAGCTTTTGCTGAGGGCACCCACAGCAACAATCTGGTGTGCCCTGAGCTTTTGCTGAGGGCACCCACAGCAACACTCGGGTGTGCCCTGAGCTTTTGCTGAGGGCACCCACAGCAACAATCTGGTGTGCCCTGAGCTTTTGCTGAGGGCACCCACAGCAACACTCGGGTGTGCCCTGAGCTTTTGCTGAGGGCACCCACAGCAACAATCTGGTGTGCCCTGAGCTTTTGCTGAGGGCACCCACAGCAACAATCTGGTGTGCCCTGAGCTTTTGCTGAGGGCACCCACAGCAACAATCTGGTGTGCCCTGAGCTTTTGCTGAGGGCACCCACAGCAACAATCTGGTGTGCCCTGAGCTTTTGCTGTTGTGCCCTTTGCAAAGTTCCAATACATATATTAATAACTTCCACATTAAGAACTTTAGAAGAGCCCCTTTTTACCAGAGGAAAGTCATTGTGGCACTTCAAGAGCGAATTTCAATCATGGCCGGATTTCTACGCAATTTGGGTTTTGCGAGTAATATGCCCCGATTTTTTTCACCGAACTCTGCAAAGTACTGAGTATACAGTGCTCGTGCTACACATGTACCTGTATAAACACACATCAGTGTAACGGGTAAAACCAAAATTAATATTCTATCCCCGATGCAATTTAACATCTACATGTATTAGATTTTGGTTGGTTTAGATTTGTTTTTAGAGTTGGTACATCATGTACATGTTCACATGTGTAGTTGACAGCGAATTGAAGAAACCAAGCGTCAACTTTGACCGGCCTCGGAGCACAACAGACACAGGACATAGAGGTAATTCCCTGGTGTTTGTGTAGCTGTAAAGGTGTCTGGTCTGGTCCCCATATCTAGAGCTCCGTTCCCATTGTTGTTGTGTCAGGGTTTTTGTAGTCGAGGGGGGGGGGGAATTATACTAAAAGGGATTTAAAGGCACTGGGGTGGATTTCACAAAGAGTTAGGACTAGTCCTAACTTAGGACTAGTCACAGTAGTCCTAGGAGAACAAATTGCATCCTGGATAGTCCTAAGTTAGGACGAGTAACTGGTCCTACATGTAACTCGAGATAAGACTAGTCCTAACTCTTTGTGAAATCCACCCCTGGACACTTCGGTAAACTGTCAAAGACCAGTATTCTCACTTGGTGTATCTCAACATATGTATAAAATAACAAACCTGTGAAAATTTGAACTCAATTTGTCGTTGAAGTTGCGAGAGCAGAAGGGGAAGAAGGAAAAAAACCTTGTCGCAAAAGATGTGTGCTTTCAGATGCTGGAATTCGAGACCTCAGCTGAGGTCTAAAATTTAACTCAAATATTTTGGTGAGAAATTACTTCCTTCTCAAAAAATATAATGTTACTTCAGAGGTAGCCGTTTCTCGCAATGTTTTAGACAATGTACCATCAACAGCTCTCCATTACTCGTTACCAAATAAGTTTTTATGCTAACAGTTATTTCAAGTAATTTTCTGAAATTTTCTATAATTTTCTTTGATCAAGTTCCGATGCTTCTTCTCATTGAACCCAAGTCCTGACACTCATGGGGAGACAGGTCTTTTTCTTCAGCTGCGCCACACATCTGGAACTCTCGACCACTTAATCTTGGATCTTGTCTTTGTACCACAACATTCAAATCTCTTCTCAAAACTTGTCTTATGTCACAGGTTTTCAAGACTAATTTTGTTGTGTCTGTTTTTTTCTTTGTTCTGTATTGTTTTGTTTGTTGTTGGTTTGGTTTGTTGTTGGAACACCCAGCAGGGTGGATACGTGCGCATTACAAGTCTTATTATTATTATTGGTTTTTTTTTTGGTTTTTTTTACCCATATACACCGATGTAGCACTATATACTCAGTACTTTCACGAGTCCTGTGAAAAAAAATCACAGGCATTTTACTCGAGTGGGATTCGAACCCACGACCTTTGCAATTCTAGAGCAGTGTCTTACCAACTAGACCGCCGAGATTGCCCGGTAGCTAGAGGCAGTTCAAATCCCTTATCTCCGATGCAAATTTAACATCTATTAAATATTATTATTTTGTACTTGTTTAGTGTCCAGTGCCTTTAAAACTTGAATGGCTCAAAGAATTTGTAGTGGGGGGGGGGGGCTGGGTGTACTAAAATGGATTTTATGCCACAGGGCTTTGGAGTGAATTGGATTGGGGGATTTGATTATGATTGGAGCTGATTGTTGGTGGGATTTTGAGAATGAATGTGAAGGAATGTGTGCCCGATGACGTGACCTCACACATAATGTGTATCAAATCAAAATATGTAAAAGACATATTTGGTGCTTGGTGATGCTGAAATAAAAACTACAATGTAATTTTCCTATTCTAATAGGCCCATAATGTTACTTTGATACTAGGCCTATAAAAACAAAAGTTGAACAGGGTCGAAATAGGCTGGGACTAATACTTTAGCTAAATACATCATGTAGGATCGTGATTAACTGTACTACCGCGGAGTCAGTTCTTAAATTGGTCTCAACGATTCGACTAGCTTGCCCTAGTCATTGTCAGGAGACTGTAATACATGTCCCAGCCTATTTTCTATACCATCCGCCCGGGTAATAGTTAAAAAGCAGGACAGTTCTTTTCAGAACTGAGAAGTCTCCCGAACCCCCGAACATCTACTCCGCGGTAGTAGAATAAAGCAAGACAGTTCTCTGAGAACAAACTCTACCTGGCAAGTAGATACACGCATGGTGTTACCGCAAACCAAATGTACAACAATCAGGAAGATATTTAGAGCTAACATTCAAAATATACAAAGGCTCAATTCCCTCTTGCACATTGTCACCGCACACCTCACTAGATTGAACAACAGAAACTAACTGTTTGATAGGGCCTCAGTTTAAATAGTTTTTTAATTGTTACCATAAAAATGGCAAAACAAAATCTGGCATTGCATCTTAGGCTGACTCTACTTCAAAGCTGAGATGAATAGATTTTGGCTATTTCATGCAAATTTGACGTCGCAATTTTCAAGTGATTGTCTTGCAAGAGTCAAGCACATTTCAACTAGAGCAAAGCATTCGTTGTAAATTTTTAGTAGAGCCTAGATCCAAAAGTATTAAACCAAGGTCTTTATTGTACAGTGTACACATTGATATTTTATCCAAATGAATGTTATTGTTTGAGAATTTCAGGGTCATTCTTGGTCAATTTATCAGATCCTGTGTTTATTCAGTCAAGTGATTCTCTTTGGAAATAATCGACTAAAGAAAAGCAAATCCCGCGATCAGAGCTTATGAAACGGGTTTCCACAACAATGGAGACCTCCAGGGTTCAATTTCATCAGTTCATAGAGCTGCTGAAACGGAAATATTGCTTACAATTGTTTGCTAAGCAGAAATGAGCAGGATACCAGTTCAAATTGTACGCAAAAGGGTATTTTGGCTGGTAACCTTATTCCGACTATAGCATTAGCACAAATACTAGTCTAAGCAGAACAAAAATGTGCTTACCCGAATAAGATTACCAGCCAAAATATCATGCCACATGCAAAATTTGTGACTTGTATCTTGCTCGTTTCTGCTAAGCAGAAAATTGGTAAGCAAAATTTTCCGCTTTTGAAGCATCTCTATGAAATTGGGCCAGGAACTTGATAAGCAAAGAAAAGTATGCTTACATAAATTAGGTTACCAGCCCAAATTACATTAAGTTTACATCATTGTGACTACTGTTCCAATCAGTTTTTGCTTAGTGGAGAAGATTGGCAAGCATGGATTGACAGTTCCCTAAGAACAACTCTACCTGGCAAGTAGATACACACATGGTGTTACCGCAAACCAAATATAGTGTACATTGATACCTCACCATGCAATGCCTCAAATCCTATATTAAGATTGGCAAGCATACAATTTCCTGCTTAGCAGAAATGAGCAGGTAACCAAGTACAAATTGTACATGTGACATGGTACTTTGGCTGGAAACCTTAGTCTTGTAAGCACAATGTTTAATGTGCTTACTTTGTTGTGTGCTTTTAAAAGCAGCTCTATGAAATTGGGCAGTTGCAGGTGTTAACGACCAGTGCTCATTTATCTGCATGGATGAAGGGCTTTGTCAACTGTGCACTCTCCAGCTGTGTGACCTCGCTGAAGGCCAGTCGGGGAGGGCGTGTCATTTCTCATTTAGAATAATAATGAAAACTAAAAATGGATGCAGGGCTTGGGTTCTTACGCTGGACATTGCGGACATTGGGTATAACTCAGACAAGGAGTCAAATTGACCCTTAAACCGAGCACTAAAACCGAGCAATAAGGTTTTAGCCAGGACTTGGTAAAAGGGTTTTGACTCGACGTTGCTGAGTGCATGCATCTTCATTTAGAACAATAATGAAAACTAAGAATGGATGCGGGCTTGGGTTATTACTCTGGACATTGCGAACATTGGGTTCACTCAGACAAGGAGTCAAATTGACCCTTAAACCGAGCACTAAAACCGAGCAATAAGGTTTTAGCAAAGATTTGATAAGGGTTTCAAAATTTGCTTCCATGGTGAATGGTGTCCATTCTGTTCACGTACATCTTACATAAATACATGATGTGTATTGACAGATAAAACAGGGTTAAATTTAAAACAGGTTGTCTAAAAGACACCCAGACTCCCCTCTGGCTTTAACACACAAGACGCCCATCAGAGTGTGGAGTTAATTTGACCCTCAAAAAAACGAGCACCAATGACCAATGATTTTGTAAATTATGTGTTTCCAAATTTGCTGGGTGTCCAAATTGGTCACTTACACAGTAAATGACCAATAAAATAGGTTTTCCAAATTTGAAACAGGCCTGGTGTCCAAAAGACACCCAGAAACCCCTCTGGCCTAACACTTTGCCTATCAGACCAGGGAGTTAAATTGACCCTGAAACTGAGCACCAAGGTTTTTGAGCCAGGATTTAGAATTTATAAGGGTTTCCAAATTTTTTGTGTCCAATTTGTTCACTTACATTACAATACGCGTGTAATGACAGGTAAAACAGGGTTTTCCAAATTTAGAACAGGGCATCCAAATTTAAAACAGCCTGTCCAAATTTTGAAACAGTCAGGGTAATGGGCAAAAGACACTACATGGTTGGCCATTACCCTGGTTGTCCACAACATACTGGACAGATATTTTTGTTTGTTTTCAAGACGAAAATCAAGATAAAAAAAAACTTTATGCACAGCTTAAAGGGAAGGTACACGTTTGGTTATTGTCAAATACGTACCAGTGTTCTCACTTGGGGTATCCCATCATAACCATAAAATAACAAGCCTGTGAAAATTTAGGCTCAATCGGTCATTGAAGTTGCGAGAAAATGATGACAGAAAAAACACCCTTGTTGGACGAATTTGTGTGCTTTCAGATAGGAATAAAAGACTTCTAGCTAAAAAGTCTTTTATTATTTGAGTGAGAAATTACCTCTTTCTCAAAACTACATTACTTCAGAGGGAGCCGTTTCTCACAATGTTTTATACTATCAACAGCTCTCCAATCCTCAATACCAAGTCAGTTTTTTAAGTTAATATGTGTTCTGAGTAACTACCAAACGTGTACCTTCCCTTTAATCAGCACTGTATGATGTGTTTATGTATATTTTATATATATTTTTTTCTGTTATTTGAACAAGTTAGAGAAGTTTACATGTATCTGATTAGTCTCAATATGGAAAGATTATCCTGACTCAAAAGTCAACATTTGCATGGTACAATCATATAATCTATATTGTACGTATTCACAAATACCCCAGACAGTTTCTCTACGCCTATTGTTGGAGAGCGCGTCACGTGGGGGTGTTTAAACAGTTGATAATGACCAGTGTTTATAACCAGCTGGCTCCCGCGAGTCAGGCGCGCAAGATTATCACGGGGAACGCAATTCATAGCTATTAGTAACAGCGCGTAATCTACTTCTAAGCGCGCGCGCATAAACACAACCCACGCGCAACAGAGCGTCAAAGTGTCTGTAATTGTATTTTTTTTAACGTTTTTTAACAAAAGGGCATATTTTATGAATGGGAATAAAAGAGTTGTGACTCGTTCTTACACGTCCGTTTAAAACCTTGCCGTGTAAGAACTCGTCGCTACCCTTTTATTCCCTTAGTAATGTAAAGTTTGCTTTTGTTTATAAAGTACAGTACTTTGGGATATCGTGGCCGAGCAGATGAGAGCACTGAATTCAAGCTCTGGTGATTCTGTTCAGCAGAGTGTGAGTTCTCATTCCGGTCGTGACACCAGTGTCCCTGAGCAAGACAACAATTATTTTGTGACTTGTTTTTCTCATTTCTCAAAACCTATCAGCACCTCAGTAAGTAATGTAATATTTGAAGGGAAGCTTTCTACTATCATTATCTTCAAACCGTGTAAGTTTTAATGTAAATCTGTGGACATGTTGAAAAAGTACCCGAATCCTTTAAAATAGAAAAAGCTCTGTCTTTCTCGTTCTGTTCTCAACAAGGGAATAATCGACCCACTCCAGCCCGTTCACAATCCCATCAAAGTCTCTGGCCTTTTCTTCTCCACACAACAATGACTCATTCTATAACCATCGTGTAATTCCTCATTCACGCATCCCCAATGTTCTTACAAAAGCACTCTCCTCGGCGTCTTTTTACAATCACCAGGGGTAGGATTGTGTTTCGTCGCCGGACCGACTGTCGGCAAGGAAACCACACAAAAAATGAAGCTGAAAAAACATAGTCGGTTTGGATTCTTAGTTTACTGTCTGTTCGTGTCTGTGTGTGTGTGTGTGTGTGTTTTTGTTGGATGTCAGCGGACATTTAGTGCAGGTTATTAAGTGATTGGAATCGCTTTGCTCTGTTTTTCTACATCAATCTGTGCAAATATTGTACATGATGCATCTTACTATTAGCATGAAGGCTGCGTGTGTGGAATATTGAGTTATTGGGAGACAAATATAATGTCTGTGTTTCTAATTATATACCACCATGGTTTTAGTGACTGGCCAGCAAGAAAATACTGTAGATTGTCATTTCACTATTCCATCTGCTTTTCAACTACATGTACCATTATTATTTCATATGAAACAGGGATGCCTTTTCAACACTGAACAAACCTGTCAGACCACTTTGAATTGAATTTTGGCTAATAATGTTTGTGAGAACTCTTACTAGAGGACCGAAACGTCAGACTATTTTTTTGGATTATACCATCTACATGTTCCTCTTGGTTGGTAAGCAGTTGGCAATCAGCTAATCCTATTTTCTCATACAGCGTAGAGCAGCACATCCAATCCAATGAGAACTCTTATTCTGTTCTGTTCTCAACAAGATTCACTTCGCCCCAATATAATAAGGACAGCTGTGTATAGCCATCCTCCTCCTAAATGGATCCGCACAGAGTTTTTAAAGCATCAGGGAAATTGAATTGGACCATGAAACTAGATCAATAGCAGGTGTAAATCTGTCCTAAACATGATGATCCCCAACACTTAACCCATTAGATAAAGGATTACCAGACAATAAACTTCCATCAAAGAGAATGTTACTGTCCCACTTTAAACGCGATTTAGATTTGTAAATTTGTGTTATAAATTATTTGATTTCGTTACTTTTTTTGAGTGTAAAGTTTAGTTCAGAGAAACAGCTGGGCCCAATTTCACAGAGCTGCTAAGCACAAAAATTTGCTTAGCATGAAATTTCTTCCTTGATAAAAACAGGATTACCAACCAAATTTCCATGTAATTTTGAGGATTAGCAAACAACAGCCGAATGCAAGTAAACATGCAATATGCAACAAATGGAAATTTGTTGGTAATCATGTTTTTCTCAAGGATAAATTTCATGCTAAACAAATTTTTGTGCTTAGCAGCTCCATGAAATTGGGCCCAGCTAATAAAGAGCTTCCTCATAATAATAAGGAAAGAGCTGTTTATAAATTACAGCTAAGGGAATCAATGTGTGGTGACGAGGTTTTCAACTAGTGGTTTAAACCCGCGCCGAGGCCTGGACTTGATAATTTTACCGAGATGAAGTAAAGGTAAATTATCAAGAAAACCGATTCAACACACTTTGATTCCCATTCATACCTTTTCGGTCAAAAACTATCAACACTTTTTGGTCAAAAGGTAAAATAAATGCAAAAATGATAATTATTCAATGATTTCTTTCAACACAACACCCCTCCAGCTAGGAAATGGTTAGGCCCTCGGCCCGATCGGGTAAACAACTCCTTATTAAGGGAATGATAAGGGCGCACTGTGTATCGCATGATCTGGCACAACTGTCCCGGCCGTTGCTCTCGACCAATAGGAATGAAGAAACTGTCTTATACGCACAGGTGCAAGCGTGCGTGTCATGCCCATGTTATAACACTTTTTACTGGTGTTATATCATCCGTTCAAACAACACCTTGTGATGCCCTTTAGACCAATCAGAATGGATAAACTGTCTTAGGTATTTATGAATGTATACTCATCTCCTCCTAAATGGATCTGCGAAGAGCCCCAAGGAGCCCATGATCACTGGACCAAGAAACAAGATCAATAGTAATGTGTTAATCCATCCTACACATGATGATGATCCCCATTAAAACCCATTAGCCAAAGGGATTAGCAAACAATCAACTTATTAAAGGCAGTGGACACTATTGGTATACTCAAAATATTTATTAGCATAAAACCTTTCTTGGGGACGAGTAACGGGGAGAGGTTGATGGCATAAAACATTGTTAGAAACGGCTCCCTCTGAAGTGCCATAGTTTTTGAGAACGAAGTAATTTTCCACGAATTTGATTTCGAGACCTCAGATTTAGAACTTGAGGTCTCGAAATCAACCATCTAAACGCACACAACTTCGTGTGACAAGGGTGTTTTCTTCTTTCATTATTATCTCGCAACTGTGATGACCGATTGAGCTAAAATTTTCACAGATTAGTTATTTTATGCATATATGTTGAGATACACCAACTGTGAAGGCTAGTCTTTGACATTTACCAATAGTGTCCACTGCCGTTAAAATCCATTAGCCAAAGGGATTAGCAAACAATCAACTTATTAAGATCCAAGAGAATATATTACTGTCCCACTTCATGGGTTTCCAACAGTAATACATATCTGCCAAGCACACCAGCCCTATGCAATATGAACATGTAGCCTGTTCTTGTTTAAACACATACATGTATTCATAATTGCCCCAGACAGTTTCTCTACTCCTATTGGTGGAGAGCGCGTCACGTGGGGGTGTTTAAACGGTTGATAATGACCAGTGTTTATACATGTACATGTAACCGACTGGCTTCCGCGTGTCAGGCGTGCAAGATTATCACGCGGAGTGCACTTCATATTAGTAACAGCGCGTAATCTACTTCCAGGAACCTTGTTTCAATGCTGCCTCCAGGCAAAACTTCAACAATATTGGTCCAGAATGCCCCACAATTAAAAAAAAAAATCAGGAGAGAACCACGATGAATGCACACAACAAAAGCTCTTGTCAGAGCCAATCTCTTTCAAAAAGGAAAACTGTGCAATTTTGGGGCGTGTTTGTATTCTACTATATTACAAAATCTTCCTACCGATGCATTTTATTAAAAACGGTACAAACGCTTTTCAAAGACCAACTCGACCGATCCAAGGCAAAGTGTTCCTTTAAATGCCTTTAAATCCTAAAACAAAAAATCGAACACTCTTCTCTATTTATAATAATTCATCTCATACTGCAAAACTCATGCATAGCAAGAAAAAAAACGATGCCCTGAAACGGCACACAATATTCTCTCCACATCAGTGATTACCGGTCAAACCCTAGGGCTGCATGTTTAAATGTTTTTTATGCGTAATGGTATTCAGACTTGAAGCAAGAGACGGTGGTTGTAGGAGCTGAGTAGTCCTGCGGGAGATGCCTTGGGATTCTTTTTATGGCAATGGTGAAGGACAAACTATCAATCTTGAAGGAATTATATTCAGATCTCAAGAAAGCAAATCTAATTTATGTGTAGGGGGGAACATGTATCGTGTATTATGCACGTATCCTATGTATGTTAAGTGCAGTGGAATATTTTGTATCCTTTAGGATACATCCTGCATGTTAAGCTTGGGCGATATCACGATATTATCGAATATCGCGATATTAATTTGGAAACAATTGCGATATCGGATGGATTTGGTTTTAATCGAAATATCGATATATCGCGATATATCGCGATAATCGCGATAATCGCGATATATCGCAATATCGATTAAATATCGCGATGTATTTGCTAGCTGAGACATCTTGTACCCCATAGGTTTGGAGTAAAACCAGAAGAATAGGTCATTAGAACACCTCTCATAAGCCATGACTGTCTCTTCTACAACTTTCACTTGGAGTTTGAAGACTGATGATGTCGAATTTCATTAATCGCGATTATATCGAATATCGCGATATATTGTCGGCGATATATCGTGAATAAAATAAATCGATATCGCCCAAGCTTACTGCATGTCGTGCAGTCTTGTGTTTTTCAGTTGAAAAAACTGTTGTAATACATGTTGGAGCAGAAAGAAGTTATATTCGAATGTTGACTTTGAGTCTGGTTTAAAGGCAGTGGGCAGTGTCGGTAATTACACGTACTCAAAATAATTATCAGCATGAAACCTTACTTGGTGACGAGTAATGGGGAGAGGTTAATAGTAAACATTGTGAGAAACGGCTCCCTCTGAAGTAATGTAGTTTTCGAGAAAGAAGTAATTTTCCACAAATTTGATTTCGAGACCTCAAATTTAAAATTTATCCCCAATAAGCTAACTTGTACATGGAGCCCAAGCCAGGACAAAGTGTAAGTCAAATTGTGATTAAATAAAAATAATATTCGAGTTTATTCACTCCCGAATGGGCGTCTCAAAGCCCTTCAAATTATTACCCCTGGTCACTGGGCCTTAATTCACTCCTTAAACCATTTCAGCTCCCTGGGGAGTATACAGCCTCGTGCAACAAATGCGCTACTCGGCTATTACAATCACAAGAACCATCTCTGCCCTCACAGGTCCCCATTTACCCCTGGGTCGAGAGAAGCAATTATGGTTAAGTGTCTTGCTCAGGGACACAAGTGTCACGACCGGGATTCGAACCCACACACTGCTGAACAGAATCAGCAGAGCTTGAATTCGGTGCTCTTAACCGCTCGGCCACGACACCCCACAATTAAAAAGACAAGTGCCCCAAAAAAAAGGGAATGGCCAGACGTTTCGACCCTAGCAGAGTCTTTCTCAAAGGCTAAAAAACTAAAAACAGGACCAACCTTTTGACGATGAAACTGGATGGTCTGCAATCCTGACTCGTCAACGGCTTCCTGTCAATGGGGCACATCTTGTGGATGCGCACCGTACTGCGGATGCACTTAATACAGAACGTGTGCCCGCAGATCGTATCCGTTGGGCTGACCAACGGCTGCAGGCAAATATTACACGTCAACTCCTCGTCGACGCTCTCACAGTAGTCGTACAGGTGGTTGCCGTGTGCCTCGTGGACCTGCCCGCAGGTCTTGCAGAGGATTTCAGCGCGATGGCGCGACCGGGTGCTCATTTTGTTACCCTGCCGATGATGTCAGTCCTTTAGTGGGCGAGTTGTTGCCGGTAGATGGGGTCCTCTAGGAAAGTTTGTTTTCCACGACGCATCTGCAGAGACAACAAGGTACAAAATTAGTAGGTCATGGGTTCGAATCCAAGCCGAGTAATATGCCTGCAATTTTTTTCACAGAACTCGAAGTACTGAGTATACAGTGTGTATATGGGTTAGGGTATAAACTAAAATTAATATTCTTTATTCCCGATGCAATCTTGACATATAAATCGTTTGCAGTACCCGCTGCTAATCATAGGATTCGCACTGCCTCTAGCCACCTGGCAATCTCAGTGGTCTAGTTGGTAAAACACTGCTCTAGAATTGCAAAGGTCGTGGGTTCAAATCCCACAGAACTCGGGTAAGTACTGAATATACAGTGCTAACACACATCGGTGTATGGGTAAAAAACCAAAAATTGTCAACATTAAAAGAACTTTTATTTTTATAATAATCTGTTCACCCACTCCAAAAATGGATCTTTAGTATCAAGGGACATCACTTCGGTCATTTAAAAATACAGATTTATTTTTCTCAATTACAATCCTCATCTACTTCTGAATGTACACAGACATAAAAGGATCCAGTACACACTTCATTTTGTTATTTTGTTGTGAACCCCCCACTCCCCCCCCCCCCCAAAAAAAAAATATATTTAAGAGCACGCAATTTGTGTGTGTATCTGTCTGATAAATGTACACGCTATGTAGCTTACGCCAAGGGGAGAATCCAGAGTGCCCTTTTAAGGGGCCTTGAGTGTTCAGAATGTAATCAATGTTAAACAAATTAAATATTTAAAAAATTCAATATTTTTTTCAAACTTGATTTCACAATTTCACCCAGTGCCCAAGTTCATCATGATGTTGATAGCAGAAAATTCTGCTTCGCAAATTTCTTTGCTGAGCAAAAAATATTAAAGGGGAACAAGTTTTTGTACTTTATAAAAGGTTTTAGAAAATAGGCCCTGGTCCGCTACAAATGTAACTGCAGTTAAAGGAACGTTACAGAATTGGTAAAAAAATTAAAAATGATGATGAAAGTTGAAAACATCCCTTGAAATATTTCTGTCTGAAATTTCATATTTGATGAGAAGTAAATAATCAAATTTCGCATTTGGAGTTTATCGCTCAGTGATTTTTCACTATTCTCTCTATGACCTAGATGGCCGATCGATGTCCAACTTCAACAGGTTTGTCAGTAATGTAATCTAATATGGTGGATTACATAAAGTGCTTACACTGCCAGCAATTGTTTTGCAAGTAAAACCAACTCTGTAAGTGTATGCCCTACATGTACAATGTACTTGTGTTCACCGATGATTCAAAAGATGCTGGCATGGCAGCTAAGCTTAGGCGATATCACGATATTATCGAATATCGCGATATTAATTTGGACACGATTTTGATATCGGATGGATTTGGTATTAATCGAAATATCGATATATCGCGATATATCGCGATAATCGCTATATATCGATATATCGATTAAATATCGCGATGTATTTGCTAGCTGAGACATCTTGCACCCCATAGGTTTGGAGTAAAACCAGAAGAATAGGTCATTAAAACACCTCTCTTATGCTAGGACTGTCTCTTCTACAAAAAGTTCTTTCACTTGGAGTTTTAAGACTGATGATGTCAAGTTTCATTAATCGCGATTATATCGAATATCGCGATATATTGTCGGCGATATATCGTGAATAAAATAAATCGATATCGCCCAAGCTTAATGGCAGCCATTCACCCCACTGTTAAAAACTTGAAACGTGTTGTGACACGCTATACAAACACACACAGCCAATGAGTTTGCACTGCATTGACAGACACTAACTGCATAAATCTCCTGATACACTACACTCAACTCAACTGTCATATTAGGCAAAGTCAACAAACAGACTGTCATCATAATGCACGCTAAACTGGACTTGAGACTTGAGACTCCCCACTATTTACTTCAGTGTTGACAGATATATGAGGACCTTACATATATGTACAGTGTGTATGTAACACTAACGGGGATTTCCCTTCACTTTTTCTTCTCTGCAGTCCTCAACCCAACTATTACATTCAGTTCAATTCAATTCAATTCAATTCAATATACATTTATTTCCACAAAACATTTCCACAATATTATAGTAAATACATACAGGTATAATGATAGAACAAAAAAATACTACACTGGCGGAAAACGCGTGGAGGCAAGGCCCAAAATAAGCCAGGTAGCTTGTAGCGGCTTGCCTTTACATAACAAAATAGATAAACTACATGCTTAGGACAAAACACAGTAAAACAGACAGACAGACAGACAGACCATCAGACAAACAGACTGACAGACATACATACGAACGAACCACTGGAGAAAATGACAATGACAAAGTTAGCAAAAACTACAATGAGAATATAGGTATAAAAACTATGTCACATACTGGGAAATAAGGAACTTTTTATAAGATATTTTGAACCTTGCCACAGAGGATGAGGTTTGGATGGTCTGGTCAACCGAATTCACAGTGAACCAGGGCCCAAATGCTTACACTGTAGTGCCAGACAAATTTTGCCAAGGTGTACTTGTGTATTTCACA
The DNA here is from genome assembly GCF_902459465.1 of Asterias rubens. Taxonomy (NCBI): domain Eukaryota; kingdom Metazoa; phylum Echinodermata; class Asteroidea; order Forcipulatida; family Asteriidae; genus Asterias; species Asterias rubens. The sequence goes on from NC_047075.1 coordinate 2,995,058, forward strand.
GGTTAGCAAGAAAATTAGGCGGCCATCATGCACATTCACCATTCACCAGGGTGTTTTTTTCTTTCATACATGTAGTTATCTCGCAACTCCAACGACCAATCGAGCTCAAATTTTCACAGGTTTGTTATTTTATGCATATGTTGAGATACACCAAGTGAGAAGACTGATATTTGACATAGTGTCAAGTGTCTTTAATTGCGTATAATAAATCGCCTTCACAGTTGGTGTATCTCAACATGCATAAAATAACAAACCTGTGAAAATTTGAGCTCAATCGGTCATCGAACTTGCGAGATAATAATGAAAGAAAAAATAACCAGAGTCACACAAAGTTGTGTGCTTAGTTGATTTCAAGACCTCAAATTCTAAATCTGAGGTCTTGAAATCAAATTCGTGGAAAAAAATACTTCTTTCTCGAAAACTATGTCGCTTCAGAGGGAGCTATTTCTCACAATATTTTATACTATCAACCTCTCCTCATTACTCGTTACCAAGTAAGATTTTATGCTAATAATTATTTTGAGTAATTACCAATAGTGTCCACTGCCTTTAACGTATTAAGCACATTTCTGTGCTAACAAATTTTGCTTAAGTTGTACTTACTGTACAATGTATTTCACAGGTTAGCAAGAAAATTAGGCGACCATCTTGCACATTCAACATGGATTTGAAGGTGGAAATTTAGAGCATTGTTTCTGAACTAATGACCCTTAACATTGAAAGAGTTGTGTTTCAGAAATTGTCAGGCCTAATACTTCACGGAGGCAACAAAGGCGATTGCCTCCATGCCCCCTGGTCAGGAAATCTTTTTACTTTTTGTGCATTGTCCGCGTGTCAAACAAATAATGTTTGTATTTAATTTTAATGTTTTTCTTTTTCTTTTTAAAATTCAGCAATCTGTCAACATTTGGAAAAGTTTCCGTATGGCGCCACCACTTTTTCATTCGATATTAAATAATATAGTATCTAATTAACCTCAATGAGATATCCCTTTTTGTAAAAATGAGTGAAAAGGTGGTGGCGCCATACGGAAAGTTATCCCAACATTTATTCAGATGAGAAAAAAAAACTAAAATGTTTTTGGGAAAAGTTCCGTATGGCGCCACCACTTTTTCATTTGATATGAAATAATATAGTATCTAATTCTAATTTACCTCAATAAGATATCCCTATTTGTAAAAATTAGTGAAAAAGGGGTGGCGCCATGCGGAGAGTTATCCTGTTTTTTAATAAACCAACCAACGTCAACAAACTAACTCAAATCTTCTCTTGCATAAAAATGTAAATTAAAGTTTAATAATAATATTAACATTGAAATATAAAAAGCCAGCTGTCCAACTGTGTGTAGTTAGACCATAGATAGAATACCAATCATGTTCCCCCACACCATGCAAAACCACCACCGCACACCAAATCAATGCATGTTTGGACTGCAAACTTATAAAGTTACATTACAAAAATCAATACGGATTCCAAAATACAATACGTTTTTTTTGTACACGTTTGTGGGCCCTAATGGGTCTATGCTACATGTATGCGACGAACGGATAGTCAAATTTTCTAAACTATCTCCGCTTTTATTCATTAAAAATCACAACTACCTACGCCAAAAACACAAATTAAAGAATGAAATATGTACACTTACCAGTCATCTGTTACCCAAACCATTTCGAGCCTCCTAAAACAGCAAAACAGCAAAATAAACACCAAATTCCTTCACAGATATTTCCCGTGAAGTGTTGCAATAATCCCTTGCTTTATGAATGAGAAATTTTAACTTCAAAACGTGTACTTGGTGTCAGTAACAAGTTATCAAATTAAACATGAGGTTATCGTTAGAGGCGATAGTAAACACTTCAAATACCCTTTTGCTGATCTTTGAAGTGATCATTTCAAAGATAAATTGAATTGTTTTTTAAAATGTTGATGCATTTTTTAAAAACATCAGCTGCACGTCAACAAATTAGGCTTTGTTTTTCTAAACGAAAACAAAACCCCCGCATACCTTTTACAAGAGAGGGCGCTAGTCAAAACCAACGGTCAACTTTTGCAGATTCTTTTTACACGTCTCTCAACTATCCATACGAAAAACTAAGCCCCAAACCTCAAGATTTTGGAGGGCATGTAGGCCTACATTGTACTTCTAGAAACTATAAGGCTCACCGTGAAATTTTCTAGAAGTAGAGGGCATGCATCTAATAGATTTCGTGCATCATACCCAAGCCTGGCGGACGTTGTACATAGTTCAAATTTCGAGGAGATTTGATGAAATTATTAGGCGCTAATGTGGTTGGCTTGGGAATTTAAGGAGTGGCTCATAAAAACTGGCAGCAAGTCGGTTTGGTAACCAAAAAACAACATTTTTCGGGTGTTTTCTTTCGATATTTAGAATTCTGCTGACCTGCCAAAAAAAATGAAAAGAAACTGATTGGAAAGACAGTTGTCTGTGAAAGGAGGCCTAACTATTTGATTGACTTCCAAGAGCTGAGGCCGAGAGACTTCAATATTACTTTTTTTTGAGTACTTTTTAATTTTTACCAATTAGCATCTGTGTTACGCGCCCGTGTAGGGATTATCATGATCACCACATCGCCGGACCGTATCATATTATATCCATCCCTTCTTCAAGAAACTATAAGGCTCACGGGGGAGCCTTATAGTTTCTAGAAGTAATCCCTCCCTCCCTGGTAAAAACAGAAACACTCTCATCAATGACGATAGAACGTGGACCAGTACAAGAAAATCATTTAATATTCCGAATATAATTTCAAACACTTTTTAACAACAAACTACGTGCAAAATCTATGGTGGGAATTATAGTTTCTTTAAAAAAAAGTTTACTTGCAAAATTCAACACAACATCGAACCTATAGTACTCAATGGACAAAAGTATGGTTTTGATAGAGCCTTTACCACAAACGTGGATAGCAGAGAAAACTCTTGCTTAGCAAAATTGATACAGTTACCATGCAGTTTGTATTTGACGTTTAACGATAATAAGTTCACCATAAACACCATACTTTTCAAAACTTGCTAACTTTGAAAATCAGAATGTGAAATGATTCTGAGGTCCTTTTTCATTTTTCATTCAAAGTTTAGGATACTATTAGACATGTATAAAGCGAGGAACAAACTTCTGATAATTTATGCATTGAAATAATATTAAGCTCATTTTAGCATTTAACATAGGTGTACAATTTCTCGACTGAATTTGCACATTGACTTCTGAACTTTCGGTTCTAAAACTTTTTTATCGCCTTTTCCGGCTACAAAATTGGCAATTGTTTTTCTCTGAGGGTCCCCAACGAAAACCAGAAAATAATAAGATTTGAAGAACATCATGCCATTATATCAATGATAGAAGTTATCATTTTTGTTGTCCCCTGTGGTTATTTTTATTTCCCCAGAGTGGGATAATAAAGTTCTTATCTTACCATCTTACCATCTTACATTTTCCAAATAATTTTTTTTAATAGAAAGTACTTTTACTTGGTATTATTTCTGTCTTTATTTCAATGGTTGTACATTGTTGAGATGTTGTTTCTATTGCCATTTAAAATAACAAACTTACTTATTCTGTCTTCCTCTTTCTTGCAATAGATACATCAACCGAATATTTTTTTCCTAGACAATTGAAACAAGTTCCAACGATCGATTCGCGGCCAACCCTAGCCTAGACTTGATTAACGTCCCTATATCACGCCAACTTACAATCCAACAGTACAGTGAGCATCACAGAACAGTAGTTTTCTGGGGATGGCATGGGATTGGGACTTGAATCAAGTCTAACCCTCTTCCTCTGTGTTGTATAATACGAAAGTGTAAGGCCGCCAGGGCTATAATTATGCCAACCATACTAATTCCTTTAGGAAACAACTTACATAAATTTAAAATGTTAACATGAAGAAAAAACACAAAGTCCACAAAAAATATGGTGACGATTACCAAGTTTTCCTCACACAAAAATCTACCCATAAACTACACTTTTATTAAACTTTTTACTTTGCAAGTGTAATAAATATATACAACAGCCAGGACATGGGCCCAATTTCATAGAGCTGCTTAAGCACAAAAAAGAAGCTAAACACAATGCTTACCAGAACAGGGTTACCAGCCACAATACCGTGTTAAACGTACACTTTATGACTGGTTTACTGCTCATTTCTGCTAAGCAGAGAATTATTAAGGAATATTTTCTGCTTAAGTAATTACTCTATGAAATTGGGCACAGACGGATACAAAAACTTGAAAGGACTAAACAGGGTAGGGTGGGGTGGGGTGGGGTGAGGGTAGGGTAGGAGTGGGGTGGGGTTGGAGTAGGGGTGGGCTTAGGGTGGGCTGGGGGTGGGGGTAGTGACGTCATCGAATGCTTATGGACATCATTTTCATTTACAGTTAATGCCTACCATAGTACTAGGAAAAAATATACTCTATTTATACGTATACACGGGGGCCTTATGGGCGAGTCCAAACGGCTTAAGGCCAAATAAAAATAAAACATGTTTAGTGTCCAGCCTTTTTGAAAAAAAAGGAGGGAGGAGGGCCCTTTTTTTATTTAATTTTTGTTCAAAATGGCCGCCGACACACTTTTTAAGGAAACCGGTTGGCCTTAAAAAAAAAAAAAATTGAATAGTTATAAATTTTTATGGGGAAATAAAGGAGGCGGCCTCTAAAACGGAAGCGGGCTTGGACGCTAAACAAGTTTTGTTTTATTTGGCCTAATGAATAATCATGACATGTAAACATGACAAGTTTTGACCAATGGCATGAATGGTACGTCTAGGACCGCCCGGAATACATATTCATAATCTATCGTTGTATATTCATAAGTGCATTGTTATGACTGTTATCTTTATTAGGAAATCTACATTACAGTATACAAAGTGCTACCAAAAGTTAACACCAGTTCTTTAACACAAACTGGTAAAAAAACAGCTTTCGCAAGTGCCCAAAGTGTTTAGTTGTGCTTACATCCCAATTTGCAGTACTGTCTTTTATTTTTTTACACAACAGTTTTAAAATAGTTGGGTACTACACAACACTTACTACAGATATAGAAATTAAATGTGAAAAAAACAATTTCTTTGTTTCTAAAAAAAAAAAAAAATGCAGAGCAACATATTGGACCCCCAGTTTTTAACTTTTCAGGAAATGTTAACACCTTTTCACCAAGCCCTGTCTAGAAATTTGAATGCATAGCCAGCCCACAACCAAAAATCACTGCAATTTAAAGTATATATCTGGAATATGAGCACCCTAAAAAAAAAATCCTAGTTAAATAAAGCTTATACAAAGGGCAACAAATATATAAGACTTCCGAGAAGCCCCAAATAACCTCAGCATCGGGCAATTTTATTTCTGTCAGAGAGAGCCTTCAGTTTACAGCATGCCATCTTAATTGCTCTCCGAATCTCCATGGTAACGATCTAATTAACTCCCCAAAAACAACCAACAGCATCAAGAGAAGATGTCGTTGTCGGCACATGCTGACTTATTGTTAATAGTATTTCCCTTTAATGTCTTAAAGTCAAATAAAAGCACTTAAATTTATGCAGGCATAACCTGGGCATGCAAACAAAGTACTAGATAAAGAAATCGCTGAGAATTAGACAAAACAAACCCTTGAATAAATAAAGAAAATTCACCATGTGCCGACAACATACCAGATTTAAAGGAACACGTTGCCTTGGATCGGTCGAGTTGGTCTTTGAAAAGCGTTTTGTAACCGTTTGTTATAAAATGCATATGATTAGAAAGATGCTGTAAAAGTAGAATACAATGATCTACACAAATATGCCTCAAAAATTGCGTGGTTTTCGTTTTACCTCGTCGACTAACACGGTCGGCCATTTATGGGAGTCAAAAAGTTGACTCCCATAAATGGCCGACCGTGTTAATTCGCGACGTAAAATGAAAACCGTGCAATTTTGAGTGATACTTGTGTGGATCATTATATTCTACTTTTAAAACATCTTTCCAACCATATACATTTCATAACAAACGGTTTCAAACGCTTTTCTATAGACCAACTCAGTGTTCCTTTAAGTTTGTCGCAATTATATTTGATACTAAAATATTTATCGCCCAGACATAAACATTTCTGATTAAGGACTACTTTCTCTGATTAATATAATATTCCTTTGCTTTCGAAAAAGCAAATAAAGATTAATGGTTGAAAATAATATAATAACACAACAAAACTGAAGATTGCTAGTGAAGGTCTGTGTTGCACTTTTGCCTTTTAGTACGGTCCCTTTTCAGGAAAACAAAAGAAGAGCAAAGCCATTCCATGGCAAAATGGCCTAATTTGAAAAAAATTAAATTTTGAGCAAAGCAAGTGCAGAGATAATCAATTTTGCCATAAAAACACGATGAAAGTGTTAAAAGAGGTCGATATAGGAAATGTTATAAAATGATTCACATCCATACAAAGTATATCGTTGAAACTTTGAAATGAAAAAAAAAAAACACGAACGCACTCAGTTTACCCAGAACTAATCTTACAATAAGTAACCAACAATTTCAAGTAAAGCCTGGGGTCGATTTCACAAAGAGTTAGGACTCGTCTTATCTCGAGTTAGGACGAGTAACTCGTCCTAACTTAGGATTAATCTTAAGGTCTGCATGCTACAGTGCAGGGTTGGGACTCGTCCTAAGTCCTAAGATTAGTCTTAAGTTAGGAAGAGTTTTGTGAAATCGATGGCTGGTTCATACTTCCTACAAATGCGAATGCGAAATTTGGCGATGCAATAATCGGTTAGCACTTTTTCCCCTCTTGTGACGCAAGAAACGCCGCTTCACACAAAGTATACACAGGAAGTATGAACCCGGCTTTAGGCTGTTTAGTTTTTCCATTCTGACAAATGTTTCCTTTAAAGAATTGGGGTACTTTTTGTAACACAAAAGACAATATCACAGCTATACATTAAACTAACTACGCTTGAAGATAGTGATAGCAGAAAGCTAACCTTAAAATATTACTAGCTAAGGTGCTGTAGTTTTTAAGAAATGAGTAAAACAATGTCACAATACATTTCACATGCTCAAATAGTTTTCGTCTTTGAAGAGAAAACTTATTTTTGAGACTTGTCTTACTCACTTCTCAAAAACAACAGCACCTCAGCAAGTGATATTTGAAGAGAAGCTTTCTACCATCATTATCTTCATACTGTGTGCGTTTGCTGTAAATCTGTGGACATTGTGTTTTATGTCCTACAAAAACGCACCCAGACCTTTTAACGCTCAGGGGCCAATTTCATAGAGCTGCTTAAGCAAAAAAATTTGCTTCCGCACGAAAATAGCTTGCTTACTTTACACATGTTACTGGCCAAATGTCATGGCATATATATTGCTTGTGACTGGTATTTAGCTGTTGTTTGCTTAGCATAACAATTGTGTGGAGTCTTGGCCGGTACCCTGATTTTACTTAGCAAGGAAGTTTCCGCTTAAGCAATTTTTTTTGGCTTAAGCAGCTCTATGAAATTGGCCCCTGATGTTTACAACAGTGCTCTGGAAACTTAGCTCTTGAATTAGTTCTTGTGAGGCATCTTAGGCCTTCAGTTTCCCCAACTCCTTCATCATTTGAACTGCCTGGGGGTTGAAGATGCGAACTTTCTCCACGATCTTGCCGGCGAAAGATGTGACCATGGTGCCCAAGCTCTTAATTCCTACACCAGCTTCTGCGGCTGTGAAGAAAAAAAACAAGAAGAAAATAGAATTAGCTGTTGCATATACGGCTTACCAAACCAAAAGGATTAATAGTAATATACAAAACAATAGTTAATGACATGACGTTTAATGTCAGTTTTGCTTATCGGACGAGACTTGACAGCTGCTAACTTAACTTAACTTAAAGGAACGTTACAGAATTTGTAAGAAACAAAAATCGTGAAGATCACAGACTTACATAAAACTTACACGGTCTAATGACGATGATAGTTGAAAACATCCCTTGAAATATTTCTGTATGAAATTTCATATTTGATGAGAAATAAATAATCTAACTTAGCGTTTAGAGTTTATCGCTCAGTGAGCGTTTTATTCATTTTTGTTTTGGCATCGATGCAATGCAAAATTTGTAATCGGTTGTTCACTATTCTCTCGTGACCAAGATGGCCGATCGATCTCAAACTTCTACAGGTTTGTCAGTTTATGTACATGGTTGATTACATAAAGTGCTTACACTGCCAACAACTGTTTTGTTAGCAAAAACCAATTCTGTAATGTTCCTTTAACTTAAATGCATTTATAACGCCCTGTAACAAAGTTTCAAAGCGCCGTACAGTAAAGAAAAACATTAAAATGCAGGATGAAAAAACACGAGCAGAAATAGCAATACAATTTTACATATACACAACAGTTAAAAAAGAAGCAAAAATTTAGTAAAAAATTGCATTTACAAACATTCATATTATACAGAATAAAATACAAAAATAGGCGTCAGGTGGACCCAGAGTAAATCAACACTATTTCTGATAAAAAAGGAGACAAAATTGAAAAAAGGGTAAGTTCTCCTATACACAACGTACACTTTAAAAGTTAACATGACAAAGGGTAAAATATACCAAACCAGTGAATTGTAGTCAAGAAAGTTGATACCAGCATTAGTAAATCTGACTCAAAAACCCTATAAAACCGGCCCAGAACATGAGTAATATAGGCATTATTAAAAAACAGAGTCATGCTGAAGAATGTCCATAAAGTGGAAATCAGAGTGCTCTGGTGTATAAAACAGATTAATTGGGAGAGGCATGTCACAAACCTGGAGCTCTACGGTGGACTACCGAGAGTTAGCACCAAGATTAGGACGAGAAGGCTGAGATTAGCAGGTCGCTGCTTCAGACATACTGAGCTGGCAGTGAGCAGGCTGGTGCTATGGGCCCCCTGTTTAACAGGGACACTGTTTCCGTGGCAGACCACAAACCACCTACGTGGACACCTTGTGCCAGGACTCTGAACTGATCGGGAAGAGCTGCGAATAGCAATGGAGGACCAACAAGTTTGGAGGGCCATCATCCGATGCTATGCATCAATTGAATGAATGAACACAACACACAGGACCTACCTCGACGACGGCGAAGCTCTGGGATGCCTTCATATTCATCATCAGCCTCGGCCGCGTCATAACGCTCCCAGAACGCTTCCCAGTCAGCCAACTCATCGGCCGGTATCTTCTCGATCCAGTAGGTGTCAACGAGCTGGCAGAGGAGTGGGATGTAGTCACCAAAGCCGTACGCCAAGGAGTCCAACTCCGGCAGGACGGCACGGTAGGTCTCGTAGACCGACTCGTAGTGCTCGCTCAGGAAATCTGGGTTCTAATGAAGAAAAATACATAAAGGATATCAAATTGTAAAATTTCACCCGATATGCAAACAAAATAATAATAGTAAAAATCATAAAAATAAAATATGTCCGTGAGAAAACAACAAAATAGTAAAAATGCACAAAAATAATCAAGAGAAAACCATATACATGGACAATACTCCAGATAGCTGCACATAAGGACTTAACCAATATAAAATATATTATAACTATAATGAATATTAATTTGGGTTTTTACCCATACACCGATGTGTGTTAGCACTGTATACTCAGTACTTTCCTGAGTCCTGTGAAAAAAATATCACAGGCGTGTTACTCGGGTGGGATATGAACCCACGACCCTTGCAATTCTAGAGCAGTGTCTTACCAACTAGACTACCGAGATCGCCCGGTAGCTAGAGGCAGTTCGAATCCTATGTTTTGGCAGCGGTTACCACTTAAGGAAGCCCCTCCCCCTTCCCCATATCATTTGCATGCATAATTACCTCTTCGGCTCTTCTGATGAACTCGCTGGGGCCCATTACAATGTCCATATCCAACCATGTGATGTAGCACACCTCGGACCTCCAGAGTCTGTAGGCAGTCATGTTCTGTGTGACAGTATGCAAATGAGTATGCCAATTATTCAAATGAGTATGTTAATTATGCAAATGAGTATGTTAATTATGAAAATCACTTATTGAATTGTTTTTTTCTGTCTGCTGACTACAGCTGGTGTTAAGGGGTCTGGGTACTTTTTGTAGGACACAAAACACACAATGTCCACAGATTTACGACAAACTCACTAAGTTTGAAGAGTCTTTCAACTATCATTATCTTCAAACGGTGTAAGTTTAATGTAAATTTGTGGACATCGTAACAGAAAGTACCCAAATCCTTTAAACAAGAAAATTTCTGGTTCAGTAAATATTTTGAGCTACACAAGCCCTTCAATCTTGTGGATTTTCCCCAAAATAATTCAAGCGTTTTGCAACCCATCAATTGAAGCTGCGTGCATCGCAACCCTCGGTCAATGCTACAATACCTTTTTGTGTGCTTGTGGTTAGCAGCCCTATGAAATAGAAACTCATGACAGTTAGCACAAAATCGGCCGTTAAGCGGCTCTATAAAATTGGGCCCTGGATCCACCCTATGTTTTTCAGGCCTGGAATTTCATCAACGAGAGGGCAAGGCTGTTTTCAATTTGTAAAGGGCACTTCCATCGGAAAACCTTAAGAGTTTTTTGAAGGGGCACCAAAGCCAAGACCAGGGCAACAGAAGCCATGGCCCTCCGTGAAATTTCAGGCCTGATCTTGACCCCTGGATCCACTCCACGTGAGGGCGCTCTCAAACATATTTGTATCACTTACGCGGGGGGGGGGGGTATATTCATTCATACCGAAACAATTAATAGACTAGAACATTACCACTGCGGGTGAGCCCCTGACCAGAGATAATCGACGATCACTCGCACTCTTGTGGTGTTGTCATGCACCTGGGGCCAGCCCCAAAGTGACCCACTCCACAAGCAGGGCACTGGGGGCTGACCCGGGTGAGCCCCTGGAATGACATCAAAGCTATTCGAACGTACCGGGGGCAGACAGGGGTCGACCCAGGGAAGCTAATCGAACGCACCCATTATTATTATTATTGCTCCACCCTGTATGGATTCTTACCACAGTGAAGTCATGTAGGATAGTCAGCTTCTCCACTTCGTGTTGTTCTGGTATCTCGATTCTCTCATAGTGCTTGGCTGTGTCGACCTCTATGTCCTCATTCACTGAATTCTGGCCTGCCTGTTGACCCCCGACAAGAAAAATAATATTGAAACAAGTTTATATTTAGTCTAGTAAGTTTTGAGTCTAGTAAGTTTTTAGACTAGTAAGTTTTGTGGTTACAGCCAAAGCAAAGGAGTGTCAGGAGTCTTTTGGACACCATGTTTTTAAACTTGCACACCCTGTTTTATCCGTCGTTCATAAATACACCAGACAGTTTCGCTACTCCTATTGGTGGAGAGCGCGGCATGTGAGGGTGTTTAAACGGTTGATAATGACAAGCTGGAGCTGTTTCTAACCGGCCAGCTTCCGGGTGTCAGGCGAGTAAGGTCATGTACGCCAATTTTATTAGGCGGAACGCAATTCACAGCTAATAGTAGCAAAGCGTAATCTATATTCTATACGTGCGAGTTCTTTGCAAACTGTTGTGTGCACTGCAGCCAAAAACTCCACACAGAACATGCCTTTTATTTTACCAAGACAATTTTAAAGCACTAAACATCAACTATTTGAGAAAACATTGACGGAACTGGGCATGCTCACCATATAAGCATCACTCCTGTCATAGTCGGGGTAGTCTTCGTATGTTACACCACATCTGAAAGAGTACTGCAATAGATTGAAGTGAATACAAATCATTAGCATATTCAACATTTGCATATTCATGTATGGAGGTGAATACAAGGTAGATCTAGGTACATTTGCATATCCATTATTTGCATATTCATGAAATGGCACTGAATAAAGGTGCATTGAGGTATATTTGCATTTTCATTATTGCATCATGTATGGAGGTGAAAACAAGGTACACATTAGCACTTTCATTATTTGCATATTCATAAAATGGAAGTGAATATAAGACATTTGCATTTTCATTATTTGCATATGAGTACAAGATACTGTAAGATGCTATGTCAGATTTTTTGACCCAAACATTAAAAAATAGTTTTTTCTTTAGTGAATGGTATTTCAAAGAGTATCACCTGCTCTAACGAAAAAAGGTCAGGAACCATGACAAAAAATTAAAACGTTTCTTATAAAACACATAAGAATTTGTCACGTGATATATTTTCGGGATCCCGACAAAAACTAATTTTGAGCACTTTATTTCACTGCTACATGTACTAATAATTGGCGGACTTTCTCAAGCAATGGCTCAAATGAAAGCTTGTGACTTTCTCGAACCCCATCAAAATACCTGTTGAATTTTAAATCAAAAATTTTGGGTCAAATCGGCCAAAAATCTGACATAGCATCTCTAAGGTACATTTACAAATGTATACATTAGCATTTTCAATATTTGAATACCCATGAAATGGTAGTGAATACAAGGTACACATTTGAATTCTTATTATTTACATATTCATGCATGGAAGTAAACACAAAGTACATTTAGGTACATTAGATCTTTTATTGTTTGCATATTCATGACATAGGAGTGAATACAATGACAATTTATGTACATTTCCACTTCCATTATTTGAATATTCATGAAATGGAAGTGAGTACAAATACGATTTTTTTTTTTAATGCAAGTTGCCCAACACACAAGGCCTGTAGGCCACTTCAAGATGTGGGCTACAATCAATTTTTTACCAGGGTCCGTTGCCACCTACTCCTGGGGCTGAAACAGGGTTACCCCCTTCACAGTCCATACGGATAGGCTTGGGTACCATCCATCAGACGCCTGGCTGGTAGAGCACTGAAAGCACTACCTCCCCCAAACTTTACAAAGCAATTATGGTGAAGTGTCTTGCTAACTCTTTGGCGCAAAAGGCGGTCCCTAGTGACCACCAAAAACACACCAAATTGAACTTTGATAAACGGTCATAACTTAATAACAACACCTATATACACTACCCTCTCTCGGCCAATTAGAGCAAATGTTGAGCGTTCGTTGGATTTGATGTTCAACAGGGGGCGCTATTGAAAAGTTTTGAGAAAAACAGTCAAAATTTTTGTTCTTTATTCAAGTTTTTATTTAATCTGTGTCACCAAAGGGTCAAGGACATAAGCGTCACGACCGGGACTCGAACCCAAACTCTGCTGATCAAACACCAGAGTTTGAATCCGGTGCTCCTAACCGCTCGGCCACGACTGATCGCCACAAAAAAATGCGCTATACGAACTCCATGTAGTTTTTTTTATTATTATTATTACAAACCCATACATGTGCCGTGTTTCTGTGTTGCCCGATAAGTAGCGCCATCTAGACCCCGAGGATCAGCACAACAATGTGGACACAAGTGTCACTGTCATGACCGGGATTTGAACCCACACACTCCGATGACTTAACCACCATGAGCTTGAATTCGCTTCTCTAAACCACCCAGCCACACCCCATTACACGCCGCACACAGCCGGGTATACATGTATACATGTATACAGGGATGGCCGAGTGGTTAATGGACAGTGGACACTATTGGTAATTGTCAAAGACCAGTCTTCTCACTTGGTGTATCTCAACATATGCATAAAATAACAAACCTGTAAAAATTTGAGCTCGACGAATTTGCGAGATAATAATGAAAGAAAAAACACCCTTGTCACACGAAGTTGTGTGCTTTCTGATGCTTGATTTCGAGACCTTAAATTCTAAACTTGAGGTCTCAAAATCAAATTTGTGGAAATTAGGCCTACTTTCTCGAAAACTACCTCACTTCAGAGGGAGCCGTTTCTCACAATTTTTATACCATCAACCTCTCCCCATTACTCGTAATCAAGAAAGGTTTTATGGTGATAATTATTTTGAGTAATTACCAATAGTGTCCACTGCCTTTAAGGGCATCAAATTCAAGTTCTCCTGGTCATCAGAGTGTCGGTTCGAATCCCGGTCGTGACACTTGTGTCCTTGAGAAAGTACCTTCACTATAATTGCTTCTCTCCACCCAGGAGTATAAATGGTTACCTGCATGGGGCAGAGATGGTTCTTGTGATTGATTTGCCGAGCAGCACTTATTAATGCTGCACAGGCTGTATACTCCCCAGGTAGCTGAGATGGTTTTTAAGGAACGAATTAAGGCCCATTGACCAGGGGTAATAATGTTGGAGCGCCATGAGCGTCACTGCGTGACGGACATGAGTGCTATAAGAAGCCATTATTATTATTATTATTATTAGAGGTTGATAATGTGTATGAAAAAGCCTTTGGAGCGCCGTTTAACCCCATGACTTGCCAGATATTACGAAGTATACATACCCTGTCTCCATGATGTCCCATGAATAGCGCCATTCCGACACCGAGGATCAGCACAATGACTACGACTGTAGAGATGCAGAGACACAGGCTCATCTTGGCCTTTCTGCGGATGGGGACGGCAACCACATCGGCCGGGTCCTGTTTCTGGAAAGGCTCCTCGCATGTCAACTGCAGTAAGATTGTAAAAAAAAAGAAGAAAAATTACGCAAATATACATTACTGGCCTGTATGCTTTGTTTTTGAAAGAGCAAGGGCACCGAGATGGAAGTGTCGTGGCCGAGCGGTTAAGATCACCGAAATCAAACTCTGGTGTTTCTAATCAGCAGCGTGTGGGTTTGAATCCCCAGCCGTGACACTTGTGTCCTTAAGCAAGACACTTAACCATTGCTCCTTCCGGATGGGACGTAAAGCCGTTGGTCCCATGTGTTGTGTAGCGCATGTAAAAGAACCCAGTGCACTAATCGAAAAGAGAAGGGGGTTCGCCCCGGTATTGTTGGCTGTGGCTGCTGTAGCACCTTGTTATCCCTTATAAGGTGCTAACTAATTGGGTCTCAACATTCATCACTCCAATAACTTTCTGAAAGTTTGTATCTCAGCGCCTTGAGTACCTTGTTTGGTAGATACGTGCGCTATATAAGACTTTGATATTATATTATTATTATTATTCACTCCTTGGTTTAAGGCACCCTAGAGGGAAAGTGTAAATTTCTTCTGAAGCATTTCAAGGGCACCAAGGCAATGACTATGGGGCATGGAGGCTGTGAAGTATCAGGGCTGTACATATTTATAATAAGAATAATGAGGCTTAGTGCCGTTGTGCCAGGGAATTCTGTCAGCCGGAGATTCATTCCCCATATAGAAATTTAACATGGGCTGGAGGAGGATATTCAACAGAGGGCGCTAGCAGAAGTAGTTATTAACACAGTTCACCATATACATGTAGGGGATAGAATCTCCTGCCACACCGCATGGACGCACCATGATAAATGTCTATTGTTCTATAGACCGTATTGAACAACCACTTTTTTTGCTATGAAAGTCGCCATCTTGTAGGGCAAACCGTATGCGCGTCCAAACGCGTACATCAATGAAGCACGCAACACGCAGCATTCCTGATTTGACTTCTACAGCACATGCACGCACACACCCACGCACACGCGCACAGACGCCATCTTGCGGGGCATATATTTGAACAGTGACGTCCCAGATGTGGGGCAACAGATCTACGGATCATAGTATGTATTTGCTTTTGTTGTCCCTTGCCCATCTTGGGCTAAAATGTTGTCAATGTATTTTGTTTTGTACTGTTATGGTGAATAAAATAATAATAATAATAATAATAAAATATTCAATACGGTCTATTGGTTTCCAATAAATTCAATAGTTTTGTTGAATATTTGTGAAACATTGAAACAGACAGTAGCTTTCAGTTTTTGCTTTGCTTTTTTTGGCTACCAATAGTTTTCCAACCTCAGTTGGCCAAAACTTGGGCTTTGACGTTGCAATAGAAAGGTCTAGAATAATACCATAAAGCCCGGTTCATACTTCCTGCGAAAGTGAATGCGTTTCAAATGTTGATGTCACAAATTCGCAACAAATAACTCGCAGCAGAGTTGAGCTGTGCTCAACTCTTGCGAATATTCGCAGCCAAAACAGAGTTGTGACGACAAATTCATGTCAATTCGTTTCGCAGGAAGTATGAACCGGGCTTAAGACTTTTGTAAAAACTTGGGCTGTGACGTTGCAGTAAAAGGTCTATCTCTGTTTTTATCACTGTCAGATACATTAGTACGACAGTAAAGGCACTTAATATCTGCTTCAGTTTGTTGTCAGAGAATTCTCTCGCGGGCTGTTTGTCTGTTTGTGTACAGCCCTAATGGCCGACGTACATGTAACGACCTACGTAACAATCGCCATGGTGATTTAATGACATTATTGTCCACAGTAATCAAACCAACATCAATAAAATCTATCAGGTTTGACAGACAAACAAAAATTGTTTTGCTGATAACAAAAAAATTAAAGAAAAAAACATAAAAATTGGGACAAAGTTGCAACAAGTTAAAAAAAAAACACATCAGGCAATTACATGTCTACAGGTAATTTGTTGTGCACACTCTAGAGCTTTATTTCCTAATTTAGCTAAATCAGTCATGCGAGGTATGATTAATTTCATCCATTCAGACAGGTCTGGCATTTTATCTTTGAACATGTTGAAAAGGCAAGGCCATAAATTTACAAAGGGCACTTACATTGCGCAACGTTTATGGCGCAACTTACACCATAAACGATGCGCAAGTGGACTTACGCAGTTGCGTAACGTTTCATGAAAACAGCTGCTGTATGCATTATTTTGAAAGTGCAAGGGCACCAAGGCATTTTCTCCTTGGTAAAGCGCATCCTATGAGGAAATTGCAAAGTGCTACTGTAGCGCGTAGAGCATTTCAAGGGCACCAAGGGGGCATGGAGGCAATCACCATCGTTGCCTCCGTGAAGTACATGTACTATGTATCAGTCCGGCCTTAAAGTCAATGGGAAACTTTTGATGGGCACCAAGGCCAAGACCAGCGGCAACGGAGGCAATGGCAACCGAGGCCTGCTGTAATTCCAGACCTGTTCAGATTATTTTCTACCAAATAGATTTGTATTGTATTTTGGAGGTCATAAGTCTGACTGCTCATTAGATGACCTGATATCTGAATAAATAAATGCCATATTATGTAATACTGGCGGTCCACTGGTTTGATAATCCATTAGACCTATGGGTTATTACACAATGTTCTCATTTTGGCCAAAAGGACTGCCGAACTAAATGGGGCATCAAACAAAATGAGCTGCTGCAACAAAATGAGCTACCATGGGCTGTGAAAAAAAAAAACGGCTGCTGAGAACATACATGTAAGGGGCTGTCAAATGAAAAGGGGCCATCAACCAAATACGTTGCCGAACACTAGGGGCTGTATGAAGAACAAAATGGGCTGACTTCTAACAAAATGAGCAGTAATCAACAAAACGAGCTTCCGAACAAAATGGGCTGCAAATCAATGATATGGGCCGCAGAACAATATGGGCTACAGAATGAAATGGGCTGCAAAACAATATGGGCTACAGAATGAAATGGGCTGCAAAACAATATGGGCTACAGAATGAAATGGGCTGCAAAACAATATGGGCTACAGAATGAAATGGGCTGCAAAGCAATATGGGCTACAGAATGAAATGGGCTGCAAAACAATATGGGCTACAGAATGAAATGGGCTGCAAAACAAAAATGAGCTGCCAAACCAAGTGGGCTGTAAGCTTGGGCGATATCACGATATTATTGAATATCGCGATATTAATTTGGATACGATTTCGATATCGAATGGATTTGGTTTTAATCGAAATATCGATATATCGCGATATATCGCGATAATCGCTATATATATCGATATATCGATTAAATATCGCGATGTATTTGCTAGCTGAGACATCTTGCACCCCATAGGTTTGGAGTAAAACCAGAAGAATAGGTCATTAGAACACCTCTCTTATGCTAGGACTGTCTCTTCTACAACTTTCACTTGGACATGTTGGAGTTTGAAGACTGATGATGTCAAATTTCATTAATCGCGATTATATCGAATATCGCGATATATTGTCGGCGATATATCGTGAATAAATTAAATCGATATCGCCCAAGCTTAGTGGGCTGCAGAACAAAAATGGGCTTAGGAATGAAATGGCTGAACATATTGGACTGTGGAAAAAAATGGGCAGCTGAAAAAGAAAATAATAATACATTGTACGTACATGTACGTGTAGCCTGGGCATTGTACATTTTGTGTCATAATTTCCACATAAGTTACATGATGGATAGGAATGACAAACATACCCGCAGAGAGACTAGACTGTGTTTCGTTTGTAAATCTGTGATGTCACAAGTCACACCGTAGTAACCGGGATCCCATGACTAATGCAGTTTCATCATGCCGATTTCTTTGTCATGGGTTGTATATTGGTTGTCGTGACAACGTAACCAACCTATTCAGTTACAACATTCGCTTTAATATATGGTTTCCCATTCAACGTAGGGCAGATAATTTTCTATAGCTTCGCACTGTGCGACTAATTAATTATAACAGTGGCTTCTTACATGTACATGTAGTGCAGAAAACCTTCAGGCAGTGAGGCCCCATGGCCTCAACAATAAGCAATTAGCGAGACGCTGAAAAAAATACTAATTCCAAACGCTCATGCGGAATGATCTTCCAATGGGAGACTTTTGGAACGCTTGGTGGCAGCAGACTTACCAGGTCAAATCCATTGTTCTCGGTCATGTGTGCACGCTCAGAACTACGTAAACAATGGAAATTTCCTGGTAAGTCTGCTGCCACCTAGCGTCCCAAAGTCTCCAATTGACAATAACATTTGCCAGCCATTGCGCGCCACTGGGGTCGCTTTCGCAAAGCAGTAAAAACCATCGTAAGACAAACTGTAAGTATCACCATAGTGATTTCTATTGTGAAATCACACTTTACTAAGCAACTACGATTGATTTGTACTTTCGATCAATCTTAGCTCTTTAAGAAATTGGCCCCAGCTGGACACCTTAGGTAATTGTCAAAGACCAGTATTCTCACTTGGTGTAAAGGCCTATGTATGCATAAATTAACAAATTGTGAAAATTTTGCGATACATCGGCAAGGTTGTTTGTCAGATTTTCAGTATTTCGCTTTCTGCTTAATTTTGAAATATTTATCAAGAATTGTAACATCATGCAGTCATATCAGGGAAATTTCATAGATTGTTGAGGAAGACATTCAATTCCCATAAAAAGTGAACAGAAAAACGATTTTCTTGTGTCTTTGTGCACAAAATTAGGCACAAGTACACCGCAGTAGTGGTTTAAACTCGCCGAGGCCTGGTTCTTGATAATTTTACCGAGACGAACAGTGGCGCGCAGCGCCGCCCAGCACTTGCGCGTCTGGATTGTCGTATACCAGACTGTGTGGATATTGTTATGCAGTCTGATGCAGTAGATCATTGGACCATTTTTATTAACATAGATTGAAAGGGCACATTACATTTATCAGCTCTACGGTCAGGCCTATCATGCACCTTGCAAAGGACTGGTATAGCTAGTCTAAACCAATCGGCATGATCGAGTAGTGGACGTGACTGTGCATGTTTTATCTCGATTAAATTTAGAGCCTCGTCGCAAATGAGCAAAAATAGCTAGATTACAGGTTGATATATACGAAAGTCTAATCCCTAGAACGAATAGCAGGCCTGACACTTTACATAGGCAATGAAGGCGATTGCCCCCCCCCCCCCTGGTCATCGCCTTGGTGCCCTAACAAATGTACAATTTCCTCACAGGGTGCCCTTTGGAGAAAATCATTCACAGATATTTCCTGTGTCAGTCCCCGGAAATATTAGTAAATTGTGAATTTCCCAAACAGGATTACTGCACAAACCTTTTAGAAATCAACATCACATACATAAAAATACAAAATAGGCGAGCTTCAAATAATTTTTCCCTCATCATTTATTTTCCAATTATCAATAAACTATTTTTTTTCAACAACTCATGTAAAATCATTAGCAGATATTTCCTATAAATGTGAGTAAATTGGATTTGCCCAAACAGATCCACCGAAACTATTGCACTACAGGCCTGATACTTCACGGAGGCAACGTAGGCGATTGCCTCCGTGTCCCCTGGTCATTGCCTTGGTGCCCTTGAAATGCTCCAGTACAAATTTGCGATTTCATCATAGGGTACCCTTTACCAAGAAGAAACTGCCTGCGTGCCCTTGCCCTTTCAAAAACGAAGCATACAGCCCTGGCACTTAACCCTATAGAAACAGCTACATGTTGTACATTACGAAATAAAGTGAGCTTCAAACCATTCTTGCCCAAAATCATTTTTTTTTCCGGCAACTCCTGTGAAATCATTCACTGATACTTCCTATGCCAGTCCCTTAAGGGATTTGCCCAAACAAATACACCGAGATTATTGCAGCAAACCTCATCTATAGAAATCAACATCAAATGATAGGCTACAAAATAAGTGAGCTTCAAATAATTTTTCCAAAATCGTTTATTTTCAAGCATTTATTTTCGCCAATGACTCACGTAAAATCATTCCCAGATATTTCAAAGCCAATCATTGTAAATGTGAGAAGATTATGGATTTGCCCAAACAGATCAACCGAAACTAACTAAGCCCTATAATAAGGGGGCTCAAATAATTCTCTCCCAAAACCATTTACATGTATTTCGGCAACTCATGTAAAATCATTCACAGATATTTCCTATGCCAGTCCCTGTAACTGTGAGTAAATTGTGGATTTACCAAACAGATCCACTGAGATTACCTCCGCATCCCTTATGAAAATCAACCTCGCATAATAAGATATAAACCTCAAGGTTAAAAGCCACGCCTCACCAGAGTGTAATTATCATACCTTACAAAACCAAGCACCCCCCCCCCCCCCTTCCCAACATATTCGCAATTAAATGAGCACGCGTGACTGGAATACACATCTTATAGGTAGGATGGCGAGGTAATCTGATTTAATTCCAACTCTCAAGTTGTGAATGAGATATCATGGGATGGTACGTACATCATTGGTTTTTAAAACAGATTGTTCATTCAAATCCTCTAGTTTGCAGAAATGTGTCATTACAGCGTTGGTGATTTGGAAGAGCACGTTCATTCCAATCCTTTAGTTTTAGAGAAACGTGTTTCATGAGATGGTACATATTACATACATCATTGGTTTTTAGAAGAGTACAATCATTCCAATCATCTAGTTTTTAAGAAACATATCATAAAGGGATGGTACATCATTGGTTAGTGGAAGAGTACATTCATTCCAATCTTCTAGTTTTCAAGAAACATATCATAAAGGGATGGTACATCATTGGTTATTGGAAGAGTAGATTCATTCCAATCCTCTAGTTTTAGAGAAACATGTTTCATGAGATGGTACATATTACATACATCATTGGTTTTTAGAAGAGTACATTCATTCATGTTTTCAAGAAACATATCATAAAGGGATGGTACATCATTGGTTTTTGGAAGAGTACATTCATTCCAATCCTCTAGTTTTCAAGAAACATCATAAAGGGATGGTACATCATTGGTTTTTGGAGTATACATTCATTTTATTTTTTTTAAGCATTCATTCAAATTCTCTAGTCTTCAAGAAACATGCACAGAGGGATGATCAAATTGTTTTTTAATGCACACATTTTGCTTTAGAGGAACACATTGCCTGGATCGGTCGAGTTGGTCTTTGAAAAGCGTTTGAAACCGTTTGTTATAAAATGCATAATATAATGGTTAGAAAGATGAATTAAAAGTAGAATACAATGATCATCACAAATTTGCCTCGAAATTGCGTGGTTTTCCTTTTACTCTGCGAACTAACACGGTCGGCCATTTATGGGAGTAAAAAATTTGACTCCCATAAATGGCCGACCGCGTTAATCGACGAGGTAAAAGGAAAACCACGCAATTTCGAGTGATACTTGTGTGGATCATTATATTCTACTTTTAAAATATCTTTCTAATCATATGCATTTTATAACAAACGGTTACAAAACGCTTTTCAAAGACCAACTTGACCGATCCAAGGCAACGTGTTCCTTTAAATTGAAAGCCAATCCTTGATTTAGAAAGAGCAAATATTCCCCATCCTCCTTTTTTTCATTCAGCAACCACTGAAAATCAGATTAGGTGGTCCTTCGAGACAAATAGAGGTTTATGTTTCGCTCGAAGAGGAGGAGGCAGTGATGTTTTGCTCGAAGAGGAGGAGGCAGTGTGTGGGAGGGGGGAGGGGGGGGAGGGGGGGGGGAGCCTACCCAGTGAAACTAAGGACTTGAACAAAAGGGATCTATGTACAAGACTGACAGGATGTCTCTAAAAAAACAATTAAGTCAGAACTATGGGAGAACAACGAGAAGTCCTTAATTTAAGGTGTCAACAGTTTTACTTATTTTGAGTTACCTTTAAACTAAAATATTGAGTGTGTGGGGAAAATCAGCAAATGGCAATATTCCTAATTGAAACATAAAAGATTGTTGGTAAAACAACGAGTAAATGCCAAAATTTCAATCCAATGCAGTTAAAAAAAATTATCATAAATAACAAAAAAATTGATCAAACCTATTCCTAAATTGCAATTGAGAACTGTTGAAACAGTAAAAAAAAAAAAAAAAACAGAATTTAACAAAAACCAGGTTTGGATAATAAAAAAAGCAGCGGCGCAACAAACTCCAAAATCCAAATTGAGGACAGTGTTATGTTTTCTTTATAAATTAATCATGAAAGGTTTACCACATAAAAAAACGTGTTGTTCCCACCAAAAACAAATATTCATAAATACCCCAGACAGTTTTTCTACTCCTACTGGTGGAGAGCGCGTCACGTTGGGGTGTTTAAACGGTTGCTAATGACCAGTGTTTATAACCAGCTGGCTTCCGCGTGTCAGGATTATCATGCTGAACGCAATTCATAGCTATTAGTAACAGCGCGTAATCTACTTCCAAGCACGTGCACGTAATCTATTTCTACAGACTCTTAACAAAGTTTTTGAAAAAAATATTTCAACCCTCAAGTTTTCAACTGTCAAAGTGTCTGTTATTGTATTTTTGTTCCTGTTTTTTTAACAAAAAGGCATTTATGAATGGGAATAAAAAAGTAGTGACTCATTTTGAAACGTCCGTTTAAAACCTTGCAGGGTCGTTGTTGTGCTAAAGGTCCCCGCCGATCGCACGGCAATTCGACCCTGCCGGCTTTAAATGGCTGTGTAAGAACTCAACGCCCGGTGCTGAGGACCCTTACCCCCCCCCCCACCCCGATCCCTAAAATAAAAAGACCCCCTGCAGTAATTCTATTTTTTCTCAACCCCACCCTTCACCACCGCATCCCCCCCTCCCTTCTCAAATGAAAATATCTAGTCATGCCACTTATGAACTGGGTTTGAGAGCCGACTCCTGTTGCTAGGTAACAAAACAATAACAATACCATTGGGAGTCTGTCCCTGACCCCCCTCTTCAGCGAGGACGGATTCTCAACGAGAATTAATCAGAGAACGCCTCCTTCCCCCTCCACATCCATAGAAAGAAAATTGCGGTATTCCCGTCCAATCTCGTGGATCTCGTTGGGTTTGAAATTAAGTCAGTCGTTCAATGGGTGAGACCTTTTTTGTATGTTTTAACGTTTACGGGTCAGGATGCAAGTGACTCTAGGATCACACCTCCGGGTTCTTGGAAATCTCATACGTAATATAGCGTGTTTTCTGACGGATACAATTTACTGCCGCTCTCTACCCTTCACTACACTGGACTCATTTAAAACCGCTCTCAAGACACACTTATTAAAAGGAAGTGGACACTATTGGTAATTACTCAAAATAATAATTAGCATAAAACCTTACTTGGACACGAGTAATGGGGAGAGGTTGATAGTATAAAACATTGTGAGAAACGGCTCACTCTGAAGTAGTTTCCGAAAAGAAGAAAAAAGAAGTAATTTTACACAAATTTGATTTCGAGACCTCGGATTTAGAATTTGAGGTCTCGAAATCAAGCATCTGAAAGCACACTACTTCGTGTGACAAGGGTGTTTTTTTCTTTCATTATTATCTCACAACTTCGACGACCAATTGAGCTCAAATTTTCACAGGTTTGTTATTTTATGCATATGTTGAGATACACCAACTGTGAAGGCTAGTCTTTGACAATTACCAATAGTGTCCACTGCCTTTAAACCACTGGTTGAAAACATCTTCACCACACATTGATTGAAGAGAAGACTGGTCTTTGACGAATTCCAATAGTGTCAAGTGTCTTTAAATTCATTCCAGATTGGAGTATTTTAGTGAGATATTACCTCTTTCTCAAAATGTACAGTATTTCAGAGGGAACAGTTTCTCACAATGTTTTTTTGATTACTTTCAGCAGCTCTCCATTGCTCCTATTTAGTACTGCCCCCTCCGCACAATCATGCCACATTTGATCCGTACGATCTAATCACATGAACGAACATCAAAACAAAAAATGTTAATGCGAGCTGGCTATAGCGATGGTGTTTAAAGGTACTGAACACTGAAACAGTTGTATTTACTCAAAATAATTGTTTTGCATACGTTTGGTTATGAGCAATGGAGAGCTGTTGATAGTATGAAACATTGTGATAAACAGCTCCCTCTGAAGTAACATACATGTAGTTTTCAAGAATGAGGTGATTTCGCATTCAAATATTAAAATACTTTGAAGGCCTGAAGCCTTTTATTAGGCATCTGAAATAATATGTCTACCAAGGGTGTACTTTCTTCCATTATTCTCTTGCAGGGCTGTATGCTTCCTTTTTGAAAGGGCAAGGGCACCAAGGCATTTTGGCTCCTTGGTAAAGGGCACCCTATGAGGAAATTTTAAATTTCTACTTTGAGCATTTCAAGGGCACCAAGGCAATGACCAGGGGAAACGGAGGCAATCTCCTTTGTCGCCTTCGTAAAGTATCTGGCCTCAACTTGGATATCCCAATTGAGTCAAAATGTTCACAGGCTTGTTATTTTATGCATTATGTTGGGGATACCCCAAGTGAGAGCACTGGTCTTTGACAATTACCAAAGGTGTCCAGTGATTTCTCCGTTAGCGCATAACGCTGAATCATTTCTTGGCACTCTGTACCGTAGATAAATATTGTTGCTGTTTGTGCACCTGGTTTGCAGGAAGAGCAAATACACTAAATGAACATTGGCCGATTCATCGAAAATGAATGTTGTCTTTTCGTCATTGTGTATTTAAGCACTTCACATTGTAATACATAATACTACATGGACAAAATTAAAGATGCTTGGTTGGATTTTAGGTTGATTTGTTCTGAATTATGATTATTTTTTTTAAAGGCACATTATACCTCTGGTTTTTGAAAACGTTCAATTGTTTCAATCATGTTATTACGTATAACTAACATGCTGTGAAAATTTGACTACAAATACTGGTCGCGTTTTTTTTAATAGATATCAACGAAAATCAGGAGCAAACAAAAAAATTTAGATTTATTATTTTATTTATTTATTTGCAACCACAGGAAAATACAAAGTATGGTTGGATTAAAATACACCATTCTAAAAACATGTAGGCGCTTACAATACAGAAATGCATTCTACCATAAACACATTACTAAAACCTAAATTAAGGCAAGCATTAGAGAAAAGGGAAGAGCCAATAAAACTACATAACAGAAAACATGATGGACAAAATACACAACACACCACCAAAACATAAACAATACAAATTTGGGACTACAATATATTGTACAAGCTTAGTTTAAATGGGTTTAAAATATGTCCACACAGAAAGAATAATCCCTACTATGATCTCGGATTCAAATTTTTGGGGCATAAAACTTATCTTTTTGCATTAAAGACACCGGACACTATTGGTAATTGTCATAGACTAGTCTTCAAAGTTGGTGACTCTCAACATAATGCACAAAATAACAAACCTGCGAAAATTTGAGCTCGATCAGTCGTCGAAGTTGCGAGATATTAATGAAAGAAAAAAACACCCTTGTTGCACCATGGTCACACGAAGTTGTGTGCTTTTAGATGCTTGATTTCGAAACCTCAAATTCTAAATCTGAGGTCTCGAAATCAACTTTGTGGAAAATTACTTCTTTCTCGAAAACTACATCACTTCAGAGGGAGCTGTTTTTCACAATGTTTTACACTATCAACCTCTCCCATTACTTGTAATCAAGAAAAGTTTTATGCTAATAATTATTTTGAGTAATTACCAACAGTGTCCACTGCCTTTAAAGGGACACAACATTGTACTTTGATGTGAAATGCCTACAAATGCTTTTAAACGAAAGCTTCTAACCAAAGTATATTGTCACTCATTTTCACATGTAATCTCAAAATGGCGGGTTGATGACGTCAATGCATTTTAACGTCCATTGAATCAAATTTTGGGTGTGGTCCAAGTTGTACATTACATTGAACAGTTG
This sequence comes from Asterias rubens, assembly GCF_902459465.1. Classification (NCBI taxonomy): domain Eukaryota; kingdom Metazoa; phylum Echinodermata; class Asteroidea; order Forcipulatida; family Asteriidae; genus Asterias; species Asterias rubens. The sequence goes on from NC_047075.1 coordinate 3,021,345, forward strand.
AAAACATGACATTATGGGTACCAGGCGAATCAACTAATGTGTTATGCACAGTCTAAAAGTCACGATACAAAACCGACTCAACAGTTGTCTGGTTTTACACAATGCTTGTACAAAACCAAACAAATAAATTGTATTGAATACCATCATAAAATGTTATAAGTTTCCAGCGAAGGTTTCAATAGGTGTGTGCCTTTAGACGATGTGACCTTTGACATCATGTTGTCAAAAGAGCCACAGAGACTGAGACTTCCTGCAGGTGCATTGTACAATACTCAGCTCAATGAAAAAAAAAACCATGAAATCTGATATTATGTGGAGATTGCAATCATGTCTGATTTTTATAAACTTTTGATTTTTGGTTTTTATACCGAATAGCATGAACCCGGATGCATACAACTTACATACTGTTATGAAGGATGGTGTTTTCAATGAAAAAACAGACAAAAACATTGAATACAAGAAAACCAGGATACACCAGGGGTGGGTGGAGTCACTGCTCACAAACAAGTCTGAAACTATGATCCAGATCTTAGGTGTTAGGCCAAGTAAAACAAATTTGATCGTCCAAGTAAAACAAAAAAAGGGGAAGATGAGGGCATTTTTAATGTACAATATACAATTTTAAGATTTAATGTGTTTGTAGTCGCTGGGCACCTCTGAAACACAGTGTTTTTACTGAGAGGTTTCCCAAGGGTTAATAAGAAATAAATAAATAAATAAACTGCAACTGTGAAATATTAGTTTTATATTGAAACAAAAGGTTATTTTTAATCTCTGCAAACTTAGTTTCAACATGTGACTGATCAGGTGACTTTCTATTTTTGGGGGTGGAACTAAATTTGCAAGAATGTTAAAGGCAGAGGACACTATCGGTAATTGTCAAAGAATAGCCTTCACAGTTGATGTATCTCAACATATGCATAAAATAACAAACCTGTGAAAATTTGAGCTCAATCGGTCATCGAACTTGCGAGATAATAATGAAAGAAAAAACACCCTCGTCACACGAAGTTGTGTGCGCTTAGAAAGTTCTAAATCTGAGGTCTCGAAATCAAATCCGTGGAAAATTACGTCTTTCGTTTAAAAAACTATGGCACTTCAGAGGGAGCCGTTTCTCACAATGTTTGATACCATCAACCTCTCCCCATTACTCATCACCCAGTAAGGTGTTATGCCAATAATTATTTTGAGTAATTACCAATAGTGTCCACAAAACAAAAGCTCGAGGCCCCTATGACAAAACCAACTTTTGTTTGATGATCTTTTGATGCACTGCACAAAGTACTTCCTTGTACATGATCACGAGGTTTCTGTTTTCCTTGTTCGACAAACTAGTTTCATTACTAAATCTCATGAATGGGGAAATCATGTGTCATAAAATAAACAATGATGAGTGCATTTTTTAACTGAAACGTTGTTGTTTATTCTTTTGTAATATAAAATATTTTCTTTTATACAAGATTTTCTTAAAACTTCACTTCCCAAAAACCGTAAAAGAAGAAGTTTCTAGGGGATGGCACAAGATTGTTTTTCTTGAATTAAGATTGCTTTCTTATTTCAAAAATACATTTTTGAGTAGCGCTTTGTTTGCACCTTCCAGGGCCTTTCTGATAGGCCAGATACCTAAACTGTAACGTCCATACAAATTTAAGAGTTGTAAAAAAAAACAGCTGAATAAGTTTTCAGCTGTTTTTATAACTCTTAAATTTGTATGTAAATTATGGTTCAAGATGTCATAATTCCCACATGACCAGTGTACATTGGTATCTTGCATTATAAGAAAGGCCCTGGAAGGTGCAAATAAAGCGCTGCTAAAAAAATCTTGGTAGTCTAGTTGGTAAGACACCTGAAATTGCAAACGTGGGTTTGAATCCCACCCGAGTAATATGCAGTGATATTTTGTTCACAGGACTCAAGGAAAGTACTGAGTATACAGTGCTAACACACTTCGGTCTAGGGTAAAAAAGAAAATTAATACTGTATGGCTTCTGACTGGCACCCCCGTACAAAGCTATTGACAAAATAGGGACATCGCCAATATATGGCTAGATAGCTCAGTTGGTAGAGCGCTGGCACGTTAATCCGGAGGTCATTGGTTCGAATCCCACTCTAGTCAATTCTTTGTTCAACCCGAAAAATCACTGTCAAAAGTTGTTAAAAATCCACCAGCTTTAAAGGAACACGTTGCCTTGGTTCGGTCGAGTTGGTCTTTGAAAAGCGTTTGTAACCGTTTGTTATAAAATGCATTTGGTTAGAAAGATGTTTAAAACTAGAATACAATGATCCACACATATTTGCCTCAAAATTGCGTGGTTTTCATTTTACTTTGCAAACTAACACGGTCGGCCATTTATGGGAGTCAAAAATTTGACTCCCATAAATGGCCGACTGTGTTTGTCGACAAGGTAAAAGGAAAACCACGCGTTTTCGATAGATACTTGTGTGGATCATTATATTCTACTTTTTTTTTAGAATATCTTTCTAACCATATGCATTTTATAACAAACGGTTACATGCGCTATTCAAAGACCAACTCGACCGATCCAAGGCAACGTGTTCCTTTAAATCCTTATTAAAAAAAAACCCATCAGGCTACATAATGTATGCCTGCAGGAAGTCCAGGCTCTGTGGCTCTTTTGTACAGTAAAGGCCTACATGTAACTTGTCATAAGTCTACTGACCCTTACAAAATGCATTCGTTGAAAAAAACAACAACAGACAAACGTCAAGGGCCGGATATACAATCCATCAAGAGGTGGAGAGCCTGGTTGCAATTACATCATAGTCTATTAATAAAGCGGTGTGGCGTAGTAGTAGAATTATTCATTGTGTTGTAAAAAAAAAAAAAATTGCAATGCCTGAATAATTTTTGTTGTAAACACCATGACAAGTGATTTTTTGCAAAGTGTATTCGACAATAACTGATATAATTTTAAATTGAAAAAAAAAAAAAAAAAAAATAGATTTTCCTAATGTGGGCCTACTTTAAAAACATCTTTCCTTGATCATATGTTTCTTGAAAAATAGAGGTTGGAATGAATGTAATGTACACTCTAAAAACAAATGATGTACACTGTACTGTCTACAATCCCTTTAACATATTTCTTGAAAACTATAGGACTACTGTATGTTGGAAAATAATTATGCACAAGTTTGATTTTTTTCTAAGGTAAAAGTTCTTAGCCAAAAATTCTCCTTGAAAGCTCAATGTTCAGCCTGCTACATTGCTACGATTCCTCTTACAAAGAGGAATATTCTAAAAGGGAGATCAAGTCAAAAAAATAAATCTCTCAGAAAATGGCTGCTGGGTTCGAAATGTTTCACTGAGGGCCCACTTTCAAAAAAGTTATAAAATAAAAGGCCTAGATAGAACAGATTTTAACAGCTAAAGCCCCGTTCAAACTTCCAACGAATGCGAATGCGATCTGCGAATTTGACATGAATTTGGCGTCACAACTCTGTTTTCGCTGCGATATTAACAGGAGAGTTGCAGAGAGTATGACCCGGGCTTTCTTGTTGATACATGAACTGGAATGAGAGGGCAAAGCACTTTTTCTTTGGATCAGCAAGGACGACTCTTTCGTGAGTACAACTTGCAATATACAACTTGTACCGGAACCTTGTTCAAAGGAGCACTGAGAAAACGACCTGAGGGTCGAGTATGGATCTGTCTTTTGATCTATAGGAAAGTCTATCCTCCCTGCTAACTCCCACATGAATAATCAATAGTTTAAACAAGGCGATGTCCTGTCACCACTTTTTCATTCCTTTAGGAATTAAATAAGTATCTGATTTACTCGAATGTGTGGGGTAAAATTAGTGGAAAAGTAGTTGAAAGATACAGAGATTTTTCCTTGAAAAAGTGTCTATATCTTTCCACCACTTTTTCATTTATGAATTAAATTGGTGTAAATCAGTACGTATATTTATTTGAATGACAAAGTTTCCTTTTGGTAAAAATAAGTGCAAGCAATTTGTGGCAGGAAACTGACTTGAAAATTACAAAACAAACTTTCAGATAACAATTACAAGTAAACAAGCTGCAATTTTGTTTAAGGAGATTGTCAAAATTGCTCACTTTTTACACTGTAAACATGGTAAATGACAGTTTCAAACAGGTTTTCAAAATGTAAAACAGGGTGTCAACACCCAAACACTGTTGTGGCTAACATACAATAAACACTGCCACATGACTGTAGTGTGTAGGGATCGACGACAAGGCAAAATACCTATTTTTGTAACTCGTGAACAAAAAACATCAAACAAATTTTTGTTTTACTCATTTCTCAAAAACTACAGCACCTCAGTAAGTAAAACTTCAAGGGAAGCTTTCTACTATCATAATCTTCAAACTGTGTAAGTTTAATTTAAATCTGTGGACATTGTGTTTTTTGTTAGGAAAAAGTACATAGCCCCTTTAAATACTTTCTTTTACATGTTTTAGGTTCTTCTTCTTTCTTCCATTAAAATATTAAACAATTACCGACCCAAAACAATGATACATAAATATATTGTGCGCTCTTAAAGTACTGCCAGGTCAAAAATACAACCCATCGCCATTTATATGCCATCGAGTGGTGGTTAAGAATTAAATCCACGGCCCATTTGGCTCTGAAAAGGAACTAAATGTCAAATAAAAACGACTTACCGGTATGACGGCAAAAGCAGCAAGGCCACTTTCCTTCCCTTTCTGATTCTCCTTTTTCAATCCTCCATCGGGATTAATGGTTGGCTTAACCATGGTTGTTTCTTCAGTTCAGCACTGGTTCACGGGGTATTAAAAACAACAACACTGTCTAGTACGACACAGCAGCGGGTTAATCAGTGACACAGGCTGCCGTGGAATTCGCTTAGTTGACGGGGAGAGTGTTGTGACGACGATCGGTGGGCACGAGAAGTTCCCGTGGTCTATTCCTGTTGCTTGCTGAATCTATTATGAAACTTCACACATATAGTCAGAGATCGTCTCTGGGGCTTACCAAGGCTGGATATGTAACAATTGCTTTTGTAAACAGTTCCGCATTCATTTGCTACACGAACACACCGAATGCACGTCAATAATTTTCCCGCACATCCATTACAATGCAGAAAAATGTGTACCTTTGACGTTTCTTCTTCAAGAACTGTCAAGGGGTTAGACTTGATATAGTCCCGTGATCATTCACTTCGCAGTATGGGCAAACATTTTGTTGTGATGAAACCATAATGCTTTATTAGTAAACTTAAAGGCAGTGGACACTATTGGTAATTACTTAAAATAATTATTAGCATAAAACCTTACTTGGTAACGAGTAATAGGGAGAGGTTGATGGTATAAAACATTGTGAGAAACGGCTCCCTCTGAAGTGACGTAGTTTTGGAGAACGAAGTAATGTTCCACGAATTTGATTTCGAGACCTCGAGTTTAGAACTTGAGGTCTCGAAATCAAGCATCTGAAAGCACACAACTTCGTGTGACAAGGGTGTTTTTTCTTTTCATAGTTATCTCGCAACTCCGACGACCGACCGTGCTCAAATTTTCGCAAGGTTTGTTATTTTATGCATACGTTGAGATACACCAAGTGAGAAGACTAGTCTTTGACAATTATCAATAGTGTCCACTGGCTTTAATCACTCGCTGTAGCTCGCAAGCTCACCTTTAGTCAAGGCGCACGCGGTACACCGGATGGCACGCACAACCCCAAAAATGTAACGCACGAAAAAATACTATCACCGCGAGCGGCGAAGCCGCGAAGCGCCTTTACCAACTCGTTTTGGAGGCCTTATGTTTTTCTTTACATTTGCCAACGATTTTGGTGGGAGAAAATGTAATGCATAATGCATTAGCATGGTGAGTTGCTTGCCAATAAGAAGGCACAATTACTTGCATGACGTCACAAGTTCGTTCGATGCAAATTCGTTACATTTTCTCCCACCAAAATCGTTGGCAAATGTAAAGAAAAACATAAGGCCCCCAAACGAGTTGGTAAAGGCGCTTCGCCGCTCGCGATGATAGTATTTTTTCGTGCGTTACATTTTTGGGGCTGTGCGTGCTATCCGGTGTGCCGCGTGCGCCTTGACTAAAGGCTACTCGCAAGCCTGAGAAAACCTGTAAACAGGGGTTCTTGTTATAAATGTGAACCAGAAATACTGGGGTTAACACCCGTACCCTTCCATGATAACTGTTCTGGGTTATTGTGCGCTCACTACCAATCCCACCGTGGGACATGGGACCATGGAGAAAAAAATATCAATACATCGCCTAATGCAAAAAGCTTTAATCTAAGCGCTAAAGAGAAATCAAAACCAAATTACAAAGCCCAATCTGAAGGAAAAGCCATTGTAAAATATCTTGCTCAAGTACACAAGTGTCACAACTGGGACTCGTACCCACACTCTGCTGATCAGACACACCCACAATAATTATTGTACAACTAGACATGCCCTTTAAGCCATTATTGGACGTGGACAATCTCCACTGGAAGGACTGTTACAAGTTTGTGCGCATTGAAATGCGAGCTAGAACATGTAGTTCATTTTTGTTTTGCCGCATCATGATCAATATTAAAGCAAGATAATGTTTCTAGCCTAGGCGCAGTTACATGTACTCGAGCAGTCAGGTCGCACATTATATTGATTCAGACGTGAACATTATTTTCCAAACAAAACATGTTAATGTTACGTCAGTTTTGTTGTAGTGGCTGTTTCATGTCGACGAATAAGCTATAGGCATCAGCCGTAGGCATATTGTGTTACATTATTTTCCAGAAAATGACGGCTGTTTTACGTCGAATTAGTTTGAATTAATCAGAAACCATCATGTCCAATCCCAATTCACAGAAATGATGAATCTTGAACATTGTGTGGTGTGTTGTAGCTCTATTCTTAGTATATCGCGTTAAAAATGCTCCATATATTAATATTATTATTCTAAAAAATATTGATTCACTCGAAAAATAAAACAAAAGGATGGTAAAACAACTTCTTAAAAAGAAAAGGTATTTTTTAGAAAGTTGTGCAACCCTGTTTTGTTTGGTGTTTATCATGAAAGAAAACTTTCAAAAAGTTATATACCGCCTGATGCTTCGTTTTTGAAAGGGCAAGGGCACCAATGAGGAAAGTGTATATTTTTATATTGGAACATTTTAAGGGGCTCCAAGGCAATAACCAGGGGCACACCTCCAACAAAGGGTCCTATAAAGCCTGGGTGTCTACAACCATCACTTGCAAACTTTTTTTAAGACTGAGACCTTCTTCATTTCAGGGGTCAGGTTTTTTTGATATATCGCCGAAAGTCCGAAGCAATTATGTCCATGCAGGAAGAATAATTCCCAACAGGTAATACACCATCTCAGAAACGTATCTGCCAGAAATGCATCTCAGATTAAAAAATTTGAGCATAAAAACGGATAAATTTTTGCATAACCACATTACGTGTCTAACAGTAACCTTCTGAGATTCAAATTGATGGCGCATATAAAAACTGATTTATCTTTACATAACCACATTCTCTGAATATCTTCTGTCCTCACTACTTTACTCCTATTGGTTCATAGCCACCAATTGTTTCTGAAATAGAAACTTTGATTGGCTATAATTTTTCCCGCTTTTTCCTGGATCCTTCCCTTAATCCCTTTCCCCTCCTTTTTTTCTATGAATGGATATATGTATTTGTTTGTACTTGTTTTATGCCTCTGAAGAAGGTCGGTTTGGATCGAAAGCTAAGGCCATCTACCCTACTAATTATTTTACATTTATACAAAGTGAAATGGAAACGTCTCTCAATTAAAGGAACACGATGCCTTGGATCGGACGAGTTGGTCTATAAAAAGCGTTTGAAACCGTTTGTGATGAAATGCATATGGTTAGCAAGATGTTTTAAAAGTAGAATATAATGATCCACACAAGTTTCACTCAAAATTGCACGGTTCTCATTTAACGTCGCGAACTAACACTGTCGGCCAATTATGGGAGTCAAAAATTTGACTCCCATAAATGGCCGACCGTGTTAATCGACGAGGTAAAAAGAAAACCGTGCAATTTCGAGTCATATTTGTGTAGATCATTGTATTCTACTTTTACAGCATCTTTCTAACCATATCGATTTTATAACAAACGCTTTTCAAAGACCAACTCGACCGATCCAAGGCAACGTGTTCCTTTAAGGCTTCTACTACCACAAGAGTGATTACCTAACCTATGCCTTCCCTATAAGATAATGAGCCACAAATGAAACCACAAACAAAATTTATGACTTCTGAGTATAAAGATGGATTTATTAATGAGATGAGGAGTGAAAAAAAATAACCGAAGGATATTGGGAGTCATGGCAACGCCTCCCGGAAGAGTTGCGGCGGTACTAAATAGTGAACAGGTGTTGCAGCAACGTTTCGATCAGTGCTGTAGAGTGGTCTTCAGGGAAATGAAGATGTAAAGTATAGTGCGACTACACCCTTAGGCAATGCATTATATGCTGTCGACATTTTCACTAGATTCCCCTAAACAGAATCTGAATAGCACAATGGATTTTAAAGGCACTGCTGCCGATTTCACCAAACTCTTCCTAACTTAGGATTACTCTTAGGACTTAGGACGAGTTAAGTTCCGTATACGAAGACGTTAGGACGCATTGAACCCATCCTATGTTAGGGTGAGTTACTCGTCCTAACTAGGACGAGTTACTCGAGATAGGATTATTCTTTGAGCAAGTTCGAGTGTGCACAATGGCTCATCGACCATTGGTTGACTACTGTGGTCGACCATTTGGAACCAGCCTCGAGCCCATGGTTTCTTCACCGGTCCAAACAGCATGTTTCATTCTAACATGTGTAAAGCAGAGAGGGGGACCAGTGACACTATAGCGAACAGGTAGACAGTTGACTAGACAAAAAGTAACCAAATGAGTCGTTTAAGTGAGTGCGTCACTGCGCATGTCGTTGCTGGTCAGTAGTCAAACACGGGTCGACTAAATGTGCCACTCGAACTTGCTCCTAGCGTTTCGTGAAATCGGCTGCTGGACACCTTTGATAATTGTCAAAGACCAGTACATTGTGTATTCTCATTTGGTGTATCCCAACACTATGCATCATAAAACAAATCTCTGAAAATTTACCACTCTACAAAACTATGGGGGGGGGTGGGAATTGACCCAGATTCGTTTCCCAGGGACCCTGACTCATTATGGGTCAGGCCGACCTCAGAAACTGGTTTTAAAAAAATGCTTTTTAGCTTGGCTTCTACATCAGTTTTAACCATTTCAGTGTTACTTTGATACAGCTTCTGGGTATGGTTGACCCAAAATGAGTCAGGCCCAAGGACCAAAACAGAGTAAATTCTTGTTCTTAGAGGGTCTGGATACTTTTTTAAGGACACAAAACACAATGTCCACAGATTTACATTGAACTCAGATAGTTTGAAGATAATGATGGTAGAAAGCTGCTCTTAAAATATTACTTGCTGAGGTGCTGTAGTTTTTTAAAAATTAGCAAAACGATAATTGTCGTCTCAGTGAGCCTACATTATTTTAGCACGTAAAACGTATTTTTGTGACATTGTTTTACTCTTTTCTCAAAAACTACAGCACCTCAGCAAGTAATTTAAGGTAAGCTTTCTACTATCATTAATTGTATCTTCAAACGGTGTAAGTTTAATGTAAATCTGTGGACATTGTGTTTTACATGTAGTTACAAAAAGTAACCAAATCCATTAATATGGGAATATATTAATAGATAATGAAAGACAATGGATAATTATATAGTTTTAAACATAATAATAGTTAAAGAGTTAAAATAACTTGTCAAAGCTTGTAAGTTTGATAGACTAACAAGTGATGGCAGCCATTTTTTTTTTTTTTAACGTCCTTCTAAAATTATGGAGGTCTACCTCCTTGTTATAGTTATATTTAAGCCTTTATTTCTTTTTAAAGGACAAGTCTTTGACGGCTCGACAGCTAGACTGTTGGACAAGTCGTTAAATGGTCTGCCGCGGCGAGTATTCGAGTTGTGGCGGTGCTCTCGCGAGATCACTCCTATCACGCGAACTGCTGGTTGCTGACTTCTACTCCCATTTAAATGGGACCGTAGTCGTGAGAGCAGTCTCGCGGGGCCAGCAGTCTCGCGAGAATACCGCGGGAATCGCAGGGAGATTCGGAACGCTATCACCGCGACAGACATTTAATGACTTGTCCACAAGTCTACTCTACAGCCACATGTCTTTTTCATGACGTACTCTTGACTGTGTATCAAATTTTCGTACCAAGCAAGTCACAAGTAAAAATGGTCTTTGCTTTTGCCATTTACAATGACAAAAAACAGAGATTTTATAGAGAATATAGTAGTAAGTATAGGATCCAATCCTAAATAAGCTCTAACATATATATACTTTGACTATTAAGTGTAGAAAAAATAGACTGCGCAAGTCTCGCGCGTATACAAAACGAGAAAACTCCGTGACCGAAGACTATATTTTTCCATGAAATCAAATCTTCTGTATAAATTATATTTGAACAACATGATATAATTTTTATAGCCATTTAAAAGCTAAAATATTTGAAAAAGCAGAATTGCGAACACTTGATATGGTTGGGACCAACTTGGTCCAAGAAGTTTGAATATCCGAGAGACTTGCACAGTCTATTAACCGTATTGAATAACCCCTTTGTTGTTATGAAAGTCGCCAACTTGAAGGCGAGACATCAATGAAGCACCCAGCATGCAGCGTTCCCGGTTTGATTTCTATGGCACACACACGCACACACACACACACGCACATGCTCACAGATGCCATGTTTGTAGGGCTGGGTTTTTGAATGGTGACGTCATGTTCAATACGGTCTATACTTTAAGAGGTAAAATACTCAATGAACGCTAAAAGTTTAAAACTCACTCACGGTCATAGAATCTTATGCTGATTAATAAGGCCTCTGTATCATATAAAAAACTCTGCACTAATTTAAAATCGCAAGAAGAACTTTCAATTTGAAAGACGTTTCTTAATTTGTTTGTGTGTTATACTCTTTTTGACGACGATTATCGGCAAAACCAATTTCAGTTGTCTTCAATGATAGACAACTCCGCATAATCACTAGGTCAAAGAGCGCCCTCACTGCGGTCAATCAAGACCAACCATTGGCTGAAAGTTGAAACTTACACTCTCAAAACTCCCGATCAGAATTACCCAAATTTGGGCGCCATCGGAGCTGACCCCTTCTTGGGTCATTATGACCCGACAATCTGTGTCAAAATAACACAGAAATGATGCATGAAATAAAATTGATATAATTATAAAAAAAACTATAATATATAATTCGTAACACACCGCTGCTGATGATTATGTTTTAAATGTGGGTTTTTTCATAAGCCTTTCTGAGGTATGGCGGACGTGATTCGCGCGCGTCACACTCCGCGACTGATGCCAGGCTCACCATGTCGGTGGTCATTTATGTTTACGTGTAAACGCCGCGTCGCCTAACATGCGCACTTCACTGAACAACATACGTTCTATTTCTATGGTCAATACGCACAAATTTACCACAACTTTACAGTGTTGTAGTATTGTGTCCGCCATACCTCAAAAAGGCTTATGGAGGAGCACCCGTTGAGTTGTACGGCGGAAGACTGCTACTGTGGGGCTGTGATCCTCCAGCAGACTCTAGTAGTCATCCTGAGTAACGAAAGACACATAATGAATAATGATAATAACATGCATTTACATTGCGCTTAGTACATGGTTTCTAAGCGCTGTAACATAAAAGTATTGAAATAAGGGAATCAATGTGTGGTGAAGAGGTTTTCAACTAGTGGTTTAATCCCAACGAGGCCTGGTTCTTGATAATTTTGCCGAGACGAAGTCGAGGTAAATTATCAAGAACCAGGCGGGTTTAAATCACTAGTTGAAAACCGATTCAACACACTTTGATTCCCATTCATAAATACCTTTTCGGTCAGAAAAATTAACACTTTTTGGTCAAAATGTTAAATAAATGCAAATTTTTCATTGTTCAATTATTTCTTTCAACACAACACCCCTCCAGCTATGAAATGGTAAAGCCCTCCGCCGCCCTCGGGTAAACAACTCCTTATAAGGGAATGCTGCGCGCGTCGCGCGTATGGCGTGATGTGACACAATTGTTTCAGCCGTTGCTCTCGACCAATAGGAATGAAGAAACTGTCTTATAATAACAGGTGCAAGCTCGCGTGTCACGCCCATGTTTCATAACTTTTTACTGGTCATAAACAAAGGTTTATACACACCCACGTGACGCGCTCTCCACCAATAGGAATAGAGGTATTTATGAATACTCGATAAAATGACCATAACAAAGTAAGTGTACAAAAACACAAAATGACATAATGATTGAGAGAAGCACATTTTAACTGGTGCATATAATAAACTGCGACTTCAAAGAATACAAATCCATCTTTAGATTATTCTGATCCCTGACAGTTAAAGGGAAGGTTAACGTTTGGTAATTATTCAAAACAAATACTAACTTAAAAACTGGCTCGGTAACAAGCATTGGAGAGCTGTTGATAGTATAAACATTGCGGGAAACGACTCCCTCTGAAGTAACAAAGTTTTTGAGAAAGAGGTAATTTCTCACTAAAATAATAAAAGACTTCTAGCTAGAAGTCTTGTATTCCTATCTGAAAGCACACAAAATTTGTGAAACGAGGGTGTTGTTTCTTTCATCATTTTCTCGATCAACTTTGATGACCGATTGAGCTAAAATTTTCACAGGCGTGTTATTTTATGCTTATGATGGAATACACCAAGTGAGAATACTGGTCTTTACCCAAACTACCAATAGTGTCCAGTGTCTTTAAACCCCTATGTTTAGTTTTAGATACCCCTACGTTCTAACACCCATTGGGTGTTAGTTCCCATCCCTTACCCTCACCATACTCCTAACCCTAGCGTGTTAAATCCTGGGTTTTTTTTAAATAGAGTTTTCAGAACATAGAGTTTTCAAAACAAAGGGGTGCCAGAATATAGAGCAGTAACCCTCCACCCCCCACCCCTCCCCCACCTAAAAATAATTCAAACTGCTTTTATTTCTTTGCTTTTTTCTTTTTCTTTGTTCAAAATAAAAAAGGGTAGACCCTTTTTTTAATACGGATTATTCTGAATCCACTTTCAAGGAATTCAAATTGCCTTTTATTTCTGGCTCCAGTTGGTTCAAAAAGGCCAGGTGAATAGTTGAAACAGGCCAGGTGAACGACTACACAATCCTGGCAACCTTTTCGGGGAACCCCCTTTTAAACCCAAGAAGAACACTGCTTCAAAACAAATTTTGAGTAGACATTTTCTTCATACGATTATTCAGAATCCACTTTCAAAGAAAACAAACTGCCTTTTTATTTCTGGCCGCTCCAGTTAGTTCAAAAGGGCCAGGTGATATGATTGCACAATCCTGGCAACCTTTTCGGGGAAACCCCTTATAAACCCAAGAAGAACTTTTCAGGGAAGAATGCTTTCCTCAACACAAAGACATCATTGTTGGAAATTTCAATCACACAAGGCTAACAGTGAGGAGACAACATCCTGCTGAACTGCTGAATGTAGGTCCATTAGGTCCGTTAGGGGTTTACTAAATTCGTTGCAATTTAAAACCTGGTCTTTGGATAAAAAGTTTGGACAAGTCCTAAGTTCTTAGTGAAAGTGACCCCATGAGAGCTATTGATATTATAAACATTGTTGGAAAGAACCCCTTTGAAGTATTAGTTTAAAGGCAGTGGACACTATTGGTAATTACTCAAAATAATTATTAGCATAAAACCTTACTTGGTAACGAGTAAGTTGACAGTATAAAGCATTGTGAGAAACAGCTCCCTCTGAAGTGAAGTAGTTTTCGAGAAAGAAGTAATTTTCCACAAATTTTATTTCAAGACCTCAGATTTAGAATTTGAGGTCTCGAAATCAAGCATCTGAAAGCACACAACTTCGTGTGACAAGGGTGTTTTTTCTTTCATTATTATCTTGCAGCTTCGATGACCGAGTGAGTTCAAATTTTCACAGGTTTGTTATTTTATGCATATGTTGAGATACACCAAGTGAGAAGACTTGTCTTTGACAATTACCAATAGTGTCCATTGTCTTTAAAAAAAGTTTGGACTACTCCTTATGTGAAATCGACCCCCTGGAGAGCTGTTGATATAATAAAACATTGTTAGAAAGGACTGTAGCTTAAAAAAACGGGTAATTTTTCACCAACAAAAATAGAATCTGAGAAAGGCTTCACGCATGAAGCCTTTTGCTCATAATGAGGCCTCAGGCAGATGAAAACACACAATTCTATGCAACAACGTTTTTTTCTTTCTTTCATCTTGCTACTTACCTGTACTGGAGCATCAGGAGGTGGAACAGGTCGTTCTTCAGGATGGTCGTCAGCATGCTCTGAAACACGGGAAAGTAGAGAGCAAACAAAGTGTAAAAGAAGTTGGGTTGGTAAATTGTGGTTGCGTTCGATAAGCTTCCCTGGGTCAACCCTGCAGTGCTCACTCGGGTGAGCCCCTGACAAGAGCTAATCGAACGATCACACTCGCCCTCTCTAGTGACGTCATGCATCTCGGGTCACCCCCAGGCGACCCACTCCACGAGCGGGACACTAGGGGCTGACCCGGTTGAGCCCCTGGAATGACGTCAAAGCTATTCGTGCATACCGAGGGCAGACCGGGGTTGACCCAAGGAAGCTAATCGAACGCATGCATTTATGGAAAATGGGGGAGACGAAGTGCGCCCTCAATAGTCCTGAAACTTGTAATGGCACATTTACAATTAGACACAGTCGCCCTGCCGTCGAGTTCACCAACTCTTCCTAACTTAGGGTTAATCTTAGGGCTTAAGATGAGTTAAGTTCGGTAATCAAAGACGTTAGGACGCATTGAACCCATCCTAAGGTAGAGCGAAATACTCGTCCAACTCAAGAAAAGATTAATCTTAGCGTTTCATGAAACGACTGCGGGCCTATACAACAGGGTTCTCACCGTGGTGTCGTTCGTGGACGGACCCACGTTCTTCTTCTGATGAAGAGGAGGAAGAGTGGCCTCCATGACGATCGCCATCAGGGTGGCGGGTGTCTGGTTGGTGGTCACCGTCTCCACCGTGATGGGGGCCATGGTGGCGACCGTGCGACCCGTGCCTTTCCTGCGAGTTATCATCGCCGCTTTGTGGCTCCATACTGGGCCCATCATAGTGCTCTGCAGGCGGCACCTGAGTCAAGAAAAAAACAAAAATACCCAAACTGTACGCCAACTCTTCAAAAATGTACAACAACAAAAAGATTACTTTTTTTCTTTCTTTCACTTAAAGCCATTGGACCCTTTCGGTAAACAGTATTGTCCAAGGCGATACACTTCGTGTATCACAACTTCTATATCAAATAACAAACCTGTGAAAATTTAGGCTCAATCAGTCATCGAAGTCGGGAGAAAATAACGGGACAACCCACCCTTTAGTAAATTTGTTGACAATTTAAAACCTGGGTATCCAAAGTTTGGACTAGTCCTAAGTTCTTTGTGAAATTGACCCCTGGGAGCTGTTGATATAATAATTGTTGTTAGAAACGACCCCTTTGAAGTATTAGTTTAAAGGCAGTGGACTATTGGTAATTACTCAAAATAATTATTTAGCATAAAACCTTACTTGGTAATGAGTAATGGGGAGAGGTTGATAGTATAAAGCATTGTGAGAAACAGCTCCCTCTGAAGTGGAGTAGTTTTCGAGAAGGAAGTAACTTTCCACAAATTTGATTTCAAGACCTCAGATTTAGAATTTGAGGTCTCGAAATCAAGCATCTGAAAGCACACAACTTTGTGTGACGAGGGTGTTTTTTCTTTCATTATTACCTTGCAACTTCAATGACCGATTGAGCTCAAATTTACACAGGCTTGTTATTTTATGCATATGTTGAGATACACCAAGTGAGAAGACTTGTCTTTGACATTTACCAATAGTGTCCACTGTCCTTAAAGGACCATTACAGAATTGGTTTTTGCTAACAAAACAGATGCTGGCAGTGTAAGCACTTAATGTAATCCACCATATACATGAACTGACAAACCTGTAGAAGTTTGAGATCGATCGGCCATCTGGGTCACGAGAGAATAGTGAAAAACCGATTACAAATTTTGCATTGCATCGATGCCAAAATAACAATGAATAAAACGCTCACTGAGCGATAAACTCCAAACGTGAAGTTAGATTATTTATTTCCCATCATATGACATTTCAGGCAGAAATGAACTATCATCATCATTAGACTATGTAAATCTGTGATCTTCATGATTTTTGTTTCTTACCAATTCTGTACTGTTCCTTTAATAATAATAATAATAATAACTGTGTTTATAATGCCCCTTTTGCCAAAGGATACAAAGCGCCAGGTATTATTACTGCAAGGAAGAGGACGAAGTTTGCAAGACCTAATCCTTCGCACCATGTAATGGTTTACAAGGTGCTGATGGCGCAATATGCTGCCAATCCAGCCAGGAACACCGGGACGAACCCCTTCCCTTTTCGATAAGTGTACTCGGTTCTTTTAATGCGTTTACAGAACACATGGGACCAACGGCTTTACATCCCATCCGTAGGAGGAAGCAATGGTTAAAAGTCTTGGTTAAGGACACAAGTGTCACGGCTGGGGATTCGAACCGACACTCTGCTGATCAGAAACAAAAGAGTTTGAATTCGGTGCTCTCAACCGTTCGGCTACGACACTTCCAGTTTAAATTTCAGTTTAAATTTAGTTCACTTATTTTCAAATTAAAGCAGTATAATGGAGAAGTCATAATACACATACCGGTGGTCCCTTCATTTCACAATTGGGACCCCAGTCATGGCATCGTGGCGTACGGTGAGCATGGCTCAAGTGGAATCCCAGTAAAGCACCAACGGCCAGAATAGTCAAGAAAACAAGGAGCGAACAAATAGTGCCCTTTGTCCAGAACGGTCGACGAACCACGACTTCTTTCTCCAGCTGTAGGAAAATAATTTCAGGTTCAGAAAAATTTAAGCTTCAAGAGAATAATGAAAGAAATAATGCCTTTAACAATGGTCTGCTGGCCAAATGCCAATTCAAGGGGTTGGGTACTGTTTTGTATGACACAAAACACAAACGTTCACAGATTTACATGAAACTGAACACGGTTTGAAGATAAGAATGGTGGAAAGCTTCCCTTAAGCTTTCCTGACACAAAAATAGTTTTGTTTTCAACGAGAACATTGCTCTTTGATTTTCAGTTCTTTTAAAAAACTTCAGAACTAATGAAGCTGAAACTTCTTTAAAAAGGTAAATTATTATTAAAAACATCTTCATTTACAGTGTGTAAAACAACAACATACGTATCAAATCCCTTTAAAGGCACTGCAGCCGATTTCACAAAACGCTAGGATTAATCCTAGTTAGGGCGAGTAACTCAGCCGAACTTAGGATGGGTTCAATGCGTCCTAACGTCTATGAATACGGAACACAACTCACTCTAAGTCCTAAGATTATCCCTCAGTTAAGGAAGAGTTTGGTGAAATCGTTGGCTGGAAGAGTTTGGTGAAATCGTTGTCTGGACATGTATGGTAATTGTCACAGACCAGGGCCCAATGGCTCTGCTTACCGTAAGCACCGAATCGGCGCTTACAGTAGCAGAGAATTCTGTGCTTACGGCAAGCGTATTTCACGGGTAAGCGGCGAATTTGGGCTTCTGCGCGTGCGTACTCCACGTTACTAGGCATTCTACGCTTACAAGGCTAGCGCAGAAATACGGCGCTTGCACGTAAGCTGGGAATCGCGATCGTAAGCGCAGAATTCAGCGGTAAGCAGAGCCATGAAACTGGGCCCTGTATGTTTACTGGGTGTATCTCAACATTTCATAAAATAAAACCTGTGAAAATTTGGGCTCAATTGGTCATCGAATTTGCAATAGAACAATGAAGAAAAAACAACCTTGTTGCATTACATGTATACTTTGTGTGTTTTCAGATGCACAACAAAAGGCTTTGACAGCTGAAGTCTTTTAATACTCGAGTGAGAAATTATGTCTTTCTCGAAAACTATGTTACTTCAGAGGGAGCTGAGAACCAGTCAGAATTCACCCAGCTTTAAAGTTCAACCTCCCCCCTCCTCTGATCTTATTGCATTACTCCCACGCTTTTCCGGGCAAACATGGGTAGGCCTAATTGTTCTAATTAGAGTCAATTAAACAGATGCTGGTATTAGGCGGCTGCAAATGTCAAAAAACCATTAGCTTAATTGTGTTGTCCATCCTCGTTCTTTATATACAGTCTTATCATCTCAAACAAAGAAGGCACATAAATCATCAGAACCATGGAGGAAAAAAATTACTAGAACCAATAAGGCCAAATAAAAAAAAATACCAGTTGATTGTCCAGACTTTTCAAAAAAGAGGAGGATGAGGGCCTTAATTACTATTTACTATTTTTTTTCAAGATGGCCGCTAAGTTTCAAATCAAAAACATAACTTTTTTTTTTTTTTAATACAAAAATCGAAAAATAGTAAATAGTCAAAAAAAGATGCGGGCGGGGACGATCAACTGATATTTTTTTTTAATTGGCCTAACTTATATTGTACATGTATTGACCCAATTCACCCGACGTCATCATCAGAATAATCTTGGTTTTTGGATGGGCCATTTTGGGGGTCAAATGTCACTGTGCGCTCTTCAGTGAAGTGCGCATTTTAGGCGACGCAGAATTAACACATAAACCTATTGACCCATTTCACCTGACGTCATCATCAGAATAATCTTGGATGCGCCATTTTGGTGGTCAATGTCAACGTGTGTTATTCAGTGAAGTGCGCATTTTTAGTTAGGTGACGCGGCGTTTACACGTAAACCTATTATTGACCACCAACGTGGTGAGCGTGGCATCAGTCGCAGCGTGTGACGCGCGTGCAAGGGGTCAATTGACCAACTGTCTTAGTTTGGTATATAAATAGACCAGACCAGAAACTTGGGGCTCTACTGTGTACTCATTTAGGAAAAGATTCTGTATTGCGCCACCACTCAGTCATACAGAAAGTTAGTTATCCCTCACTTTTTTAAGTTGTTGACAACGTAATGCAAATGTCAAAATTTAGGTTAGAGCCTAAGTTCAAGTTGTTACTCACCCTGGGTATTCTAGTTTTTGGAAAAGTCTCCGTATGGCGCCACCACTTTTTCATTTGATATTAAATAATATAGTATCTAATTAACCTCATTGAGATATCCCTTTTTGTAAAAATGAGTGAAAAGGTGGTGGCGCCATACGGAAAGTTATCCCTAGTTTTTTAGTAGCTACTTAATCAGGTTAAATATAGAGTAGGTAGTCAGAAATAATAATTAATTTCCAATTTAAATACTTATTATTATAAATTAATAAAAGATCATGGATTAAGAATAGATGCATGCTGTATAAGTAAGGCCTACAGTGTAACTTTTTGTTTCTAAATTCTACCTCCATGGTTTTAATAAACGTGAGTACTTACGGGAATTTCGACAACGCTACATGGTATTGGTGGTAGTTTCTTCCCGGTGTCCTTAGCGTAGAGCTCCGGAGGAGGTGCTACCGTCAATTTCACCATTTTCACACCCGTCAAGTTGTTCCAAATTGCCCCCTCGATCCCGGAACTACGAAAGCAACGTCTTCAAGATTTTTTTTTTCGGAACTCTCAATCAAAATAGATGAAACCGGATCTATCATTTACACTTCACATGTGAACTCTGCAGTTGATAATTTGCTTTTTAAAGGGCAGAAAATGACAGCTCAGCTCAGCGTGTTTATGTGCGTGTGTGTGTACACTCCATGGTACACAACAGCACGGATGTGGTGATGATGCGTGTACTTTTTTTCGGGTTACATTCCAGTCCGGAAACCGCCTCTACACTTTGAGTCCGTTTATCACGTAATGGGATCATTTCTGATTGGGCTTGGCAGCCAGACTGCATTTAGCAGAAGGCTCAATAATTATGCAAATGACCACCATTTTTTGATTGATCGCCAAGAATAATGATGTCATAAAATAAACTTGCGACCTCGATTTTTGTCATGACAGTCGCACTAGCTAGTGTCAATATTATAGGTAGTTGGGCTGGCAATAGGTTTAAAGGCAGTGGACACTATATTTGTAATTGTCAAAGACTAGCCTTCACAGTTGGTGTATCTCAACATATGCATAAAATAACAAACCTGTGAAAATTTGAGCTCAATCCGTCATCAAAGTTGCGAGATAATAATGAAAGAAAAAAACACCCTTGTCAAACGAAGCTGTGTGCGTTTAGATGGTTGATTTCGAGACCTCAAGTTCTAAATTATGAGGTCTCGAAATCAAATTCGTGGAAAATTACTTCCTTCTCGAAAACTATGGCACTTCAGAGGGAGCCGGCGTTTCTCACAATGTTTTATAACATCAACCTCTCCCCATTACTCGTCACCAAGAAAGGTTTTATGCTATAATTATCTTGAGTAATTACCAATAGTGTCCACTGCCTTTAATGCGGATTTCGCAGTCAATAAAAAACCCTGCCAATTGTTTATTTTGAATATGACTCGAAAAAAGAATTGGAGTTTAGTTGTTTGCAACTGCTTTTACAACCAAAAAAGTCCCTCAAACAAATTGGCCTAAGTTAACTGAGTTTCGACCCTAGCACTCGAGTCTTTCTCGAAGGCTACAACAACAACAACAACAACAACAACAACAACAACAACAACAACAACAACAACAACAACAGCAACAACAACAGCAACAACAACAACAACAACAACAGCAACAACAACAACAACAACAGCAACAACAGCAACAACAACAACAGCAACAACAACAACAACAACAACAACAACAACAACAACAACAACAACAACAACAACAACAACAACAACAACAACAACAACAACAACAACAACAACAACAACAACAACAACAACAGCAACAGCAACAACAACAACAACAGCAACAGCAACAACAACAACAACAACACCAACACCAACAATAACAACAACAACAACAACAACAACAACAACAACAACAACAACAACAACAACAACAACAACAACAACAACAACAACAACAACAACAACAACAACAACAACAACAACAACAACAACAGCAACAACAACAACAACAACAACAGCAACAGCAACAACAACAACAACAACAACAACAACAACAACAACAACAACAACAACACCAACACCAACAACAACAACAACAACAACAACAACAACAACAACAACAACAACAACAACAACAACAACAACAACAGCAACAGCAACAACAACAACAACAACAACAACAACAACAACAACAACAACAACAACAACAACAACAACAACAACAACAACAACAACAACAACAACAACATTTGTTTTGCAGTTTTGTGTAATAACAGATGGTGCCTATGAAGGTTTATATTGTCGTGACCTTTAGAAGTGATTCTTTTCGATTTTGATATCCGCATGAATTGTTCCCTTAGCCTATTGTTAATTCTGTAAGTAATAGTGCCTGCCTAGAAATAAACAAATAGCAAAAAAATAAGACGTGTTCTATTGCAAATGGTATGAAATCATTTTATACTATTTCAGATCATACTTTTTTGAGTCATTTTAATCAAATAGTGTAAATTCAGAAAATATCATTCAAAACTGCTTACCACCGTCATGGCTACTAAATGTACCGTACAAATTTGCTGAGTGACCTGACCGATCGAAAAACGAATGGTACAATTGGTAAAGGGTGCATTTATTCTAACCCTCTAGTTGCCAAGAAACACAACATTAATCATAAAATGCTCGTTTTCGGAAATTAATTTCAATAAAGTCATCAGGAAAAAATATACTCATTGTTAAACTTTTAAAGTTTGACATTTTGTTACGAAGAATTTTTGTATTCATAATACACAGTTTCTGTTGATTATATGCAAAATTTGAATATCTTACGAATACATTTGAATACATTTACTTCGCGAACTTTTTTTTACGAATACAAAATTAATCAGATTTAAAAACATGCGTGTCAAAATACTTAGATAACAGAAAAGAAAATAATATGTAGTTTAAAACCAATTCTCCATACACATAAACAGTACACACAAAAAATCCAGCATTGCCAAGAAGACAAGTAATATATGACTGTATCCTATTTCACGTTTAGAGTTACTCTTTGGAGGTAAAGGTTTAATATTTAAAAAATAACGAGACAAGACAAAAAACTGTCCACAATAAACTACTGGACAGCGGTTACACCTTTTTTTTTTTTATTTAAGGACGGCCACGTGAGAATCTTGCCCAGTTTACGGACGCCCATCTGGGTAATGATGCCCCTCGTTCCCTGTACATTTGTTGACAAGTAAAAAAAGTTTAAAATAAAAGATCAGTATGTATAGCCACAATGTTAAGGGTCAGGGTATTATGACAAAGTGAAATTGTTCATAAAATTGTAATAGGCCTTTTGAACTGTATGAAATCATAATTCACTAGGCCTGAGCCAAAATAATTTATTACAAACTTTCCCAATAAACACTATAATTGTTTCCCAAGTTCCCACCCTAATTCCAATCCCATAATATTCAAGAATGGTGCAATTGGCTTTTCGAAGATTACATTTGTTTCATTCCAATCGCTGTAGTTTTCAAGAAACACACCATTAAGGGCAGTGGACACTATTGGTAATTGTCAAAGACTAGCCTTCACAGTTGATGTACCTCAACATATGCATAAAATAACAAACCTGTGAAAATTTGAGCTCAATCGGTCATCAAAGTTGCGAGATAATAATGAAAGAAGAAAACACCCTTGTCACACGATGTTGTGTGCGTTTATAGATGGTTGATTTCGAGACCTCAAGTTCTAAACTTGAGGTCTCGAAATCAAATTCGTGGACGATTACTTCTTTCTCCAAAACTATGGCACTTCAGAGGGAGCGGTTTCTCACAATGTTTTATACCACCAACCTCTCCCCATTACTTTTCACCAAGAAAGGTTTTATGCGAATAATTATTTTGAGTAATTACCAATAGTGTCCACCGCCTTTAAGGGATGACACACAGTTATTTTCGGTTAGAGCCCATTCATTCCAATCCTCCATGTTTTGAGAAACATCATCAGTTTGTTGTGAAAGAAAAGACACATCATCATAAGGAACGGCCTAACATCACTCGTTTTCGGAATATTGTAAGAGACCAGGCTGCGCTGGGCCCAATTTCATAGCGCTGCTTAACGGTAAGCAAATTTGCGTGCTTACTGTAGCAGAACAACTTGCTTAAGCCTTAGCGTATTTCACAGGTTAGCAGAAAAATTTGGCGGCCGTATTGCGTGTTTACCGTGGATTTGCATTGTGACGTCATTTATTTTCGTCCGGTAAGCACCGGAAGGTTAGCATGCCTTTTCGTGTGCTTACGGTTAGCAGCGCTATGAAATAGAAATTGCAAAGTATAAGCACAAAATCGGCCGCTAAGCAACGCTATGAAACTGGGCCCAGGGGTGGATTTCACAAAGAGTTAGGACTAGTCCTAACTTAGAACTAGTCCGCTAGGAGATATACAAATAGGAGACTTTCCAACGCTAGGTGGCAGCAGACATACCGGGTAAATTTCCATTGTTTACGTAGTTCTGAACATGCGCATAATTCTGAGAACAATAGATTTACCCGGTAAGTCTGCTGCCCTCTATCGTCCCAGAAAGTCTCCCATTGCATGGATAGTCCTAAGTTAGGACGAGTAACTGGTCCTATACAACTCTAGATAAGACTATGAAATTGGACCCTGGCGTTAACTTTACTCGTACTACTTTTGCACCAGACAGGCCTAACTACCAAATATTTTTTATTGTACTGTATATTTTCAAATACATCGTTATTTTTCAATGGATACCGTAAAACTTACCATGATGCTGGCCACTCGCATCGGTCCAGTCACCCGGTGTAGTTGATTCATTCTGCCGAAAAAAAGGACAATATTTTGCGAATTATTACATTTATTTTTATGGATCCATGTATAATTATGTAATGTAGTGATTCATGAGTATGGTTCCCCTGTGCACAGCATACGTGTTCAAAAAAATTGTGTTTTAAGACGGGGCCAGTCTGTGTTTAACCCAGTCTCTATATTGCGAAAGCGTGTTACATACAATTGCCAAACTGTCACGAAAAATACGTCGAGCAAAAAATATCAAAATTTACACTATGTGTTAAAATAAAACACCATTAAAAGATAAGATGTACAAACATTCTGCAAATATTGTGTGCCTTCCGATACTTGATTTTGAGACCCCATATTCTAATTCTGAGGTAACACAATCTAGGTCGGGGAAAATTAATTCTTCCTCGAAAACTACGTTACTCCTTTCAGGAAGCCGTTTCTCACAATGTTTTAATCAACAGCTCCCCATTACTCGTTATCAAGTAAGGTTTATGCTAACAACTATAAAGGGTAATTACCAACAGTGTCCACTGTATTTAAAGGCAGTGGACACTATTGGGAATTACTCAAAATAATTGTTAGCATAAAACCTAACTTGGTGACGAGTAATGGGGAGAGATTGATAGTATAAAACATTGTGAGAAACGACTCCCTCTGAAGTAACGTAGTTTTCGAGAAAGAAGTAATTTTCCACGAATTTCATTTCAAGACCTCAGATTTAGAATTTGAGGTCTCGAAATCAAGCATCTGAAAGCACACAACATCGTGTGACAAAGGTGTTTTTCTTCCATTATTGTCTCGCAACTTCGACGACCAATCGAGCTCAATTTTTCACATGTTTGTTATTTTGTTTGTATGTTGATATACACCAAGAGAGAAGACTGGTCTTTGACAATTACCGATAGTGTCCAGTGTCTTTAAGTAGCGACTTACCAGGCAATCTGAACCGAAGAACTGATGGAATTTTGATATCATAACAATGAGTAACAAAGCTCCCATAGCGAGTATGAAGATCAGTGTAATGGAAGGTATCACGCTTCGGTAGCGGGGAAGACTGTGAAGTCTCACGGTCAGCTTCGGTTTGCTCTTCTTCTGTTCTTCCACTTCCTTTGAAACAAAAAGAAAGAGCGAAGCTCATTGTAATAAAACATAATAACAATCCAAGCATTCCTAAATACCTCAGACACAGTTTCGCTATTCCTGTTGGTGGAGTACGCGTCACGTGGGTGTGTATAAACCTTTGTTTATGACCAGTACAAATTGTTGAAACATGGGCGTGACACGCGAGCTTGCACCCGTTCTTATATATAGCTGCTTCGGATAGTAACAAATGCAATTTTAGAAACACTTCACTCGAAGTTGTTTTGAATAAATAATAAATCACCTTTTATCCCCAAAATAAACAAATTTATATAAAAAAATCCAAAAGGGATATTAATTATTTCTGCGTGGAAACAGGCTGGTATAAAGGGACATAAACTCGGAGCTGGTAACAGCCAAATCTTTCTCATAATAACATTGGTTTAACATGCTATATGGTTATGAATCGCACATAATTATCATTAAAAGGTTATTCCTCAGTGGCTATTAGCCTATATGCGAGTACCAGTTTCTAAACACGGATGGCTGCAAACATACGCATTTCTAAAAGTAGTCGTAAAAAACACACACATTTTTTTACAAATATTTAGTACTTACCGGAATGAGCATTTCTGACATTTCAAACTGTTTATTCGTTGTGTCCTTCGGGTTCTCAACAGTTACAAGCACCATTTTGGAAGCCTCACCGTCTAAAAAAATGATTGAAATACTCCCGACTGGATGTATGTTTCGGCCAAAGTCCGAAGACTAAATTAATAATTGCGTAGTTTAATAGATGTTCCAATGCAAAGAAGTGGATGAGAATTTGGGCTACTGCGCATTTACTTTGTTGTCGAGAATTTTCGTTTGGTGTTCGGCATTGTTAATAATTAACGTGGGACAAGTGCCTCTTGTCAATGTTGGCATGCAATCTTTTGTCACCGGGGCCCATTTATTAATCCTTTAAAGACACTGGACACTATTGGTAATTGTCAAATATCAGTCTTCTCACTTGCTGTATCTCAACATATGCACAAAATAACAAACCTGTGAAAATTTGAGCCCAACCGATCATCAAAGTTGGGAGATAACGATGAAAGAAAAAACACCCTTATCACACGGAGTTGTGTGTTTCAGATGCTTGATTTCGAGACCGTAAATTCTAAATCTGAGGTCTCGAAATCAAACTCGATGAAAATTACTTCCTCGTAAACTACGTCACTTCAGAAGGAGCTGTTTCTCACAATGCTTTATACTTATCTATCAACCTCTCCTCATTACTCGTTACCAAGTAAGGTTTTGTGCTGATAATTATTTTGAGTAATTACCAATAGTGTCCACTGCCTTTAATTACTACTCCTTTGTTTTGTCTTTATTTTGTTTTCACATTTAAAACAACAACATTTTGCTACGTCATTTTTTAAGTCCAGTCTTTGTCAATTTTGTCTGGAGAAATTCCTCAGCAGGAGGGCCTTTTTGTTAAACATAGGCCCTTTTCGAAACCATGGATTCGGCTTTGGATTCTGCTTGAGGCTCCGTTCTCTCGTCTGAAGCCCGGAGTGTGTATACCCAAAGCACGCGCAATCGTCAAAACAACCGGCAGGGCCAAGCTAGCCTGAGCCGAATCTAAAGCCGAAGCGGTGGTTTCGAAAAGGGCCATAATCTCGGCGCTACCCGACGACCGATTGCTTTAGTACAAAACGGATTTGGGAAGTGTATGTACATCCTGTGTTAGGATGCTGATAATCATTGACCCGAGATGTCATCGAATGTGACGTAGTTTGCACAATGTTATCGAGAGGTTGTAGACTTGGAATTTTTCCAAACTCAAATGAGGACCCCATAACTATTGGAAAATAAGTACATTTGTTAATTTGAATTTGGCATTTCCCTTCCTCTATCAGGTCAAGGGTCTAGCTATTATTGCTTCTCTCCACCCAGGGGTAAATGGGGACCTGTGAGGGCAGAGATGGTTCTTGTGATTGATTTAGCCGAGTAGCGCATTTGTTGCACGAGGCTGTATACTCCCCAGGGAGCTGAGATGGTTTAAGGAGTGAATTAAGGCCCAGTGACTAGGGGTAATAATTTAAAGCGCTTTGAGACACCCGTTCGGGAGTGAAACAGCGCTATAAAAACTCAAAATATTATTATTATTATTATTACTATTATTAAGGGTCAATACAGTGTGGAGAGAAGCCACAAACTTACATAAAAATTAAGAATTGTAATAATTGGAAAAGAGTCTCTTCAACATGTCTAAGATTTTTTTAAATTTATGTTCTTCATACCACTCTGAAAACGCCCTAGTTATGATAATTTACAAGATATCAATATTTGCGGGTCTTTGTTCAAGTGGGGTCTATCTGTGTGGCAATATTTATCATTCTATAAACGTGCTCTCAAACCGATTGTTTGTTTAGGGTCTGCTAATAGGTACTTTTGGTAATTGTCAAAGACAAAGTCTTCTCACTTGGTGTATCTCAACATGCACAAAATAACAAACCTGTGAAAATTTGGGTTCATTTGGTCTTTGAAGTTGCAAGAGTATAATGAAAGGGAACACACCCTTGTTGCACAACATGTAGATGTTTTGAGTACCATAATAAAAGGCTTCAGACCTGTGGTATTTTATTATTTAAGTGAGAAATGTCCTCTTTCTCAAAAACTACGTTACTTCGTAGGGAGCTGTTTCCGGCTCTCCATTTGCTCGTTACCAAGTAAGTTTTTATGCTTACAATTATTATTTTAAGTATTACCAATAGTATGTCCAGTGCCTTTAATATAACTCGGTTACAAAAATATGAGTCGGAATTCACTTTGGGTGACAGCTCCATTTGAAACAGGCAAGGTTTTGTGTTCTACAAAAAAATATGTGTATCTAACAAAGTACGTCACTTCGGAGCTGACCAATCATAACGCAGAATTGGACGCTTACGTCACTGCAAAGTTTATCAAATGGCATCTATTGTGCCCGAAAACCAGTGCATGTGCATATTCTTTACATTACATTTAAGACAGGGGACCAGGTCTCCATTTACCTCATCATTCAAGGCGCTGTTTTGGGGTCTTGTGACGTCACGTCAAAACGTGTTTACAGGCTTGTTTTTGCATGGGTTCCCACAGTTATTGCCATTAATAAATACCGTCAACGAGAAAACGCATGGTATGCGCGCGTTAGGTACAATTTGCAATTATTTCTTTGCAATTACCAGAGATGGGAAATTCGTCACACAAAAACTTTGGCCTTGTTTAATTAGAGTCCAATGCAGTTCTTGTCGGCGCGGAAAAGACACTTTTGTGTTTGCTTTGAAGAAAACAAGTCACAATCAACAATCGCGCCGGACTAGTACATGTGCTAGTTCATTACCGCCTATTCTGGTCACAGTGTTTTGTTCAATGAGAGAAGTGACAATGTCTACAAATGATGCATGACGTTCATCATGAATTCATTATGAGGTAGTGTAGAGGATCAACCAATGAGCAGAGTGTTCGTGGGAAGGCTGAACCAATCACAAGAAAGGACACCTTTTTTTTATTGATTTGGAAAACAAATCACAACAAAGAATCTCACCGGACTTGTTTCATGTACTTGCCCAGTTCATTACTGCCTATTCTGATGGTTTGTTTTGGTCAATGAGAAGTGACAATGTCTCTTAATGAACGACGTGCATCATGAATTATTCATGACGTAGTAGAGACTATCAACCAACGAGGAGAGTTTACGTGTAAGGCTGAACCAATCACAAGGGAGACAACTTTCACGCCGGACTTGTTGCAGTACACGTCCCAGTTTATTGCAACCTATTCTGATAGGGTTTTTGTTCAATGAGAGAAGTGACAGTGTCTCTTAATAAACGACGTGCATCATGAATTATTCATGATGACGTAGAAGAGATGATCAACCAATGTAATGTACTGTACATGGTAACTTGGTAAGGCTGAACCCATCATCAGCGAGTTATCCATCGCCGTTTTTAGTCTGGATGCCGTGCTGGTTTGATGCAGATTTCGGAGGCTACCATAATCTCTCCCGTTTCACCTGACACACATTATTGCTCAGTTATCATACCACTCAATCACTCACGATCACCCACTCACTCGACCACAGGCGGGCTTGGGAATGGCTTCTCCAAGGAATTATGTCTTGCATGAGGGTGGCCAGTTCTCAGGTTGATTCTACAGCGGTGTCATTTTGAAGCACCCCGGTGTATTAAGACATTGTTGATCTTCTTCGTCCCCGGTGTCCGTGAGTTTTTGTTTTTAGAGAATGACTTTGTATGCCTCCACATTCTAGGCATATCGGCTTGGCTTATTATACCGATTTTCTGCTCATTAATCAGTTCAAAATGAAGAGTGTATCAACTGAAACGCTGGTCCCTCTTCTGGCTTTGATGTTTATGCAAATGAATGTTGTAACCACCACTCACTGCGGTTCAACCGCCCAGACCATGTACTCTGCCGAAAACCGGGCACTGATGACAAAGCACACCTACGAGACGAAGTTCTCCCCGAATCGTGTACGTTGCGCACGTGATTGCAGCGTAGACACACGCTGTAAATCGTTTAACTACGCCAAAGCCTCTGCTGTCTGCGAGTTGAACAATTCCACGCGTTCCGAGCATCCTGGTTACTTCACCGAGCATCAGAACAGCATGTACTTTGATCATGACGTGGCGACATCTCTATTCTCGTTGCCGATGGCTCGTTACAGTAGTTGCAGCATGATGTTGGACGCCGGTTACTACAAGACGAGCGGGGTGTATACGATCTACCCGGACGGCTTCTCCGGTGGTCCGCTCCGAGTTTACTGTGACTTGGAGAGCGACGGCGGAGGCTGGATCGTCGTTCAGAGGCGGCAGGACGGCAGCGTGGATTTCTACCAGGACTGGGCGCAGTACAAGTTCGGCTTCGGCGACATGTCGGGGGAGTTGTGGTTGGGCAATGACAACCTTTTGAAGCTGACCTCGTCATCAGGAGGAGACGACCTCACGTGGGAGCTACGCATGGAGCTTCAGGACAGGGACGGTAACTCGGCATTCGCAAAGTACACGGACTTCAAGATATCAGGCGAGAATTACACTCTTGATATCGGGGAATACGACGTCCGCAGCACGGCCGGAGATTCATTCGGATACCACCGGGGCAGACCCTTCTCGACTAAAGACAACGACAACGACGATTCGGAATTGGTCAACTGTGCCCAAGACCGCAAGGGGGCCTGGTGGTTCGGATCGTGTCTGCACTCTCATTTCAACGGAGAGCACATCGGAGTTGGGCAAGAATCCACAGTTGGGCTCTATCAGGTGAAGAAGGGCATCGTGTGGTATAACTGGCTGGAGCAATGTGCACCCGTTCAGAAATGCACCATGAAAATACGGCAAAAGTTTTTCTAAGAGGAGCGTACATTGCATAATATGACGTCAGGAGACCCAAACAGCGCCCTCACGTGGGTGAATGAGGACCAATCATTGACTCAGCCTGACTAATTATCACACCTCGAGGTTGTTTAATAAACGCCTAGATGCCAGCCTTACCGGATGCTCGGATATTAACAAATGTATCTTTGACCTCGCATCTCCACCAGTAGGAGTAGCGAAACTGTCTCAGGTATTTATGAATAATATATAATAGTAGAATATTATAATATAATAGTATAACAGTAGAATAAAATGTTGTTTAATAAACAGCAAAATATTTTATTTAAAATAAACGACGAAGATAAATGTTTAACATTAAAACAACGACAGCAAAAAGGGATTTTAGAGCAAACATTTTTATTATCTAAGTTTTTAAGAATAATAAGCAGTGTTGGAGCGTGCACAATTTGTAATGAACCTATATTGCTACGTTCTAACTTCTGGATGAGTTGACCAATCAGGGCCTTGATTATTTGCACGTGAACACGTGTGAGTGTAGTGGGCGGGGCTTGCACTTACTTCTGGATGAAACTGACCAATCACAGCCATGGTTACGTGCACGTTAGCACACGTGGTTGTAGAGGGCGGGGCTTGCATGAATAGTAATTGATTATCAAGAGCTTTATATTTCGTTCATTCTACCTGCCCAAATTAGTCCGTGTACACAGAAGCACACGATGCATGCATTACGTTTGATGGAACAATAATCTCAAAGCAAATTCTTTTCTTCAAAAGGTTATTCCAACATGCGGACAGGACAAGTTAACAATTTTACAAAAAGCAAAGATTTTAATACAAGCAATGTGTTGCATCCGAATAGAAACTATGAAGTCAGTTTCCAGGCACGTTGTTTGTTCGCTGACTGCTTTTAAAATTTGTTTATTTGGTAATAAAATATGATTACTTGTTGTCTAAAATTTAATTGAATACCTTTGTGGTCAATGTAATTGATTTGATCTCGTATCAATTATATCTACTATTCCTTGCAACAATAAGACTATTTACAACAGTAAAAACATATCCCCGAACAACTGGAGAGCGCATGTCATGAGTTTCCAATACCAGCCTCGGTCAATTCCAATGCATTTTGTTGTTCTAAAGCCCCTTTCACACGAGAGCAATTTTGCAAAGGTCCCTTGGTAAATGGTAGGATGATTGTGAAAAAAAATCCAAAATGTACACCGTGTGAAAAGACAACAAATTACTGTTTCCACTGTCCAGGTTTTCTTGCAAAAGCGAAACACTGCTAAAACCATGCTAAAATTCAGCAAGGAACCCCAGTTAAATTGCCGACATGATTGTGAAGAGCACGTTATCCGACAGGTTGCCACTTCAGTGAACCATCAGTGGCTGAACTCTAGAAGGCGCTCTAATATGATGGTGGAGCGGGGGGAGGTGGACCTCCTAAATTACAAAAAGACACAAAAGGAAAAGCCAATAATTATTAGGAGATAAATACAACTGTTATTATCTTCAGTATGGACAACTACCAGTGCTCATAGCGCTGCTTAATGGTAAGCAAAAACTGTGTGCTTACTGTAGCAGACAAATTTGCTAAGGTGCAAGCGTATTTGACAGGTAAGCAGAACAACTTAAAGACCATTGCACATTCACCGTGTTTTTGTTTGTTACGTTATTTAATTTAGTGCAGTAAGCACCGGAAGGTCATGTTCAGCAGCGAAATGGAAATCGCACAGTAGTAAGTACAAATCGGCCGCTAAGCAGCTCTATGAAATAAGCCACCGACTTTACTTTTAAGCAAAGATACTAGCGAATTGACTTGAACAAAAAAATGACACAAAAAAATGATTTCTGAAAGTTTGTATATTATACTCAGCGCCTTGAGTACCTTGTTTGGTAGATACGTGCGCTATATATAAGACTTTGATATTATTATTATTATTATTATTATTATTATTATTATTATTATTATCATCTGGTTACAACACTGGCAACTACTCACCGTCGTGATGACTACCGTCGTGGTCACCGCCTCGTCGACCACCATCATGGTCGCCATCAGGGCCGCCACTTTGGCCGCCACTATGGCCGCCACTATGGCCGCCACTATGGCCACCACCATGACCGCCGCGGCGGCTGCCATCTTGGTCGTGGCCATCCCGATCCATATCGCCGTCTGGGTGGTGGCGACCGTCACGCTGGTCGTCGGGGCTCATGCCGAAATCGTGGTCTCCGTCCAAGCCGTCAGCCCAGTCGCCACCGTACAACTTGTCGATTAACCCACCATCGTCAATACGCTGCTGTGAAGCAAAATAATGGTAAATTCTGTTAGTTGAGACTAAGCTCGGTTCTGAAAAGGTTGCGGGTTCCAATCATAGAGCTATATGCTCTATGGTTCGAATCAATTTGACTCCCATAAATGGCCGACCGTGTTTGTCGACAAGGTAAAAAGAAAACCACGCAATTTCGAGTGATACTTGTGTGGATCATTATATTCTACTTTTAACAGATCTTTCTAATCATATGTATTTTATAACAAACGGTTACAAACGCTTTTCAAAGACTAACTCGACCGATCCAAGGCAACGTGTTCCTTCACGACTCAACAATTCAATCAGTAGGCCCAATTTTATAGAACTGCTTAAGCACAACATTTTGCTTAAGCGAAAAAATCCTTGCTTTTTAATAGTAAAATCACTGATTCCCGGCCAAGACTCCACTCAATTCTTATGCTTAGTAAACAAAAGCTAAATACCAGTCACAAGCAATGTATATGGCATGACATTTCTGCCAGTAATATGTGTAAAATAAGCAAGATATTTTCGTGCTTAAGCAATTTTTTTCTTAAGCAGCTCTATGAAATTGGCCCCTGGTCGTCTTCAGGAGAATTCTGGACTCTTTTGCTGGATGCTGCTTATAAGTACTTGACTCAATGTTCTTCTAGTTTTTTAAATTTGAGCTCGACTGGTCGTCGGAGTTGCGAGATATGATGAAAAGAAAAAAAAACACCATTATCACACGAAGTTGTGTGCTTTCAGATGCTTGATTCAAATTCTAAATCTGAGGTCTCGAAATCAAATTCGTGGAAAATTACTTCTTTCTCGAAATCTACTTCACTTCAGAGGGAGATGTTTCTCACAATGTTTTATACTATAAACCTCTCCCCATTACTCGTTACCAAGTGAGGTTTTATGCTGATAATTATTTTGAGTAATTACCAATGCCTCAATTCTTGATTTGTGCAATTCATAATCATAGACGTTAAAGGCACTGGACACCTTTGATTGTCAAAGACCATGCCGTCTTCTCATTTGGTGTATCTCAACATTATTGTATGCATAAAATAACAAACCTGTGAAAATGAAGAGCTTAATTTGTCGTCGAAGTTGCGAGAGAATAATGGAAGAAAAACAACCTCGTCACACAAGTTGTGTGATTTCAGCTGAGGTCTCGAATTCAATTCAAGTATTTTTGTGAAAAATGCCTTTTTTCCTTTCTCAAAAACTACGTTACTTCAGAGGGAGCCGTTTCTCACAATGTTTTACACTACCAACAGCTCTCCGTTGCTCTTCAGTAACTACCAGTAGTGTCCCAAAAAATATACATCTGAAATGTGATCAATGCTTCAATTACTTACCCTGGTGTCACAACCGTAACGGCGATACAAGCGGAACCCCACAAGGCAACCAAGGATTGCCAGAGTACCAACGAAACACACGACAACCACCGAGATCTTGACTCGCCTAGTGCAGCATGATGACTTGGCCCGGGGCGGTGCCGTCTGCTGTGAAAAAAAGGACGGTGCAGTATTTTACTAAAATTGTTCAATAACAACTGTTTTCATGCAAAAAAGTAGTTAATGGCTTGACGTTTCGACCCTAGCAGAGTCTTTTTAGAAGTGTTTTAAATACCAAATTATAAAACCACAAAGTAACACTTTTGTTCACCAGAATTTTTTTTTTAAATATCATTTTCCTCGTTCATGGTATTGAATACATCATACAAAGACGAGTTCTGAGAACTTTTTTTTAAACAGCTACCTGAGCGGAATGCTTTCAACAGAAATGGTATTTTTACTTGTTTATAATGCACTTGTTCACCATTTTAATGTAATTTTGACATGTGTACACTTCTGAACTTTTCGTAATTATCGATGAAAAAATCAGGCCCCTACCTAAAGGTTTTTTGAAAAACTAAAAACACTTCTGCCGTTGAGAGCGGGCGTCAAAGGACAGTGCCGCTGACGTCATTTGGGGGAGTTTGCTTTGTTATACATCCACGCTGCAACAAAGCGGCTTTATCTACTTATGACGTTTTGAGAGTGATTACGTAACGGGGCTTTTCGCAAATCTCGCAGAAAAGCTCTGGACAAGGGCATACAAAATGATTGTTTTTTTTTACACTATTGAAACCTATTTATAATCATATGACTCGATTTCCTAATTCATCGAAAACATTTAAAGTGGAATTCAGCAAAGTTCACGACTTGACATTTTCGTTCAAGCAGGTCTTTAACATTAACAATAGGCCTAAAGATATATAAAAAATAATACAAACAAATTATACAAAACTTGAAGGTCTATAGATACCTTATTTCATTGATACACAGAAAACCCAAACATTTGGCCCTGGTCACGACTCAAATTAATTTCTATATTCATTTAGTAAGCCTAGTTGAAGATTTTTAGGAATGATATTTCGGCCATTGGAAAGAAGCAAGAAAAACATCATTATTGGGAACAGGGGATAACCTACATGAGGTTTTTCCTGAGCAGAAAACAATCAGACTACATTAGGAAAAATATCATGGGAAAATTAAATTTAAAACAAGAAATTGTATATAGTTTACTCAAAATGTGATAATGGTAAAAATCTGAGAAATTACTGAGGGCAGAAACAACATCAGAAATTAGACTAAAGATAGAACAAATATCTTGCCTGTATTTTAACAGGTTTTTTTTTTAAAGGCAGTGGACAATATTGGTAATTGTCAGAGACTAGCCTTCACAGTTGGTGTATCTCAACATACGCATAAAATAACAAACCTGTGAAAATTTGAGCTCAATCGGTCATCAAAGTTGCGAGATAATAATGAAAGAAGAAAACACCCTTGTCACACAAGGTTGTGTGCGTTTAGATGGTTGATTTCGAGACCTCAAGTTCTAAACTTGATGTCTCGAAATCAAATTCGTCGAAAATTACTTCTTTCTCGAAAACTATTGAGTGATAGCGATAGCATGATTGATACATGTAGGCTTTACATTGTAAAGGCATTAGGAAAAGGGAAGGTACACGTTTGGTAATTACTCGAAACAAATATTAACTTAAAAATTGATTTGGTAACGAGCAATGGAGAGCTGTTGGTAGTATACAACTTTGTGAGAAACGGCTGCCTCTGAAGTAATGTAGTTTTTTGAGAAAGAGGTAATTTCTCACTAAAATAATAAAAGACTTTTAGAAGTATTGTATTCCTATCTGAAAGCACACAAATTCGTCCATTAAGGGTGTTTTTTTCTTACATCATTTTCTCGCAACTTCGATGACCGACTGAGCCCAAATTTTCACAGGCTTGTTATTTTATGCTTATGATGGGATACACCAAGTGAGAACACTGGTCGTTGACGATTACCAAACGTGTACAGTGCCTTTAAACGCGGATCAAGCTATTTAATAACAATTTTCCAGATCATTTCTGAGGACAGAACAAAGAAATCAGAAACTAAAGTAGGATGAATGTTACAGCATTTTAAAAATTGTTTTTACATGACTTTGCAATTAAAGGGTCTATGTAATTTTTGTAGGACAAAATATCCACATATTTACACTAAACTTACACATTATAAAGATAATCATAGCAGAAAGCTTCCCTGAAAATATTACGTGCTGAGGTGCTGTAGTTTGGGGGAAATGAGTAACACGACGTCATGAAGGAAAAAAATTCGTCTCATGAGACGAAAATTATTTTAATCATTTACAAACGTAGTTTCATGACATTGTTTTACTCATTTCTCAAAAACTATAGCACCTCAGTTAGTAATATTTGAAGGGATTCTTTCCACTATCATAATCTTCAAACCCTGTAAGTTTAATGTAAATCTAGGGACATTTTGAAAAGGTAACCAAATCCTTTAAAATGGACTCGGTAAGACTAAATAACACCTATAGTTATATTCATAATCAAAAATAGCAATAATGCAGATTATAAATCCACACTTTCACAGCTTTACACTTACCGGTAGCACAACAACAGTACTCGGTGCTTCTGCGATCGGTTTCTGGTCTAGATGGTCCTTTGGATTATCTGATACTTTTAACTGCACCATCTTGCCTAGCTCTGATAGTCAGAGTTTAAACACAAGCAAGCAAGCAAGCAAAACAGAGAAGAACTGAACGATTTGAGCAGCGGTGAAGTAAAGAGACTGTACAGCGATAATATAACTGCGTGATCAGTTTATATAATTATGGCATCGGCAGATCAGGGTGAATTCAACTATGGTAAATAATTATAATAATAATAGCGTGACGTCATGTACTCATTTGCATATTTCCTTTTTTAATGACAATACGTGCCGAGTGCGGCCAGGTACGTTTTCACATGATGAGAGATGTTGTACGGATCGCTGGTTTCGTACAATAGTGTCTCACTCTATTATAATGTAAAAAATACATAGACTCGCTCAGTCAGTTCAGTTTAGTTAAAATAACAATAACAATACTGACGATGACTGTAGAGCAAGCTAGTCGAAACGTTGAGACCAATTCAAGAACTGACTCCGCGGTAGTGCAGTTAATTACGATCCTAAGCTAAAGTAGTAGTCCCAGCCAATTTTCTATGCCTTCCGCCCGGGTAGAAGTTAAAAAGCACAGTTCTTTTCAGAACTGATAAGTCTCCCTAAGATCCGATAAATCTATTCTGCGGTAGTAGAATAAATAAAGAAATACATTTCTCTAACAACAAACTCTACCTGGCAAGTATAAATACACACATTATGTATAAGGACACGTTTTTTTGTTCAACACACACTATGCAAGTTATATAAGTGCTTTTCTATTTTTCCCCACACACTA
Source organism: Asterias rubens (assembly GCF_902459465.1). Lineage (NCBI taxonomy): Eukaryota > Metazoa > Echinodermata > Asteroidea > Forcipulatida > Asteriidae > Asterias > Asterias rubens. The sequence goes on from NC_047075.1 coordinate 3,058,754, forward strand.
TATGCAAGTTGTAAACACAAACTTCCAGTCACCTTACATAAAGGTTGGATACCAATACAGGTATAGAGGATTACATGCATGTCGATGGAGGCCCTCAAAAAGTATTGCCTGTTTGGCAAGGACCCCGGGACAAAAACTTAAGCGAACAATGGAGTGTTTGTTAACAGGTGGGACAGAAACCAACAGATGACACCATGAGAAAATGTCATTCAAATTCAGTTAACTCGGCAGTCTCCTGACGATGACTCGAGTCAGTTAACTCGGCAGTCTCCTGACGATGACTCGAGCAAGCTAGTCGAAACGTTGAGACCAATTTCAGAACTGACTCCGTGAATAATAATATTCACATGGTGTTACTTTAAAAAAAAACTCTTGTTTGAGTGTTGATTCTGGAAAGAACCAGTGGTTAAAGGCAGTAGACACTATTGGTAATTGTCAAACTTCACAGTTGGTGTATCTCAACATATGCATAAAATAACAAACCTGTGAAAATTTGAGCTCAATCGGTCATCCAAGTTGCGAGATAATAATGAAAGAATAATAACCCTTCTCACACGAAGTTGTGTGCGTTTAGATGGTTGATTTCGAGACCTCAAGTTCTAAACTTGAGGTCTCGAAATCAAATTCGTGGAAAATTACTTCTTTCTCGAAAACTATGGCACTTCAGAGGGAGCCGTTTCTCATAATGTTTTATACTATCAACCTCTCCCCATTACTTGTAATCAAGACAGGTTTTATGATAATAATTATTTTCAGAAATTACCAATAGTGTCCACTGCCTTTAACGACAAAACGTTTTGATCAGTACGCTCTGATCGTCTTCAGGAGCATGTTGACACAAAACTAATATGACCCTACCTTCCAACTAAAACTTTCAATACATGAAAATAACCTATTGTTCGCCGTGCCGGCCGGTAGCAGCTACCAATATAAGCGCCAACAATAACATTGTCAAAAACTAAATTGAGAATAGACAACCACAGGATAACAACATCAACAATGAAAGATTTAACAAACCTTGATTGGTTGCGTGCCCCAAGGTTTAGTGATTGGTCCACTCACTTTTAATAACGATGTAGACGGTGTTTACACAAAATCCCAGACTCTCACTGCAAGGCAAACAGTCATTGACAATTTTCTGGTCAAATGACTTCAATTATTTCCGCTTATGAAACCTGTGTTTACAAGGGAATAAGGTAAACATATCCTTATGTAATTTTTTAAAGTCTTACTGATTTTGAAGGTAATCTCTCTTAATATAAAAAAAAAAGGTGAACAAAAAAACACTCGTTTTGCTCGCCATATCACTCTTGCGAAGAGCCATTGGTATAAATAAAACTCGTTTTAAAGTGACTTTAAAAGACGGGCACTTTCAACTCGATTTAGAGTTAAGTTCGTTCCAACTTCACTCAAACAAATGGACAAAGATTTACTTTCTATCTTAAACTGACACCACTCAGACAAGAGAGTGAAATATTCAATTGTTTACAGAATAAATTATGCTACGAAATATTCCCTTCTGAAATGTAGTCATATTCGAGACAAATTGTGTGGAATTATTAATGAACGCCAAAAATTATGTCACAAGATTTTATATAATAAAACACAGCAAAACATCACATTGTCTTCTCAAAATCATTTATTTATAAATCATATAATTATTTTATACACTAATTTTATAAATTGACCTGGTTTAAACTCTTTGTAAAAATTTTTATGGCACCATTTTTGACGTGACTTTTTTATCAGTGGCATTGCCTTTAAGGCCGAGATAGTGACACTCATCAAGGCGCTTTAAAGACACTGCACACTATTGGTAACTGTCAAAGACCAGTCTTCTCACTTAGTGTTTCTTGACATATATGTGCATAAAATAACAAACCTGTGAAAATTTGAGCTCAATTGGTCGTCCAGGTTGCGAGATAACTATGAAAGCAAAGAACACCCTGGTCACACGAAGTTGTGTGCTTTCAGATGCTTGATTTCGAGACCTCAAATTCTAAATCTGAGTTCTCGAAACCAAATTCGTGGAAAATTACTTCTTTCTCTCGAAACTACTTCACTTCAGAGGGAGCCGTTTCTCACAATGTTTTATAATATCATCCTCTCCCCATTACTCGTTACAAAGTAATTAAGGTTTTATGCTATTAAATATTTTGAGTAATTACCAATAGTGTCCACTGCCTTTAACATTCAGTATTTTCCGCAAGGTATGTGGGACTACGTTTGCATTATGAGACCTGATCCTTTTACATAGCACCATGTCATGGTTTACAAGTAGCCCTTATATAGGACTCTTCCTCTGTACACATTACGAAAGTGTAAGGCCGCCATGGCTAGGTTTACAAGGTGCTTTGGCGCAATTTGCAGCCAATCAAACCAGGAACACCAAGGCTAACCCCATTTCTTTTCGACAAGTGTTACGGGTTATTTTACGTACGTTAGACAACACACGGGACCAACGGCTTGACGTCCCCTTCGAAGGGCGAATCATTATGGTTAAGTGTCTTGCTTATAGGGATAAATGCATTGTTTTTTTACGTGCGTTACAATTCAGAAGAATTGACCAGGATTCAATACAAATTATTATTCTTGACTGTATACTTTGCACTCGTTGTGCAAACCATTTCTGGTCTATTTGCTATTTATACACTTCGAAAGACATAATTAATATTACTAAATTAATTGTCCGAATGGAAAAAAAAATACAATCTCGAGTGGACAATCTTTCCAAAGTTTAGCTCGGTTTGTCTTGTATTTTGTTTTCCCATTTGTATTAATAACACAGCTTGTGTCTATTTTTCTTTGTTCAACCCAAATTAGATTAAGTCAGATTCCCCTGTGGTTTATTACTTGGTATCTTACATTTAAAACTGTTAAAATGTATTTATTTATTATAGAGCATTTTTTTATACATAAAATTATACGCCATTAGGCTTAGCATCGTTTAAAAAAATCTAAAAAAAGGCAAAACAAACTTTAAAAAAAAAAATATTCGCTGTGCACAGACGTTGATGTGCACGACTGTTGTTTTTGGCCATTAAACAAACATTTTATTTCAGTTAAAGTCACCTGGAAACATTTTTGTTTTTCTTCTTCAAACATTAGATAATATGTTCCTGAACTAAAAAAGTTAAGCAATTGTTTTTAACGATTTATATGTTTAAAGAAATTACATAAGGTTGTGTGGGGGTGACTCCGTCTACCCCTTTTGTGACGTCAATCGAAGAAGACTTTGCCTCGATCGAACATCGAACACACGTACGTGCAAGTACATTCAAGTCCTAGTCGTGAGTTTGTACGTTTTGAAAAAAGGAATACACTACACATTTTGACATGAAGAGAACAGTTCTTTTCTAAAACATGACGCCATCCCAATAATTTTCCCAGGTAGTGGGGAAGTCGAATAAGGTACCTGAAAGACGTATAGAGCACTTGCCTAACGTGAACAAAAATCAGGTATTGTTTCACTTTGAGGGCATGTGTTGAGCTTGCGCCAAGCGTCACCGTCTGGTATTGGCGCTGCATGCGATTCATCGCGCCTCGGTTGACGTCACGAACAGCGCCCTCTCGGTCGGGCTTTTTTTCAAATTTGTAAATAACATGGAAACTATTTTTTTTTAACTTTACTTAATTGTTTATTCATATTCCACTCATCAAAACACATATTTTAGTGTCAAAAGCTTTGTTTGGACAAAATACCACTTCCAGGTGACTTTAAGATAATCCTACACGAAGAAACATACAACATGAAACAGCCGTTTGTGATTAAGTAACAAATCTTTCTTTTTTAACAGTTATCAAATCTCATATAAAAATAACATGCTACATGAAATAGCCGTTTGTGATGACGTTAATAACAAAGTACATGAAACAGTCGTTGGTATTTTATTCTACATAGTCGACTATCTGGGTCATCTCTGGCGGAACAACGATGATTCCTGGAAAAAGAAAAAAACACACAAACCAATCAATAAATTAATTTGCTTTTTGTTAAATGATGTATTCATAAATTCATACGTCATAGCTAATGACCCTTGACCTGTTAAGTTTATGAAAATACATGTCCCAACATGGTGACGTCCAATTAAAGCCATTATTCGGAACAGACATTTTTTTTTTTTAATTCACACAGATTTACAAATAACTTACAGGGTTTACAGAAGGTAATGGTGAAAGACTTCTCTTGAAATATTATTCCATGAAATGCTTTACTTTTTGAGAAAACATTAAAACAATATCAATTCTAGATATCGAGAATTACGGATTTTTTTTTTTAAACACATGTGTCATGACACGGCGAAACGTGCGAAACAAAATGTGGGTTTTCCCGTTATTTTCTCCCGCCTCCGATGACTGGTTGAGCCTAATTTTTCACAGGTTTGTTACTTATATTATACGTTGTGAAAGACGAAGTGTGGGCTTTGGTCAATACTGTTTACCGAAAGTGTCCAATGGCTTTAGGTGTTTTTTTTTCTTCAATTCAATTAGGTGTATTATTTAGGTGTATTATCTCAAACAATAGGCCTAAACGACAGAAGTTAACAAGACTTAAATTGACGTGTTTACACTGTTAACAAGTTCAACGTGTGTATTTGTCTTTGTCCAGACATGTTTCATCAAACGGAGTAAAAGTCAAACCAATTATTACTAAAGTTTTCTCGTTTATTCTGATCAAAACTATTTTGGTATGGACAAAATATCTTTGTTAAAAACAACAACTTAGATAAGTTCAATTACCAAATGGGATTCGTTTGTTTTGCTATGTACTATCCAACTAGATGCCACGCTTTTCATAAAATTTCCTGTTTTTGTCATTTGCCAATTAATTCTCTTTTCGTATCGTTCTAAATGTAGTTGGTTTTACCAGTAGTTTGCTTTGTACATTAAAAGTAACTTGAGAAAAAATTTCTCCTCCAATGGAAAAAAAAAATTGGGAAAAATAAATAAATAAAATGTTATGTTACTACAGTTTTCGGGGCACACTGCGCAAAATGACAATCCTACTGCACTATTTATACTGTAGAGCTGCAAGCAGAAAATCATTCCGGCAGTGGACACGTTTGGTAATTATTGTCAAAGACCAAGGGGCCAAATCACAAAGCAATACAACTCATCATAAGACCAAATTGTCAGTATCGCCATAGCAATTTGTATTGTGACATCACACTTTACTTAGCAACTAAGATTGATTTGCAGTTACAATCGATCTTAGATCGGCCCCTGGACACATTAGGTGCATGTGTAATAGTCAAAGACCAATCTTCTCACTTGGTGTATCTCAACGTATGCATAAAATAACAAATCTGTGCAAATTTGGGCTCAATTTGGTTGTCGAAGTTGCAAGAGACTAATGAATGGAAAAAACACCCTTCTTGTACAAATTGTTGTGTGCTTTCAGATGCCTAAAAAGGGCTCCAGTTTTTTTTAGTGAGAAATGACCTCTTTCCCAAAGACTGCGTTTTGAGTTCGATTTTTGTTTGTTTGGTTTCGTATTTCCAAATATCACAAATTAATAATCATAATAACAAACAAGCATTAGGTTACTTCAGATGGAGCTGTTCCTCACAATGTTTTGTACTAGCAATGGGTGCGTTCGTTTAGCTTCCCTGGGTCAACCCCGCGGTGCTCACTCGGGTGAGCCCCTGACAAGAGCTAATCGAACGATCACTCGCCCTCTCGTGGTGACGTCATGCACCTGTAGCCAGCCCCCAAGTGACCCACTCCACAAGCAGGGCACTGTGGGCTGACCCGGGTGAGCCCATGGAAGGCTGTCAAAGCTATTTGAACGCATCGGGGCAGACCGGGAATGACCCAGGGAAGCTAAACGAACGCACCCAATGTGCGCTCTCAATTGCTCGTTACTAAGTAATTGTGTATGCTAACAATAATTTCACATGGCGTTCTTGTTTAGGAGATTCCCAGTTAAATTCGACGTATATTTGTATATGTATAAAGCCAACTTGCGGATAAGGACAGTGGACCAGTTTAACATTAAGTAGGATTTGAAACTTTGCATGGTGGAAATACGAAATGGAAAGGTTTGCGGAAAAGCTTTCTCCAGAAGAGGAACAGAGCATAGGCCTATATACTGATCGAAACGTCGAGTTGAAACCAACGGTTCTCAGTGAACGATTTCCCTTGTATAGCAGTTGCTATTAAAAAAAAGATGCACTTTGGCACTTGCTACTCTATGACCATTCAGTACCTACAAATTTGTTCACAGTCAAAATATTTTGCTATGCAAAATTAAAATGCTGGATGAAATCGTTCCCTGGTTCTTTTCAGAACCACCCAAACTCCTTTGAAATAGAGGTAGTCATTTCATGGTGTTACCGCAAACCTTTCTATACAGTCTATCATTTACACACCTAAAGGTTGTCCGGGTACGTGCTCGCCGCTGGGGTCAACTTGTTGACTTCCCGCTTCACCAAGGGGGCCGCCATCTTGCCATTCCCCTTCATACTCATGTCCGCCATCTTGCCACTCCCCGTTCATGATGTTTTCAATAATAGTCACGCTTGATCCAGACGAACTATAATCAGATGATTGAATGACGACGTCATCATGATTCCACACTGAGAAATCACTCTGTCAGATCAAACGAAAAAAATATAAATTAATAATCACAGAATCACACTTTTTATACACTGAAGAATAAGTAGCCGACATCTTGGATTGAATTTCATAAGCTTCAAAGGACCTCTCAAAAATGGGAGACTTTGGAACGCTAGGTGGCAGCAGACTTACCAGGTAAATTTCCATTGTTTACGTAGTTCTGAGCATGCGCACTTTACCGAGAACGATGGATTTTACCTGGTAAGTCTGCTGCCACCAAGCGTCCCAAAAGTCTCTCATTGGAAGGCTATTTCCTGCGCAACCTAAATGTCATACCCTTCACAAGGTGAGCTCACCCAAGCATGAATTATTTACAGACTTCTTGGTGTCATATGAAAGTCGAGTCCATAAGGTATCCATACATCTAAAACTTCCCCCCAGAATCCTATACTTTTTATTCGGAGCAGCCATTTCAAAAGTGTATTTTTTGACACACCCTGTAGTGTCCAGTGCGCGTGCTTGTGTATATTACTCTAGTCTTGGTGCAAGACCTTTCTCGTTTCCCTTTCACGCACACCGGTGAGTCGGTGCGGGCGCTGTCGGTGAATTGGCGCGGCTGCGGTGTGCGTGAAAGGGAAACGAGAAACCTCTTGCACCAAGACTAGTATTACTCACGTCATAAACGATGTCGTCAGAAAAATCGAGGTAGTAAGGTTCGCACGGTCCCCAGTACGTGAGACATGAATCACGGCGGACGTAGAGGGCCAGCAGGACACAAGCGATCGTCATGGCCAACAGGAAACACGTCACAGATATGCAAATGATGACACGCCTCGTGCAACATGACTTTTTTGCCGTTGGTGGCGCTGTCGACTGCGGAGATATAAAGATAAAGGGTATGATACCTTTAAAATCAATTTTATTTTAGCCATGATATGAATTCCTACTCACGAAGATGCATGAAAAATAAGCTTGTAGAAGTTTCATCTTCATTAGTCGTCAAGATTTTAAGGAAAAGAAAGGTGAAAATCACAGCGAAATTGTTTACAGGAGTCGCATAAATCCGTTGTACATGCTGAAATATAAATTTTCGTTTCACACGTAAAACTTTTGTGAAATTGTACATTTCTCAAAAACTGCAACACCTCAGCAAGTAATATTTTAAGGTAAGCTGTTTACTATCATGATCTTCAAATGGTGTAAGTTTAATGTAAATCTGGGGACATTGTGTGTTGTGTTACGAAAAGTAGGCCAACCCAAATCATTTAAAGGTAAAAATATACGGTTTACTTGTTAAACTAATGCTGATAACGTAGAGAATAATCGGATACAAACATTAGGCAGACCAACTGTCGATAAAAACTCTTCAAAACCCGAAATTTCTTCATTGTCTTCTTTAACAAAAGTTGTCTTTGACATTTACCTAAAGTATACCATGCCGTTGAATATCTATTTGTCTGAATAACCCCCATTTCACACGACAGTGAATTTAGAAACCACTGAGTCAACCGACTACCTTTTAGCTTTCAAGGGAGGAAAGAAAGTCAGGTTGACTCAGCGGTTTCTGTCCCTGCCTTTCACCTCCGGGACCTTAAACTTGACCAAGTCCCAATCCCGTAAGAGTCCTTTTATTTCCAGTCACATTGCCTAACGTCGGGAAACTTGGCCGGTGTGGCAGGAGATTCGGTGTCCCCCCCCCTGTCCACTCCCATGGCGAACTATGTACAAACTTCTTCTGATAGCGCCCTCTTTTAACCCACGTTAATTTCCCATTATGGGGGACCGAATCTCCGGTGTCGCATGCAATTATGTCCTCTAGGAATGCTATCCGGAGGACATTATTGCATATGCAATAATGCAATAATGTCTGCCGGACGGTTTTGCATACGCAATCGTGTCCGCCCGGACGCTGGTGCATAATGCAATTGTGTCCGCCCCCGTGCAAAACCGTCCTTGCACTAAATTATTAAACGCCCTTGGTCGACGGAACACACTCGCCTTTTTTTTTTACAAGCGCATGTCATGAATGACATGGGAAATGTTCGGCCGTCGTGTATTCGCTGCAATCATAAAATACGTGAATATTCATGCTGCATACACGTAGGTTCAGTTCATGCACTCTCTCTTACGCGCGCACATGGGGGGGGGGGGTGATACAGCCATGCACATGTCCGCCGGACGGTTTTTGCTTAGTCCCGGACACGATTGCATGTGCAAAAGTGTCCGGAGCGGACAGTATTGCATGGCGGACACAAATGCATCTGACACCGGCATGCCGCAGGTTCTCAGGACCACTTTAGGCTAGCTACATTTGTGTTGTTGCTATTTGGCGCCGATACCCCCACACGAGAATGGGACTTGAATCAAGTCTGTGTGGACGACCGAAGCCCTTGCCGGATTTGGTTTGTTTTCAGGTACCGACTGCGTGGGTTCGTTCCCCTATTATTGGGTATTTCCTGTGTGACACAAATTGTGCTTATATGCTCTATGAATACGCAACACTTTGTCTTGCAAATGGAGTGAAAATCTACCTTTTCTTCTTGAGACTGTCGACTCTTTATTTAAAGAAGGTTTAATGAAATGAAATTAAATTTCCTTTACGGCATGGGGACAGAGAAATTACAATTCCCGTAAAGCATGGTGAAAGAAAAGTGAGCTCCTGAAAATTCGGCCAAATCTTGCACTGAAATTTCAGGGTTTCACAGCAAAGATAAAAAACTAATACCTAAATTAAGTCTAGAATATTTGTGAACACCATGCAGGAACATTTTCCAGGGCTAAATACTAAATTAGAAACATCCATGGGCTTAGTCATATGTTTTGTATAGTTGCACCCCTCTGTGACGTCACTCACATACAGTCTAATACTGTCTTAGTTAAATACCGTACCTATACTATCTCACTGTTCTTGTTAAAGGGAAGGTACACCTTTGGTAATTACTCAAAATCAATATTAACTTAAAAACTTACAAGGGTGTTTTCTCGCAACTTCGATGTCCAATTTAGCTCAAATTTCCACAGGCTTGTTATTTTATGCTTATGTTGGGATACACCAAGTGGGAAGACTGGTCATTGACAATTACCAAATGTGTACCTTTCCTTTAATGTTTATTAAATAGTCCAGTTTGTGTTGTTTTTCTAGGCATACCTGACACAAGCTGTGGCTTAAAAGTTGTAGCTTTTCTGGTTATATCCCCATTTCAAAGTCTCTATTAGTCTTTACCGATTTTTTTTAAACATATTTTAGTATCCAAACAGTGTAGGCGCATATAATTATAAAACAATGTTATTTTTGTTTTGATTCCTCTTGGAATAGAAATAAATGTCTAAGAAATGAAATGAAATACTGAGAAAAGATGAACTCACCTGCAAGACGACAACTGTGCTATCAGCGGGTGGAGGCAGTTTCAACGCCTTCTCTTTCGGATTATCTGTCACCCCTAATTGAACCATTTTCTCCCCCTAAATTTCTGTCTCTCTGCCGACGATATTACCGGACAAAATTACAAATTGAACTCAAAATCTAACTCGATCAGCCTGGTTGCAATCGTAGTCAAGAAACGCAGCATGCAAAGGCTTTGATAAGTAGCCCAGATGTAGATGTAAACAGACAACACTGATGTTTTATACTGGTTGCAATCGACAGGCCTGTGTCAAGGCTATGGTGATGTGCGCATTAATGAGGAGTGTGTGTTATCATTGAGATTCGACAGGAAGAAAAAATGTACGGACAGTACGACGTTAGCCTTTTGTCAAGGCTGTGTTTGCTAGGACAGCTTCACAGCGCTGCTATGATATATCCTATGAAGCGGCTCTACGGAGTTGTAGAACCCACGAAACCCTTGACACAAGGCTACGACGTCGACCGTGCCAGGTACGATCATATCATACACGGATGAGGGGTCGCGGGGTTGAGGAATATTAGACTCGCAAAGGAGTCGCTTCACATCACAGTTCCCCTCCGCTTCTAATTCTATTATATCAAGCGTTTTATATGCCTATAGATATTTCTTGCAAAGTCGAAAGCCCGAGTTTTTGCCAGCTGATGTTAAAAAACTATAGAAAGCCATCCCATATATGGAATTATATGCAAAAAAAAGCAATGTATATTGTGAAGTAGGATTTGAACCTTTGCATGGTGGAAATACGACATGGAAAGGTTTGCGGTAACACTAATGACTATCTGTAACTGGGGTTGTTCTAGAAAAGAACCGTTGGTTTCAACTCGACGTTTCGGTCAGTATGCTCTGATCGTCTTCTGGAGAAAGCTGATCTACTGTTTCTCACAATGTCCAACATAAAGTTGAATTTGTTGGAAATAAAGCAAACAATCATGTGAGGTATTATAATTAATTGAAAGTTTGTAGATAATGTTTAATTTTGTTAAAAACATCTGTGAACACCATTGAGTATTTTACTAAAATAAGAACCTATAGTATTTATCATAACCAGCGCGGTTTGTTTATCAACAATAGAAAGATCTAAGGCCAGGTATTCAAATTAATACCAAATAAATAAACAAAGTAGATTCGCACGAACTTCTGCAGAAGTTGCGTGCAGATTCGGAACAAACAAAAGTGAATTGTTCAAAGTGGACAAGGTCGATCTTTTCGACGAAAATAAAACAACAATATGGGCGTCATAACACACCTGTTATTCGTATCGAATACATGTTGGTAAACCATGGAGGTGTATAGAACTATTAAACTTATCAAAACACAGGCATCGATTATGCAAACAACACAGACCTAATTAATCCCTTTATTGCGAAAAACATACTTTTTAATTGTAGCAACCCTCTAGTTTTCAAGAATTATCATAAAGGGATGGCTCATCATTGGTGTCTGGAAGAGTAGATTCATTCCAATCCTCTAGTTTTCAAGAAACATACCATGAAGGGATGGTATATCATTGGTTTTTGGAAGAATACATTCATTCCAATCCTCTAGTTTTCAAGAAACATATCATAAAGGGATGGTACATCATTGGTTTTTGGAAGAGTACATTCATTCCAATCCTCTAGTTTTCAAGAAACATATCATAAAGGGATGGTTCATCATTGGTTATTGGAAGAGTACATTCGTTCCAATCCTCTAGTTTTCAAGAAACATATCATAAAGGGATGGTACATTATTGGTTATTGGAAGAGTAGATTCATTCCAATCCTCTAGTTTTCAAGAAACATATCATAAAGGGATGGTACATCATTGGTTAGTGGAAGAGTACATGCATTCCAATCCTTTAGTTTACAAGAAACATATCATAAAGGGATGGTACATCATTGGTTAGTGGAAGAGTACAGTCATTCCAATCCTTTAGTTTACAAGAAAAATATCATAAAGGGATGGTATATCATTGGTGTTTGGAAGAGTGCATTCATTCCAATCATCTAGTTTTTAAGAAACATACCAAACAAAGATGACATCTTTCAAACCCAAAATGCATGGGTTTCGCTGTACATCTTTAAAGGCAGTGGGCACTATTGGTAATTACTCAAAATAATTATCATCATAAAACCTTTCTTGATTACGAGTAATGGGGAGAGGTTGATAGTATAAAACATTGTGAGAAACAGCTCCCTCTGAAGTGACGTAGTTTTCGAGAGAGAAGTAATTCTCTGCGAATTTGATTTCGAGATCTCAAGTTCAGAACTTGAGGTCTCGAAATCAAGCATCAGAAAGCACACAACTTCGTGTGACAAGGGTGAAATGGCCACAAAAGAGTCATTTTTCATGGAACCCTAGAAATCACGACATCATAATATAGAGCCATAAATAGTTGCACGAGACCATGACATCATCACCCCAAAATAGATGACGCATCCTGGATTACTTTGGACACGCTTGGCTGGACGCCGTACTGGGTCGCATCACCCACAATGACGTCACCGCAAAATCGACGTGTATTTCGTGTATGTAAAGTAATGTTGTTCTGGTTTTTGCAGCGTCATTGCACTATTGTTCGGTGAACAACTACAACAAAAGTTGTTTTGATCGGGTTTTGTTTAGGGGATATAAAGTTCCAGATAGAAACGTGATAGTAACTAGATAGTAAACACTACCGCTCGACCGGGAATAAAGTATGTGTGTTTTGCTAAAAAGGATTGTTTACGTTTTGTAAATGGAACCCACTGTTTGTATAAATCTGATATAATTGTACTTACCATAAAACCATGGATGGATCGGGTATAAAAACTAACCTATACAAATTTCATTTCAAAAGGTTGGTAGCGTTTTTGAGAAGAATAATCTGCATTTGGAATACAATTTGAGAAACATTGCGAGCCTACTGTCAGTAACGCTTCTCGTATTCAAATTTTGGGGCATATTCTTTGATACATTTTTACGTGACCGCGTTACCGTTTTGAAGTGATTCTCAAAATGTGTTTAAAGACAGTGGATACTATTGGTAAATGTCAAAGACCAGTCTCCTCACTTGGTGTATCTCAACATATGCATAAAATAACAAACCTGTGAAAATTTGAGCTCAATCGGTCGAAGACGTTGCGAGATAATAATGAAAGAAAATACCCTTGTCACACGAAGTTGGGTGCTTTCTGATGCTTGATTTCGAGTTGAAAATTACTTCTTTCTCGAAAACTAAGTCACTTAAGAGGGAGCCGTTTCTGACAATGTGTTCTACTATCAACCTCTCCCTATTACTCGTAATCAAGAAAGGTTTTATGATGATAATTATTTTGAGTAATTACCAATAGTGTCCACTGCCTTTAACTATAAAAAGCTGATGTAGGCTTCTATCCAAAACTTTGCATTGTCTAAAAAATGTGATTATTAAACGTATAACAATTCCCTTTAAGCACATTTTTAAATAATCTGTATTTTCTTCTCGGAAAGATTCAGTGGGCGTGTAGCTAAATATAAACCTTTAATAGGAGACTTTCCAACGCTAGGCGGCAGCAGACATACGTAGTTCTGAACATGCGCATAATTCTGAGAACAATGGATTTACCCGGTAAGTCTGCTGCCCTCTATCGTCCCAGAAAGTCTCCCATTCCCTTTGCACCCTTGCAAGTGCAACGTCACAGCCCGAGTTGTTGCTAACCCAGGTTGGAAAACTATGGGAAGCCATACAGGCAAAATCAGAAACAGGTCGCTACTGTTTGTAACAATGTCACACACAAATATTCAAACATTGTGTTGATAACAGGCAGATGAGAAAAAAATGCGAAAATGAAATTTATGATTAAGTGATCTGTGAAGCTTTGGATGATGATACTTCAATTCAATGGGAGACTTTCTGGGACGATAGAGGGCAGCAGACTTACCGGGTAAATCCATTGTTCTCAGAATTATGCGCATGTTCAGAACTACGTAAACAATGGAAATTTACCCGGTATGTCTGCTGCCGCCTAGCGTTGGAAAGTCTCCTATTACATTAAAATACTTGTTGTCAAAACGGACAACACTGTTCAAAAAAGGGAAACGTCAAAAGTCACACCACGGTTGGTAAATTTGTTCATTTATTTCAAAACGGGTGTTGGTTCAGAAAAATTAAAAGAGAAATAAAAGACCATTACATTATCTATAACACTGCTTATAAACGAATGGAAACGGTTTAAAGGAAAGGTACAAATAACAAATCGTTCTATCAGAATGTTCACAGGCAGACGTAGGTTATAAATATAGCTTTAAATTATTTTGCTTGCAAAAAATAGTTAATGGTCTGACGTTTCGACCCTAGCAGAGTCTTTCTAAAAAACTTAGCAACAGCTAATTCTACTTTCTCAATTAATTTGATCGTAACTTTGGCACTCGCAACTTCTCACTATTTGCATAATTAAAAAAATGTTAAACAAAACATTAGTGAATCAGAAAGAAATTATGAAATTTTGTAAGAAATGCTGATTTTCCGTAAAGAATATTGGTGTTTATGACATATTGGAATAACGTATAATTGCAGTATTATAACGCAATCTACACATAAATGAAAATAACAACATCAGTCATGCCTCCATGATTTGAAAGTTTCAACAGAGGGCTCTCTTGATGTAAATAACACAGCCAGCGTCGTCGTTTTGGGTTGAATCTCTTTTTTTTATTGTGGGTTTTCGTGGTGTGGGAAGGGCCTGTGTGGTCCACCTGTGAAAAAGCAAGACAATTACTTTTAGGTAAAAGAGTTTTGACACTATGTTTGTGTAAGTAAATGGCATAGAGATATTTGAACAACAGTTATAGGTTTTCCTGGCTCTCAACATCATGCACACAGTAACAATTAAACCTGTGAAATTGATTGTGGTCGTCGAAGTTGCGAGACAATAAAGGATGAATTTTTTTTAAACACCCTTGTCACACGAAATGTTGTGCTTTCAGATGCTTGATTTCGAGACCACAAAATCAAATATTTTAGTGAGAAATAACTTCGTTCTCGAAAACAAAGTTACTTCAGGGAGAGCCGCTTCTCACAATGTTGTATACTATCGACATCACTTCATTGATCGCTAACAAGTATGTAAGTTTTTATGTTTACAATCATTTTGAGCATACCAATAATATCCTGCAGTGTGCTAAGTGATTCGACTCACCAAATTAGCAATCAATGGTCATTTAATCAGATTGTTCAATTTTATTAGGCTGTAAGACTAATTCAGTTTCGTAAAGGCTAGCAGTAAGAGCTTATCAATCATTCAATTTCATTAAGTGTAATAGCTGGCAGAAATTCAACTTAAAAAGAACGACCGAAGAAAGAAACGGCAATGACTGAGAAACGATACTGAATAAAAAACGAAATAGTGTGAAACGAAAGTGAATGAATTGATAGCTTAATAAAAGAAACCCTTTTGAGTGCACATTCAAACCGGGGACCTATGACGAAAGAGAACAATTTTAGAGCCCACGGTTCGGGAAAAGTCCACAGTTGGAAAACGTGTACAAAACCAATGGGAGCTGTTGCAAAACAAAGTTTCGAGTAGTGGTAAAGGATGTGTTCGATTAACTTCCCTGTGTTGAACCCGCGGTGCTCACTCGGGTGAGCCCCTAATCAAACGATCACACCCGCCCTCTCGTGCTGACGTCATGCACCTCGGGCCAGCCCCAAGTGACCCAATCCACCAGCAGGTCACTTGGGGCTAACCCGGGTGAGCCCATGGTATGACGTCAGAGCTACTCGAACGTACCGGGGGCAGATGGGGGTCGACCAAGGGAAGCTAATCGAACGCATCCTTAAAAGATGGACAATCACTGATGCAGGCGTATACACAAGCTTGTGTGAGTTGCTTAAGGGTTGAATACATGAATTTGATGGCGTATTTTACAAATTTACTTTTGGGGGTGAAATTGGCGGGAAAACCTACCGATTGGCCAACCGTCATGGTGATCATCCCCGCCCTCTGGCCCGCTGTGGTGGCCGCCGTGATGGCCGCCATCATGGTGACCTCCATGGGGGCCGCCATGTTGGCCTCCATGATGTCCGCCACTATGTCCGCCACTATGGCCGCCAGGGTGGTGCCCTTGCTGGTCGTCATTGTCGTAGTCGGGGAACTCTGGCGCAGACGATTCATCTGGGTACACAACATCGCCCTCTTGTGGTTTCTGGTTATAACAAAAATGGTTTTGTGTGAATTTTAGTCAGCCTTGTACAGAACGTCATAAGCTTAAATAGCGCACTCTCTGTGGTTGAAGGAAGCGCTACTATTTGCTGAAAGTTGTGAATGGGCAGATGTTTCCAATGTTTGACCTTAGCGCTCGCGGCCGACACAAGGGGTCTATTAACAATATTTTTGTCTCAAGTTTTGTAAAGCATGACGCATAAAAATAAGATGTAACTATAAATAGATAACATCTTGCGGGTACAACATGCAAAGCTTATCTTTGACCATGTTTGCATCGCAAAAAGCAAAGTGTTGTAAAAGCAAAAATGAATAGTAAATTTATAATTGTCAAAGTTAGTCTTTAATCACGTTAGGCCAAATTGTTGCTTTACTATTGTTTATTTTAATCACTTCACATTATGTGTACATGTACGAGTGCATTGACTGCGAATCTCCGTACAAAATCAATGCGAGATCAAAGGTTCCTCTGGGACCATCCGGTCAGGCAGGTATACGAGCCTCAAGAGTGTGACGTCAGGTTGTCAGGCTTGGATGTGCAGTCTAACAGTGAACTGCCACAACATATCAATTTCATCTTAGAAAAAGTAATCAATGGGATACTTTGGAACGCTAGGTGGCAGCAGACTTACCAGAATGTCCATTGTTTACACAGTTCCCATCATGCGCACATTACCGAGAACAATGGATTTACCTGGTAAGTCTGCTGCCACCTAGCGTCCCAAACGTATCACATATAACTTACTGGTCCATAGAGGCAAGCGGGTTGAGCCAAGAGCACCCACAGGGCCACCCCACTGACGGCCAGCGCGAGCAACACCCCCAATACGGTCAGGATGACGGCACACTTGCGACTGCAGCACCCGGTACGTTTCACCTCGACCACGGTGATTGTTGTTTCGTCTTCCAGCTGTAAAAAAGAAAATGAATACCATCATCAAACTCGAAACTATTCTGTTGTGAAGTAGAGTGTGGTAGTTCACATCAAGGCCTTTAATGTGAGACTTTGGAACGCTAGGTGGCAGCAGACTTACCAGATTAATTTCCATTGTTTACGTAGTTCTGAGCATGCGCTCATTACCGAGAACGATGGGTTTTACCTGGTAAGTCTGCTGCCACCAAGCGTCCCAAAAGTCTCCTGTTCAGTTTGTTTAGATGATCTTCCCGACAAGGGAACTCGGCAAACTCCCACAAGGGGATATAAACACCAAGCTGGCAACAGCCAATCTCTCTATATACAAACATTGTAAAATCAAGAAATTGTGATTCAGTATAAACTAGACAATACCGATACTCTAGTCATTCAGGTTTAAAGACACTGGACACTATTGGTAATATTGTCAAAATCCAGTCTTCTCACTTGGTGTATATCAACATTATGCATAAAATAACAAACCTGTGAAAATTTGAGCTCGATTGGTCGTCGGAGTTGCGTGATAATAATGAAAGAAAAACACCCTTGTCACACGAAGTTGTGTGCTTTCAGATGCTTGATTTCAAGACCTCAAGTTCTAAACTCAAGGTATCGAAATAAAATTCGTGGAAAATTACTTCTTTCTCGAAAACTACGTCAGAGGGAGCCGTTTCTCACAATGTTTTATACTATCAACCTCTCCCCATTACTCGTTTAAAGCGAGGTTTTATGCTGATAATTGTTTTGAGTAATTACCAATAGTGTCCACTGCCTTTAATTAGCGGTTAGTATTGAATGGCTTCGAACCCGCAACCTTGTGATTACAAGTGTGCATTTTAACCATTTGACCACGGTGTAACCAACACTTAGTCTAGGCCTATTCTTTAACCCATATCATACAAAAATCGAGATTCTATTTAGAATTACATGCATCAAGAATGCATTGTTTCCCCAATCAGGGAGATTTAAAATGTGTTCGTCAGAACATGGACAGATTGGTTTATCTTCAGGGAACTTTCTGCAGAATCAATCAGGGAGAGGATAACTTTCCGTATGGCGCCACCACTTTTATTCACTCATTTTTACAAAATGGGATATCTTAATTGAGGTTAATTAGATACTATATTTATTTCATATCGAATGAAAGTGGTGGCGCCATACGGAAACTTTTATTTCTACCTTTAAGTCAAGAGTGGCTTTTACTTTAGCTTTGTTTTGGCAGTTCTGCAATAGACATAGGCCTATCGTCGACTACCGAAGCCATCGACCGCCTCTCCACGCATATAGTTGGTATTGTTTGCATTTATTGATTTATGATCAATAGTCAATGAAACACCTTTGTACACAACAATGCCATGACTGTTTCTGATACTACATCCTAATGGACTTTGAGCATGCATTGCTTTCCATACATTGTGGGTGATTTTTAGGTAGGGACTGAAGTGCCATGGGTGCACCCACAATGTTTTCAACAGGACAGATAAAGAAGAACATGGATCATGGGCAACACCTGGGGAAGCCCACAATGTCGCACTACTTAACAGTGTTGCTGCGTGTATGTATCTAGACTACTGTTAAACGTTCATGTGAGGTACTGGACACATTTGGCAATTGTCAAAGACCGGTATTCTCACTTGGTGTGTCTGTCAACATAATAACAAACCTGTGAATATTTTGACTGAATTGGTCATCGAACTTGCAAGAGATTATAAATGAAAGAAAAAAAAAACAATCTTGTTGCACAAAACGTGTGTGCTTATGCATGATAAAAGGCTTCATGCCTGAATTGTCTTTTAACATTTGAGTGAGAAATTACATCTTTCTCTTAAACTACGTTACTTTAGAGGAAGCCGTTTCTCACAAATGTTTTCAACCTCCCCATTGCTCGTTACTATACCAAGTAAGTTCTTATGCTAACAAATAGTGTCCAGTGACTTCAATGCTACAGATGGGCCTGTTAGAAACAAGTACAAAATGGAACTTACTGGTAACTCCACCATTGTGCTCTCGTCCAGCGGCCATGTCTTCTTCTGGTCTTTTAGGCCGTGCTTTTGACCGTCTGGGTCGGCGGCATATACTGCTAGCTGGACCATCGTGTCTCGGTCTAGTCTTCGTAGTACTTTCTGCTTAAAATTCCAAACGATTTTTGATTCTAGTACAACTCAAGTCCGGAATGTACGTGGAATTGTTTACCTGTACTATTGTTCGACCGGCTTACAAAATAAACACGTCGTATACGCGCAGTCACTGCCGATCCAGCCTACGTTATGTAACTCGGAGTAGAGTTAAAGAGGATGTTTTTTGTTGTCCGCGTTAAAATCAATTTATTGGAAAGTCGGTTGTCGGGCTCTGTGCAGGGAGTTAAAAATGCACTCCTTTTTATTTTGTGTGGCGTGTTGGCATTTAGCTTTCGAGATAGACTCTGCTTGGGTCGAAACGTCAGGCCACCCTTAACTGTTGTTATGCTTTTTCATACCATATCCTCTTAGTTGGTATTAAGCACTTTGCAAAAGCTTATTCTATTCCCCAATTAAGCGAGAATTGGTAATTAAACGTATTATCTGAAAAACTTAACCGAGTTATTGTCTGGTACAACTTCATACTCTCTGGAAAAGGACGAACTGTTTATGTTAAAAGTGAAGTTTACTTTGAGAAGTAAACCATGGGTTTTTAAAGTAAAGCCACAAGGCAAACTGAATCCATTCATAGTTAAATTGAATTTCCTGTCAACTTAAAACTACAGAACATCACGGAGATTGGACAAAGCCCTCAAAATAAAACACAAACTCTGCACACATATTTGTTCCAGAGTTGATCAAGAAATGGTTTCATTAAAATTAGAAAGCAGAATCAAATAAGACACAAAGTAAATAACAAATAAAGTATTATATTATTTAGTGTCAACCTAACACACCGATGTGTGTTAGCACTGTAAACTCGGCACTTTCCCGAGTTCTGCGAAATAAAATCACAGGCATATTTCTTGTCTACAATAAAGTTAGTATTAAAACACTGCAGCCCTGCGCTTTAACTGTCCGTCCTCAAACAAAAAGACAGCAACGCATTACAACTGTTATTTACTTTCCACATGTCACTTTGGACCAAAGGTTTGTAAACCTTGGTTTGACCGAGTCGATGACGTAAGCATCTTATTTGCATAATATATAATCATATTGATCAATATAAGTCCGTGCAACGCCGTGTCCATCGCCGGCCCTCTTGCGACGAAAACGGGCGGGGCCTTAAACGAACTCCATAGCTGTGAACCCCGCCAAAAATAAACTCCCACAGCATTTAGTGCATCTAAATATTAAAAAAAAATACACGAACAATACACTTAGAACTTTATAGAAGTCGCACAGCTTTCGGGAGTCCCAGGTCCCGAACTGTTCTCTCACCAAACTAGTGTAATTTTCCAAAACGTGCGAGTATTAAATTTCGAAAAAATGTCCCTGTATACCTCCCGGCAAATAACGTTTTTTTTTCCAGGGCCTATATCATCAAAAATATCCCAAGTCGGAGCCCCAGGTCCAATTTGGAATGTTTGTCTTTACACCATTGCTACATTTTGTCGGAGGTCCGGACCTACGACAAAATCTTACACTAGCGGAAGTTTTGACCAAGGACGTGGGCTACATCATCGTGTGAAAGGAACCCTTGTTTATTATTGAACGACGTCCTGGGTGAAAATGCCCATACAGCGCATGCTATTGTGGGTGCTATCTTGTCCAATCAAGGTGATCAGGATTACCAATTCGGCATATCACTCTCAGGTCGCACAAGGGTTGTTAGTTTTTTAACTTCAGTGGGAAAGCTCACAAAATCAGTCCCACCCAGTGATAACAAATAAACAATCCACGCTCGAAAATGTTGTAGCAAGGGACCATGGCTACATTTTGGCCGTGTGAAAAGGGCTCAAGTGTCCCCTTTCAAACGGAAATTTGGCCAACGGAAACTTTCCTCCATGGCCTACCTAACATGCAACCACCCCAGGGACTAAACGTTTCATTTTCGGGCTCGAATGAAGATTACTGTGCGCAATTTCACAAACCATCCCTAAGAACAGACACATCTTGCTTGGCTAAAACAAATTTACCAGCCAAAGTTAACAGTGTACCACTGGTTCCCTACTCATTTTTGTTTTGTTTCGTGAAGAACATTTGCGTAGAAGTAATTTTCTGCTCATATTAGCGACTTTGACTGGGCCGTGATGTGTCAACAAACTTTGCTAAAAACGGCAATAAAATGATGTCATTGTATTTAACGGTAACCTCTCCGACCCACGTCAATATTTGCGTTTGTGATCATGATAAGATTATTGTAATCGGTCGTTGGATAATCAGTTTCTCAGTTGAGTGTTTATTCTGAACACCATTTGAATTTCACAAAAGGTAATCTTGTTAAAGCCATTGGACACTTTCGGAACAGAAAAAAAAATTAAAGTTCACAGATTTAAAAATAACTTACAGTGTTTACAGATTGAAGGTAATGGTGAAAGACTTCTCTTGAAATATTATTCCATGAAATGCTTTACTTTTTGAGAAAACATTAAACCAACATCAATTCTCGATATCGAGAATTACGGATTTATTTTAAACACATTTAAACAAGGGTGGGTTTTCCCGTTATTTTCTCCCGACTCCGATGACCAATTGAGCCTAACTTTTCACAGGTTTTTTATTTTATATATAAGTTGTTATACACGAAGTGTGGGCCTTGGACAATACTGTTTACCGAAAGTGTCCGATGGCTTTAAATGTATCACTAAATCATTTAGAACCCGCGGGACAGTGGTAGCACAGGAACTTTAAAAGGTTGGTAAGGACAAACATTTCCCAAGACCACAGATTTACATAAAACTTAAACGGTCTAATGATCATGATCGTAGAAAACATCCCTTGATATAAGTTTTATCTGAAATGTCATATTTGATGAGAAATAAATAAAACTATTCCCCGGGAGTTAATCGCTCAGTGAGCGTTTTATTATTATTGGGTTTTTTCCCCTCTTAAATCCATGTCATGCAACAAGTGTAATCGTTTTTTCACTACTTTCGTGTGACCCAAAAGACCGATCGATCTCAAACTTCTACAGGTTTGTCAGTTTATGTATATATGGTGGCTTACATAAATGCTTACACTGAAATTTCATTTTTGAAATTGTACAACTTATGACTTCCATGTTTGCGTAGATATTTGGTCCTTGGGGAAAAATCTAATTACATTTTGTGTGACTTCCATATTTCACTCCAGAAATGTTAGTAATGTTTTACAGTGTACGGTACTTAACCATTTAAAAGTGCAAAATATAAACCTATTATAATTATTTATTATTGTATTATAATTGTTGTCGTTTCAAAATAAGCCTGTACTTAACTTTTTAAAGAAGGAAAAGTTAAAAGTCAAGTTTAAAGCTATGGTAGTTTGGTGCTTTGAGAAAAGCATATCAAAGCATATTTGTATTATTATTTATAAGGATAGGCCTGTACGTAACTTTTGAAGAAAGAACGAAATCTTTAGAAGGTAAACTTAAAGGCACTGGACACTATTGGTAATTGTCAAAAACCAGTGTCCTCACTTGGTGTATCTCAACATATGCATAAAATAACAAACCTGTGAAAATTTGAGCTCAATTGGTCATCGGAGTTGGGAGAAAATGATGAAAGAAAAAACACCCTTTTATTATTTTAGTGAGAAATAACCTCTATTACAAAATCTATGCTACTTCAGAGGGAGACGTTTCCCACAATGTTTTTATACTATCAACATCTCTCCACTACTCGTTACCAAGTCAGGTTGTTAAGTTAATATTTGTTTTGAGTAATTACCAAACGTGTACCTTCCCTTTAAGCTACCATCCTGGCTACTAACAAAATACTATAAAGAGGTAGAAATAAACAGATACAAATAAAAATTCAGCAAAGATCTCGATCACACATAACATTGCCCCCAAAACTACCAGCAAACATTAACAAAAATAGCAACACAGAAGAAGTAAAAAGCGCTGTGGTACCTCGTGTAGGAGCGTTATATAAATGTCTCTAGTTATTATTATTATTATTATTATTATTATTATTATTTATTATAAAAACAAAGCACCTTTAGAAGTAAAGTTTAGCTATCTCCAGAGCAGTAAAAATTACATTCTAGAATAAGTTCAAATAAAGTTTCCTTTTTTCAAATTGTATTACTCATGGTTTCCATGTTCATGGCCTGATATTCGGTGCTCAGGGGAAAAAGTAGCAACATTTCATCTAGGAAAAAGCCTGACCAACATGGTGTAGCCTTTAATGTAGGCTTTAAGGCTTAAATTTTGCATTTACGCACATTTTTCTGGAGCACTGCGCATTATAAATCCGTGTTATTATTATTGAACATTAGCAACTTATAAACAAAAACAAAACCAAAAACTTGGCCAAAACCAAGAAGCAAACATAGAAAAAAAAAAAAAAAAAAACAACAACTTCAAAGTGTTTTTTTTTTTTAGGGTAGTGCTTGATGAGTAGTTTTTTACCTCAGGCTGTCTCTTCTTTAAGATTGCTGAATCCCACCCCCTCGGGGGTGTACTGGATCTCACTGGGTGTGTCATTCTGTCCATCACCCTGTAAGACCAAATAACAAAGACAGTCAACTATGGTCTAACAGCGACATTAAGCCATAGGAACAAATCTCACTGGATGTGTCACCATTACCCTGTATGACCAAATAACAAAGACAGTCAACTAGGGTCAAACAGCGACATTAAGCCATAGGAACAAATCTCACTTGGTGTGTCACCATCACCCTGTATGACCAAGTAACAAAGACAGTCAACTAGGGTCAAACAGCGACATTAAGCCATAGGAACAAATCTCACTTGGTGTGTCACCATTACCCTGTATGACCAAATAACAAAGACAGTCAACTAGGGTCAAACAGCGACATTAAGCCATAGGAACAAATCTCACTTGGTGTGTCACCATCACCCTGTATGACCAAGTAACAAAGACAGTCAACTAGGGTCAAACAGCGACATTAAGCCATAGGAACAAATCTCACTGGGTGTGTCACCATCACCCTGTATGACCAAGTAACAAAGACAGTCAACTAGGGTCAAACAGCGACATTAAGCCATAGGAACAAATCTCACTTGGTGTGTCACCATCACCCTGTATGACCAAATAACAGAGACAGTCAACTAGGGTCAAATGCAGCATGAGCAAATACTTTTTACTTCATTATTTTTTTTCCCACAGGAAATTTTATTCAAACTTAAAACACAACTCCTCACTTTTCTGTTAACTTGAACAAAAATAATCAAAAAGTACAATTAATTCAGTAAATATTTCAAATTGGAACTGCACTTACCGGTAGGCCAGTGGATGGTCGCCCGCCGTAGTTTGGGTTGTCAAGTCCTGTTGAGACCACTGGAGAATCCAAGCTATTACAAAAATAAAAATCCAGTGGAACAAATTATAAAATGCCTGGCTAGAACGCAGCAAGGGGAAACTTAATGGGCCTAGTACATCCATCTCGGTGTATTTGCTAACATTTCTGAAGAGTTGATTGACATACCTCGATCCGTTACCGTGTTCTAAAAGGAAATGTATCAATTGCACAAAGGTTCTAAAGGAAAGATCAACAGATTCAGAACAAAAACTGAAGATTACTTTTTGTTAAATAGTTATTCAATAGTTATCCCGACGGTCCGCAGACTGATCACTGATATTCAGTGCCTCATGTTTATTCATTAGCCTATTGACACTCCAACAATAGTGACAACCCGGCCCAACTCATTAACTTTGCTGCTATTGGCCGCACATAGCCGTTCTGTCGGCAGACTGTCTGCACTCCTTGGCAACACAGACTTGCCGGAACTTGCCGGAATGGCTGCAGACTTTCTGGGGGGTGTCGTGGTCGAGTGGATAAGAGCACCGAACTCAAGCTCTGGTGCTTCTCTTCAGCAGAGTGTGGGTTCGAATCCCGGTCGTGACACTTGTGTCCCTGAGCAAGACACTTAACTATAATTGCTTCTCTCCACCCAGGGGTAAATGGCTACCTGTGAGTGTGAGGGCAGAGATGGTTCTTGTGATTGGTTTAGCCATGTAGCGCATATAATTGTCGCACAGGCTGTATACTCCCCAGGGAGCTGAGATGGTTTAAGGAATGATTTAAGGCCCAGTGACCAGGGGTAATAATGTCGGAAGCGCTTTGAGACACCCCGTGAAAAAGCGCTATATAAAAAACGTGTATTTTTTTTCTTTTTTTTTTCTTTTTCTGCAGAGGAACGGCTGGGGAATTTCGACAAGGCCCCTAATAGAAAATGCCAAGTCAGTGTTAGTTGTTACTTTAACATTCTTACAAACTTCAAGATAAATGAAGGCAAATAAAGCTGCAGCAATCAACAAAGTCAGGAACACTTACTCTTTCTTCGGTTGTCTGAATTTGACGAAGTACACTGCCACCGTGATGAGACCAATGGCGATGACGAGAATCAGGACGGTGAGACCAACAATCAAACCGATGCTGTTTCCTACATCTAGAAAGCGCAAATAAGGAAGAAGAAATAAAGAAATTTACATAATAATAATTTTTTAGAATAAGGGCATTGGCACACGAGGCAACTTTTGCAGGCAACTTGGAGGCAACCAACTGCAGTGCAAGCTACAAGACCACTTTGGTAGCACAGGGGTGGATTTCACAAAGGTAGTCCTAACTTAGGACTAGTCCTAGGCAATGCTAGGAGATAGGACCAGTCCTAAGTTAGGATGAGTTACTGGTCCTAACTTAGGACTATTCCTATCTCTTAGCATTGCCTAGGACTAGTCCTAAGTTAGGACTACCTTTGTGAAATCCACCCCTGGAGTCATTTTACAAACAATGTCTTACGATCCTCAAGAATAATTTGTGAACATTTAAATGTGAATGGATTGTCTTCTTGGAGATTGCCTGTAAATTGCCTCATGTGACATGGGCCTCAGGGTAGACTTGTGGAACAGTCGTTAAATGTCTGTCGCATTTCGGCTCTATTCCGAGTCTCCCCGCGATTCCCACGGTATTCTCACAAGACTGCTGGCCCAGCAGTTCGCGCGAGAGCAGTGATCTTGCGAGCACCGCCACAACTCGACTATCTCACCGTGGCAGACCATTAACGACTTGTCCACAAGTCTAGCCTCACGGAGGCATGGGTGGCTAGACCATAAAGCGCTTGCCTTTTACCCATGTTATAATACACTGGTTCTCTCCAATGCCACAAGGGTATGTATTTTATCCATCAAAATGATTGAAAAATCAAAATATGGTTTTTTTAAGGTTTTTTTTTAAGACTCTATTTCAGAAGTAATCAGGTGAAGATGCACAAAAGATAAAGATGACTTACTTGGCTCAAAGTTTTCCTCATCAGGATTTGTGGAATTTATAGCTGTAAAAACAAATTGTAAAAAGATGTTTAAATTATGTTTACAAAAGAAGCAAAGCTTGGTTTTACAGTCATTGTTGCTACCACTATTATTATATTAGAAAGATAAAATTTCCTCAATAATCTGGGCTACTACAACTTCCTTGAAATAAAGTAAAATGCACATCTTACTAGCCCGATGGGATACTTTATAGCAAGCTTAATCACTAGGCCTGCATATTTGTAAAATATTTTATAGTTAGCAGCCACAAAAGTGCTGAATCTCCCTGAAATAGCGTTGCTTATAATTGAATAAAAATTACTCACAATCAATCAATCAATCAACGTAATTTATAAAGCCCCAAATTAAACAATTGTTTTGGGGCGCTGAGGCAGAAAATGATCTGTTGGGCAATATCACGCTACCATCAGGCAATGCATTCTGGGAAAGAAACAAAATATCGCAGCAAGATCGAACACTGCTGGGAATGAGGTTGAGCAATTACCTATGATGTTTCCCTTTTTAAAGACACTATTGGTAATTGTCTAAGACCAGTCTTCTCGCTTGGTGATATCAACATATGCATAAAATAACAAACCTGTGAAAATCTTTACTCATTTGGTCGTCGAAGTTGCGAGATAAAAATGGAAAAAAAAACACCTTTGCCACACAAAGTTGTGTTTTTTCAGATGCTTGATTTGAGACCTCAAAATCTAATTCTGAGGTTTTGAAATCATATTCGTTGAAAATGTTGTCTTTGTCGAAAACTAGATTACTTCAGAGGGAGCCGTTTCTCACAATGTTTTATACTATCAACCTCTCCCCATTACTCGTTACCAAGTGAGGTTTTACGCTAATAATTATTTTGAGTAATTACCAATAGTAATTACCAATGATTCACAGTAGGTTTTAAATCCCTCCACAAATAAAAGAACTCTCATGAAAACTTACAACACACGAATCCATCTTGTCGTTCATCATAGACGTCTGTTGGGCAATCCACGACACCATCACAAAGCCATGTCTTGGGAATGCAGATTTTATCGGCCGGGCAGAGAACTTCATCGTATCCACAGGAACCACCGACGTCAATTGGCGGTCCAGCTTCTGCAAAAATACCAATGTTATAAAGACTTGTAAGTTGTATCATGTTGTATGGCTTCTGACTTTTGTGGACATGTGATGTGTGCTCTATAAAACTTCTTTATTATTATTATTATTCTGAAAAGAACTGTCCCGTCCTGATCACTTACTTAAGGACTTCTCGTTACTATTTTCACTGCCACATACTGACTCTCTAATGGGAGATACCCACTGCGCAAGCGCTAACAGTTGAATGAGGTGCATGCTGGTCCAGCTAGCTTAGCGACCAAACTTGATCGCTAGCTAGACCAGCATGCACCTCATTTCACACACATGAGAGCAAGTTCAAGTGAGGCACTAAATTTGAGTGCATTTTGGCGACCCCAACCACAGCCCAACCGTGTCCACAAGTCGGTAACAGGTTGGTCTGAACAGCATTGTCATTGCGCCTCAACCGGGGTCGCCAAAACGCACTCTTGGTTGATTTTGCCTGGGACCCAGGATGTACTTAATGCATGTGGTAACCATGAAACATTGACCAATGGTCGACTATAGTAACTCACTCGCACTTGCCCTAATGTTAAAGGAATGTTACAGAATTGGTAAGAAACAAAAATCGTGAAGATCACAGATTTACCTAAAACTTACAAGGTCTAATGATGATGATAGTAGAAAACATCCCATGAAATATTATTGTCTGAAATGTCATATTTGTTGAGAAATAAATAATCCTATCTCATGTTTGGAGTTTATCGCTCAGTGAGCGTTTCATTCATTTTCTTTTTGCATCGATGCCATGCAAAAATGTGTTTTTGGTTTTTCACTACTTTCTCGTGAGCCAGACGGCCGATCGATCCCAAACTTCTACAGGTTTGTCAGTTTATGTAGATGGTGGATTACATAAAGTGCTTACAGTACCAGCAACTGTTTGGTCTGCAAAAACCAATTCTGTATTGTTCCTTTAATGTTGTTCTGATCATGCTCACATTTCCAAAAACAATGGAATTACCTGGTAAGTCTGCTGCCACCCATTGGTCTCAAAATGTCCACTACCTCAAATCCCATAACAAGTTTGTTCAACCTAATCTTTAGATAAACCAAATTTCAATTGATTACCTGGGTTTCCACAACCTTCCATAAATGAAACGTCATCGATGGCGATATCGGCGTTTGTGGAGGTGTCGACGATCGCCTGGAACACCACAGAGAAGTTGTTGTTATTGGAGACAAAGAGACTGCCGTAATTCCAGCTGCTTCCCTGGTTCCCCGTCGCTGTCCACATCAGGGTCATGTGACCATCGGAGGAGGAAGATTTGGTGTAGACCTGTGGGAGGGCAAGAAACAGACGGTGGATTATGTTGAAATCAACTGCGATTGAAAACTAGGGCTCAATTTCATGGCTCAAAGAACTGTGATAACTTATAATATAGGACTATATCAGTCTAATGGTATGACAAAGCTCTAGTACCTGTAATGTGCCGACATTTGAGCCCTCCATATGGTACCAGAATCGCATCAAGCATACGTTGCTACTGGCCGGGAAGATGGGCGTGGCAACTCGGGCGAGGTCGCCTTGCCTCCGCCCCGATGCTTCGATGTATAGGAAACTCCCTGACAGGAAAACACGATTCAATTGTTGTAATAATAGCATCAGGGAAAATAGTTAGATTTTGTTACACCATCTTATCAGGGTACAGAGCCGAGTAGTTTAGAGCATCAGATTCAAGTTCTGGGGTTGAGGTTATCAGAGGGTGGTATTGAATCCCGGTCGTTATAGTTACCTCTTGCACTGTGGTCGGTACTCGGCCCAGTGCTGGTAGTTGGTGTGCTCTCTCCCTGGGACCAGTCAAAATTGTCGCTGTCGAGCTGTCTCCAGCCGCAGGAAGTTGCGAACGGGTAATCGTCGAAACGGCAGTCGGCAGGCTGGCGCTCTGCATGCAAGGGGAACCAGGGAGATAAATAGAGCTGGGTTAAATAAGTACTAAGGCTGAAATAATAATGCACTTAAAAAAGTTGAATCAATCGTATATACAATTCATAATTTACATCTTATCACGAGATGGCATCACTCCAGAAATATTTTTGACTTGTGGATGTACCAAGGCAACACAGATCAGCGAGATACATTTTGTTTGGTGAGGAAGATTGATTTTTTCCTGTGTAGAATTTAAAATGAACTCAAATAACTGGGAATCAATAGGTTCGAAATGGAAAACCTGAGGCCTACTTTACCAAAATAATTTTTCGAAGGGGAAAAAAGAAAAGCTGTTGTTACCACAATTTTCTTTATATCCGCCGTTCGTGCAGTCGAAACCAAAATTACAAAAGCTTGGCCATTTTATATTCAAACACAAACAAAAAGCAAGCAGTGAAAGAGTTAAAGGTATACATATTATAGATTTGGTAAAAAAAAAAAAGTTGTCTAAAGATCACAGATTTACATAAAACCTAACCGGTCTAATGATCATGGTAGTAGAAAACATCCCTTGAAATATTTCTGTCTGAAATGTCATATTTGATTTTTAGTTGATGCAATGCAACTGATTAATCGTTCTCACTGTTTTCTTGTGACCCAGATGGCCGATCAATCTCAAACTTCTACAGGTTTGTCAGTTTATGTATATTGCGATTACATAAAATGCTTACACTGCCAGCAACTGTTTTGTTGGCAAAACCAATTTGGTAATATTCCTTTAAGTAGAAAAAAAACAGGCCAATGGGGAAAACAAAAATCTGTCGTTACCACAATTTTCTTCATCTCCACCATCCGTGCAATCGAAACCGAAATCGCAGACCCGAGTGAGGGCGATACACTGACCGTTGCTGCATGTGAACTCAGCGTCTGAGCAAGACCTGGTGAAATCATCTGCAACGAAGACAAAGAAGGTACACAGTGGAGATTAATATCCGGTTTGAGGCAAGGACCAACACTAAGTTATCACACAAGCGCGAGTGGAATACAGAAAAATATAGCGTTCTGCAACCCTTATCCAACGAAATAAGAGTATCAACAAAAGAATACACTGACAATGCGCCTGTCTGACCAGTGGAAAAAGATAGGAGACCTCCTGCTAGCGGCCGATTAGTGAGCCCGATTAGATCTCTTTGTACTAGGGTGTGGTACCGCCACTCTGCACCGTTGCCTTCATGTAAAGTTGAATCATTGGAGACAAGAATTGTGAATACACACGTTTTCATTTACCGTTTGTGGTGTTTACATGGAAATATCATAGCATATTTTTATCAGGTCTCAAAAAAGTTTTTTTTTTCTTTATTATATCCAAACGACAAACGACACCATAGTTGAGTGAAGAACCAAGTGCGCACACGCAAACTCACATCTAGGTCGCCCGTTGTTTGTATAAGGTATGTGGGTGATTACGAGGTGTCGTTAAACGACCGCGGTACCACAGGTTCGGCTTTTGAAGTCTCTTCGTTCGAGCTCCTTCTCTTCCTTCCTCCATGGTTACATGTCACTTCCCAAAAGCCAAAATCAATTTTCCCTCACCATCTCGACAGTTTTCTAAAGTGACGTCGTCAATGGCGATATTCCCGCTGACAACGCTACCTCTGACGGCCTCGATGACGATAGCAAAATTATCTTGTCGACCGATGAGAAGGTCGCCGGTAAACTGCCACGCTGACCCCTGGTTGTCTGCTACAGCAAAGAGTTGTGTGACCTAGGGTTTGAGAGACGTACAAATAAATTGGAAGAATTTGCCGTGCTTTTGACCGCTCTCAAACATTGTATCACTTCACTTTTTGCACACAAAAAATAAGTACCAAAAATTGCCAACCTTTCGATCTGTCCTGATGAACACCCCTAAAGAGCCAATGGTATTGCCCTCCATGTGGTACCATAGCGACAGCGTGCAGGCGCCCCCGGAGTGCTGGTAGGCCAACGACTGGAGGTGGGCTTTCTCCTGAGCGTCTCCAATGATATCAGATGAGCGACTGGTATCCACGTACAGGTAGTAACCTAGACAATGAAAACAAAATCAGTGGTAACCCACAGAAAATCAAACCTGGATCCCATTCTGGTTGCCTGCAGGATTATATTCATAGCAGGGATCCCGTTTGGAAGACCATTGCTTGACTGGTATCCACGTACCGTTCAGATAATAAATAATACTGAAGTCTTATATAGCGCACGTACATGTATCTACCAAACAAGGTACTCAAGGCGCTGAGTATATACAAACTATCAGAAAGATATATTATTGCAGTGTTGAACTCTGAGACCCAATTAGTTAGCACCTTATAAGGGTTTACAAGGTGCTACGGCGATTTAAGCAGCCACAGCCAGGAGCACCAAGGCGAACCCCTTCTCTTTTTCGATAAGTGCACTGGGTTCTTTTACGTGCGTTACACAACACAACGGCTTTACGTCCCTATCCAAAACGAATCAATGGTTAAGTGACTCATTAAGGTCACAAGTGTCACGGCTGTGGATTCGAACCCTCCCTCTGCTGATCAGAAACACCAGAGTTTGAATTCAGTGCTCTTAACCGCTGGGCCACGACACTTCCAAGGTAAGAACCTGAGCAGTGACAAATAGTCACAAATGTTACCTGCTTTGACAAACTAGTTTGTCATCTTCCAAAACCTCGGGGAGTCGACTGTTCACCCGAAAGAAACCATGATGTATTTGTGTTACTTCATACATATTCATGACTTTTTACCGGCACAATATGATTAGGAGCAAGGGGATCAGAAAATGACGACTGTGAAATAAAAATGCATCGCCCAGGATAAGTTTTTGCATAAACTCATTTTGTTATTTCTACACTTTAACACAAAAAAAATTACTGAATCTAGTTGTGTTTTTCCATGAACGCAGAAGCGTAGAACTTTCACGGAACAGTTCCACAGTGGTAAAGCACAACAATACCTAGATCTGTCTGTAGGGTGTGGTCGGTCGTGGGTCCGGTGTTCAGGTTCTCTGTCTGATCTCCACTGCCTCTCATCCAGTCAAGGCTTTCCTTGTACGAGTCTTTCCAGCCGCAGGTATCCATTTCAAAATCACAGCTGTTTCCTGAAGGAAGGAAATCACAAGTAAAAAACTGAATTTTTATTTTGGTTTTACCCATAATTTTTTAACTGTTATTAAAAGCATTCAAACATTAAAGAGATTAAAGCCATTGGACACTTTCGGTAAACAGTATTGTCCAAAGGCCACACTTCGTGTATCACAACAAAATAACAAACCTGTTCAAATTTAGGCTCAATCGGTCATCAGAGTCGGGAGAAATTAACGGGAAAACCCACCCTTGTTTACGCACGTTTCGCCATGTCATGACATGTGTTTAAAATAAATTTGTACTTCTCGCTATCAAGAATTGATAATTGTTTTAACGCTTTCTCAAAAAGTAAAGCCTTTCATGGAATAATATTTCAAGAGAAGTCTTTCACCATTATCTTCTGTAAACCCTGTAAGTTATTTGTAAATATGTGAACTTTTTTTCTCTTCCGAAAGTGTATAATGGCTTTAATGTAGATTATTACGTTTTTTTTTTAATTTACAATTCAAGATCGCCATATCAAGGCCTAATTTCATGGCTCCCTTTACTGTAAAAAAAAAAAGGAGCTTACAGTAGCAGGGAATTACGCACTTAAGTCAAGAGTATCTCATGGGTGAGCAGGGATTATTTGTACACGTGTGTACTCGTTGTTACTACGCATTCTTCGCTTACACTGAAATATAATAAGTCAAAAATTTACCACAGATTTCGTCCGACCTGTCCGCACAGTCGACGACAAAGTCGCATCGGCTCAGCTCGTCGTAGCACTGGTTCGTAATGGCGCACTTCAGTCGGCCGTCTGTGCAGTACTGTCGCGTGGAGTTGTTGAAGGGGGAGTCTACCATGACTCCGCCCCCAATGCAGGAGCCAGAGAAGGAGAAGTCATCCAATGCGATCTCGCTCTGGGCGCCATCTCCAATGACACCCTTCACGACAATCTGAGGTGCGGAAGATCACAAAAATTATACCAAACTTTTTAATGTAAATATATCTACAAGTCAACATTTTGAAACTGGTTTCACAGCCAGGGGTGTACAAAATTCAAGTTTACATAAAACCTGTAGGACGAGATGAGCTATTGCTTCTCTCCACCCAGGGGTAAATGGGGACCTGTGAGGGCAGAGATGGTTCTTGTGATTGATTTAGCCGAGTAACGCATTTGTTGCACGAGGCTGTATACTCCCCACGGAGCTGAGATGGTTTAAGAAGTGATTAAGGCCCAGTGACCAGGGGTAATAATTTGAAGCGCTTTGAGACACCCATTCGGGAGTGAAAAAGCGCTATAAACTCAAAGTATTATTATTAGTGTTATGAATTTCATGGACCATAAAAAGGACAAATGAGAGTGTGATTACTGAAGAAGAAGTATAACACTTGTTTCATTCAGGCGCTCCAGAGTCGTGCAAAACCAAATTTTGAATTTAGTACTTAAAAAGTCAGACGTCTGAAACAGTTACATGTAGGAGTTACTGGATGCGCTAGAAGTAGAGTAAAATGTTGACTCTTGCAGTCGTTCTTGAAGTAAAGTAAAATGTTGACTCTTGCAATCGTTCAGAACGACTCTGGAGCGCCTTTGTTTCAGACGTCGATCGTGTCATGAGCCGAACTTAATGTGAATGTTATGTTAAGTTGGTATGTCTGAAACCAAAATTTATTTGGGTGTACCTAGAGTCGCTCCTAATCTATTTGGTTCAGCGCAACTCTGGAGCGCCTGTCTGAAATTTGTGTAAGACGATAAAATGAATTACTTTCTCTCCGATGAGAAACTTACATCAAAGTCTTTTCCACGGTTCGGTATGGGTACTTCCCTGAGCTGCCAGTAGTCCCCTTGCTCACCGGTGATTAAATCGATCAAGTTGACCTCTTCCGGTATTCGGTATGAGGTCACCTGAATGACCTCGAGGCTCCCGATCTCTTTGCCTTTCATGTTGTACCAGAAACGAAACTAATGTAAGAAACAATAAACAAAGAATTTAAATCAGGGATAAAGAATATTATTTTGTTTCACCCCTACACCGATGTGTGCAAGCACTGTAAACTCAGTACATTTCGATGCAAATTTGTCATTAAAGGCAGTGGACACTATTGGTAATTACTCAAAATAGATACTATCATAAAACATTTCTTGATTACGAGTAATGGGGAGAGGTTGATAGTATAAAACATTGTGCGAAACAGCTCCCTCTGAAGAGACGTAGTTTTCGAGAAAGAAGTAATTTTCCACAAATTTGATTTCGAGACCTCAAGTTTAGAATTTGAGGTCTCGAAATCAAGCATCTGAAAGCACACAACTTTGTGTGACCATGGTGCGACAAGGGTGTTTTTTCTTTCATTAATATCTCGCAACTTCGATGACCGATTGAGGTCACATTTTCACAGGTTTGTTATTCTATGCATATATTGAGATACACCAACTGTGAAGACTAGTTTTTGACAATTACCAATAGTGTCCAGTGTCTTTAAACGAGTGCATATTAGTGGTTTTCCTTTCACACACAGCGCGGCCAACTCACTGACAACGCCTGCATCGCCCGTAACAAGAAACGTCTTGCATCAAGACTAGCGCAGACAACCGGTTATAAACACTGGTCATTATCAACGGTTTAAACACCCCCACGTGACGCGCTCTCCACCAATAGGAATAGTGAAACTGTCTGAGGTATTTATGAATGTAGGACTAGTACTGCCTCTAGCTACCAGGCAATCTCAGTGGTCTAATTGATAAGACTTCTGCTCTAGGTGATGTTCGAATCCAACTTGCTTTTTAAGGACCCAAGGTTCACTACCGGGACTCAAACCCACACTCTGCTGATCAGAAACACCAGAGCTTGAGTCCAATGCGCTTAACTTCTCAGTCACAACATGCCACATGTCTTTGTGGTCAACCCCTTGTCATAGGAGACCCTGGTCAGGGGTTACTAGGGGTCAGAGAAAATTAGGGGGGAAAAGGTTTGTCTTCCAGAACCTGTTGTAACTCTTTGAACATCAGCCTCCCAGCTGTCAGGTTGGCTCAGTGGTTTCTTTCCCTGGTCGACTCCCACCTTAAAGACAGTGGACACTATTGGTAATTGTCAAACACCGGTCTTCTCAACATATGCATAAAATAACAAACCTGTGAAAATTTTAAGCTCGATTGGTCGTCGGAGTTGCGAGATAATACTGAAAGAAAACTACCCTTGTCACACGTAGATACTGAGATACTGAGATAGCATCTTTAAGCCAAAGCCTCACCTTGCAATCTTCAGTGCTCTTCCTGCTCATGGTAGGACTGTGGATTCGAGCTCTGTCTCCAGGCTGTCTCGGACTCAATGCCTCCGTGTAGATATAGTAACCTATGTATACAGCGGGAATAGAAAAATTATAATACATGTATTGTTCAAATGCACAGAGAGGCCGCCCTATATTCAACCGATCCAGAAACAATGGGACGTGTTGTGAGTGTGTTATCCATGTGCATGTCCCCTAAGTCAAAATCTCTTAATACTGCTGAGCAAACAATTAACAGGATACCAGGTTATACTTGGATGACCTTGTTGAAATTTATTGATGTGGTTTTAAATTCACAAAGTTTTCGCGTCGAAAAACAAAACTCACCGTTTGCGTAATTCAATGATGTGTGATCATGCAGGGGTCCTGTGCCTGGATTGATCGAGTTGCCCCCTCTCAGCGTCCAATCAAAATCATCCTCGTCATCTTGGAACCAACCACAAGTGTCCAAAGAGAAGTCACAACGAGCCGGGTAACCCTCTGGTTTCGGAAGATGAAACAACAGTTAGTATTAGTTCAGTTCTATTACGCTTTACACTGACAAATCAATCAATCAATCAATCAATCGTTAAATTTATAAGGCGCTAATCCAACAGACGTTGTTCATAGCGCCGTACAGTAGGCTTTTGAAAAAAGATGAAATTTTAAGCAAAGTTTTGATATAAATATATTCAAATCGATAAACTAAGATACAAAGAAGCAAAGTAGATTAAAATACCAAGCCAGTGAGTGGCAAGGACGAATAGGTGACAAGTATCACAACAAAGTGTCCGGCCACAAAGAATATCCCCTACACAAACCCCTCAGTATAAAAACCACACACCTCTCTGTTTAAAAAAACCCCATCCCTCAGAGTGAGTACAAAAGCGGAAAAGGGGGGGGGGTGCTTGAAGGCGGGCCTGACAAAATATTGTTTACTACGATTATTTGTATTAAAAAAAAAACTTAAAAAATGGTTTAAAATTTTTTCTTTTTTTTTGGGGGGGGGGGGGGGTCAGGAGAAATCACATCCCTCTGGTAAAGCATGCTTGACAAGCAAAAGATGTAAGTCGTAGTGGGAAAAAACCCTGCAACTTACCGCAGTGAAGCTCATCAGAGTAGTCCAAGCAATCGTTGCCATAGTCACATACTCTGGCCGCATCGATGCAGTACGAGTTACTACATCTAAACTGGTTCTCAGTGCACGGGGTACCGTCAAACACTGTAGAGTAAGGAATACAAATATCATGATTGCTGGTGACGACCATGTTAAAGTGTTGGAGTCATGTTTGCACCGGTGTCCAATTAATAAAGGCCGAGACACACTGCAGCGATAACAACAATGATAACGATCACGACGCAAAAAGAACGCATTCTATTAAGGAAGAAA
Source organism: Asterias rubens (assembly GCF_902459465.1). NCBI lineage: Eukaryota > Metazoa > Echinodermata > Asteroidea > Forcipulatida > Asteriidae > Asterias > Asterias rubens. Next base: position 3,095,906 of record NC_047075.1, read on the forward strand.
GCAGCTGAAAAGAGAAAGTCTCACATGCCTGAATAGTGTACACACTCAGGCCTGATACTTCACGGAGGCAACGAAGGCGATTGCCTCCGTTGCCCCTTGCCATTGCCTTGATGCCCATGAAATGCTCCAGTAGAAATTTAGAATTTCCTCATAGGGTGCCCTTGCCAAAGAGAAAATTGCCTTGGTGCCCTTGCCCTTTCAAAAACGAAGCATACAGCCCTGCACACTGCAAAGCTCGATTGCTAATGAATATGCATGAGGCATGATGACCAAGATTTGAATACTGCATTTACACACAGCATAAATACTTATGAATATGCATGAGGTGTGATTTGATTACTCACATGGCGGTTCACAGTCGATGAAAGTGACATCATCAATTGTCATATCACCGACAAAACTGGCACCTCGTCGAGCTTGGATTATAACCTTAAAAAAACAAAAGTGATTTCTAATCAAAGAGAGTTTGACGTCATATGTTCAGGCTAGGTATTATGAATGTTATGGGGAAAAATGGCACAGCGAGATCGTACACAACGAGGTTGGCGTATCCAGACTGGATTGCTGAATGTGGTAGTGCCGGACGGCTCACCTTAAAATTACTGACGCCACCGATGTAAACCTGTTCCTTCTTCCATTTATTCTCGTTGGTGCCCCCGACCCGGTACCACAGCGTCCTCCGATAGCCGTTGGCCTCCGTGTAGACGGTGAGGACATCCAGGTCCGTTCCGAACATGTGGTAGTAGAACTTCATCTGGCAGTTGCCACCGGATTGCTTGATGGTCGGTGTGTTGAGCTCGGTGGTGTCAAAGATGGTGCCGGGCGAGCTGTCAACGAACATGTACCACTCTAGAGAAGATTTCAGACACACACAAGGTGAAATCTGGACTGTTTCATTTCACAAATGAAGCAAAAATTAAATTTCCCAAGGGAATATATAAGCCCACAAGACCACAGGGCATTGTTACTGGCCCAGAATTCTTTTTAAAGGCAGTGGACACTATCCATTCTATTGGTAATTACTCAAAATAATTTTAGCATAAAACCTTACTTGGTAACGAGTAATGAGGAGAGGTTGATAGTATAAAACATTGTGAGAAACGGCTCCCTCTGGTGACATAGTTTTCGAGAAAGAAGTAATTTTCCACGAATTTGATTTCGAGACCTCAGGTTTAGAATTTGAGGTCTCGAAATCAACCATCTAAAAGCACACAACTTGTGTGACAAGGGTGTTTTTTTCTTTCATTATTATCTCGCAACTTGGACGACCAATTGAGTTCAAATTTTCACAGGTTTGTCATTTTGTGCATATGTTGAGATACACCAAGAGAGAAGACTGGTCTTTGACAATTACCAATAGTGCCCAGTGTCTTTAAATTTATTACACAGTGAAGTATTATATTCAACTGTAAAACACAAAACTGCCAATCTTGAGTTTACTGGCCTGACACTGAAGCCCTGCCACTAAATTTGATGACATCTTACAAAGGGTGCGTTCGTTTAGCTTCCCTGGGTCGACCCCGCGGTGCTCACTCGGGTGAGCCCCTGACAAGAGCTAATCGAACAATCACACTTGCCCTCTCGTTGTAACGTCATGCACCTTGGGCCAGCCCCCAAGTGACCCACTCCACAAGCAGGGCACTTGGGGCTGACCCGCGTGAGCCCCTGGAATGACGTCAAAGCTATTCAAACGCACCGAGGGCAGACCGGGGGCAGACCCAGGGAAGCTAATCGAACGCATCTATAGATTAGTTGTCTGTAAAAACTAGGAGATCAAAATGTTGCAACTCTTACAAAAGCTGATGATGTTTAATTTTCACAACAGTTCAATTATTTGAATCCAAAACTTTACTCACCATTTGCTGTTCCAGTGCTGTGGTCCGTGTCCGGCCTCGACTCACCCCCTTCCTGGGAGTTGGGTTGACCCCTGACCCACTCAAAAGTTGGGAGACCTCGATTTACATCTGAACCTTGACCTTCTCGGGATCTTGGCTCTACAAGTTGCCATCCACAGAGACCAGTTTCAAAATCACAGTCGGTGACTGGATGAAAACAAAGAGAAAAGAGTTTTATTTTTTTTATAGACCTAGGCCCTACTCATCCATCATGAGCCCTTTCTTGTAACAGAAATGTGTTGAAAAAAACTGAACTGTAAACGTAAAGTGTGAAAGCTTGAGAGCTTGAAAGATTGCAAGCCCAAAGAAAGGTTTATCTTGGTTTTTAAAGCACTTCTCTGCAATCTGGGGCATTCTACATAGTTTTATCTTCATATTTTCATGAATTTGATCCAATTAAAAAAAAAATCAGTGGGGGGGGGGCAGGGTTGTTGCTTTCAAACTTCACTATAAGTTTCAAATTTGCTGGTAAAATCTAGGTTTGGAATGTGCAAGTGTAAACTTGAGTCTAGCTTTGAAATTTGCCTTTGAAAACTTGAAACTTGGTTTGAAAAAAAAAAACATTTGCAAAAGAGTCACTTACCACAACCGGCTTCGTCGGACTCATCTGAACAATCCTTCCTGAAGTCACACACGTGCCGTCTTGAAATACACGTGTTCTCCGGAGCGCAGTAGACCTGCTGTATTGAGCAGCGTCCGGTCGTGTCAGAGGTCGTAGGTTGTGCGACTGTCGTTGTCACATCATCGGCAGGACTGTTAGGAAGCTGACCTGTAAAATAAAGTTTCCATGATTGTTTTCATATGTTTTGTGTTCCTTAATTGTACTCCTGGGGGTTGCAGTTTTTTCACTTCAATTAAAAAGCTATAACAAATCTGTCAAAAGAGTTTTGCATGATGTGAACAGTAAGAATAAACTATAAATAAAAAGTGAACTTGCGGGTAGTAATTAAAATCTACTTGAGGGAGTGTTGGTTCTGAAAAGAGTCGGTGTGGTCTCGATGTTTTGATCATGCTTGCTTTCTCCTAACGACGAGCAGAGTACATGTATATACTGTTCGAAACGTCAAGACCATCACACCTGAGCCCAATTTCATAGCGCTGCTTTATAACGGTAAGCAAATTTGCGTGCTTACTGTAGCAGAAAAATTTGCTTAAGCCTTAGCGTATTTCACAGGTTAGCAGAAAAATTGGGCGGCCATATTACGTGTTTACCGTGGATTTGCATTGTGACTTAATTTATTTTCGTGCGGTAAGCACCGGAAGGTTAGCATGCCTTTTCATGTGCTTACGGTTAGCAGCGCTATGAAATAGAAATTGCACAGTAAGCACAAAATCGGCTGCTAAGCAGCGCTATGAAATTGGGCCCTGCTATTTTCAGAGCCAACATTCCCTCAAAAGAGATTTAATGGTTGTACCCATAAGTTCACTATTTATTTAAAGTTTATTCTAATTCAAATTGTATTTGTTTTGTACCTGTGTATAACAATTAATTTGTATAAAATAATTGAAATAAACTTGTCTGTACCTGTGTAGACAATGCAACCAGGAGTAAAAGAGACATCATCAATAGCAATGTCACCGTTCAAACCATCCCCAATGGTAGCTTCTATCACAACCTGAAACAAATACCAAGAAAAAAAATAGACAACAGTAAGAAGGATTTAAAGGTAAAGTAAACCTTTGAAATTTGTAACCATTCCTTTATTTCAAACCTATATGATAGATAGATAGATAGATAGATAGATAGATAAAATGGTTTATTAAAAAACTGTCCTCGCGGCACAAAGGCTGAATTACAACAATTTTACATAAATTTAAAATTTGAAATTAAATAGAAGGCAAATTGGAAATAAAAAAAAATAAAAAAATATGTGAAATAGTTAAGCCACTCCCCTAAATTTACACATTAAAAATTGCACATATATAGTTGTATGCAACCAAATTAACCTGTGAAAATGTCACTTCAAAAGGTGGTCGACTTCAAATGAACCATGTTTTTACACTGTCCTAAACTGCAGCATACAGTTAGGCATATCACAAGAGCAAAGAAGGATGAGAGAGGACCAGTTTCTCAATGACTGGATGGCTGTTATGAACCTGCAGTCGATTTCACAAAGAGTTAGGACTTGTCTTATCTCGAGTTAGGACCAGTTACTCGCCCTAACTTAGGATTAATCTTAGGGTCTGCATACTACAGTGCAGGGTTGTGACTCGTCCTAAGTCCTAAGATTAGTCTTAAGTTAGAAAGAGTTTTGTGAAATTGACGGCAGCTCTTTTATAGCGCAATTCCAAGAAAAGTATCAATGCACTTCACACCCAAAAAACAATAACAAATATAATACATTAGAATAAATAAGTTTTGAGGTTGCGTTTGAAAGCTAAAACTGTTGGAGAGGATCTTATGGTATGTGGTAATTTGTTCCAGAGAGTTGGCCCGAAAACACTGAACGATCCATCGCCTATCCGCCCGCTACTCTTTGGAATGGAAAGACGAGTAACGTCCCCGCTTGATCGTAGGCCTTCCCTAGATGGTACATGGGTGGCAATGCAGTCTTTCAGGTAAACAGGCGACAGATCATTCAGAGCTTTGTAGATGTAGAGTAGTGTTTTAAACTTGATCCTTTTGTCAATTGGCAACCAGTGTAGTGTAGCCAGTGTCTGTCACCAACAAAGGATAAACCAAAGGCTTAAATAAAAATATCCATATTATTTGGATATTTCAAAGTCACACATCCAGGGGCTGTGATACGAGCAAAGCATTCTGAGAGAAAGAATCACGCAGCGAGATCGTATACCACTAGGCACGAGGTTGGCAGTTTGCCTTAGCCTAAACATCTGACGACACACTTCGAGGCGTGGAATTCAATAGAGATTGGCCTCGAGCCTACATCAAGATCCTGACGATCACGTGGTACGGATGTTCCATTGATCTAATATTCATTTTGCAGTCAAATTCCATGTACATGTACATGCTAACATATAAAACACTGTAATATAGGACGGCATATCCAATGATATAGCTGGTTCTGTAAAACTAATACCTGCAGATAAGGACAGGGGACCAGTCGAAGTTTGCCTATGCAAGAATGTTTACCTCACCTGGAAGTTGAACGAGGTCGCCAGCGTGATCTCGGCCCTCTGCCAATAGTTTCCCTGCTCGGTGAATCGGAACCAGACTGGGTTGCTGAACGTGGTGGTCCCAGCGTAGCGATTGGCGTAGACGTTGAGGTAGTCCACATCCTCTCCGTACATGTGATAGAAGAATCGGATCTACGCAACGATATCATCACAATAAGCAGAACTTAGAAATCTACTCCGAGTACAGAAGTTTATCGAATTAAAAAAAAACGGTAGTACAATATAGCGAGACACGTTTTCAAAACACAATCTACCCAGCAAGAAGATAGACACATGGTGTTATCGCAAACCACTATACATGTACCTCACCATGCAAAAATGCCTCAAATCTCATTTAAGGTCTTTAACGGCCATTTAAAACCGGTAGGGCCATGGTCATGCGATGGACTGTGTCATAAATAAAGACCGTGACAAACAGGTTGACTATTTTGACTCGAACCCAGGCTGGTTGACCATCGACCATTTGGAACCAGCCTTGGTTTCTTCCAAGGTCCTGATAGCCTTTTCAATGCTAAACATGTGTTCAGCACAGAAGGGAACTTTTTAGAAATTGCTCAGCAGTATTTTCTGCTCAACAACTTTATAAAATTGGGCCCAAAACCTTGCAGATGACTGCTACATGTAGCTATAAAGTCTGATTCATAAATATCCCAGACAGTTTCTCTACTCCTATTGGTGGAGAGCGCGTCACGTGGGGGTGTTTATAATGACCAGCTGGAGCTGTTTATAACAAGCTGGCTTCCGCATGTCGGGGGCACAAGATTATCTGACGGAACGCAATTCATAGCTATAGTTACAGCGCGTAATCTACATGTAAGTGTGCGCGCATACACACAACCCACATGCATCGAACAGATTCTTCACAAAGTTTTTGGAAAAAATATTTAAAACCTCGAATTTTCAATTGTTAAAGTGTCTATAAGTGTACTGTAAGGGCATTTATGAATGGGAAAAAAAAGAGTAGTGACTCCTCCTTAAACGTCCGTTTAAAACCTTGCAGGGTCTTTGCCATGCGATAAAGGCCCTCGCCTTCGGCTCTTGCCTTTATCACACGGCCGCCGACCCTGCCGGCTTTAAACGGCTGTTGAAGAACTCGTCGCTACCCTTTCATTCCCTTATTTAAAGAAACTGTAACTAAATCAAGCGACCAACAGATTGACAACTACTACATGTATACCTTGCATGAACCATCCGGCGCAGCCTGGAAGTTTGGGCTAAGCAGCTGAGCTCTAGCCTTAAACGTATGTGAAAACCTCCCATCCAAGAAAAGAAAATGGCCTACA